>NW_024040040.1:53726800-54354300 GCF_014851395.1 Micropterus salmoides | reverse complement strand
CAGTCGCTTTGTAGCCCTCATAATCGTAATGAGGTGCCCAGAAATTCCCACCTTTTTGAGGTGATTCATCGGGAAATCAAATCGAATCGTTGACCTGATAATCGTAATCGAATTGTGAGACCAGTGAAGATGCACGCCCCCAATATGTATACAGATGTTTCTGTGTCGATACATCAGCAAATGCTGTGATGCCGTTTTGAAAAAGAAACGGGGAATACCCAGCTCTAGCTTTAAAACACTGTGGGCTGACATAACTTACATGGAACAGTTGCTGTTGAGGGGTTTCTGGGCATGATGATGATGATGCTGCTGCTGTTATATATATTAGTTGACTAAACAATTATGTGACCATGAAAAAATGAAAAGAATGTTGAGTGTTTGGCACTGGCTCACAGTGACTGACCTGCTGCCAAGGCTGACTGCTATCATGAAATAAAGTAATAATAAAATAATTTGCTTACACAGACTGCTGCACACCAAGAGCTGCAAGTAGAGGAAATAAGATACCAGATTAAAACAAGTATCGATTTAACCTGAGAAGGAAACATGAATGGGGAAAAGGATGAGGGTGGCCATGGCAGGGGTAATTGTGAGACAAACATATCTGTAGACAGAGGTGTGTGTGTCTGTGTGTTGTTTGCTTGTGTGTCTACAGTATGCAATATTGTGATAATGACTTTTATATATTGCATTGTGAATCTGAGATATATTTGGATTTTTATTGACCATGTCTAATCACAAATCTAAAAAAATAAACTAGCATTAATCTTCCACCTTAATATTTCATACCTTTTTCTGAAAACTAAAAGGGCCATTTCTTCTTCACTCTTTACTTTGATGTCAGGAATATTATTTATTTTACGTTCACACTGACATTATTATATGTATTTCCAGTTATTGAGTTTATATGTTAGTTTTGCTGCTGTAAACACTACTGTTGCTGAATGTGAATCTATTCGAATACTCTTCTGAATTTAATGATCATTTTAAAATAGGGCTGATAAGTAGACTATAAGTCAGAGGAGTAAGTATCAGTATAAACCTGTTTTTACCAATGTTATAATTGTTTTAAGGTACAAGGGCTTTTATTACGTTACTGTAAACTAGTGCAAGTGAAAAGTATTTAGTCAAATTACATAAAAAAGACGAGACCTCTCGACGCCCATGAAATTTTTCTCCCTCAAACAGCAAGAACGAACTGAACAGAGCACCTTTTGTTAATCTGTGTGTAGAAGTAATGTTAGCTGTCGGCATAGTGTTAGCTGGCAGCTAACGTTACTTCTACAGGCAACACACAGCAACATACACAACAACTGTGCATGCTCTCTTTGCGTCTTTCTTGTAAAATACACTCACCTAAAGGATTATTAGGAACACCATACTAATACTGTGTTTGACCCCCTTTCGCCTTCAGAACTGCCTTAATTCTACGTGGCATTGATTCAACAAGGTGCTGAAAGCATTCTTTAGAAATGTTGGCCCATATTGATGGATAGCATCTTGCAGTTGATGGAGATTTGTGGGATGCACATCCAGGGCACGAAGCTCCCGTTCCACCACATCCCAAAGATGCTCTATTGGGTTGAGATCTGGTGACTGTGGGGGCTATTTTAGTAAAGTGAACTCATTGTCACGTTCAAGAAACCAGTTTGAAATGATTGGAACTTTGTGACATGGTGCATTATCCTGCTGGAAGTAGCCATCAGAGGATGGGTACATGGTGGCCATAAAGGGATGGACATGGTCAAACAATGCTCAGGTAGGCCGTGGCATTTAAACGATGCCCAATTGGCACTAAGGGGCCTAAAGTGTTTGCCAAGAAAACATCCCCCACACCATTACACCACCACCACCAGCCTGCACAGTGGTAACAAGACATGATGGATCCATGTTCTCATTCTGTTTACGCCAAATTCTGACTCTACCATCTGAATGTCTCAACAGAAATCGAGATTCATCAGACCAGCAACATTTTTCTAGTCTTCAACTGTCCAATTTTGGTGAGCTCTTGCAAATTGTAGCCTCTTTTTCCTTTTTGTAGTGGAGATGAGTGGTACCCGGTGGGGTCTTCTGCTGTTGTAGCCCATCCGCCTCAAGGTTGTGCATGTTGTGGCTTCACAAATGCTTTGCCGCTTACCTCGGTTGTAACGAGTGGTTATTTCAGTCAAAGTTGCTCTTCTATCAGCTTGAATCAGTCGGCCCATTCTCCTCTGACCGTCAACAAGGCATTTTCGCCCACAGGACTGCCGCACACTGGATGTTTTTCCCTTTTCACACCATTCTTTGTAAACCCTAGAAATGGTTGTGCGTGAAAATCCCAGTAACTGAGCAGATTGTGAAATACTCAGACCGGCCTGTCTGGCACCAACAACCATGCCACGCTCAAAATTGATTAAATCACCTTTCTTTCCCATTCTGACATTTAGTTTGGAGTTCAGGAGATTGTCTTGACCGGGACCACACCCCTAAATGCATTGAAGCAACTGCCATGTGATTGGTTGATTAGATAATTGCATTAATGAGAAACTGAACAGGTGTTCCTAATAATCCTTTAGGTGAGTGTATATAGCAGTGGTGGGCAATAAGCGGCCCCCGGGCCAGAACAGACCCACCAACAATAATATCTGGCCAATGACCAGATTACTTTGATAGCGGCAAATTTCTTTATAGTGGCTGGTGCTGAGATAGATCTCCATCATTTCAGCAACAGTTATTATCATAATCACTTCCTCTTAAGTGATTGTACCTACAAAATGAAAGCGCAAGAATGTTTTTGGCAGCAATGTCAAGTTTAATTAAGAACTTTTACTTTGAAAAATTCTGAAGTACATTCAAAAGAGTCTCTGGCATGGGTGACACACCTCTGATAAAGCCGTCAGAAAATGTGTGAAAGGATTCCTCAGAAGCGCAGGACTTTCCTCTGCCTGTAGATGCCGGGGAAGTGAAAATAAGCATCCATAGGTTGATTGATGTGAACAGGACATTGGGATCAAACACAGAACCCTCTCAAGGGGTGATCTGCGCACTACTGACTGAGCTTACCAGGGAAAATAATAAATGTGAGGATTATCAATTGACTATGCTCTGGCCCGCCATGTAATTGCTCGAAAAACATTTGGCCGGATGCCACCACTTACCACTTGTATAATTTTAATTTCAATTACATCAGTTTAATTTTTGTGGGTTTTCATTCATTAAATCCTTTTGCAAGAACATTTTTACTTTTCTTGAATAAGTATAACTCATCATAATCATAACCATTTATGCATTACAATGAGTTCAACATTTCCAAAGTTTGCTGTAGCCCATCACACTTTTTTTAATGTCCAGCCCCATCCAGGCTGTGATTGGTTAGTTCATGTAAAGTGACTTTGACGAGCTCATTGTCTTTCTGAAAATGTGTCAAAGTGATTGTCTCCATCTTTTATTATTTACTCAGACTGAACTCCTGCAGTTTGTCAGAGATCAGCTGTGCTACTCTGGCCTCAGCTCTGAAGTCCAACCCCTCCCATCTGAGAGAGCTGGAGCTGAGTCTCAACTACCTGCAGGATTCAGGAGTGAAGCTGCTGTGTGGTTTTCTGGAGAGTCCACACTGTAGACTGGAGACTCTGAGGTCAGTTCACTGACTCTCTGTTACTATTGTAGATCTGATGAGGAGGTTCAATTGTTAAACATAATTTATGTTCATACATAACTTCCATCCATAAAGTTATACATTTCCTTTTATTCATATTATGATGTGTCTTGTACCAGATTGTGGTTCTGCAGTTTGTCAGAGATCAGCTGTGCTTCGCTGGCCTCAGCTCTGAATTTCAACCCCACCCATCTGAGACAGCTGGAGCTGAACTACAACAAGCTGCAAGATTCAGGAGTGAAGCTGCTTTCTGCTGGACTGGAGAGTCCAAACTGGAGACTGGAGACTTTGAGGTCAGACACCTTTTTTTGCTTCTGTGCTGAGATTAACATGATGAATGTTGTGACAATAATCTGCAGGTTGGATGATATTATACTGATCCACACAGTATCTTAATCAGTGTTGGGCAAGTTACTTCCAAAATGTAATACATTATAGATTACTAGTTGCTGTCATTTGAGAGTAATTAGTTATATTGCAATATTACTGTCTGTGAATTGTAATGCTTTACACTACTTCTGCATTACTATTATAGTTACTTTCACTGCTGTTTTTTAATGGCCGCATTATTCTGATAGTAAAATATGCTGCATAGGTGGGATCTAGTGACTCATAGAAGTGACTCACCCAGAAGATTTTGAGCATTAAACACTTCATTTCCCGCATTCTGGTGAAAATTTCTCATCCAATTTCTGCCCCAATTTATGGTGGAAATTTGAAAACATTTCGGTGGCAGGTGACAATTCAAAATATATAATTATAATAGAATATAATCTAGTGAGGCTCTCAGGCAATGCTTTTCTCCTGTAGATCAACTTATTTAATATTATCCCTGCTGAGTCAACACACATGATTAAGTCTTACCACCTCTCTAGTGGGGAAGTAACCTATTTAAATGTGTTTGTGGCCCCTTTTCATCTCAGTAATAAATGAATCCGTTTTAATTCAGTTATTGACTGGGCTTTATTAGCTCATCTTGTTACGGGTGGTGTGGTGTGGGGACAGAGGACCCAAATGCAACGCTCAGAAGGAAAGGAGGTTTATTGAGAGAACAAGGGGTTGAGGGACCGGAGAGGTGGAAGCCAGGGAAACGCTGGCACGGGGAACCGAGTTGACTGGGACCAGAGAGCCAGGGGACACCGGGGCCGAGGAAGGGAGGATGCAAGGGGGGAACTGGGAGGACGCCATGGGAGAAGCCCGAAGAGGAAAGGACCGGAGGATGAGCCCAGCCGACAGAACGGATGACGAGGGCGAGTGAATCTGAGAGGTAAAAACAGACAGAAAGACAGGGTTAGTGACAGGAGCGACAACAATGATCAAGCAAGAATGTAAAAATGGTACAGATATTTATAGTAGTGTTAATGATAACAATTGTAATATTAATGATAATAACAACAATAATAATAGCAATAGGACTAGTAACAATAATTGTAGCAGAGGGTGTTGAGCAGGAACAATGAGGCAGCAGGTGACTCGCAACCACAGATCGAGACTCCACAGCTCCAGAGCCAGAAACACCTGCAGGAAGTGATAGGAGGAGAGAGGAGAGAGACGAGAAAGCACAAGACTACCGGAAAGGGGAGAAGTTGTGTTAGTAACATGCAATAATGGGATGAGGTTGCATACAGAGGGAGAGAAAGTAGAGGAGAGAGGAGCTCAGTCCATCATGGGAAATCCCCCGGCAGTCTAGGCCTATAGCAGCATAACTAAGGGATGGTTCAGGACTCACCTGAGCCAGCCCTAACTATAAGCTTTATCAAAGAGGAAAGTCTTAAGCCTACTCTTAAATGTGGAGATGGTGTCTGCCTCCTGAACCCAAACTGGAACCTGGTTCCACAGGAGAGGAGCTTGATAGCTAAATGGTATGGCTCCCATTCTACTTTTGGAGAATCTAGGAACCACAAGTAACCCTGCATTCTGGGAGCGCAGTGCTCTGGTGGGGTAGTAAGGTACGATAAGCTCTTTAAGATAAGATGGTGCCTTCCCATTAAGAGCTTTGTATGTGAGAAGAATTTTAAATTCCATTCTGGATTTTACCGGAAGCCAATGTAGAGAAGATACCCTGCTGCAGACACTGGATGAGTGGCATGGTGTTGCAGGAAGAAGTTCATTCATGATGCTGTGCTCATTGAAGGGAGAGTCATTCTGACATGAGATGCTGGCCAGCTTGGATGAATAGGTGAAGTTTCATTCCACGCTCCTGGAGTGTGGAGGGACTTCTCCCAATGACACTCTTTGGTTTAGATGAATCAGACTCTTCTGGTCCTGGATACTTCATGCTGTCTTTCTCAACAGTTGTTGAGCCTTCTCCCATAACCAGAGAGTTCTCAGGCCTGACTGGAATGAGCTATGTGGTGGCGTTATCTCTTAGACTTTGGGGGTTCTCAACCACAGGAAGGGTTGGCCCCAGAGGGTGTCTTGTCGCCCCAGCTTTTTCAGGCGAAAACCTCTGTTCTTTCTCTACTGTTCTTGTAGTGAAGTGTTCTCTAACTCCTCCAGAGCAGCTGGGAGCAGGATGCACCTCTACTGAAAACCTCACACCTTGGCTTGGCTCCATGATCGGCTCTTTTTCTTTTGAAGGTGTGGTTTCTGACCAGGCCAAGATTCGAGTTTTATGTATGTCAGGGCTTAGGGTGTGTCTTGGTAAGTAGTAGTAGTTGTTGTCATCTTGGTATTCTGAATCTGAGGGATCTTCTCGCATTTCGGGTTCACTATTGACTTCCATACTGGAATGCCTCCTAGTTTTTAGTCTGCTGACAGCTTGTTTGGGAGCTGTTCCAACTCAGCAATGGGTAGAAACCCACAAGGCAACAAGAGATCACGGTGTAACGTCCGAGGAGGACTATCCTTCCCTTTTGGTTGGACTGTATACACTGAAAGGTTAACAGCTCGACTAATCACCAGGTGGATGTCAGGTTCCCATTTGTCAGCCAATTTGTGTTTTCCTCTTATTCAAACATTTTTCAGAAGAACGCGGTCACCCACCTTAAGGGTGAAGTCAATGACTCGCTTGTCAAAATGAAGCATATTGTGTTCAGCTATCTTTGATGCATTCTCAGTGGCAACTCTGTAGCTTTCTTCTAAGCGTCCTTTCAAATCATGCACATACTGGGAGTGTGACCTGGGCGAACTGTTTGCAGGTAAGCCAAATGCCATGTGAACTGGCAATCGAGGTCGTCGGCCGTGTACAGTTGTATGTATGTACAAGATGCTTGACGAACTCTCGCCAGTGATACTTGTCTTTGTTTTCCAGAGTGCCCAACATCTGCAAGAGGGTCCGATTAAATCTTTCCACCGGATTCCCTCTTGTGTGATACGGTGTGGTCCTCACCTTTCGAATACCAGCAATTTGGCACAACTCTTTAATGGTCCGGCTTTCAAAGTCTGGGCCTCTATCACTCAGAAGTTTCTCAGGGAAACCATAATGCACAAAAAAGTTTTCCCACAGACACTTTGCCACAGTTTGCGCTTTCTGAGTTCGAGTTGGTATGGCAACTGCGTATTTGGTGAAGTGGTCTGTGAGCCCAACACATCTTTGGTGTTACTCTGGTCAGGCTCCAAGGAGAGAAAATCGATGCACACCAATTCCAAAGGTCTACTGGTCCTAATGTTCATCAAGGTGGTCACTCTCTCCGGTGGGATCTTTTGTCGCACACATTGTCCACATGTCTTAATCTTTTGCTCTACATCTGCGGACATCCTAGGCCAATAGAATTGTGACCTCACAAGGTCAAGGGTCTGTTCTATGCCTAAGTGACCTATGTCATCGTGTAGGCCTTTCAGTGCAGTGGCCCTCAGGTCTGTTGGTAGCACTAACTGATGTGTGATCTGCCCATGCTCTTGTCTTGTTTTGTATAACACACCATCTTGTAGCTCCAATCTCTTCCATTCCCGAAGCCACAAACCCAAGTCAGGGAGTTCCTGTCGCAACGTAGGGGAAGGCTTGTCTCCAGATTCCAAGTGTTCAATAACTGCTTTGAGATCTGAATCAGTTCTCTGTTTATTTCTCAGTTCCTCTTCAGTCAAGTGGGGAACTACAGGGAGTCCATGACAATCCTCCTGCTGAAAGCTACTGGGTAGAGCGTCGGAATGGACAGCAAGAGACTCCACAAGAGCAACTGATGGATATGAGCCTGCAGAGTTTTGATGAGACCTCTGGACAACATGCCTTTCACAGAGAGCTTTTATTGCTTGGGGTAAGACCATGCCTTCAGTTCCCGGATCTGCTAGGTAATGTAGTGTAAACTGCTTGATTCGCTCACTTTCATTTTGTGAAACTGAATCATTCTTTAGCTCTCCATGTGGTCGCCTTGAAAGCCCATCTGTATCCTAATTCTGAGCTCCTGCTCTGTACTGGATCTTAAAGGAGAATGTCGACAGAGCAGATAACCATCGGTAGCTGGTGGCATCCAACTTGGCTGATGTCAAGATATACGTCAACGGATTACTATCTGTAACCACAGTGAAGTCAGCTCCATAAAGGTAGTCACTAAACTTTGCAATGACAGCCCATTTTAAAGCCAGGAACTCAAGCTTGTGAGCGGGATATTTTGCCTCACTCCTGGTCAATCCTCTGCTTGCAAAAGCGATAGCTCTCATCTACCCATCTTGGTCTTGGTATAATGCTGCACCAAGCCCTGTTGTACTGGCGTCAGTGTGTAGGATGTATGGCAGCTTGGAGTTGGAGCAGTTTGCAAACCCCAAGACAGGAGCGGTAGTGAGTTTGGCGATGTCATCAAATGCTCTCTGACACTCTGAAGTCCGCCTTTCTCTGAACAAGTCCTTTGGGTGGATGTATTGATTGCTGTTCGTGTTTCCTCTACCACTGTGTTTTCCCGAAAAACCAAGGAAGGACCGCAGTTCCTTTAGATTATTGGGTACTGGCCAGGTGTTTAGGGCTTTGATCTTTTCTGAATCAGTCTGTACTCCATATTGGGACAAGATGTGACAAGATACTTGACTCATGTCTGAAAAAATTTACACTTTTCTGGAGATGGTTTTAGTCCATACTTCTTCAGTTGCTTCAGAACCTGCAGTAGTCTCAACTCATGCTCCTCGGGGGTATCTGAGAAGACTATGAGGTCGTCAATGAAAACCAAGACATCTCTCCGGTTGAGGTCTCCCATACATCTCTCCATAAGTCGTTGGAACGTGCTTGGTGCATTTGTGATTCCCTGGGGCATTCTGTTGAACTCCCAAAACCCAAGGGGACACACAAAAGCAGTTTTCTCTTAATCAGCTTCTTCCATCTCTATCTGGTAGTATCCTGATTTCAGGTCGAGGATTGAAAACCACTTGGAGCCAGTCAACAGTGAGAACATTTCTTCCAAGTTTGGTAGCGCATAGCCATCTTTTATGGTCTATGGTCTTCTATGGTTTAGATATCAGCTTCCTAAAATTAATACACAGCCGCACAGAGCCGTTATTCTTTCGGACCACGACTATGGGGGATGCAAATGGGGACTCACGGATGATACCGGAATCCAGCAGTTCTTGAAGATGCTTCCTGACTGCATCCACATCTTGTGGATGGATGGGTCTAGGCCGATGCTTAAAAGGGGTGTCATCACTAATCTTGATGTGATGCTTCACATTGTCGGTGTGGCCACAGTCCAGATTCATGCTGAGCAAATACTTCAGGCATGGAATTTAGCTGCCTTGTGATCCTCTTTCCATTCAGGTGACAAGGGGGAATCACCAAAATCAATGTTGATATAGCTGGATTGGGTGGGACTTGAGTCTGCCGATTTTTCCTTCCCCATCACCTGCTGCACAGCATGAATCTCTGCTGAGGTGGAATGATGATGTAATTCTGAGTTTCATTTCTGAGTAGTACTGGCACATGGCAAGGCCGACTGACAGGTAAAGTACACAGAGCACTAGCTACAAGCAATCCACCTGGAAGAGACGACTCAGATGGAGCATCAACAGCAACCCACTTCTCACTGTTAGCACTTGTCACATGGACAAGCCCATAAGCCCATAAAGAACAACCGTGCCGCCTTCTGGCACCACTTCAGGGGCATTGCCTTTCATCTTCACCCACCCCGAAGCACCAGTGCCTGCTTGCCACCGTCTCACCTCCAGGATTTGCAGGACTACTCTGTATCCAGGAAGAGTTGAATGAGGACGACTTTCATTTTTTGCAAGATAACTGGAGTAAAGGACATCCAATGAGTTAGTTCCAATAAGGATTTGAGACATGTCCTTCACATCAGGGACTACCAATGCCAGAGTGGGAACTTCAACCTCTGTCCCCAAAAACCCATCTGGAAACATCAGGCTCAATTCCACATAGCCAACATATAGGACTTCCTACCCATTGGCTCCCTTCACTTCAAGCTCAACATCCAACAGGTCATCCAGGGACTTCATGCAATGATGTGGTAAGTGACTCTCGTAAAAGGACAGCGGGATAGTGGTCACTTTAGATCCCGTGTCGAGAAGACAGTTAATTTCCTTGCCTTCAATAGTGACTCAAGCATTGCATTTTGTTCCTACAAGCCTTGCTGGCATGCTGATCAATGCTGTCTCAGCATTTGTACACTTGCTGATCACCCTCTTGGTTTTTCTAGGGCACTTACTTTGTTTCACAGTCCCTGTTTGCCCTGCAACAGGAGCTTCTAGTGGTTTTACTGCTGGGTGCCTGTGATGTTTCTTGTTGTCCCGTTGTTGTTTCTCTCTGAGTAACTGTCTCTTCTCCTCAACTAAAAGAGGGTTTGGTTCACTCTCACAATTGAGGGCAAGATGCCCATCTTCTCCACGGCAGAAACAGTACCAGGGACGAGGTCTGGTGGCTGTTTGTCCACCAAGACTGAGCTGTCTGCCTACCTTCATGCCAACCGGCTGGTGCTCAGCCTTTGCTGAACCTCCCCGCATGTGCGCTGATGTTAGATGACTTTGAACTTGAGTTGTAGTCACCTGGGCTTGGATGTTAGCAAGTTGATGTTTCAGTGAAATTCCTGCTACTTCTGGGTGATTATTCTTTTTGTCATTTAGTGCTGTCTTCATGTTTGCCACCTGGGCCTGAATGTCAGCAATCTGTCTCTTCAGTGTATTGATTTCTGTTGTATCCGAACTGACTTATGTGAAGGCTTGGTCTACATAACAACAACCTGAGCTTGTATGTCAGTTATATAAGTTTCTTATAGAAACTTAAGTTCATAAGTTTCATTAATTCTGTCTCAGTAAGCTCACTCTCAGATGTAGCACAGGAACACACAATCAGTCGGTGTGTTGTGGTGCGTGGTTTGGGGACAGAAGAGCCTTGCTTATGTAATTTAAGATGTTTCCTCATATGATTTTCTTTTGCTGATTGTTTGTCTTCCTCTGTGATGATGAGCAGTACCAGGTCAGCAAAGGAAAGTGGTCTGTTTGTCTTCTGCTCCAGTTGGAGGTCAGTGATCAACCCATTATCCCAATAGCCTCTGCAGAACTGCTTCAAGAGATAACAACTTTGTTCGCTTTCTGCAATACCACCTCTTCTAACGACAGAACTTAAGGTGACTTGCAAGCAGTTTAGGTAGCTGGAAGGCTTCTCATTGCTGTTGAAGGGTCCCCATGAACTTGGCCAACAGCTCGTCTCCATCCTCTACAGAACCATAAACCGAATCTAGTAGCTGGAGATAAACGGATAGCAAAGCTTGAGGGCTTACATGTTTGATTACATCAGTGGCTGGAGGAAGCAGACTGTCAAGGATCTTTTGAGTTCTATGCAAGTCAGATATCGATAGGTCAGTCATCAGCAAATCCACATTCACTCTCCAAGTGTCATAGTCCAGTCCATTACTAGGATGTGGTGTCTTTCCCGAGAAGATTTGGAGGCGAAATGAAGACTGCATGGGAGGCATGCTTTCATTAGCACGCATGACGTGTTCAACAACCACACGCTGTACAACTGGAGGGTTGACATCACTTGCTGTGAGAGCTGGATGGAGCACTGCATTGCTGTCATCATTAGTGTTGCCCTGATTGAGCAAAGCGATGTACCAGAATACAGGGGTTCTTGGCAATGAGTGTTTGACTTAATTTGCATGGCAGGTGGTGTTATGGATGCCAGTGCAACAGGCATTGTCTGATGGTTCACCCTAGCCCGTGGGGACACTACATCTGATCTCCTAGCAATGATCGAGAACCGCTGTGTGTCAGCTGCTGTTATTGCTTGTTTGGCTCTAGTTGATCCAACCCCAGCACGTTGGGGTGGAGGGGATGGGGGAAACACCACTGGCATGTTCCTGATTAGTTCAGGTGAGGCAGAGCTGAGCAGTAAAGGAAACTGTGTCACCTGAGGAGCCGCTTCAGCTTACAGGACTCCAAGATTAACCTCTGCTGGATCAGGGCTCTTTAGTGGGTCATGAAGTGTTTTCTCAGAACCTGCATTTGCTGTTTTATCTGTTGCAAGTTGATTCACCATGCCAATCTTCTGCAGCTCATCTTGAAGCACCTCCTGAAATGACTTGCCACTCTTGTTAGCAATCACTTGCAGTTCTTCAGTATTCCCCTTGGTGGCGCTACTACTGGCTGAACTAGTGTAAATACTGTCTAGGGCACACACCTGGAAGGTAATATTAGCATCTGCTGAGGTCTTGTATTCCATTGGCAGTTGGGGCCTCAGTGTGTGCATTGCAGAGCTATGTGTGAACTCAATTATAGAGTGATGGTGAAACTCAGATTTTGGATCATCTATAAGCACTACTCGATTAATAGAGCCATGAGCTGCCAAGTGTGTCTCAAGTTCCTGATCTAATTCAGTATGTGTTAGACCACTTGCTATAGCTGAGTTAGGGACATTTATCTCTGCTTCTTTCACTATATCCATTGTATTTGAATGGTATTTGGTTCTTTACTTCTGCTACACAATATTACTCAGCTACTCAGCTTTCTCCCGGCTGGCTCGCTACTCTCTGTTACCAGTCCAGCTCCAGCTGTCCGCCCACAGGAGAAAGGAGCGACAAAATGGAGATATTAAGTAGCAGAACCAAAGAAGAATCGAAAATGGTTTAAGACTTAGAAATTTAAAATGTATTGAACTTGTATTGTAAAAAAAAAACAATGAGTAATGCGCATATGACCGTACAGCACAAGGTGCCCTTTTCTTATTTCTTTGACTGACAATGTAACTGTCCACTTACAAAGGTGGTCAAAATCAATTTTCAATTTTAAGAAAGTTTTTAGAGGCAAATTTATCCTATTTTAGAGTTCTGACTAGGTTTGGGATAGACAGCCAAGTTACTCTTTTTCTTACATCATGCACCTTTAAACCTCAGGAACACATAACTCCAATGCATGAAATATAGTGTGGTATATGTGACAGGGAATATGTTCGAATTCCACGTATCAGTCATTAGCAACAGTTAACAAGAGAATAACATAGTTCCAGCACAGTAGGCAATGAGTTAGGTAGCTGAACAGTCTGTATGTCCCTTATTTCAGGCCACTGAAAATTATGAAAACATCAATAAAAAGTCTGTTGAGGTTAGCCTTCGCAGTTCTGTTTTATACAGTCCTACCAGTACTCCAGATGAAGACAGTTCAGACCTCCTCGATTTCTATAAACAGCTAAATTGGCTCGCCACTCCTGCTGGACTCTAGGGCCACAGGTGTAGCTCTGAGAAGCAACAGAAGATATCCACCCTCCTCAGAAAAGTTCAGTGTTAATCCTACTCTCCTAGCTTGTAGAAAAATACACTCAATGGTTCTCATCCAGGTTTTCTCCTCCGCTCCACCCAACGCGATAGCTGGCTTCCTTCCGGTCAACTACCTTAAAACATGGATATCTCACCGTAAAAACACTTATCTCCGCAAACAAGGTAGAATATTTCAGGTTTAACGACACAGCTCACTCCGACATGTGTGACACAGCCTCGTGTGGGACCAGAAGAGAAAGGAGAACAAGAAAAAACTCTCCGCTACGCAACGCTGGATACGGCACCAAAAACTCTGATTGGACAGCATGATATGTCACTCTGCAATCACGAATATGACACAAAATATAATCACAATCACCTTACCAAAATCATTATTCCTTAGATTAAGTTGGTTTTCTTCTGTCTCCTATTTAACTGCTGTTTGTCTATGATTAACCCATTATTAATTTTCTTTATGGAAAATATTAGTTAGAATCATCGTTTCTTTTTTTGGGGGGGGGGGTTATTTTTTTTTCTACAGCCTTACACTTAGCGGGTGGTAATATGGGTTACACAGTAATCCAGCCTAGAAGTAACAAATTAATGGACTAGTTTTTCTGCATCATTTTTAGACAGGATGTTCCTGATTTTTGCAATATTACGTAGGTGAATGATCCTTGAAATTTGCTTAATGTGAGACTTAAACAATGCCTGGGCATGCTCCTGATGAGGTGGCGGATGGATTGCAGGGCTCTGGCAGTGCTCCTCCTGCTCCTCCTTGCACAAAGGACCGGAGGTAGCGGTCCTGCTGCAGGGTTGTTGCCCTCCTACGGCCTCCTCCACGTCTCTTGATGTACTTGCCTGTTTCCTGGTAGCGCCTCCATGCTCTGGACACTACGCTGACAAACACAGCAAACCTTCTTGCCACAGCTCGCATTGATGTGCCATCCTGGATGAGCTGCACTACCTGAGCCACTTGTGTGGGTTGTAGACTCCGTCTCATGCTACCACTAGAGTGAAAGCCCCGCCAGCATTCAAAAGTGACCAAAACATCAGCCAGGAAGCATAGGAACTGAGAAGTGGTCTATGGTCACCACCTGCAGAACCACTCCTTTATTGGGTTTTTTTTGCTAATTGCCTATAATTTCCACCTGTTGTCTATTCCATTTGCACAACAGCATGTGAAATTGATTGTCAGTGTTCAGTGGTGCTTCGTAAGTGGACAGTTTCATTTCACAGGAGTGTGATTGACTTGGAGTTACATTCTGTTGTTTAAGTGTTCCCTTTATTTTTTTGAGCAGTGTATATCTTTAGATAATGCGTCACGGAGGTGCTTGGGCCTTAACTTCAGTTTTATCTGAGTTTAACATTAGAAAATTACAGGTCATCCAGGTTTTAACATCCTGAAGGCACATTTGAAGTTTAGCTAACTGATGAGTTTCATTTGGCTTGATCGATGGATATAAGGCAAGGCAAGTTTATTTGTATAGCACATTTCAGCAACAAGGTAATTCAAAGTGCTTTACATAAAACATAAAAGCAACAGGGAAATATAATAAAAGTTACAGTGTTACAATCAGGGTTAAAAAAGTTAAATGGAAAATAAAAACAGGCTGAGGGGTTGAGCAAATAATTGAGTTACAATCATTTTGAAAAGAGAATAAACAGAGAAGTACACTTAATCTACTCTTTCTAGCTAGTCTGTACTTGGGTCCACAGCAATCTTTGGGTCCACTGAAACTCCAAAAACCCTCGGACACTACAGAGAAACCAGGACATGTCTGTCAGCAGGCCACTTTGACCCAGTTATACACTAGACCGATCTGCGCGTTTACAGGTGGACAGAGGTTCCTGCAAATCACTCGGGCGCGAGATTTAAGACCACTTCCTTCACTCTGTTCAATCTCATTCCCATAATCATCCAACTCAACTACCTACTCATTTCTCACTGTGTAAATATTTAATTAAAAGCAATGGTAAAAAGAAAAATCTTCATTCTTAATTTAAAAGAACAGACTGTTTCAGCAGACCTGCAGTTATCTGGGGGTTTGTTCCAAATATACGGAGCATAATAACTGAACGCTGCTTCTCCTTGTTTAGTTTTGACTCTGGGGACAGAAAGCAGACCTGCCCCAGATGACCTGAAAGGTCTGGATGGTTCATAATGAAGCAGAAGATCAGAAATGTATTTTGGCCCTAAACCATTTAGTGCTTTGTAAACTAACAGCATGATTTTGAAATCAATTCTTTGACGTACAGGAAACCAATGTAAAGACCTCAGAACTGGAGTGATGTGGTCCACCTTTTTGGTCTTAGTGAGGACTCGAGCAGCAGTGTTCTGAATCAGCTGCAGCTGTCTGATGGATTTCTTAGGGAGCCCTGTAAGGTCACTGTTACAGTATTCGAGTCGACTGAAGATAAATGCATGGATAAGTTTTTCCAGGTCCTGCTGAGACATAAGTCCTTTAATCCTTGATATATTATGCTGAATTTGTAATTGTCTTAATATGGCTGATATGGTCTGAGTCCATGACTACACCAAGATTTCTGGCTTGATTTGCGGTTCTTAACATTACTGATTGAAGGCACTGACTTTCAATCGTTCCTCCCTGGCTCCAAAAACAATAACTTCAGTTTTATCCTTGTTTAATTGAAGAAAATTCTGGCACATCCAATCGTTGACCTGCTCAATACAGTTACTCAGCGCCTGTATGGGATCATAGTCCCCTGGTGAAATGGTTATGTAAATCTGTGTGCACATGCAGCCCTTTCAACCGTTCAAATGTCTTCATAATGTGTGATGTCAATGCTACTGGTCTGAAGTCACCCGGGGTGTTTTTTCTTGGGAATCGGATGAGACATGAAGTCTTCCAGTGCACTATGACAAGAAAATCATGCGATTAATAGCAATTAAAATTTTTAATTGTTGCCCAGCACTAATAATAATGCATAATAATACTTTTATTTGGGGGACACCATTCAGGACACTCAAGGACATCTTCCATACCAGGAAATAAATGGTGCAATTAGATGAGGTGCATAATTCTAGCAAGTTTTAAAAAGTCTGAAATAAGAGGACAAAAAATTCACACAAGTCAGGGATAAAAAGTCTAAAGATTTTAGGCTTCACAAAAATTATGTGTTTTGAGGAGTTTTGTGAACAATGTGAGTCTGCCTGTCAAATATGAGGGGGGTAGTGTGTTTCAAAGCCTGGGTGTCGAGCAGCTAAAGGCTCAGGCTCCCATGGTGGAGAGGCGGAATGAAGGTGTGACAAGGAGACAAGGAGTAGGGGAGCGGGAGGGGGCATGGACTGGGAGGAGGTCAGAGAAGTACAACCCCAATTCCAATGAAGTTGGGACGTTGTGTAAAACATAAATAAAACCAGAATACTATGATTTGCAAATCCTTTTCAGCCTATGTTCAATTGAATACAGTACAAAGACAAGATATTTAATGTTCAAACTGATAAACTTTATTGTATTTTGCAAATATTCACTCACTTTGAATTTGATGCCTAAAACATGTTCCAAAAAGGCTGGGACAGGGGCATGTTTACCACTCAATAAGTGTTTGGGAACTGAGGACACTAATTGTTAAAGCTTTGTAGGTGGAATTCTTTCCCAACAATTTCAGTTGCTCAACAGTCCGGGGTCTCCATTGTCGTATTTTGCGCTTCATAATGCACCACACATTTTGATTGGGAGACAGGTATGGACTGCAAACAGACCAGTCTAGTACCCACCACGAAGCCAAGCTGTTGTAACGTGCAGAATGTGGCTTGGCATTGTCTTGCTGAAATAAACAGGGACATTCCTGACAAAGATGTTGCTTGGATGGCAGCATATGTTGCTCCAAAACCTGTATGCACCTTTCAGCATTAATGATGCCTTCACAGATGTGCAAGTTACCTATGCCATGGGCACTAACACACCCCCATACCATCATAGATGCTGGCTTTTGAACTTAGCACTGACAACAATCTGGATGGTCCTTTTCCTCTTTGGCCCGGAAGACACGACGTCCATAATTTCAAAAAACAATTTGAAATGTGGACTCGTCAGACCATAGCACACTTAGCGTCAGTCCATCTCAGATGAGCTCAGGCCCAGAGAAGCCGGTGGCATTTCTGGGTGTTGTTGACATATGACTTTCGCTTTGCATTTCGCTTTAACTTACACTTGTTGATGTAGCGACAAACTGTTTTAACTGACAATGGTTTTCTGAGGTGTTCCTGAGCCCATGTGGTAATATCCTTTACACATTGATGTCAGTTTTTAATGCAGTGCCGCCTGAGGGATTGAAGGTCACGGGCATTCAATGTTGGTTATCGGCCTTGCTGCTTACGTGCAGATAAATTCTTGTCTTTGTAGTGTATTTAATTGAATATAGGTTGAAAAGGATTTGCAAATGAATGTATTCTGGTTTTATTTACGTTTTACACAATGTCCCAACTTCATTGGTATTGGGGTTGTAGGTAGGTGCAAGATTGTGGAGGACTTTAAATGTGAGTAGGGTTCTAAACTTAATCAGGTATTGCACTGGGAGCGAGTAAAGTTTGAGAAGAGTAGGAGTGATATGTTCCAATGATTTGGTGAAGCGTAGGATTCTTGCAGCAGAGTTCTGAACCAGTTAGAGTAGATTGATGAGTTTGGTGGGGATACCAGTGAGGAGAGTGTTGCAGTAGTCTAGACAGGAAGTGACAAAGGCATGGAGGAGAGTTTCAGTGCTGGAGTGTGAGAGAGTCGGATTTTCGAGATGTTGCAGAGGTGGAAAGACAGTCTAGGTGAGGTTTTTAATGTAGGACTCAAGGGACAGGGTATTTAATTCACCGTGACACTGGATGTTCTGGGACTCGGCTCACTGGCCAATTATAACCAAGTTAGCTGTGCTTGCGTAATAAGCTCTGCTGTTGCATGCTCTGTCTGTACTATGGCAACTCTAAAACAGAGGGTAAATCCTTTTAGGTGTCACAAAATGTATTATTTTATACCATTTAAGTTAGCATGGCAAGTTAGCAAGTTTGTTTAGATGGAGCCACTGGTGGAGCTGCAGAGTTTAAGAGGTGAAGTCACTAAGTCTTTATTGAAGCAGCAGCACGTTGTTATTAATATTAATGAGAGCTCTTTTTACAGTATTTTACAGTTTGAACCTGCATCCCGTTGGGTTCAGGTGTTTGGAGTTTGCATTTTCTAAACTTCTACATTCTAAACCTTCTTCAGCTCTGAACAGATTATTAAACACTGAATGATTTCAAGCAGGAACATTGTCTTCTAAAGTTACATAATTTATTCTTTATTCAGACTGAGTTGGTGCAGTTTGTCAGAGATCAGCTGTGCTTCTCTGGCCTCAGCTCTGAAGTCCAACCCCTCCCATCTGAGAGAGCTGGACCTGAGATACAACAAGCTGCAGGATTCAGGAGTGAAGCTGCTGTCTGCTGAACTGAAGAATCCACACTGTAGACTGGAGACTCTGAGGTCAGTTCAGACTCTCTCACCCCATTTACACCTGATATTAAAATGGGATTTCTGTCCTTCAGAGCAAAACCTATGAGTTATTTGATGTGCTGGCAAATCAACCTGCTGGACAGCTGGAGGACAACAACTAATAGGCCTGGAGAAGTGGGTAGAAAGGGAAATAAATGCACACTGACACTTTTATCTCTATCCTTTATTCTTTATTCAGATTGAGTTCCTGCAGGTTGTCAGAGATCAGCTGTGCTTCTCTGGCCTCAGCTCTGAAGTCCAACCCCTCCCATCTGAGAGAGCTGGACCTGAGTCTCAACAACGAGCTGCAGGATTCAGAAGTGAAGCTGCTGTGTGATTTTCTGGAGAGTCCACACTGTAGACTGGAGACTCTGAGGTCAGACACCATTTTTTGCTTCACTGTTGAGATTAATATGATGTGAAAGTTGTGGTGACACTAAATTGCAGACATAAGGCTGATATTATACTGATCCAAACTGAGTATCTTAATGCCAAAATTGACTTCTTCAATGGTTTAGTCCTGTGTCTGTGGCAGAGCAATGTTGAGCTCCACATTTAAAACCTGAACACATCTGATTGGATTAGAAATGGATTTTTATCTCCATCATTTATTCTTTATTCAGATTGAGGGGCTGCTATTTGTCAGAGATCAGCTGTGCTTCTCTGGCCTCAGCTCTGAAGTCCAACCCCTCCCATCTGAGAGAGCTGGACCTGAGTAACAACAAGCTGCAGTATTCAGGAGTGAAGCTGCTGTGTGGTTTTCTGGGGAGTCCACACTGTAGACTGGAGACTCTGAGGTCAGTTCACTGACTCTGTTACTGTTGTATATCTGATATATTTAATTAACAATTTAAGCTAATTTCTGTTCATGCATAACTTCCATCCATAAAGTTGAAAATGTCCTTTTGTTCATATTTTCATCTTTCTTGTTCTAAATTTTTGCCAAGTCAAAGTAATTGAATTTTTCTAATTTTTGGTAAATGGGCACATCTGTATACAGAAGATCCTCTGAACTAATATAGGGCTGAAAGGATTTATCGAGAAATTCAATTAATTTTAGTACTAAAAAGCATTGACTATACATTGACATATATATATATATACATATATACACTGACTATTTAACTATATAGCGCACTGTTTTGCACGGACCATTATTATTGTTGCACATCTTGCTTACGCTGTGATCAAGTGAACATGACGTGATTATGGTGGGGCTGTTTGCAAAGTGGAGGAAGAGAGAGAAAGTAGGGAGGGACAAAGAATAGACAGGCCAGAAAGAAACACAGAAAGTGCCCAAAGTATGTGATTAGCTAAAGCTAAAAGAAAACAACAACTCTTTAATGTTACAGTCTGTCCAATGTAAAACGAAATTAAGGTAGCCTAGCCCAACAGCACGATGGCAATGCTTCAGCATCTGATCAGAAAGCACCTGATCTAACATCAAGTCCAAACAAGGTAACAGTAACGACAACTTTAGCATTTAATGTAATTCATGATTGATTGTTGAGTTAAAGGCTAGCAATCAGACGCAATTCTCTGCTGTAGATGTATAAACGTGCATTTGTTGTTATTGTTCTCTGCCTGGTTGGGCCATGAGTCTAGGTTGTAATGTTATGAGTGACACAGCTGATCCCGGGCACCAGGCACAAGTACTTCTTATACGATTGCTCAATGAATTGATTAAATAATCTGTAGAATACTCGATTGCAAACATCATTGTTAGCTGCAGCCCTAAACTAATATTTCCTATAATGACTTGTGCATTTATAGCACGATATAATGCTTCTATAAGACATTATAACAATTGTTATAATCAACTGGGGGGTAGCCACTGGGGTCCCCCAGTGGCTACCCCCAAGAGAGAAAGCCAAGGCCCAGTGCAACAACACTGGCTATGCACCACTGAAACGACTGCATGTTGTGGTAGAAGGCTGACATTATGATGATCCACAATAACACAATGACAAAGTCCCTCTACTCATTTTAGGGCATAGTAATGTTGAACTCCACATTTAAAACCCGAACACATCTGATTGGATTAGAAATGGATTTTTATCATTTATCTATTTTTTAAAATTTATTCATTTATTCTTTATTCAGATTGAGGGGCTGCAGTTTGTCAGAGATTATCTGTGCTTCTCTGGCCTCAGCTCTGAAGTCCAACCCCTCCCATCTGAGAGAGCTGCAGGTGAGTGGAAACAAGCTGCAGGATTCAGGAGTGAAGCTGCTGTGTGGTTTTCTGGAGAGTCCACACTGCAGACTGGAGACTCTGAGGTCAGTTCACTGACTCTCTGTTACTATTGTAGATCTGATATGTTTAAATAATAACTGAAGCTAATTTCTGCTCATACATAACTTCCATCCATAAAGTTGTAATTGTCCTTTTGTTCATATTTTCATGTTTCTTGTAATAAATTTAGTCTGCAGTCACAAGACTTGTGTTTCTTAAAGAAACTGTAGAAAATGTCCGCTGTCAGGCGTTAAAGTAAATTAATGTTTCTAATTTTTGGTAAATGGTCACATCTGTATACAGAAGATCCTCTGAACTAATATTTGTTTTAAACTGATTAAGTTTACTTGTTGAGGTAGAAACCAACACATTGAAACCAACAGAAACCAAATAAATATTTGGTTTCTGTTGGTTTCAATGTGTTTTCACAAATAATGTCTGATCACTGAAATTTATCCTTCAGAACACACACAGGATCACACAGGATGATGATCCACAATAACACAATGACAAGGTCCCTCTACTCATTTTAGGGAAAAGATCATTGATTTGGACATAGTAATGTTGAGTTCCACATTTACACCCTGAACACATCTGATTGGATTAGAAAGGGATTTTTATCTCCATCATTTATTCTTCATTCAGATTGTGGGGCTGCAGTTTGTCAGAGATCAGCTGTGCTTCTCTGGCCTCAGCTCTGAAGTCCAACCCCTCCCATCTGAGAGAGCTGGAGCTGAATGACAACAACCTGCAGGATTCAGGAGTGAAGCTGCTGTGTGGTTTTCTGGAGAGTCCACACTGCAGACTGGAGACTCTGAGGTCAGGGACCTTTTTTTCCTTCTGTGCTGAGATTAATAGGATATAAAAGTTGTGGTGACACTAAAGTGCTGACATCAGGCTGATATTATACTGATCCACACTGAGTATCTCAATGCTAAAGTCTATTTTCTTCTTCAGTGGTTTAGTCCATTGACTGTGGCAGAGCAATGTTGAGCTCCACATTTAAAACTTAATATAACAAGAAACATCTCCACTGGATAATTCACTCTGAACCTCTTAAACTCCTGATTTTTGGCTTCTATTCCACATCATGTCTTGAAGAAATGATAATAAAAATACATAAATACAATGAATGAATAAATAATCTCGGTAACACTTTCTATGAAGGTCATTGCTATTATGACTTGTGCATTTATAGTACGATATAATGCTTCTATAAGACATTATAACAATTGTTATAATCACTTACAAACATGCATTAGGCGCTATAGCAAAGTTCATAATGTATTATCACCTTTTGATTTAATGTTTTATAACTAATAGTAATAGCAGTTTATATCAATGTGCGGCAAGAATCTCCGACCATGTTCCATAACACATTATAACCAACAACTCTGCCTTGTTATAAATAGACTTTAGTCACCATTTAGAATTAGTGATGTAAAATGGAATAATAGCTTATAGTAATATTTAAAGTTATGTTTGCTTTGTTTGCTTTAAGTAAAGTGAAAAAATATCTATCCCTGTATAATATATTACAGGTGGACATAATACCATATGAACTAATTATAAGACCTTATAACATGTAATTGTTTGCTTTAAGTAAAGTGATACACATTTTGCGCAGGAAAACAACTTTTATTTATGTTTCTTCACTTTATGAACAATTTCTATGAATTTTGAACATTATGTAGTTTAGCACAAAAACACAACATAATTACATCAAGAACAATCATCTCAGATTGGCTCAGATTTTCTCACAGATGAATGGCGAGCCTATGGACAGGCCCTAACAGATGCAGTGGACAATTAAAGACAACCACTTCACAAAAGGTAGCCTATTAAAAGACATTTTAAAGTAACGTTAATTGCACGGGAATACTATTAGCTAGTGCTAACTGCCTTTACTTTTCCAGCAGTTGCGGAAACAACAGACTTAACGGACACACCGTGACCTACACTGCACATGTTGTGCCAGACTGACAACTTACGCAGTAATAATATTATTAAAAATAATATTTTACTCCGCTAACTTTAACCGTCACATACTGCTGCCCGCTCTCTCTCATTCATAATCAATTCAGAATCTTCCATGTCCGCATCGCAAAGAAGTATACTGTACTGTACTATACTATAATGTTCACGGTGTGCACATAACAGAGACCTGTGATCGCTGTTACTGGTCTGAGACCAGTGTTGTATTCGACGCATTTCACGCTGCTGAATGAAATTTGACATGGTCATCAATATGACTGCGACATTGACTTTCACCGGCACACCGTGCAGCAACACTCATCGTTGTTTTGGTTCCTGTGTGCAAAGCGAGTGTGTGCCAGCAAAAGAGAGAGACAGCAAGCAGCAGAATGGGGAGAACGTGAAGGTGAAAGTTAGCAGTGTGCAGTGTAGGTCACAGTGTGTCCGTTAAGTCTGTTGTTTCCGCAGTTGTACATCCTGATAGTTAAGTTAAATTATATTTACTTTATATATTAGTGTCCAGAGGAGTTGCACAACTGGTTGTTAAAGGAAGGACGCTGGTGACCACGGAGGAGCTGAGGCTACTAAAGTAAATCAGGGATGTAAACTAGTCCTTTAAAGCAATTGAGGAGACATTTCTTTTGGATTTTAATGTGAAAACGAAATGCTTAGTAATTATCCAGAAAGTACACAGAACAAATGCATCAAGATGGATCACTGCCCTCTGAATTGTATTAAAATTGAATCGTGAGGTGCCAAGAGATTCTCATTTCTACTGCCCAAACAGTATTCCCATTCAATTACTTTAAAATGTCTTTTAATAGGCTACGTTTTTTTTAAATTGTCCACTGCATCTGTTAGGGCCTGTCTATAGGCTCGCCATTCATCTGTGACAACATCTGAGCCTCTTCTTACATGATGTTGGTCGGCAACAGGTCTTCTCTTGAGCAATCTTTCAACACCCTGAGAGTGGGTGTCCTTGATGTAATTGTGTTGTGTTTTTGTGCTAAACTGCAAAATGTTAAAAATTCATACAGATTGTTCATAAAGAGAAGAAACATAAATAAAAGTTGTTTTCCTGCACCAAATGGGTGTGTCACTTTACTTTAAGCAAAAAATTAGGTGTTATAAGGTATTATAATTAGTTCATATAGTATTATGTCCACCTGTAATATATTATACAGGGATAGATATTTTAACACTTTACTTAAAGCAAACAAAGGCGTGCTATACAACATTAAACATTACTATAAGCTATTATTCCATTCCCAATGGTAAGGCAAGGCAAGTTTATTTGTATAGCACATTTCAACAACAAGGTAATTCAAAGTGCTTTACACAAAACATAAAAGCAACAGGGAAATATAAAAGCAACAGGGAAATATAAAAAAGTTTAAAAGCAACATAAAATATAAAAAGTTACAGTGTTACAATCAGGGTTAAAAGAGTTAAATGGAAAATAAAAACAGGTAAATATTAAAATTAAAAGCAATGGTTAAAAGCTAAAAACAAAGAAAAAGAAAACAGGACAGTAAAAGTTACAGTGCAGTGTAAGTTATCAATAAAAAGAAAAATCTTAAATATTTAATTAAAAGCAATGGTAAAAAAAAAAAAAGCCATCTGTCTTAAATTAAAAGAACTGACAGTTTCAGCAGACCTGCAGTTATCTGGGAGTTTGTTCCAGATATATGGGGCATAATAACTGAACGCTGCTTCTCCTTGTTTAGTTTTGACTCTGGGGACCGAAAGCAGACGACCTGAGAGGTCTGGATGGTTCATAACGAAGCAGAAGATCGGAAATGTATTTTGGCCCTAAACCATTTTGGTCTTAGTGAGGACTCGAGCAGCAGTGTTCTGAATCAGCTGCAGCTGTCTGATAGTTTCTTAGGGAGCCCTGTAAGGACACTGTTACAGTAGTCGAGTCGACTGAAGATAAATGCATGGATAAGCTTTTCCAGGTCCTGCTGAGACATAAGTCCTTTAATCCTTGATATATTCTCCAGGTGATAGTAGGCTGACTTTGTAATTGTCTTAATATGGCTCCTCAAATTCAGGTCTGAGTCCATGACTACACCAAGATTTTTGGCTTGATTTGTGGTTCTTAACATTACTGATTGAAGTCGAGCACTGACTTTCAATCGTTCCTCCCTGGCTCCAAAAACAATAACTTCAGTTTTATCCTTGTTTAATTGAAGAAAATTCTGGCATATCCAATCGTTGACCTGCTCAATACAGTTACTCTGCGCCTGTATGGGATCATAGTCCCCTGGTAAAATGGTTATGTAAATCTGTGTGTCATCTGCATAATTATGGTAACATATTTTGTTGTTTTTCATAATCTGAGCCAGTGGAAGCATGTAAAAGTAAACAAAAGAGGTCCCAGAATGGAGCCTTGGGGAACTCCACATGGCATTTTTGTCAGCTCAGATGTGTGATTACCTATAGACACAAAGTAGTCCCTGTCCTTTAAGTAGGATTCAAACCAGTTTAGTACTGTGCCACAAAGTCCAACAGTTTTCAAGTCTGTCTAGTAATATGTTGTGGTCGACCGTGTCGAATTCAGCACTGAGATCCAATAATACTAAGACCAAAATTCTGCCACTGTCAGTGTTTAAATGGATGTCATTGAAGAACTATAATTGCTCATTAGTGAACTGTCTAGATTGCTCTTTTTTAAGAGTGGCTTAATGAATGCAGTTATCAGAGCCTGTGGGAAAAAACAGACATGTTGACAATTTGTAGTAAATCTGAGGCCATGCATTTAGACACATTTTTGAAAAAAACTGTTTGCAAAATATCAAGACAGCATGAGGAGGATTTCAGATGTTGTATAACGTCCTCCAGTTTTTTATGGTTAATAGAATCAAATTGTCTCATGCTATATGAATTGTTTTTATGTGGACACAGGGACAGGACATATCCTGTAACTGATATGGAGGCACTGATTGCTTGTCTAATTGTTTGAATTTTGTCTGTGAAGAAGGAAGCAAATTCATTGCAGGTCCTGGTAGATAGAAGGTCAGAGGCTACAGACACAGGAGGGTTGGTTAGCCTGTTGACAGTAGCAAACAGGGCACGTGCATTATTAGTGTTTTTGGTGATGTCAGAGAAGAAGGACCGCCTTGCATTTCTCAGTTCTAAATTATAGATGCAAAGTCTCTCTTTATAGATGTCATAATGAACCTGGAGATTTGTTTTCCGCCCCCTGCATTCAGCTTTTCGACACACTCTCTTTTTTGAGTTCTGACCAGCGTGGCAGTTCAATGGAGATCTTCTCTTATCCAGAGACCACCTTCACCTTGGGTGGTGCAATAGCATCAGTAACATTTGTAATTTTAGAACTGAAATTATCTACAAGCTCATTGACTGAGACCCGTGAGAGGGCGGGTGTCGAAGAGAAAGCTTCAATAAATTTTTCACTAGTGTTTTCAGTGATGTGCCGTTTTGTGATTATCTCTGTTTTAACATTTGTGTGGTGACTAAAGTGTATTCATAACGAGGCAGAGTCGATGGTTATAATGTACTGGTCGGAGATTCTTGCCGCATATTGATATAAACTGTTATTCCTATTAGTTATAAAACATTAAATCAAAAGTTCATAATACATTATGAACTTTGCTATAGCGGCTAATGCATGTTTGTAAGTGATTATAACAATTGTTATAATGTCTTATGGACGCATTATATCGTGTTATAAATATATGCATAAGTCATAATAGCGATGACCTTTATAGAAAGTGTTACCAAAGTTAGGTGCTCTGAAAAAGACAGTATAAAAATCGGCTGTCTGTAGTCCTCTTAGGGCTGCAGTAAACACAGCCACTTGTTCCATTCGGACCGAATGCAATGATTGGCTGGGTGATTGTCACGCTCCCTCGCTGCCATGGCTTCCAGCCCTGCTGCCGGCCCTGTCTCAGACCTGACAAGCAGTCAGACCGGAGATAATATTTGCGTGGCTTTTCAACTATGGTGACAACTGAGGTACCCCATAGGTCTGACAAGTTACACTGTGGTCGCTTCATTTCTGCTGGACAGGTAATCTTTTTTCATTTTGATGGTAATTTGTTACTTTCATTGCTAGCCAACGCAGCTACCTACTTAGCATACAGCTAACGGCAGCTACAAGTGTTGGCCGATGTAGCAAGCCAGTGTAGAATGATGAATTATTGCCGACGCTGATATTAGGTAAGACAATGTAGGTGTAGACTACGCCGGTTTAGTTATTCACCACCTAGGTTTATTGTTATACTATGTTTACACTTATCTTTACCTTGTATCTAATCTATTTGTGTGATTATTTTGTGTCTGCAAGCCTTGCTTGACTGTATGTTACTCTTTTACAAATGTGGGGATTTAGCTGTGTTTTTGTAGTTATGAGAAAGACATGTCAACGTCATTGTACATAAACAACACTGGCTAAAGGTCCCCAAGTATCTGCGTTTCTGGTATAATAGCTACATATTATATACTTTGACCTTGTTTGTAGCTAAACCTACTGTGTGAAAACCTTTTACTGTAATTGGTGCTGTTGTATTTATTTTACCAGAACTAAAAAATCCTTTATGTTTTATTTCTAATTCCATAAAATATTAAACAGTATGAGGAATACAGATAAGGGTGCTAATTTGTTTTGATTGCATTGTATGTGGAAATGCTAACTACTGTATAAGAGAACAATGTCAGGTATTACAAACTTTTCACTAAGCTGATCCTCCCTTCTGTATTATCAGGTACAGCAAGGTGTACTACAAAAAGTCAAGGAAGTGGAGCTTGTACTCATTTTGAAATGTGGTAATCATGTCAGAGAGGTGACTGTGACTTATCATCTCCACAGCAGCAATATGATGCTACGAGTAAAGTCTGAACTTTCTTGATTATCAGTCAAGATACCTCTGGACACACCTTGTCTTTCTTGCTTTATATACTTATTTTTAATTATGTTTAAAAATTATCTATTTGTGATATAGGTTGTAGTTTTAGTAGTATATAATAACAATAAACAAGTGTAATACCACATTTGGATGTCATTATTGGAGACATAAGACATAAATGTAGTTGTTTGTTTATGCTGCAAGTGTAAAGAAAAGGCATTTACCATTTTCAATGTTTTATTTAAAAAAGAATGAAAATATTCTCCAGAACAGGGAAAAATATACTTTGTATTTTCTCTACCCTCCTGAGAATAAAACAAAAACAATGTAGAGGTATTCATCCATTCACAGTGGATGGAATTATTTGTGCAGCAGTTGGTGACATTACATCTTACACCCTGCTAGGATTACACCTCTGTATTGTCCTAGTGGATCAGGATAACACTTGCATATCTTCCAGAAACAGCAGCTCAGTATCACGACTGTCTAAGTAAGTATGTCTAAGTGCTCCACACTGCCACACTACAAACTGTCTGTCTGCTGCCTGACTGAACTGTCTGTTACTCTGTCCTGGGTCTGGAAAATCAGCCATGTGGTGCATGGAAACACAGTAGTCTGGATGTTGTCCACAGTTCTCAGGTTCTGACCTGTTCTTAGAACCCCACATTGGAAAGATTGGTGTAATAGGACTGAACATTCATCAACATGATCAGATATTTTTATTGAACAGGGGTTTGTTGTTCTCTAACAGGACTTCTGTGTCCACATTACATACCAGGTCAATGTACATCACACAGATGAGCCCATGGCTGAAGCAGAGCTGTCGTTGTGGTGTAAGCAGTAAAAAATAATAATAATAACAATAACAATAGTGATTACCTTTATATAGCACTTTATGTTTGACAGCCAAAGGGCTTAAGGGGAAACACCAGAGAAACGTTGAAACAAGTACACTGGGAAATAATATACTAATATTAAAATATATGTGTGTGTATATATACCTGCCGTTGTTGGAGTGTGAAGCTCGACGCAGGTCCTAGAATATGTGCTCCTGCACCTCATCCTCCCTGTTCTGCCTCTTCATCCCTCCCTCCTCTGCTTCGCCTCGACCCCGGTCCTATCCAGGTCTGTGCTTGGCTCTGGAGTGCATTCCTCATCAGAGACAATAATGCTGTCACCGTGGAAGCTCTAACATGTCTAACATGAAATTCATGTTCGTGTAATGTAACTGATGAAAACGGGAAAATGTGTATCAGCCTGTTTTTAGCTTTGCCCGATGTTACCGCAGCTGTTAGCACAGCTGTTAGCACAGCTGTTAGCACAGCTACCTGTCGCTAACAGTTAGCTAGCCTGCTCGTTACTGAATCAAAGTCATCCTTTTTAAACCTATCCAATATTAACATACTAGCTTGATAGTGAGTACTAACAGCTTAAATAGTTGTTTATCTTCATAATGATAAAGTTAAATAAATTTAGTCTGTTGCATTTTAGAAAACAAAAAATATTTCTAATACAAAGCAACCGTTTAACACACATGTCAAACTCAAGGCCTGCCACGTCAATTTATGTGGCCCGCAAAAGCTTTAAAGATTCATGATTGTCCTAAATTAAAAGTCTATGCTGCCATAAAGTACATGTCCCACAATGCATGTCGATTTTGTGACCCAAGAAGTGACTGCATCCCGCCACGAGATTGCGATGCTTCCACACCCACTACGGTAGTTTTCCGACAAGTGGAGATGAGAAGTGGATACAAACAATCCCTAAATGTCCAAGACGAGATAAACTGATGCAGAAGGAAAGTAATTTCACGAATGGTGGGAAAGTGAATACATGTTTGTGCTTCAAGGAGAAAACCCGGTAGGCTAGGCCTATATCTTTTGTGTTATGAGGCAGCATCAGTGATGAAGGATCAACATTAGTTAAGGCTTGTGCAGACTACACGACTTTCAGCGTCGGCCGATGGCCGTTCACACTACACAACTTGCCATCTTGTGTCGTTGTGGCGTTCACACTACGTGACTGATTAGTGACAGGGGGTCACAGACTTCACCAGCTGTAAACGACTCTGTCTCACCGACGCTGGTCTCCAAACCACGTTTTGTGAAGAAAACACGTGAAATGTGAAACGGGAAATGACGCATTTGTTATTATAAAGATAGCAATCATAAAGACAAAGAATCTGTGTGAAAAAATGGATTAGCACACGCAGGTAGCAGGGATCGTCTGAGCTACAGAGAGAGCTGGAGGTGAGTAAAATGTGTGTTGCGGTGAAAAAGTAGCTGCCTGCTCTGCCAGCTGCCTGCTCCCATTGGCTGGATGTGGATGTCGAGTCAGACGACTTCTGCAGATATTTGGCATGCTAGATATCTGGCTGGTGTTGGCGATCTGTCAGATATGTGTCGGGGAACCGTTTTGATGCGTTGTTGAGTAGTTCACACCTAACGACTGGCGACCGCAGATCAACCGCTGATTTACTCCCAATCACAGCCTGACGCTCGCCGAGCGGTAAATCGGGCTAAAAATCGTGAAGTGTGACCTAGGCTTAGGTTACAGTAGCCTATACGTCTGCATTTTTCCAGGTAATCAAACTATCTCTCATTAGTTGGATGTATGCCCTCTGCAAGGCTGTGTGCAGCTGGACTATTGTTTTATCAAATTCATCTGTCCCTCATGTTATTAGTAGCTCACAATTATTTGTTTTATCATGGTTCTGCACCTCTGGACTGTGGAAAAAGTGAAAAGTTACTGTAAAAGCTTATTTTTTCCTATGTGATTTCTGGATAATTACTTATAATTTAACTGCCAGGATGTATAGTATGTGTACAGGACACCAGTTTAGCTTGAACCTGATGTTCTCATTCCTGGACAAGTTAGTTAATGACACGCAACTAATTAACATTACTCCGTTACTAATTTAGCTAACGTTACACTGCAGCCAAAAAACAACATGCTTTACAGGGGACATGTTAGCTATCGCTAACCACCTTCACTTTTTCAGGAGGTGCGGAAACAACAGATTTAACGACCTACACTGCACAGACTGCCAGACTGACAACCTACTAAGTAACTTCCTCTGCTAACTTTCACCGTCACGTTCTGCCACTCACTCTCTCTCATTCATAATCAATTTAGAATCTTTCATGTCCACATCGCTATACTAGATAACGTAATGTTCACGGAATGCAAATGGCGGAACTTTTGGAACTGCAGAAGTGCAGCGCCTGGACATTCAGAGGTGTGCACATAACAGAGACCCGTGATCTCTGTTACTGGTCTGAGACCAGTGTTGCACCTGTATTTGATGCATTTCACTGCTGCTGCTGAATGAATGACCACGCTCAAGAGAAGACCTGTTGGCAACCAACATCATTTAAGAAGAGGCTCAGATGTTGTCACATAAATGGCAAGCCTATGGACAGGTCCTAACAGATGCAGTGGATAATTAAAGACAACCACTTCACAAAACGTTGCCTATTAAAAGACATTTTAAAGTAATTGAATGGGAATACTTTTTGGGCAGTAGGGATGAGAATCTCTTGGCACCTCACGATTCGATTTGATTAACGTTACAATTCAGACGGCAGCGATCCATCTTGATGCATTTGTTCTGTGTAATTTCTGGATAATTACTAAGCATTTCGTTTGCACATTAAAATCCAAAAGAAATGTCTCCTCAATTGCTTTAAAGGACTAGTTTACATCCCTGATTTACTTTAGTAGCTCAGCTCCTCCGTGGTCACCAGCGTCCTTCCTTTAACAACCAGTAAATCAGGGATTTAAACTAGTCCTTTTTAGCAATTGATGAGATGTTTCTCATGTGCAAATTAAATTCTTTATTAATTTATTTATTAAAGTCAGTATCCAGAAAATCACATAGTCACTCTCTGGACGAAGCCCTCGACCTATTTCTATCGGATGAGCGGGAGACCCCCAGCGGCTCCCCGCTTCCCCCGTTCCAATCTCCGGTGACGCCGGCCTCGACGTTGCTATCTTGCTGCGGCGAGGCAAGCGATTGTTAGGCTACAAGGATGCTACTGTCAGGCTAACGTTAAGCTAACAGATAACGGTAAGCTAACTTGTCGCTGACATGCAGTCTGCCCCTGGATCAGCCGACCAGGGAGACCCCATGTGTCCATGTTAGCTGCGGCTAATGACATCTAGCAACCGGATTCATTGCCGCTGGCTGACCCTCATCAGTCAGAGCGAACGACTGGTAAGCTATGGGTTGAAAAAAGCTGTGTATGAAATCTTGTTGCTCATTTTGTGGAAGTTGTAGAACGCTCTCTGTACCTGTCTCAGTCGAACCAGTCACACAAGGCACACTTTTCCGACACTGTGTGAGCCAGCTGTGTGTTAACCTAACTGCAGGGGCAGCAGAGTGGCTTCCCTTCATGGCCACCAGGGCCCCCTCATCAGCAGGTCTATTTTCAGAGCGCTACTCAGAGTGGCTCGCTTCCTGCTCGATGCACAGATGGATGGACAGCATGATCCGCTGGGGTCACAGGCTTCAGTTCGCCTCCCCCCTACTCCGGGATTGTAGAGACTGTGCTCTCCTCCTCGGTTCAGAACGCCGCCCTCTGGGCGGAGCTTCAGGAATCAGGGGTTCTACTAATGCTACTTCCTGGTTAGGAACATGACGGGGGCAGGAGGCGCTTCCAGGATCTGTCACTGTTTAACAAAGTGTTTATGGAGAGATCTTTTCGCATGTTGACCGTTAAGTAGGTGCTGGAGTGTGTGCGTCAGGGAGACTGGCTCACCTCCATAGACCTGAATGACGTGTACCTTCACGTTCCCGTCATCCCCGAACACAGGAAGTTCCTGCGGTTCTCCTTCCAGGGGTGTCCAGTACCTGTAAAACTGCCTGACGCTCGGTTACTCCCTGGCCCCGCGCACTTTCTACAAGTGTGTGGAGGCGGCTCTGGAGCCACTGTGGCGGTTGGGCATCAGGGTCCTGTTTTATCTGGACGATCTGCTGCTGCTGGCACGGACGAGACGGTGATGCAGACGGCCAAACTCGTCGCACACCTGTCTCACCTGGGTTTCACGGTGAACTGTTTTTCCAACATTGTTATGAAGCTATATGATGCTTATACTGACTGAATAGTTTAAAGTGAAGAAGCTTTAATTTGATGACTCCACTATTCCTAAAATAAATATTGTAGATGTCTTTTTTTCACATTTATCCTGACATATTTGGGATCTTGAGTGGAATCTTAAATCAGTTTCTGTGGGTTTTTCTTTGTGTTTCACTGCACAACATTTGGAGTTTGGAGTTTGTATAGATAGAGCTACTGGTGGAGCTGCAGAGTTTAAGAGGTGAAGTCACTACATCTTTATTGAAGTAGCAGCACATTGTCAATATTAATGAGAGCTCTTTTTACCTTTTTGTATTTTACAGTTTGAACCTGCACCCTGTTGGGTTCAGGTGTTCAGTTTCCATTTTCTAAACTTCTACATTCTAAACCTTCTTCAGCTCTGAACAGATTATTAAACACTGAATGATTTCAAGCAGGAACATTGTCTTCTAAAGTTACATTTACTCCTTATTCAGACTGAGCTTCTGCAGTTTGTCAGAGATCAGCTGTGCTTCTCTGGCCTCAGCTCTGAAGTCCAACCCCTCCGATCTGAGAGAGCTGGAGCTGATTGGAAACGAGCTGCAGGATTCAGGAGTGAAGCTGCTGTGTGGTTTTCTTGAGAGTCCACACTGTAGACTGGAGACTCTGAGGTCAGTTCACTGACTCTCTGTTACTATTGTAGATCTGATATGTTTAATTAACAATTGAAGCTAATTTCTGTTCATACATAACTTCCATCCATAAAGTTGTTAATGTCCTTTTGTTCATATTTTCATGTTTTTTGTAATAAATTTAGTCTACAGTCACAAGACTTGTGTTTCTTAAATCAACTGTTGAAAATGTCTGCTGTTAGTCGTTAAAGTAAATGAATGTTTCTAATTTTTGGTAAACGGTCACATCTGTATATAGAAGATCATCTGAACTAATATTTGTTTTAAACTGTTCAAGTTTACTTGTTCAATTTGAAATATTTATTTGGTTTCTGTTGATTTCATTGTCTTTTCACAAATAATGTCTGATCACTGATGTTGATTAGAGCTGAAACAATTCATCGATTGTCGATACTATTCCTCATAGTAAAACGACCGAAGGTCCTGAAAGATGCATAAAACAGAAATATAATAATATTACTAATAACAATAATTATAATAGTAGTATCATTTATTATTTTTTATTAATGCAAATACCAAATGTACCTTTTCTTTCTTATTTTGTGAACATAATTTATATGAAATTTTAACTTTCACCAGCGTAATTACAGTTAGTTCAGCGTTGTCATGACTTCTCCTTCCTAGTGTCCGCTACTATCACTGGTACAAATATTATAATGTTTTACTGTAACAGTGAAAATTAAACTGACAGTTTGACCAAAACAGTTCCTTAATAGGTGACACCACCAGATTCATATCTCGTACTTCCTAGTGTCCTCTACTATCACTGGTACATATATTTTTAGATTTTACTGTAGCAACTTGGAGAAATTACACTTTAAAAACCCTCCATCAGCAAAAAGTAAATACAGTTAATATTTCTGTGAACTTTGACCTATTTGGAACAATTCTGCTCAAATGTCAAAATTCACAGAAATGTTAACTGTCTGTTATTTTCACTGTTGGAGGGATTTCATAGTTACAGTAAAACATTATGATATTTGTACCAGTGATAGTACTAGACACTAGGAAGAAGAAGCCATGACAACGCTGATCAAACTGCTGAGGAATTACGTTGGTGTAAGGTCAAATTTGATTTAAAAATTATGCTCACAAAATAAACAAAAAAAACGTACATTTGTATTTGCATTAATAACAAATAATTATAAATTATACTACTATTACATCTATTGTTATTAGTAATATTATTATTAATATAATATTGCCGCCGCCGCAGCCGAGCAAAAGTAATTGTTAAACGACGCTGAATAGATGAAATAATCTGTACTAAGTTCTAAAATCATCGTTAGCTGAAGCCCTAATATTGATCCTTCAGGACACACACACATTTACAGCTTTTTAAAGGATCAATATGGTTTTTCTCCTCTAATTCCAGACTGTCCTGAGATCATCAGCATGTTATTGACCTGTGTTGACATGAATAGCTGTATGAATGTTGTGCTGACATTCGGATGATGCCTGTAGAGGACTGACATTTGGATGATGTCTGTAGAAGGCTGACATTATGATGATCCACAATAACACAATGACAAAGTCCCTCTACTCATTTTAGGAAAAAGCTCATTGATTAGGACATAGTAATGTTGAGTTCCACATTTAAAACCTGAACACAACTGATTGGATTAGAAAAGGATTTTTATCTCCATCATTTATTCTTTATTCAGCTTGAGGAGCTGCAGGTTGTCAGAGATCAGCTGTGCTTCTCTGGCCTCAGCTCTGAAGTCCAACCCCTCCCATATGAGAGTGCTGGAGCTGAGCTACAAGAACAAGCTGCAGGATCCAGACGTGGAGCTGCTGTCTGATCTTGTTAAGAGTCCACACTGCAGACTGGAGACTCTGAGGTCAGTAGTGAGTTAAAGTCGGTCCATGCTGCTTCCATTTGTTGGTCTCACAGCTGGTACATTTGACAGCATCCAATCAAAGCTCCAGCATTTCTAGGTACAGTGAGGGCTTTGCTAAAAGTTGGAGGTGTGAGAGGAGGCAATCTGACACTGAGACGCTCACACAGAGTTTTTATTGTTATTAGATTTAATGTTCATGTTTATTAAGAGGGGTTTGGTTTAGTGTGTTTTTTGGGTGTCAAACACACTAAACTAACACCTGGTAAACATCAACATGTTAACATTGAGTTCAGCCTCACAGAGCTGCTCGCAAGGCTGCAGACTCTTATGTATTTGCTGTATTTGTGTTTATTCCTGCAGGCTGGATGACAGAGTAATCAGGGCTACACCTGACAGACATGAACGACGTGAGTAATAGTCCACTGGAACAACTTAAAGAAATGTAAACTGAAGATTGGCTGCTGTACTTCATGGCTCTGGTTAATCCCAGTAACCACAGCAGGTCTTTGGCTTTGTTCTGCTCTGCATGTTGGGAAAGATGATGTGTTGTTGCTGTGTTGCCTCACTGCACTTGTTATACCTGTGTACATTTGATTGCATGGACAAGGCTTAACTTGGTATCTTTGGACTTTTAAACATGACTGTGCTTAGTCTTCTACATTGTGACATTGCTGGAGAGTTTTCCAGTAGATAAAAACAGGAAACACGGGGTAAAGACCTGCTCCAAAGGGCCCTGGCCAGCCGTGAACTGGTTGCTGTGATTTTGAATGTTGGGTCACCAGGACGTCCAAAAGTGAGTTTGACATCTGCTTCTTCTTCTCCCCATCTGATGGCTCTGATCACCACCAGATCCGTCCACATCAAACACAAAGCTTGCTGTGTCTGAGGATGACAGAGAGAACCAGCTGTGTCCTGATGATCCAGAGAGGTTGAAGCAGCAGCAGCTTCTGTGTGGAGAGGCTCTGAATATAAAGGTCAGTTTTTAACCTTAACATTTTTACATTTAGCTGATGCTTTTATCCAACTTACAATTGCTATATATGTCAGAGGTCACATGCCTCTGGAGCAACTAGGGATTAAAGGAGACCTATTATACTGCTTTTCCAGTCCTATTTAGTAGTTCTGTGACTCCTGTATGGCAGCTTTGAAAAATCTTCATGTAGGCCTTCATTTCAGCCTCTGTCTGAAACAAGCTGTAGATGTAAGCCCCCCCACCCCCAAAGTGATTTAAAAGAACTGACCGTTTCAGCAGACCTGCAGTTATCTGGGAGTTTGTTCCAGATATACGAAGCATAATAACTGAACGCTGCTTCTCCTTGTTTAGTTTTGACTCTGGGGACAGAAAGCAGACCTGCCCCAGACGATCTGAGAGGTCTGGATGGTTTGTAATGAAGCAGAAAATCAGAAATGTATTTTGGCCCTAAACCATTTAGTGCTTTATAGACTAACAGCAGGATTTTGAAATCAATTCTTTGACGTACAGGAAGCCAATGTAAAGACCTCAGAATTGGAGTGATGTGATCCACCTTTTTGGTCTTAGTGAGGACTCGAGCAGCAGCGTTCTGAATCAGCTGCAGCTGTCTGATGGATTTCTTAGGGAGCCCTGTAAGGACACTGTCAAGTCGACTGAAGATAAATGCATGGATAAGCTTTTCCAGGTCCTGCTGAGACATAAGTCCTTTAATCCTTGATATATTCTTCAGGTGATAGTATGCTGACTTTGTAATTGTCTTAATATTCAATTCAGTTCAATTCAGTTTTATTTATATAGCGCCAAATCACAACAACAGTTATCTCACAGCGCTTTTCATAAAAGAGCAGGTCTAGACCGTACTCTATGATGTTATTTACAGAAGCCCAACAATTCCCACCAAGAGCAAACACTAGGCGACAGAGGCAAAGAAAAACTTCCTTTTAAGAGGCAGAAACCTCGAGCAGAACCATGTCTCAGGGTGGGCGGCCATCTGCCTCGACCGGTTGGGGGTGAAGAGAGAGAGAGAGAGAGAGGGGGAGAGAGAGAGAGAGAGAGAGAGAGAGAGGGCAAGAGAGGAACAGAGAGAAAAAGAGAGGGATGGAAGGAGAGAGAGAGGGGAGGGAGGCAGCCTACACAATATACACACAGAGGTACAGACAGTGAAGGTGATGTTGCTATAGACTAAATGACTAAATGAAAAATGGTGTAGATATTTATAGTAGTGTTAATGATAACAATCGTAATGTTAATGATTATAATAACAATAATAACAATAGGACTAGTAACAATAGTCGTTGTAGCAGAGGGTGTCGAGCAGGAACACGGGGGCAGCAGGTGACCCGCAGCCACAGATCCAGACTCCACAGCTCCAGAGCCAGAAACACCTGCAGGAAGTGGTAGGAGGAGAGAGGAGAGGGACGAGAAAGCACAAGACTACCAGAAAGGGGAGAAGTTGTGTTAGTAACATGCAATAATGGGATGAGGTTGCATACAGAGGGAGAGAAAGTAGAGGAGAGAGGAGCTCAGTGCATCATGGGAAATCCCCCGGCAGTCTAGGCCTATAGCAGCATAACTAAGGGATGGTTCAGGACACACCTGAGCCAGCCCTAACTATAAGCTTTATCAAAGAGGAAAGTCTTAAGCCTACTCTTAAATGTGGAGATGGTGTCTGCCTCCTGAACCCAAACTGGAACCTGGTTCCACAGGAGAGGAGCTTGATAGCTGAATGCTCTGGCTCCTAGTCTACTTTTGGAGACTCTAGGAACCACAAGTAACCCTGCATTCTGGGAGCGCAGTGCTCTGGTGGGGTGGTAAGGTACTATGAGCTCTTTAAGATAAGATGGTGCCTGACCATTAAGTACTTTGTAGGTAAGAAGAATGATTTTAAATTCTATTCTGGATTTTACTGGAAGCCAATGCAAAGAAGCTAAGACAGGAGAAATGTGATCTCTTTTCCTGGTTCCTGTCAGAACACGTGCTGCAGCATTCTGGATCAGCTGAAGAGTCTTAATGGACTTTTTCGAGCAGCCTGATAATAAAGAATTGCAGTAATCCAGCCTAGAATTAACAGATGCATGGACTAGTTTTTCTGCATCATTTTTAGACAGGATGTTCCTGATTTTCGCAATATTACGTAGGTGAAAAAAGACGGTCCTTGAAATTTGCTTAATGTGAGACTTAAACGACATGTCCTGATCAAAGATAACTCCAAGATTCTTCACAGTGGTGCTGGAGGCCAGGGCGATGCCATCAAGGGAAACTATATCTTTAGATAATGCGTCACGGAGGTGCTTAGGCCCCAGAACAATAACTTCAGTTTTATCTGAGTTTAACATGAGAAAATTACAGGTCATCCAGGTTTTAACATCCTGAAGGCATATTTGAAGTTTAGCTAACTGGTGAGTTTCATCTGGCTTGATCGATAGATATAACTGAGTATCATCTGCATAACAATGAAAGCTTATGGAATATTTCCTGATAATATTGCCTAAAGGAAGCATATATAAAGTGAAGAGGATTGGTCCGAGGACAGATCCTTGAGGAACTCCATGACTAACTTTGGCCGCATGGAGGATTCATCGTTAACATGTACAAACGAATCTGAAATCGATCTGATAAATAGGACTTAAACCAGTTTAGAGCAGTTCCTTTAATGCCAATGAAATGTTCCAGTCTCAGGAATAGGATCTGATGGTCAATGGTATCATATGCAGCACTAAGATCTAATAAAACCAGTACAGAGACAAGTCCTTTGTCTGATGCAATAAGGAGGTCGTTAGTAATTTTCACCAGTGCTGTCTCTGTGCTATGATGAGCTCTAAATCCTGACTTAAAAACCTCAAATAAACTATTGCTCTGTACAAAGTCACACAGCTGTTTAGCAACTGCTTTCTCCAGAACCTTAGAGAGAAATGGAAGGTTAGATATAGGTCTATAGTTGGCTAAAACATCCGGATCAAGTTTGGGCTTTTTCAGAAGAGGTTTAATTACAGCTGCTTTAAAGTACTGTGGTACATAGCCTGTAGATAAAGATAAATTGATCATATCTAGCATAGAAGTGCTGACTAAGGGTAAAACATCTTTAAGCAACCTAGTCGGGATGGGGTCTAAGAGGCAGGTTGATGGTTTAGATGAAGAAATTATTGAAATTAGTTGGTAAAGATTGAGTGAAGCAAAACAGTCTAAACATGTATGTGGTTCTACAGCTGTTTCTAAGGTTCCTGAGTTTAGAGATAAGTCGGTGCCAGTTGAGGGCAGGTCTTGGTGAATTTTGTTTCTAATAGTTAGAATTTTATCATTAAAGAAGCTCATGAAATCATAACTACTGAGAGCTATGGGAATACTTGGCTCGTAATAGAGCTGTGACTCTCTGTCAGCCTGGCTACAGTGCTTAAAAGAAACCTGGGGTTGTTCCTATTTTCCTCTATTAATGACGAGTAATACGCTGCTCTGGCATTACGGAGGGCCTTCCTATAAGTTTTAAGACTATCTTGCCAAATTAAACGGAGGTACATTTGTGTGTCATCAGCATAAATATGAAAAGAAATACCATGTTTATGGATAATATGTCCAAGGGGAAGCAGATACAAGGAAAACAAAATGGGTCCTGAGACCGACCCCTGAGGTACACCATATTTAACTGGACAGAACAAAGAGACATAGTTGTTTACAGACACGCAAAACTTCCTATTTGACAGGTAGGATGAAAACCATTCTAGGGCAGTACCAGAGATCCCCACCCAGTGCCTCAGTCTGTCTAACATGATGTTGTGATCAATGGTGTAGGTAACTGTGTTGTACAGCACAGGTCTGCTGGATTTGGATGGTCAGCTTTCTCCATTAGAGCTGCAGCACAATACCCATCAGGCACTGCTCTACTCTCTAGTTTAAAATCACAACTGATGGCTGAAACCTAACCAGTCATGTGACCATTAATCACAAACTACTGAACATTTCTTTTTTGTATGATGCAATGTTTTAAATAGAAAGTGCTTTTACTTCTGTTCTGTTGGGTTCTATAGCTACCTAGCTAACTCTGGGAGAATCAGTGACTGTCCACTGTCCCTGTTAAATAAACAAAAGAATAAATAGTAAAGAGTGCACATAGTAAAAGTGAAGCAAGGAGGATCCTGTCTGTGAGAGTTGGGCGGCCAGTTTCTGCTCCTATCTCAACTTGTTCTGTAATTAATTTTGTGCCTTTTTTATTTCAGGAGAAGTTAAGTTTCACACCTGAACTGCTGACTGAGTCTGGAAAGACTTCATACAGGTAACCAAGTCATAACATGCAGAATGCTCCATTCAGTGATCACACTTAACCTAAACTTCACCTCCTCTCAGCACTTTAACTGAAAGTTGGACCTTTTCAGTAGAGTTTAGCTCAGAAGGCGCCAGCATACTTCAGCAGAACTACTCTTCTGATGGTGGAACAGCTTCAGAAAACCCTGGAGGCTCTGTAGGACAATCTCTTTAACTTTCTGAAAGACAATCCCACATGACCCACCTCACTCAGTGATTGGTCAGCTGTGTGGGCAGGCGAGAAAATAGAAAGTTTTGAACTCTTCTCTCTTTATTCATGCTCTGTTATCTTAATATTTCAATGATATCTGCCTCTCTATGCTGGACAGCTTTCCCCTCCACCTGCCAGTGTGAACTACTTGAAACACTTATTATTAGTTATTTTCAAGCATACAGTATTTAAGTTTAACTGTCATGTCAACTCCATTTAGTGCCTACTCTTAATTTTTAACACTCATACACTTGCTACTCTTCCCTACTATTTCACCAGGACAAAAGCTAGATGTTTATTAGCCCCAATCTGGTCACCGCTGTAACTAATATTCATAATGGTAACACTTTCTATGAAGATCATCGATATAATGACTTGCATATATGCATATATTTATAACACAATATAATGCGTCCATAAGACATTATAACAATTGTTATAATTACTTACAAACATGCATTAGGCGCTAAAGCAAACCTTTTGATTTAATGTTTTATAACTAATAGTAAAACCAGTTTATATCAATGTGCGGCAAGAATCTCCGACCATGTACAATAACACATTATAACCACCGACTCTGCCTATGCATAAGTCATTATAGCGATGACCTTCATAGAAAGTGTTACACCATAATGAACTGTAGTGCTTATGAGCAAAAACCACCCAAAATATGCAGCCTGAATAAATAAGCCTTAAAAGGCAACAAAATATGCATCATAAACACATGAACTTGGTTTTTGTGACTGTAATTTCAGGGAATTTCTGACTTTTTGTTCTTGTAAATGTGACACTTTCATCTAGGATATTTTTTCTCGGTTTAATAACCCCCGCCCTGGCTCTGTATTTTTTGGACACATAAAAAAGTCAATCTAAATATGTGAAAACACTTAAGAGAATTCAATTATAGCCTACAGATGGGGTCGGCAAATAAGTGTAGCATCGGGCCAAAATCTTTTAAGCCGTTACATGGCAAGCCAGAACATAGTCTAATTTTTTCTGACCCTTAGATACTCGCGTGCATGTTTATCTCAGTCAGTAGTGAGCGAGACTCCCGTAAGGAGGGTTGTATGATCGATTCATAAATTGCCATGGCAACAGACCTCGGCTAACACCTATCCACCTTTGGTAGTACAGGCTAATCGGGAAGTTACACCCGACGTCGCAAAGTTACTCCTAAAGTTACCTGGATAAGCCAGTTACCTCGCTTTGTAGTACAGACCACTGATGTCCTCGTTTGGGTCTTTTCTAGATTGGCTGAAATGTGTAAACTGGTCATGTTAGTTCTTTGTCTACGGTGCTTGCAGGCTGAAAGCTTGTTGTAATCAGCCCCTGTCCTGCAGGTTCAGGTGTCCTGGTCCAGGTGTGTTCCAGTGTGCTTTGACTGGACTGGTGTTTGTTGTGGCTCAGGAGGCGGAGCTGCTGTACCGGACTGTCCAATGGGATGAGAGCCTCCTCCAATCAGCCGGCAAGACGGCTGCAGGGCTGCTGTTCAGTATCAAATGTCCTGAGAACGCTGTCTGTCAGCTCCACCTGCCACACTGTGAAACAAAGGACGGTGAGGACATTATTGTGCTTTGTGATGAAAACAACATCCATGAATGTGTTCAGTACATTTCAGGGAAATTATTTAATATCTTGTCTTTTTGGCCCAGTCCCAACCTCCAAATAAAGCCTGAGCCCTGAACCCTCACAGTCTTAGTTGAGCTCACCTGGTGAGTGATTAAGCACAAGAGGCTGCAAGGGCCCAAAATGGTATCAAGGGACATATCACGTTCCCATAACTACGCCAAAACATTTGTGGGTTCGAGACTTTTTATTTTACATTTTTTACTTTCTTCATGGCCGAGGGTTTGGGTTAGTTATTAAGTCGTTTTTAAACTGCATAATACATCTTCATCCAGGTTTTTTTACGCCAGCTTCCCAGTTTAACATCATTATGAATTATGGGTAATTACCTCGGGCAAAGTCTGCAGACATGATGACTTTCTCAAAGTGTGCATAAAAAGCTCTGAAAGTTTGCGCTTCAGGGATCTGACAGTGAGAACGCCCAAAGCCCTCGCGGACTCACCAGGAACGTGCCTCAAAGTCTTGGACTGTGGTGATTGGGATTCAATCAATATCTTAATACTTTGTATTCCTGTGTTTTGCCTGATGGTGGCACTAGAGGAAAGGCCTCTGGGACCATGAATGACCACAGAAGGGTTGTGGATATGCTGCGAGTCCTTTGTGGAGGAGCCAGACATGAAATAATTGTGGTTCCTTTGCTTTGTTTTTCCTAATCCTGTCCCGCCCAGCATCCTGGTATACAGTATGAAGAGCTGAATACCATGCAAGGGTTAGGGCCAGACAGATTTAGCTTTAACGAGGAGTTTTAATTTACTCCTTTTGTATTCTTTATTTATTATTTAATTATATATTTATTTGTCACCAGGCCGAACGGGGGGGGGGGCAGAAATTAAAATGAATTAATTTATGGGCTAAAGTGTGTTTGAATAGTATTAGTAAGGTTAGTAAGGGAACACCAGGACACATTAGTTTTTGGGGAATTAGTACAAGGCTGTACAAGATGTTTTCCCATATCACAGGATTTTTGATGATGATAGGGACAATGAGAATATGGTATGAAGCACTGAGCACAACTGGTCGCCACAGACTTTAAAAGCGTGGGGATGGACAGCATCTGTTCTGGCAGCTTTATTAAGTTCAAGATGCTTCAGCTGCTGTCGTAACATTAATGCAATGGCTGGGCTACAAACTTAATTATAAACTTCAGGGATTAAGACTTCAGTATGTTTCTTAGAGCACTTTATGCTAATCGTCCCACAATATATTATATTTGTTGATACAAGTGGGAATTTTGTCAAGTTTGAGCAAGAAAAAAATTCAGGAGGTCACCAAAGTCATCAGGATAAATCACCAAGGGATCATGAATAAACTAAAAACTTTTTTTTAAACTTACGTTCTTTGGATTAGCTAGTTCCCCCAGGACATCCCCTCTAGAACACACAGAAGCCCAGACTGATGGAAAAGAGCAACACGAGAACAATCCCTCACCGGCTTCCCATCCACCAACGCTGACAATTCAATCAATTTCTCAACCTGGGCAACAGTTATAGTCTTCAATGTTTGGACTTCCTGGAAGTACAACAGGACTAACATTGTAATGAGGTTGTTTAACGCTCTGTGTTTTCACAGCTCTGCTGCCTGATGGTCTGCTGTCTGTCGTCCACATCACTGATGATGGAATGAGCATCTTTGACCCGATGGAGATTACAGAGACTCATGTGGTTGTCAAAGTCCCTCACCTCTCTGCCTTCGGCCTAGTCTGGGATATCGTTAAGAGGTTGTGGACGACACCAGTTTGCAGCCAAGTTCTGCTGTTCCTCGGACCCCCAAACCCAGAAACACAGAGGCAACAACTCAAATTGTTTCTCCTGCCGAGCAACATTCATCTGGACGAGGTAAAGCTTCATCCTACAGCTGTCAGTTCAGTTTTTCAACAAGTCAGGTGTCCACTGAACACTAACCAGCTGTTCTTCCCCTTGGCGTCGCCAGGTCATTTCTCCGGGGCTTTACCTCCGGATGTTTTGACTGTAGCCACAATTGTAACTCAACAACAAAAATATTTTCCATGTTAATATGCAAAAATACATTCTGTTTGAAGTTCATGTAACGTGACCCCCCCACCATTATTCAGCTTGCCTGCATTTAGAGAGAGAGACAGCGCGCATTGCTCACAGCTTCAGGACTTGTCCACAACTTGTGAATTATCCCGAGCAAAATTATAATCAAAACATTTAAATATAAATGTTGTCGGTCAGTGTCTAGTTAATGTTTTAACACAAACGGTATTAGTGAGAGAATATCATGACACCTGACGCTCTGTGTCCTGCTGTCTCTGTCCCCCACGCTCGGAGACACTACTCTTTTACTGTACCCTGGATGCTTCATTCCCTCTGAAGTGGCTGTGAGCTGCACTTTATCAGAGGTTTCTGAAGTGAACATTTGTGTGGAATTGTGGTGATATTTGTGTCTGATCACAAGTGTTTTCAGTTTCGGTTTTCTTCTTCTGAAGAGCAGCGTGCTCGTCTCATCAAGTAGGGTACAGTCCCAGTCAAACAGACTTGACACACATTCATACACAGCCGCCAGGGGCAATTCGGGGTTCAGAACGCTAGGACACTTCGACATGCAGCCTGGGTGAGCTGGGATTGAACCAACGACCTTCCAAATAACGGGCAACCTGCTCTACCTCCTGAGCCACAGCCGCCCCGTCGAGTGAGAGAGAAGTGAGAGAGAGAGCAGGAGGGGAGTAGCTCATCCTGCAGGGAGGGTGGGGGGGTTAATTTACACTGGGGACGCTGGGGACATATAGCCACCACTTTTTGAAAGCATTAATAATGTTCTGAAAAAAAGCTTGCACCAAGAAATGTTAATTAACAAATAAAAGTGCTATGACAAAGGTTTATTTGCACAATAAGCCTGTAATGCAATGTAAATATAGAAGAAATCTTGATATTTAAAGAAACTAACATAAGCTAAAAAAAAAAGAATAAGCTTTTGATTACTGCATTACATATTTTTGTATTCTGAATTGTCACCTGCCACCTAAGTTTTGTCCTTCCCTTTATAGACATTTCCACCATAAATTGGTGCAGAAAAGATGTCTGTGAAGTTTAGACAGAGGTCGAGTAATTTACAGATCTGGTCAGGGGGGCTGAGGCTAGTTCTGTTGTCCAGGGTGTTGTCAGACAGTCATCTTGCTAATCAATTTGGGATGAACACCCTCAGATTGGTACGGGAATATGAAAGGACAGCCAGGAAAATTACAGACTACAGGAACCATCTACGATTTAACCTGAGATGCCGACAAAACAAACTTATTCCCAACAGCCTACACTCCACGGTGAAAGGACACAGAGCCGGAATAATCCTGGAGATGAGTGAGAGAGTGAGACAGATACATATCACCATTGAAGCCCTGAACAAAGAATTGGACAACATACACCACAAACTAGAAACACATCTGCCCAGTACAGCACGGGAAAAGGTCATGGATTTCATCAAGAAAGCACAGCTATCTCAGCACAACAAGAGCAAAGAAAGACAGACCCGGAAATTCCAAAACCTACAATCCAGAGCAAGCTGCACTAACAAAACAGGAGAATTGTCTTGGAGGAGAAAGGACAACAACCCCACAACACTTGAAACAGACAACAGATGGGTGAAAAACCTGTCAGATAGGAACTCACCCAACCAGAGAAAGACGTTCTGGCCAAAGGATTAAACTTTTCCATTACACCACAGCATCTACCTATAGTGGACCTCATCACAGCCACAGAATCGGCCATTAGGAAAAAACAAATGAACAGAAACGGAAGCGGAACCGCTCAGACTAAAGGTATCTGCAGCCCTTTCTAATGCAAAGGCCCCCCCTTCCAACCTCACGACTGTCGTCACAGCAACCAGGAGCACTAACGAACCAGCGGTATCGACGGTCCTGGCAAAGGACCCCACTGAGGTTAAATAGCTGAGTTTCCCTACCAGTCAGTCAGAACTGAAGAAGTCCTTTGGATGAGGGACGAAACGTCTTCCAGTATCTTCAACCAAGTCCAGTTGCCCTTGACTTTAACCTTCATTGGATTGGTGCAGAAAATGTCTCCAGAATTAAGGAAATTAAGTGTTTAATGCTGTTCAAATTAATTTGTCATTGAGGCGAAAAGGTGCCATATGCACATTTGAAATGACTTTAGGCTACTTCAGGCATGCCTGTATGTGTGCTGACTCAGCTGGAAATAAATAAAAGGAGAAACATATCTGACATCAAAACAGAATGCCTGACAGCATTATAGCTTCAGCACCCCCACAACCCTGCAGGGGTTGATAATGGATGGATGTATTTATAGACGGGGTTTCTTCATCACAGAGATGCGCGTGCAACTAGGGGGCAGAAAGCAGCACTCTGTCTTCGTGGCACATCAGTTTATACGGCATATCTAGCAACAGTGTTGGGCAAATTACTCAGAAATTGTAATGATTTACATTTTACTTATTACTCATTTAAAAAGTAACAATATTACTTTATTATTATTGTTATTATTATTATTACTGGGTATTAAAAGTAAATAGTCACGTTACTTGTTCCATTACAATTACTTTGAACCACCGCACCCCATCCTTAAAAGTGACAGGAAACCTGTTCAGCAGCGCATTTTAGAAATGAATCCATTTGTATCGTCTGTATCGTATAGGCTATGGATATAGGCTATTTAAATTTAATTTAAAAAACAAAGCAGCTCCCTCCCGACATTTTAACTGATCACGTATTCATAACAGCATCAATGAGTATGACTTACATAACATTTTTTTAACGCCACTGTCTGAGATAAAAAAAATCACGCAAGTATCTCGACTTTTGAACTAACATTACTGTTTTGCACATGCATTTGAGTATTCAGTGCTTTTACCAAACCCAAAACGTTGATTAACGCTACTCTGTCCTGCCGAGTGGATGCTACACTGACAGTAACGTTAGCTGCCGGAGTTTCTTTCTACAGGCTAACTTTCATGTTTCTTAGCAGAGGCTTCAATACAAAATTGTTTGTGGTTGAAAGCTTTTTGCTGGTCTCACAACGTTTACGGAAGACCATGTTGTTGACATGTGACACAGCTAGTCCTAATGGCAATACTTAGTTATGGAAAGAAAGCCTCTCTCCCTTGTTCTTTCTTTAGCTTTTTGGCTAATAGCCCACTTGAACAACATAAGGTCCGGTTTCGCTGACCTGCAGTGCCGTCGCACGTGTTATGCAGGTTCTGGTCATATAATTAGAATATCATCAAAAAGTTGATTTATTTCAGTAATTTCATTCAAAAAGTGAAACTTGGATATTATATTCATTCATTACACACAAATATAATATATATAAATATAAATATATATTTCAAATGTTTATTTCATTTAATTGTGATGATTAAAACTGACAACTAATGAAAATCCCAAATTCAGTATCTCCGAAAATTAGAATATTACTTAAGACCAATACAAAAAAAGGATTTTTAGAAATGTTGGCCAACTGAAAAGTATGAACATGAAAAGTATGAGCTTGTACAGCACTCAATACTTAGTTGGGGCTCCTTTTGCCTGAATTACTGCAGCAATGCGGCGTGGCATGGAGTCCATCAGTCTGTGGCACTGCTCAGGTGTTATGAGAGCCCAGGTTGCTCTGATAGTGGCCTTCAGCTCTTCTGCATTGTTGGGTCTGGCGTATCGCATCTTCCTCTTCACAATACCCCATAGATTTTCTATAGGGTTAAGGTCAGGCCAGTTTGCTGGCCAATTAAGAACAGGGATACCATTGTCCTTAAACCAGGTACTGGTAGCTTTGGCACTGTGTGCAGGTGCCAAGTCCTGTTGGAAAATGAAATCTGCATCTCCATAAAGTTGGTCAGCAGCAGGAAGCAAGAAGTGCTTCTGACGCTGCGTCTTGTTCAAGAGTGGCTTGACACAAGGAATGCGACGGCTGAAACCCATGTCTTGCATACGTCTGTGCGTGGTGGTTCTTGAAGCACTGACTCCAGCTGCAGTCCACTCTTTGTGAATCTCCCCCACATTTTTGAATGGGTTTTGTTTCACAATCCTCTCCAGGGTGCGGTTATCCCTATTGCTTGTACACTTTTTTCTACCACAGCTTTTCCTTCCCTTCGCTTTTCTATTAATGTGCTTGGACACAGAGCTCTGTGAACAGCCAGCCTCTTTAGCAATGACCTTTTGTGTCTTGCCCTCCTTGTGCAAGGTGTCTTTTGGACAGCTGTCAAGTCAGCAGTCTTCCCTATGATTGTGTAGCCTACAGAACTAGACTGAGAGACCATTTAAAGGCCTTTGCAGGTGTTTTGAGTTAATTAGCTGATTAGAGTGTGGCACCAGGTGTCTTTTCACAATATTCAAATTTTCTGAGATACTGATTTGGGGGTTTTAATTAGTTACTCAGTTATAATCATCAAAATTAAAAGGAATGAACACTTGAAATATATCAGTCTGTGTGGAATGAATGTATACATTATTCAAGTTTCACTTTTTGAATGGAATTACTGAAATATAACAACTTTTTGATGATATTCTAATTATATGACCAGCACCTGTATTAATATGCAAAATGAAACACAAACAAACAGATCCAACTCTGAAATGGCAGTTTATCATTAAGTCAACAAGAATTTACAAACGATGCATAATCTACTTTGATTACAGCGGTTGACTACAGCTTTCTGACCAGCTACCAAAGCGATTTTGCCCCCTGGCTGCGCGTCCAGCAGTGTTTGTATACAAGAAACCCGTCTATATGGCCTAGGATATTTAATAATTAAGATGTAGCTCAATGATTTACAGGTAAAGTAGGTATAAGGTTCATTTTAACAAATAGGAAAAGAAGGTAGCAACAGAAAATGAGACTACTGTCAGGGCTTGACATTAACACCCGTCAACCAACCAAATGCAGGTGGATTTTAGCCGTGGCGGGTAACACAGTCACTCCCACTAGCCACTTTGGCGTGTTCAAAAATTGTAGTCATGTCAAGGTATGTTAAATAACAAACGTGGAGATTAAACTAGTGGACTGGTCGTGTTGGGCTGTTTTGGCCTGCTGTTAATTATCAAGGTTATCCAGACTTTTGTCAAAGAGAATATAAAAGTTGAATCTGTCACAGGGCAGCCACAGTCCCTCAGACAAGTAGACCGTCGGCCTCCCGCCTGCTTTTAACATGATGGTATGATCTCTGTCATCACACACGACTGGTCACATGCACACACATCAACACAGAGTTCAGTCAGTGCGGGAGTGTGTTTGGCCGAGCAGTGTGGAGAAAAAATGCACAGGAGAACGAGAGAAAGAGAAAAGGCAGAGCTGAGGAGGAGAAACGGCAGGAGGAAAGTGCCGTTAAATGCTATAAATTTACAGAGATCTTCATGATTAAGGGACATGGTGGTGTTTTAAAAAATCACATCGTCATATCACAACTACCTTTCCAGAGAAAATAAAATAAAGACCTGTATACTCGTTTCGTATCGCCGGTTACTCAGAGCTACCAGAGCGTCATGATGATAAACATAAATCCAGTCAGAGCTCTGAGGAAATGCAGATACAAAACAAACAAAAGATCCAAAAGCGCACAAAAATGATATAGACCTACATAAAATTTTTATCCTGTTGCCTTAATTGTGGATTTCTTTCATCTTTGCTTTTTGTTTCTAATGCAGATAATTTTTCTACTCTGTATTACAGTATTTAGCCTGCTGCTGTTATATAAAAAAAAAAGATTTAAATGTTTGTGGTGATTTGATTTCAGTTTAGTTTTTATCTTTTCAATTAATCTTTTAAACCCATGCAATACTTTTATTCTATACAATGCGAAGCTAATCTTTTAATGTTTTTATCGTAATAGACTACATGTTATTTTTTTTTTTAAAGAGCTTTACTAATTGACTATTGACTAATATCATCAACTGATAAGGTTGTGTACCTTATCAGTTGATGATATTAGTCAATTTTAGCACGCCATAGTCATCATCATATAAAATGTAATTTCCCAAAAACAAAAATGTGGCTACTGAAAATGCTGTGTGGCTAGTAACTTTGGAAAACGCCCCTGGTTCTTCCTGTAATGATTCCTCCTCTTCATACTTTAAACAGAAGTGATGAGGGACAAAACCCAAAGTCTTTCTTCTGTTACTGTCCCTCCACTGCAGCTCAACAGAGAAACAGAAAGAGGGAATTTATACTAAACAAGTGTGGAGTGGTTGAAAACACTGTGTTATTTTCTGTCCATTGTCCAACACTAGAGACCCAGTTTATGTGTTGTATATCCGAAGAAATGGAACGTTTAATCTTTCGACATAAAATTCATCTGCAACTATTGTGAAGAGTCTGAATCTGAAGATTTACTGCTTTTCTTATATTTACGACAGTAAATGGAAAATCTTTGGGTTTCGGACATTTGATCGGCAAAACAAGACAATTTAACACGTCACCTTTGGCTTGAGGAATGTTTGATGGGCATTTTTCTCTATTTGCTGACATGTTGGAGATTTAACTAATTAATGGAGAAAATATTCAGCAGATTAATCTATAATAAAAAATAGTTAGTTGAAACCCCACTGTACTGATATCTTGTTACTTAAGGGCCTGATACTCGTATGTCTGTAACGAGATTAAATTGGCCTGTTGATTTATCAGTCGGCTCTACTGAGAATAAACCCTTAAAATGTTCTGATGTCTTGGAAGGTGAACAAACGACAGCAACAGCGACATGCTGAGAACATCGAGGTTCCTTCCACATGCATTCTCATCGCAGATGAAAGTTACACTGTCGACTGTCCTCAGGCCATCAAAATCCAGCCTAAGGTGAGTATTTTAAATAAATGCTGCTGACACAATTCATCAAACCTTTGGTTTACTGTGGATGCTGTTCTGACATTTTGGTTTTCAGAATGCACCTTTTAAACTGCAATATGGACCAAATTACCACCCAACGTTTGAGATCCGCCTGCCCACAAACACAGAAGAAGTGACTATAAAGGTCCAAGACCAAAGAAAGACGGAGGTCTGGGAGCATGCAGTTGATCTGAAAGGTAAAGTCTTCATCCACCTGCACAGGGTGCGAATTATACAGTGACATCTGGGGGGGTTAACTGTGTTTCCAGTTCAAAAAAGAAACCCAGTACAGCGCAGGCGCGTGCTTAAGTAAACTAAAATCTTACAATGCTTACAACTAATGTGTGCACTCTGTAGATGATGATGAATCAAATATTATACCAGTTAATACCACATGACAACTTTTGTAGTCAGGGGTCACCTAGTATTCTAGAGCAAAACTGGCAGAAAGTCAGACCCACACAATGCTGAACCAGAACCAGACTGCATTATCATCTCTACTTCCTAATTCTTATCATTTCAAGTGTTGACAAATGTTGACATGTTAACTGTGAATGCAACGTATTCCTAATCTGGGTTAAAGAAAGCAGTTGTCATACATTGTTGGGGAATTGGGAAGTTTTGGGTCTCTGTAAATAATATTAACCAGAGTGCAACAAGATGACTTTTGGAATGAAACTGAATACATTTGAAATAACATGATGATTTTAACCTTTTCCCAGCCAGGTAAAACTCCTGAATTCCAGAGTGAAAACAAGTGACTGCTTAGTCTTTTGTTAAAATACCCACAAAAGACTTAAAATTAACTAATAAACTCTGTATTGAAGTCAAAATGGATATCTTTGATAACTAATCCTCAATTTCACGGCTCATGCCTAAGTACCAGTGTAAGCTGACAATTACATAAAGTATGAGATGACATAAAGATAATGAAATGATAGATCAGCTAGCTCACATCAGAGGGCTCATTTTAAGTCAAATAATTTTAAAACTCTGAAGGAAGGAAAGTATTAAAGAAGCTAAATAGCTAACTGACAGTGTCTCCATCAGCATGTGATGCTCTGGACTGGAGCAGCTGCTGCAAGTGATGTGGGCAGATTAGACGTTCAACTAACGTGAATGTCAGAAAATGGTATGGTCCATTTGTCTGAAATTGTATTTCAAGATTCTTGAATATGAGGCATGAGTATGGGAAATATATTGTATTATTCACAATTACAGATAAGAAAGACCCCACTGAACTGTTGTTTTTGCCTCTTTTTGGTGAGGTCCAAGCCTTATTTAGGGGGGTCAGCTTCCTGTTCTGGTTCACTCTCAGCGCTCTCAGAGCGTCGTTTCAGAGAAGAAGCTGTAAAAAGACACTGTAAACTTCCTGAGTGAAACCGAGTTTGTATGCTTTGGTATACCTCGGGCTCTGAATGTATCGAATATACATCGAGTATTTACAGTATGTGGTGTTGCACTCTTTTCAGGCCACAGAGGTCAGACTAACATCAGTGTTTCACATTAATTAACAAGACTATGGCAGCCCGCCCTGGTCTAATTTGTTTTGCCATAGTTTTAATATGAACAGAATTTTTTTCTACAATTCTCAAAACATTAAAGACTTCTCACGTTGTGTTTTGCACCGCTGCTCCCCACTGCTATAAGCTCACACACTCACACACTTTTGCATCTGACTCGAGACAACCACTTTTCTTTAGAGGTAACTACGGTAACGTTAAGGGTGTGAACAGTTTGGAGTCTATGGTGAGAACACGATTAAGCTAGCGGCACATACAGTTGGAGTGCACACATATTCTAGCCTTATTGGTAAATGCAGTGAACCGGAGAAAAGCGAGATGACAGGTGACTTTGTTCAGTCATTTACAGTATGAGAGTCTCACAAGAAGGGAGGCTAATAAGTCTTCATTGTACGTTATACGAGCACCACATACATTAGAATTTATCAAATTGTGTCAGACGGTAGCGCGAGGATTCACATGTGATGACGTCTGGTTTTCAAAATAAGGTGTTAACACAATGTTTATACAGTATGGAAATAAGATTAACTGGATTATATTCACAAGAAGTATAAAACAGGTCACATGTGTCCATTAAGTTTTAAAAAATTAATCATTATTATTATCATTATTCTTTAATTTAGAGTTGGTTTTGACTGTTTTGCTGTTTCATATAGCTAAAGGCTACATGGCCATGTGTTAATGATCAAATTGTTCACTAAGGTACAAAATTGTTAACAAGAGCGCAAAATTCTTCATAGAGCTAGCCTCTTTATTTTGCCAGATTAATACATTTAACTTAAAAATTTACAAAATTTTCTTTCGGGGGGCCATGCCCCTGGACCCCCCCAAGGCGGTCCAAAATCCAGCCACCATAGTCTCACAAAATCCTCTGGGAAACATTACCAGGGTTTTTCCTGCATAGAGAAATTGTTGGCGCCCCCCAAAGAGGTTTTAGTGAGCGCCAAAGGAAAATCACCAGCGCCAAAATGATCAGAATTGGAAAAAAACAACAACTTTTGAATCCTCTCCGAATGTGTTTTTATCAAACAACTGTTGAGCAAGCAGAACATAAACTTAAATACAACTACATATGTAGCTGGTGCTGTATTTAGAAACTAGCTGCCGCGTTGATTAAACTGCGCCTGAACGCTCCACCACGAAGCTCGCGCTAATGACTTCCTGTTATTTCTCACAAGATAAAAGCCATTTGTGTTTGAAGTGTATATTATTATATTATTATTATTTCCCTCCAGTGTCTCTGCTGTTTCCTCTCTGGATGTTGATTGAGCTTCAGGATCAGCCTGAGTTTGTTTGCATCAGGCTGCACTTGGAGAATTTGTGTCTAACATTCATTTGAATAATCTGCTTTGCTTTCTGAGCGAACACACAGTCACAGGTCTGTTTTACTGAACTCTTTGTTCTGCTTAGATCCGGCTGTACGTGAAGAGAATCCAGCGAGGCCTCAGAGTGGCTCCCCACGGAGCAAGTTGGCATCAGTTCGGTCCCAGTTTGTAGATTCAGTGTCTGAACCTGTTCTGAACCAGCTGCTGGATCGGCTTTTGCAACGGGGCATAATAAATCAAGAAGAAATGGATTCAACCAGAACCAGAACCAGGGCTGACGGGGCTCGAGCGGTGATTGACATGGTGCGAAACAAAGGAACACAAGCCAGTTCAGCTCTGATTGAGGACTTCAGGAAGTTGGATCCACACTGTTCCAGAAATCTGAATCTGAGCTGAAGCAGAACTGAGACTATGCAAATGAAACAAGAAGACATGGACGTCAGTTAACTGTGTAAAAATACACATGTTAAAGGATTTATCACTTAACAAAATACAAATTGGTTGAAAAGAATAAAAATCTATCTCAAATCAATATTTGGTGTGACCAAACTTTGCCTTCAAATGGGATCAGTAAATGTAAATCGGTAAACTTTCACAGTGAGGGACTTTTTAGGCACATTGTCAGGTGTATGATTAAACAGGTGCTAATGATCATAAATTCAATATGTATGTTGAAACACATACATTATGTGAGAAACAGCTGTGTGGGAGGAATACAACAGGTGAGGAACAGCTAAACTCAGCTAACAAGGTGCTGAATACAGTTTCCTGTCAGGCAAACCTCAGAGCAAGACTGAACACAGCAACAAGACACAAGCAAGGTCTCTACCAGGGATACATTTCAAGCAGACAGGGGTGTCCAGATGTGCTGTCCAAGCTCTTTTGAAGAAGCACAAAGAAACAGGCAGTGCTGAGGACTGTAGATGCAGTAGTTGTCCAAAGAAACTTACTGCAGCAGATGAAAGACACACCATGCTTACTTCCCTTCACAGTCAGAAGACGTCCAGCAGTGCTTGATACTTTTTTGTGTGGTGGGTTTTACAGTTTGTTTTACATATTTGTATTATATTTAATGTCTTTTGTGTTTTATGTTCAGAGTCCCTGCAGGCTTTTCTCTCTTTGGAAAAACAAAATTGACATGATCAATAAATGAGCCTTAAATCATGGTTTAATCTCTTTATGCATGTAACACCTGAATTTTACTCAATAGCAAACTGGTGTAAAGTTTCTCTGTTTTTTTTCTGACTTTTAATAAAACTTGTCCAGAGTAAGTCTAACTTAATCCACATCAAAAATCCATTTTTAGTTCAATCTAAGCAGAGCAGAAATGATGGAGCAGCAGCTGACACTGAGCTGGGTTTAGAAAAAATTCAAGTTTAAAGAAATGTTGAAGATCCATCTTGTTTAGACACCAGAACACTGAATCAGTCTGATGGAAATCTGGGCTTCCTTTAAAATAATATTTCTCTCATGTTTCTTATCTTTGTGTGTTTCCTCTGGTTCCCCGGCCTTCATCAGTCCTGACAGCATCATGTTCACCAGGGTTTGTCTTCTGGACTCAAGTGTGAACTTGACTTCTGTTGCTTTTGAGTCAGTAAAGACTTTTGTAGTGATAAATTTAACACAATGGATGTTTTTGGGGTGAAATCCGTGACATAAACTGGCGGCTGGTTCTCAGTAAAACCAGACAGCAGCATGTTGATGAACTTCTGTCTGTCAGAAATCTTTAAACAGCAACTTTTCTTTGAGAACTCAGCAAAAGAAAAGCATCTTTCACTTTGACTAGACTTTTGTTTTCAGCGGACTGAGTGCTGCCCTGATACACTCATGTACTTGTACTTGCAGTATATCCTCCAGGCTGAGTACCCAGAAAGCCTGAAGTGTACTAAAATCAATCAGTTTAAACAGCACATCAGATATAAAGTTAAAATGTCTAATCACAAATGATGGAGTCAAATATCTTTCTTTTAACATCAGCACACGTTTTTATTGGAAACTCAGCAGCTAAAATAAAAATCCTTCAGATGATTTGCAGAGTTTTTCTCTCCAGGGATGCTACCAGACACACAGCGTCCAGAATGAGAGAAATATCTGGATTCTTCCTGAGAGCTTCTTCAATCTTCAGCTGCTCTTTGTTCAGTGTTGGACTCTGGTAGTAAGTGCTGCTTCAACGACGCCAAGAAACCTCAAACTGCCCTGAAGGTTTGGAAGAACTTCTTTGTTTATATCTGTTCACATATGTCTGCAAACGAGCCTCGTAGTGAGACAAAGGGGGTCCGTGTAGACCGCCATGGTCCCTCTGGAGACGCCTCACTTGTATGAAAACCTCTTCCTGTTAACATCAGCACACATTTTACTTTCTCCAGTGATTGTTGCCAGAGATACGCAGCATCGATAATGACAGATCCATCTGTGTTCTTTAGGAGAGCTTCTTGGATTTCAGTTCTCTGTTCAGTGTTGGGTTCCGCTAAAAGATCGGTGAGCGTCGCTTCGACGTCACCAAGAATCTCCTCAGGTTCTGGATGAAGATCTAGAGCGGTGTCTAAAACTGCCGTTAGTGTTTTTAAGACCTTCTTTGTTCAGATCTTTTCACGTCTGTCTGTAAAACTATCTGGTAGTAAAACAAAGGGGCTCCATATAGACGACTCTTCCGTCTCTGGCTCCATGTTTAATGTGACAGGTGAGATTTTCAATCCTCTAACATGTGGCTGCTTTCTAAATGTTGCCAGCTTGTGGCGGTGGAGGCTGTGACAGATGCTCTGTAGGTTCATCGGTTTCCTCCATCGTCTCATGAGCTTTGTCCTCTTGTTCATCAGAGCTGATTCCCGCATCCTCCTCTTCTGCTTCTTGTGTCGGGAATGTGAGCTTTAGTTTGTTGCTGTCAGACATCCGGCCTGGATTTTCTTTGTCCTCGTCACTAATGAATCCCCTTCTTGTTGACTCCTCATCTTGTGCTGGTGCGTGTAGGGCTTCATCAAACTGTTCTGTTCCCAACATGGTAGAAACTTAGACACTGAAGTTAAACCCAGATGATGAACTTTCATCCCAGCAGTAGTCACCTTGTTCCAGTTTCTGCAGACAGCTGTACCTGATGGTGGAGACTTGACAGCAGATGGTTGACGGTCCAATGCTGCAGCATCCATGACTGAGAGGTTTGGAGGTGACGCTGAACAAAGTAGTCATTTAAATCCCGGCCTTGTAGTTTAAAGTGGATCTCTGAGTGTTTTCCTTCTACTGCATTTTATCAGCTCGCTGTGAAGTTTGACTTTTGTGTTCAAATGCAGGAAGTCCAACATGTTGCTGCTTATCTGACAGATGGAAACATGCTGACATCAACATATGGGCCTAGGATGGAGAAAAGTCCTGAGGAGAGCGAGAGCCTGTAAAAGCTCATCAGGTGTGCTGTTGTAATGACAGCTACAGGTCGCTGCTGAGACTCTCTTCTGGCTTTGTCCTGCTGAAGGTCCATGTCTACTACAGATCAGATCCTGTCACTTCTCCAGGGTTTAAACGCCGTCCAGAACCACCAGTTACATCATCACAGTGAAGATTTGATTGCCCACCTCCACCTGTGATGTTCATCAGGTCTGAAGGAGCTTTGAGTCCTCTATGGGTGAGCAGCTGGTCCAACATGCAGCTGCTGGGCTTTAACTGGAAGACACATCAGCCCAGTTTGAGCTTCCCTTCATTGGCTTCCCACTGCCTCCAGAATCCAGCTCAGGTTCTATTAATCAATCACTTCCGAGGCTTTAAATTTTAAGGCTTTAAACCATCATGTGTCCAGTTTCAGACCAGTTTCACACTGCCATTGATTTCCCTTCTTGTACGGCTGCTTCTGTTTAGTTCAGTCAAAAAAAGGCTTTATAGAAAAACAGATTTCTATAATTTGGTATCCGAGCCGCCGCTCAGGTGTTGGACCTGCATTAGTAGTGAAAACGTCAGAGCCAGCCAGCGCTACACGAAGCCATCGGACAGGTTGCTGCTGGGAGTGAGTCCTACCTCCTGGATGATGTGGGCTCCTCTGGGATGTTTCAGGTCCACAGAAATCCTCTGAAATCAGCAGAGGCTCGTTATTAACACTGTGAGAACAACATGAGGCTGAACCTGAGTTTACTGACAGGATGCTAAAGAAGGAATCACAGCTTTTACATTCATCTCCTTCCTTCTTGGTTTCACTTCATTTCTCTGAAGATGAAGCTGCAGAGACTCCAAACACTCGTCAGCTTTATGTTGTTGTCACATTCATGTTGTTGCAGTGAGTGTTGTACAGTAAAGGTTTTAAATACATTTTACATTCACGGGCTTTTATTCAAGAGCTGCTGGGAAACTTCATCCGGAGTCTGGACACACGTTACAGAGTCTCTCTAAAAACACAATCTAAGATTCAAAGCACAAAGTGACTGAGATCATTTCTAAGCAGGCAGAATATTAATGTGAGTAAAAAGCAGCATCCAGGACTCCATTATACTACACTGGCAGGTATTTAAAAGCTGCAGCACAGAGGCTCAGAATACAAGAGCCACACAGAATGACATGAATATTAATGTTGATAGAAATCTGGAGTCAATAATAACATGCTGCTGCTTTATTAGACACTAAGTGAAACATGCAGAATCTAAAATACATACATCACTCTGACATTACTTTCATATATGTAGAGGAGCAGCAGAGCTGGAAGAAGTACTCACAGGGACAAAAATACTGCAGTACAAGGAAAAGTCCTTAAAGTATTATCAGCTAAATTTTTAGTTATATTATTATAGAATATTATATTACTCTGTTTGTGTCAATAACAAATACATGAGTATTTTAAGAGTATTTTAATGCTGTCGTTTCAGATACTTTGTGTACTACGAGGTACATTAGTAGTAAAGTACTGCATCGTATTATAAAAGCACATCATGTGTGTTTTTATGTCAAAGTAAGTGTAAGTGTCAAATAAATGTAGCGCAGTGAAGAGTTACGTGTACTTGTACTTGTACTGCAGTACATTTCCCTCTGAAGTGAAGTACAAGTACGTCAACAGCGTACTTGAGCGCAGTACTTGAGTAAATGTGCTGCATCAGTGCGAACAGCAGGATGATCCAAACATAACAACAGAGAGTGGAGCAGTGCAGCTTCAGGAAGCGCTGACATCATTATTAATATTAATATTGTTGAGAATCAATTCTGATGTTTGAGTAGCAGCTAAACAAGGTAACTGCTGAGCAACACAAAGGGAAGAACCAGTAACGTTTACCAGTATGACCAGTGGAGAACAACACATCTACATATCCTGACACTGGGACTCTCAATGGCTCGGGTAAGTGGGGCCAAACCTGGTCCAATCAGTACTGGCTTAGATAGTATTGATCAGGTTCAATGCCACTTTACTGAGTGAAGCAGCTAAAGATGGTGAAACTCTTTGAGCCTGTTGCTGTTTGCTCACAATAATTCACCATTAACAGCTTCTTCTGAACCTCCGACAGCTTTGTTGCCTCACTGTGTCTTATCAATGAGTGTGATTGGAAGTTATTGACTGAAAGGATTCCTGGGAAATAACTGGCTGTTAATGTTTCTCACACACAATCATTGATCCCTTATTTCATCTTTATTTAGAGAGATTTGTGGAGAAACCGGCCGATAAACATGATGCTGATTATGAGCTGGGATTATTTGGCCTGTTCACATTTTAATCAGCAGTTAGAAAGCTCTTTATATACATTGATATATTGATATATTGATATATTGCTAAATGATTGTAAGAGGAAGAAGCCTGAAACTTTCCAGTGAGCAGCTAGCTTAACAAACCTGAATTAGACTTTGACCAACAAAGCTAATTAAAGTTTCTGGAGCCAGTTAATGTGAGAAATGTGAGTCCTGTCAGCGCAGTGACACATTTAACAAAGTTTAAAACGTGTCCGCTCACTTTTCACACTTCTTTTATCAGGTGAGGAACAACACTTTCAAAGTAAAGGTCCGGATGAAGGAAAGAAGTCTGGACTTTCACAACTCTTCTGATAACTTTTGCTCCAAGTCTCATTTTTCTTCTTTGTCCTCATCAAAACAAAGATGGCAGCTGGGCAGCTCCTTACTCAATGTGGAAGACATGAACCAAGATCAGAAAGTTAGATTTCTCTCTTAATGTTCCTGTCGGCTCTTTTCTTTCCACACAACAACATGTTTACTGTTTATTGTTTATTTGTTTCATGTAAAATAAACAAAGAGACTCTGATGTTGTCGTCTTTGTCTTATAATGAAGATGTTTAGAAGCCAAATAATAAAACATAATCAGATCTTTAACTTAAATCATAGATCTGAATACAACAATGTAAAAAGTATTCATTTCAAATTCAAATCTTAATTAAAGAACAGAAGTATCAGCAGTAAAATGTAGCTGAAGGATCCAAAGGAAAAGTCGGCCTCCTCATTCTGCTGCAGAATGAAACCTGTCAGTGTTACATTATTATTTATTGGCTGTTATTGTCACAGCTGATTTGTTGGATTGGACCATCACATCTACCTTAACCTAATCATAATCTTAATCCTAAAACCAAGTCTTGTTTTTTTGTCCCCATATTAACATTAAGATTTAGGTCCCCACCAGGATATAAAAACATGAATCACACACATACAAAGGAACTTAGCTGATTTCCTGTAACTGCAGAGGGACGGAGCTACACCGAGCAGGTGAGAACAGGTAGGAACCTGAAGCTGAAAGAGTTCAGTCAGTTCAGACTCCATTTAGAGTCACAAAGCAAAAGGAGGAGAACTGAAGGCTGAGGCAGGTGAGTGTTAATCCAACATTTTATTATGTTACTGTCAAAGTCTCTGAGGCAGTTTTTTCCCTGTGGACTGGAGAGGAAAGAAACCTTAGAGGGACTCAGCACTTTGTGTGTGTTTCATGTTCTCATATCTTGTTGGGGACTTTTTCCTAAATGCACTCTAACCCATGAGGACTCGTGTCCATGTGGGTAGAAACTGATTTTTGAGGGTTCAGAATATGTTTCAGCTTTCAAGTTACAATTAGATTTAGTTTAGAGTAAGGGGCTGGGGAAGGCGTTATTTTAAAGAGATACCTAAATGTGTCTGTCTGTCTGTCTGTTACTTCCTGTTTTCTCAGACTTGTGACTGTTGCAGGTAAAGTTCAGGCTGGTTAAATTATACTGTGTGTTTGTGTGTGACTCATGTACAAACTTGTTTCTCCTGATTCTTGTGTTCTGAGCTCACAGTCAGTTTTTCTGTTTTACCTCTCAGACTGACTGAAGTCCAGAAGATGAGTGTTTGTGTGGAGGAAGAGGAGGACGGAGCAGAGTCTGCAGGATCCAGCTGTCTGTCTATGAAGGGTGACCGGTCCAAAGATAAACCTCCAGGGTTCAGTCCTGAACCTGGACCCTCAGACTCAAAGTAAGAGACTGTTTTTACTGTAAACTGACCTGATGGAAGATGATGCATTGAGGATGAAGACAAAATGTTCTGCTAACAGATTTATATTCCTGATGCAGAACTATTAGTGCAGATACTGTTTCAAACTAAGATGGATCTGATTTGATTTCTGGAGCAAAACACCTGAGAACCTCCATTTCAGAATTTACACTTCAAGAACATCTTCATATATTTTTGCCCTCACGTTGACGTCACTGTAAAGATTTAGAAGGATTCAGAATCTGAAAGAATCTGCTTCAAATGTGTCCTTCATTTTCTCCTATTTGTCCTCTAAACACTGAGCTGTTTGGCTCTTCCTCAGATCAGCTGTTCTGATCCACCAGATGCATCTTGAATCACTTCAGATCATAATTGTGCAACATGTGGTGAAAAAGCATTTGTAGTTCAGCTTTGCTCACCTTGATGAACACTTTGCTTTGAATCATTAGTAAGTGGAGCTTTGAGCTCAGATTCTCTCCACCATATATTGTTCCTAAAGGTGAAGAACAAACATCCACGGGCAGCACTGATGGAAAAGTTAGCAGTGGATGGAAAAAGGGCAGAAAATTGGACCACTTCTCTTTTTACAATATTTGAATAGTTTTCATGTGATAGTTGACAGTAGAGAGTGACAGGAAACAGAATGACATCCAAACAAGGCTCCGTGTGGACTTGAACCTGTGACACCGCTGTTACATGCTGTGTGTTTAGACCACTTCTAAGCTCAGTTCAAAGCTAACTAACTCAAGCTAAGCTGCCCAGAGTGACTGTAAAACAGTGAAGGACATAATCAGCTCTCTTTAATGGAGGCTTTTACTGTGAAGGAGCTGCAGGAAGTGTTGAGTTTGTGTTAATAACAAACTGCAGGCAGATCACTAAATGTTTAATCAGACAGTCAGACAGGAAAAGCAGTTAATTAGTGTTTCTGAGAGCAGGAGAGCTGAAATAAAAGGAACAATCATCTTCATTACTGACTGAAAGCTGAATTCAAACAGAAAAGTAACGACACTTTTACTCTGTGACCATCTGAGCTTCTACACAGTGTCGGACACATCTGGAGATTTTTCAACAACAAGCAACAAATCATTTTAGTTCTAAAGAAATGTCTTCACAGAGAGAGGAAGAGGAGTCCTGTTCCTGTGGAGGAGCAGCCGTCCTGCTGTGCTTTGTGTCAGGACGTCCTGAAGGATCCAGTCTCTACCAGCTGTGGACACTGGTTCTGCAGACGGTGCATCACCTCATACTGGGACCAGTCTGCTTCATCAGGACACTCCTCCTGTCCTAAGTGTGGAGGTAAGATCCAGAACCAGAGCTGGACTGCAGACAGCCAGTCAGAGCAGCTCTGTACAAAGTAAGACTGGACATCTGTCTGCTTCTTCAGATATTCTGATATTGATGGTTTTTATATTAGTAATGAAAATAATCAGCACATATTCTTTGTTTTATCTCACATTGTTTCTCTTCTTTAGTGAGAGGTGGTCTGCAGGAGGTTTTAGATGAACATAAGATCAGTCTGAGGAGGAGATGTGAACGTGTGACTGAAGGAAGTGATGAAACAGGAAGTGGAACCCTCCTCAACAGGATCTACACTGAGCTCTACATCACAGAGGGACAGAGTGAAGAGGTTAATACCCAGCATGAGGTGAGGCAGCTTGAGACAGCTTCCAAGAAGAAGACCCTCCATGACACTCCAATCAGGTGCCAGGACATCTTTAAAGCCTTACCTGGCCAACAGAGAGCCATCAGAGTGGTTCTGACCAACGGCGTCGCTGGCGTTGGAAAAACCTTCTCAGTGCAGAAGTTCACTCTGGACTGGGCAGAGGGCTCGGAAAACCAAGATGTCGGTCTGCTGGTTCTGCTCTCGTTCAGGGAGCTGAACTTGATCAAAGATGAGCAGTACAGTCTCCTCACGCTGCTCCATGTTTTCCATCCAACATTACAGAAGGTCCCAGCAGAGAAGCTCGCCGTCTGGAAACTGTTGTTCATCTTTGACGGCCTGGATGAAAGCAGACTTTCATTGGATTTCCACAACAGTGAGGTTGTGTCTGATGTCACACAGAAGTCATCAGTCAACCTGCTGCTGACAAACCTCATCGAGGGGAATCTGCTTCCCTCGGCTCTCGTCTGGATAACTTCCCGACCTGCGGCGGCCAATCGGATCCCTCCTTCGTGTGTTGACAGGGTAACAGAAGTACGAGGCTTCACTGACGCCCAGAAGGAGGAGTACTTCAGGAGGAGAGTCAGTGATGAAGAGCTGTCCAGCAGAATCATCTCACACATCAAGACCTCCAGGAGCCTCCACATCATGTGTCTAATCCCAGTCTTCTGCTGGATCACTGCTACAGTTCTGGAGCACATGTTGACTACAGAGCAGAGAGGAGAGCTGCCCAAGACCCTGACTGACCTGTACTCACACTTCCTGCTGGTTCAGATAAAGAGGAAGAAGCAGAAGTACGATGAGGGACATGAGATGAGTCCACAGGAGCTGACGGAGGCTGACAGGGAGGTTCTTCTGAAGCTGGGGAGGCTGGCGTTTGAACAGCTGGAGAAAGGAAACATCATGTTCTACCAAGAAGACCTGGAGCAGTGTGGTCTTGATGTCACAGAGGCCTCGGTGTACTCAGGAGTTTGTACAGAGATCTTCAAAAGAGAGAGTGTGATCTTCCAGAAAACAGTCTACTGCTTTGTTCATCTGAGCGTTCAGGAGTTTCTGGCTGCAGTCTACATGTTCCACTGTTACACCAGCAGGAACCCAGAGGGACTGAAAAACTTAATATTCTTCGCATACATTTTTATAACCCCAAACCTGGACGAATTTCTGAGGAGTGCCATGGAGAAATCCTTTCAAAGTAAAAATGGCCACCTGGACCTGTTTGTTCGCTTCCTTCATGGCCTCTCTCTGGAGTCCAATCAGAGACTCTTAGGAGGCCTGCTGGGTCAGACAGACAACAGTCCAGAAATCATCCAGCGAGTCATCAACAACCTGAAGAAGATGAACACGTGCTTGAACTGGATCTCTCCTGACAGAAGCATCAACATCTTACACTGTCTGACGGAGATGAACGACCACTCAGTAAATCAGGAGATCCAAGAGTTCCTGAAGTCAGAGAACAGATCAGAGAAGAAACTCTCTGTGATCCACTGCTCAGCTCTGGCCTACATGCTGCAGATGTCAGAGGAGGTTCTGGATGAGTTGGACCTGAAGAAGTACAACACATCAGACCAGGGACGACAGAGACTGATTCCAGCTGTGAGGAACTGCAGAAAGGCTCGGTAAGTCCAGATGTAAAAATTAACAATTAACACCCTTACAGGACCTTCATACTGTGACTTCATCAGTATCATATTAAAGATAGAAAATTCTTGAATGTGAAGGTGGATTATTTGCGCAAAGATTTCCCAAAATATAATGATGCAACATTTCTATCTAGAAGGTCTTCATCAGTGAGCTTCCAAAATTCAGTTGACTTGTCCAAATCTGTGACAAGCAGCATTTTAATATTGTTTTTGTTTGTTTTAACCAATAAGCTCAGGGGTTCAAAATAACATGTTTAATTTTCCAAAGTCAGTTATAATGAGGATGGAAATGTCTGGATATTCCTCGCCTCCTTTTACATCAAATACAGTCCCCTCCAAAAGTATTGGAACGGTAAGGCAGATTCCTTTGTTTTTGTTGTTCACTGCAGACATTTGGGTTTAAGATCAAAATATGAGACAAGAGTTCAGAATTTCAGCTTTCATTTCCTGGTATTCACATCTAGATGGGTTAAACAACTCAGGACATCCCACCCTTTGTTCGAACCCACCCATTTTTCAAGTGAGCAAAAGTATTGGAACAAATAATCTTAAAGTAAATAACATTTAATATTTGGTGGCATAACCCTTGCTTGCAATAACTGCCTCAAGCCTGCGACCCATCGACATCACCAAACTGTTGCATTCTTCATTTGTGATGCTATTCCAGGCTTTTAACGCAGCTTCTTTCAGTTCTTGTTTGTTCAGTCTCCTCTTAAGGAGGTGAAATGCAGCTCTATTGGGTTAAGGTCAGCTGATTGACTTGGCCAGTCTAAAACCTTCCACTTTTTTCCCTGAATTAGTCCTTTGTTTAGTTGGCAGTGTGCTTTGGGTCATTGTACTGCCTCATGATAAACTTCCTCACAATTTCATTTCTCTGTAAACTGGCAGACAAAATGTTTCTGTCCACTTCTGAATTCATTCTGCTGCTACCATCATCCGTTACATCATCAACAAATATTAATGAGCCATGACATTACCTCCACCTTGCTTCACAGATGAGCTTGTATGCTTCTGATCAGAAGGAGTTCCTTTCTTTCTCCACACTTTGCTAGAGATTAATCTTGGTCTCATCAGTCCATAAGATTGTGTTCCAGAACTTTTGCAGCTCATGTCTGTACTTCTTTGCAAATTTCAATTTGGCCTTCCGATTATTCCTGCTGATGAGTAGTTTGCATTGTGGTGTCCGAACGATAATGCTGCGATGATGTGTTGAGAAGAAATCCGCTTGACACTGTTCTTGATTATAAAAGTTTATTACATCAAAGAATTCAGCATCAATTACAAGCTCTGCAGCAGCTTGGAGAGTGACCCAGCCCGATGGCCACTCTGTCTCTCTGTACATCGAACACAACTTATATAGGACATGTTTAGGTCTCTGCTAAATACCATATAAGGGCAAAGTCCCTTCATAGACACTAATCTCTACTCCCCCTACCACTGGGTCAGAGGTCAAATTCCATAGGAGGGTTCACTCTTTGCACACCCATCAATCATTACTTCCCCTTAAGGGTCCACTGAGCCTCTATCCAGAGTTCACTGAACCTCTGTCCAGCTACTAGAGTGTTATTTTAAATGGTTTTTTTGTAATGGTCAAATGCACATATGTTATACACCACAGCATCTTGTGGTGTGGCTTCTGTATTTCCGCTCTCTGCTCTCTTGTTTGATGAAGTGAGTAAGTGACTGTTGCTAAATGCAAAATGATGTACATGCTGGAACATAGATTAATAGTCTTCGGATTATTGGTTATACCAGAACATGTGTGTAAATGTGTATTCAATTAAGCAAGGGTGTGCTTTAATTCTTATTAGTTAAACTTAAAATTTTTAAGAGTGAATATATATATTAGTGTCTTTCCATATATTCTGTTATATTAGAAAAAACTCTTGTTGGTGTAGAAGTAGCAGCAGGAAACGCACAACTTCCACCAATAACAGGTCTGATAAGTGTATGAGCAGAATGGTAGAATTCAGACTACTTTTACACAGCAAAGATCAATGTTGTGTTTTTATGTTGACAATATGTTACTGATCACCGATCACTGCATGAAAAGTGTGATTTTTGTCCCTGTAAACTGCCTTGAATCCCACTAATACCTGGCAGTTATTGGTCGTTTTCGGCGCTGCACGTTTGCATTCGCCTCTGCCAAAATGTTTCTGTCCGAATGTCGTTACAGCAACCAGGAACACTAATGAACCAGCAGTATCGATGAGCCTGGCCCACTGAGGTTAAATAGCTAGATAGAAATAGATTTTCCCTGCCAGTCAGTCAGAACTGAAGAAGTCCTTTGGATGAGGGACGAAATGTCTTCCAGTATCTTCAACCAAGTCCAGTTGCCCTTGACTTTAACCTTCATTGGATAGTGAAAGCAGTGTTTCCCATAATTAACCTATAATTTGGATAATTATGAACGCTGACCTCCACATATTTATATTTTTTTTAATAGGTATATTTAAAATCATATTTCATTGAGGAACTATATTGAGGAGCATATATTCATGCAGCACCTCCTCGCTGCTCACTCTTTCTCGTGAACACTGGGGCACACCGGTCATCAAATGCATTGAGTAAATATAACGTTTCTTTTATAATCGATTTGTTCTGACAGACTTTCTGGCTGTGGACTCTCAGAGACTCACTGTGAAGTTGTGGCCTCAGCTCTGAAGTCCATCCCCTCCCATCTGAGAGAGCTGGACCTGAGTAACAACCGTGAGCTGGAGGATTCAGGAGTGAAGCTTCTGTCTGCTGGACTAGAGAGTCCACACTGTATACTGGAGACTCTGAGGTCAGTTCACCTAGCCACACTGGAACACAATGCCTACAGAGAGATCCTGAGTGTTCTCTATAAATCAACTCTTAAAGCGGCACAGGTGTGTGCCTGCTTCTAGAGAGACAGGGGGGTGGAGCTTCACTGAGAGGCTGCAACCGACTGTGGCCTTACTAAGCCAAAAGCCTGCCTATCACAGAAATAAGGTAGTAAGGAATATAAAGAAGGCTAAAGCTGAGTTTTTTATAGCATTATTTATGATGCCAGGGAAAATGGAAAACTTGTCTGGAAAAATCTCAATAGACTAACTGGACTAAATAAAGATCAGTGAACATACGATCATGACTTAGCAAGTACTTTTAATATCGTTTTTATAAACTCAGTGGAGGAGTTTGCCCAGAGCTTCTCCCCTAGAACTATAGCTTGTATCCCCATCAGTCAGGTGTCCTACGCTGTGGGTGACCTAAGGTAATTTCTGCTGCAGAATAGACTGCCTTCTTCAGTGCTTGCCATTGTTCTTCAATGTTCTCTGATCCTACTACTGTTTTGACTTTTGCACCATTTACTGCAGATGACACAGTTTCAGCCAGTCTTCTGCAGTGCTCTTCATTTGCAAGCTTTCTAAGGTCAAGTTTTTTAGGGGTTGTGCAATTAGTTTTTCTCCTTGGCATGGTTATCAGCATATGCAAACAAACAATTATTTGGAAACACAGTCTGGAAAGTAGCCTAGTTTTCCATCCTGCCACCAACCATATATGTGAGTGATCCCCATTTAAAATACAATTTCGAATGCTTACCTTGTCTAAAAGACATTCCCTGGCCCACAGCAGTCTTTCCACATTATTCACTTTTGAAGCAAGGTAATGGCGGACAGCAAAACACTTGCGAGCAAGGAGCGAGCTGATGTGACGTCATGTGGTCACATGACATGAAAACCTCTGGTTTGAAGTAAAAACACTATTTAAGTGCTGCGTTTACTTTTTTCTAGGGGGTTCGTTAATTTGCTTTAAGGTAAACTGAACAAAACAGGTTTAAACCAGAAATCCAGATTTTCCCTTAGTCCAGTATAAAAATGCACAGAAGTTTCACTTTTTTCAGTGTGGGCACTATGTGACGCTCACCTGTTCCTGTTCTCGTCTGCCTGCTAATCTCTGTCAGCGGAGACAGAGCTGGGACAAGTTCATGTGCCTTTCATGCAGCCGTATGCAGAAATTATCATGCCAATGTCACTTTTCGTGAACTGACCAATCACAGCCTGGATGGGGCGGGACAATAATAAAAGGTTGACAGCCAGGTGTGATTTACACTTTGGACGCTAGGAACATGTCAGCATCAGAATGTACCCACCACTTTTTGAAAGCATTTGTTATGAATGTTCTGAAAAATAGCTTGCAATGAACAATGTTAATGTTAATGTTAAATGAAAATGCTTTTTAGAAAGGTTGATTTGCACACTAAGAAAAATTTTAAAAATGTGCATCATCCAAACAAAGTAACTTCAGGTAAAAACAAGCTGCTGATTACTGTATTATATTCCATTATATTTTAATTGTCACCTGCCACCTGAATTTTGTTTACCTTTAGATTAATAAAACATTTCCACCATAAATTGGTGCAGAAAATGTTTCCAGAATGCAGAAAATTAAGAGTTTAATGCTCAGAATCTCCTGGGGGAGGACCCCCCAGACCGCCCACTCATATATTTCAGAATCAACTTTGTCCTTAAAATTACGCCTCGTCTTGGACTCGTGACCCAAGTGTATCCCTTATGTCCCCAACACTTTTCTGCACAAAGTGCTGCTCTGTTGACCGCAATCGGTAAACATTTGAAATGTTGAACTCGTTCTGCATTGATGGTTATGATTTTTGACAAGTTAGTACTGACCACCATGTAGAGCATTTGTCTTGCCAATAATTTAATGAACATGTGAATAATCAACATGTGAATGGAGAGTACTGGCACCTAATTTTTTCCACTTGAAGCACTGGGTTAGATAAAGAAAACAAAAACATTGCAATGCTCAGTAAAGGTGAAGGTGAAGGAATTGTGATGATCTTCATGATATCAGAAGCTGCTGTGGTGTGGTGTGCATTAAACCAGAGCTAATAGTTCAATTCAATTCAATTTATATAGCGCTAAAATCACAACAACAGTTATCTCACAGCGCTTTTCTTAAAAGAACAGGACCTTACTAGATCATACTCTATGATGCTATTTACAGAAGCCCAACAGTTCCCACCAAGAGCAGCACTAGGAGACAGAGGCAAGGAAAAGAGAGAGAGAGGGAGAGTGAGAGAGAGAGAGGACAGGAGAGGAAAAGAGAGGGATGGAAGGAGAGAGAGGGGAGGGAGGCAGCCTACACACTATACACACACAGAGGTACAGACAGTGAAGGTGATGTTGCTATAGACTAAATGAAAAATGGTACAGATATTTATAGTAGTGTTAATGATAACAGTCATAATGATAATGATTATAATAACAATAATAACAATAGGACTAGTAACAATAGTCGTTGTAGCAGAGGGTGTCGAGCAGGAACACGGGGGCAGCAGGTGACCCGCAACCACAGATCCAGACTCCACAGCTCCAGAGCCAGAAAACCTGCAGGAAATGATAGGAGGAGAGAGGAGAGGGACGAGAAAGCACAAGACTACCAGAAAGGGGAGAAGTTGTGTTAGTAACATGCAATAATGGGATGAGGTTGCATACAGAGGGAGAGAAAGTAGAGGAGAGAGGAGCTCAGTGCATCATAGGAAATCCCCCGGCAGTCTAGGCCTATAGCAGCATAACTAAGGGATGGTTCAGGACTCACCTGAGCCAGCCCTAACTATAAGCTTTATCAAAGAGGAAAGTCTTAAGCCTACTCTTAAATGTGGAGATGGTGTCTGCCTCCTGAACCCAAACTGGAACCTGGTTCCACAGGAGAGGAGCTTGATAGCTGAACGCCCTGGCTCCTAGTCTACTTTTGGAGACTCTAGGAACCACAAGTAACCCATTCTGGGAGCGCAGTGCTCTGGTGGGGTAGTAAGGTACTATGAGCTCTTTAAGATAAGATGGTGCCTGACCATTAAGAGCTTTGTAGGTAGGAAGAATGATTTTAAATTCTATTCTGGATTTTACTGGAAGCCAATGCAAAGAAGCTAAGACAGGAGAAATATGATCTCTTTTCCTGGTTCCTGTCAGAACACGTGCTGCAGCATTCTGGATCAGCTGAAGAGTCTTAACGGACTTTTTCGAGCAGCCTGATAATAAGGAATTGCAGTAATCCAGCCTAGAAGTAACAAATGCATGGACTAGTTTTTCTGCATCATTTTTAGACAGGATGTTCCTGATTTTGGCAATATTACATAGGTGAAAAAAGGCGGTCCTTGAAATTTGCTTAATGTGAGACTTAAACGACATGTCCTGATCAAAGATAACTCCAAGATTCCTCACAGTGGTGCTGGAGGCCAGGGCGATGCCATCAAGGGAAACTATATCTTTAGATAATGCGTCACGGAGGTGCTTAGGCCCCAGAACAATAACTTCAGTTTTATCTGAGTTTAACATTAGAAAATTACAGGTCATCCAGGTTTTAACATCCTGAAGGCACATTTGAAATTTAGCTAACTGATGAGTTTCATCTGGTTTGATTGATAGATATAACTGAGTATCATCTGCATAACAATGAAAGCTTATGGAATATTTCCTGATAATATTGCCTAAAGGAAGCATATATAAAGTGAAGAGGATTGGTCCGAGGACAGATCCTTGAGGAACTCCATGATTAACTTTGGCGTGCATGGAGGACTCATCGTTAACATGTACAAACTGAAATCGATCTGATAAATAGGACTTAAACCAGCTTAGAGCGGTTCCTTTAATGCCAATGAAATGTTCCAGTCCCTGCAATAGGATCTGATGGTCAATGGTATCAAATGCAGCACTAAGATCTAATAAAACCAGTACGGAGACAAGTCCTTTGTCTGATGCAATAAGGAGGTCGTTAGTAATTTTCACCAGTGCTGTCTCTGTGCTATGATGAGCTCTAAATCCTGACTGAAAATCCTCAAATAAACTATTGCTCTGTACAAAGTCACACAGCTGTTTAGCAACTGCTTTCTCCAGAACTTTAGAGAGAAATGGAAGGTTAGATATAGGTCTATAGTTGGCTAAAACATCCGGATCAAGTTTGGACTTTTTCAGAAGAGGTTTAATTACAGCTACTTTAAAGTATTGTGGTACATAGCCTGTTGATAAAGATAGATTGATCATATCTAGTATAGAAGTGCTGGGTAAGGGTAAAACATCTTTAAGCAACCTAGTCGGGATGGGGTCTAAGAGGCAGGTTGATGGTTTAGATGAAGAAATTATTGAAGTTAGTTGGTAAAGATTGAGGGAAGCAAAACAGTCTAAACATATATCTGGTTCTACAGCTGTTTCTAAGGTTCCTGAGTTAAGAGATAAGTTGGTGCCAGTTGAGGGCAGGTCTTGGTGAATTTTGTCTCTAATAGCTAGAATTTTATCATTAAAGAAGCTCATGAAATCGTAACTACTGAGAGCTATGGGAATACTTGGCTCAACAGAGCCATGGGATCGCATCCTTAAATTTAGCTACAGCACTATCAGACAGACATCTTGTATAGAAATTTTTGCCCAATGGCGAGTAGTTCAGCAATACAAACTCAAAAGTTATCAAACAGTGGTCGGACAAAGAGGGATTCTGTGGGAACACCACTAAATGTTCAATTTCAATACCATACACCAAAACAAGGTCGAGGGTGTGGTTAAAACAGTGAGTCGGTTCATGAACACTCTGATAGAAGCCAATGGAATCTAACAGAGAGATAAACGCAGTACTAAAGCTGTCATTCTCAACATCCACATGAATATTAAAATCCCCTACAATAATAACTTTGTCCGTTTTAAGGACTAAAGTTGACAAAAACTCTGCAAATGCAGATAAGAATTCAGAGTACGGGCCAGATGCTCGGTACATTATAACGAAGAGAATTGGTTGAAGTGATTTCCAACTTGGGTGTGAAAGACCAAGAACAAGGCTTTCAAATGAGTTATAATTTAGTTTAGGTTTAGAGCTGATTAGTAGGGTAGAGTCGAAGATAGCTGCAACCCCACCTCCTCGGCCTGTGCCTCGAGGAATGTGAGTATTAATATGACTGGGAGGGGTGGATTCATTTAGTAATAAATAGAAGCCCAACACGTCACAGCAAAGCAGGATTCAAATCAAACTTTAAGAATCATCTAACTGGTTTATCTTTCAAAAATAAAACATGGAGTTTATGCAGAGATCTTTTAATCATAGAGTTCAGTAAAGTTTACGAAGCTCCACGAAGATTAAACTGCACATCAATCTCCTCTTGTTAGGGATCACAGAAAGGACTCGTGAGCGGAAGTAGGCAGGCACACAGGCAGGACTTTATTTAAAGAGCTCAGAGATGGCAAAGGAGTTTGGGGGGCTGGCGGAGAGTTTCCAGTCTCGGGGGGATCCAATCGCACGGTGTCAGGATGGGCAGGCAGACTGGCAGGCAGTGAGCAACGGACTGGTGATACAGAGTACAGGCAGGCTGTGAGCAACAGGCTGGCGATCCAGAGTACAGGCAGGCTGGCAGCGACTCCGCACCAGGGTGGAACTGTGGCAGACAGGAAACAAGAGGCTAGGCAAAGTCACAAAAGGTATTTAGACAAACTAGGAAATAGGCCAGAGCAATATACCACTGTGGGTAAACGGACGAACTGGCGACGAGTGGAGACTGAACCAGAGCTTAAGACTGCAGGCGTTGAGAGTGCTGCAGGTGGAGAGAGGCCAGGCTCGGACACGCCCAATCACACACAGACATGGGACAAGACACACATGACTGACAGAAACAACAGGGGTGGGGAAACAAAGAGAACAAGAGGAAAAGAGGGGAGAGAGACCAACCCACGACACCTCTGGTTCTGCTTCTCATTACAACATGTCAAAAGGAGAAGCACTCTTCAACAACCAAGTACTGCACATTCTGATGATTTATTAGGATCCCCGTTAGCTGATGCAAAAAAAAATCATCCTCTACTCTTGTTGGGCCCTAGGAAATGATTATGAATGACACCTCGATATTTGATATTTTTGAGGCTATTTTATTTCTAAGTTCCTCTCGACCACAGATCTAACTGTTGCTCATCATCTCTTCATGTCAGCACAAATTATATTCAGCCACAGACCTTTAGACTGCAACAAACAACAAATAAATACTCTGCACCAGAAACATGTTTGTCTTAAAGGACAGGTTCATAGTGTCCACATGTAAATTCAAAGAGTTATTGGTGTATAATCTTTCCTTCTGTCCATACCGTTTGTAAAGCAATCCCATTACAACCTTACTCCAATGTTACAAGATAGAGAAAACAAATCCACTGTCTGGTTCTGAGTAAAAATTACTTCTTAAGTTTAGATTAAACTAATATGAGGCTTCGGCAGTCTAAGTTCCACTGATCAAGTCGGTATTTAGTGTCTGAAATTGTTTCTTGCTGAGCTGCAGTGGAGGAATAGTAACTCAGAGGGAGTTTGGTCCTAACTAGTCTGTAACGTTTTAAACACCCACCTAATTTGGCTAGCTCAGACTGCTGAAACATATTGGTTTCAGCTCAACTTGTGAAGTCATTTCTTACAATGTAGTTGTGTTAGGAAGGGACCACTTCACACTCATTAAGGACAGAAGGAAGGATTACTGCCACCAATAACTCTAATGTATATATGAAGTGGCTATTGTTTTAAGACTTGACTTGAACAAATATGGAAGTCTCCTTTTAATGACAAACATTCTAAGCTGCCAAATGCAGTCAGAAGAAGGTCATGTGATGAATGAAATGATGGACAGATTTTAATCCAATGTGTCTGATTTGATATTAATCGTAATTGCGTTCATGCTTTAGATATATGTTTTTTTAAATGACAATAAAAAGGAATATTGAATCTTGGTCCTCTAATTGCTGACTGAGACAAAGTCCCTCTACTCATTTTAGGGAAAAGCTCATTGATTAGGACATAGTAATGTTGAGCTCCACGTTTTAAAACCTGAACACATCTGATTGGATTAGAAATGGATTTTAATCGCTTCTTTAATCTATTCTTTATTCAGATTGAGTTCCTGCAGTTTGTCAGAGATCAGGTGTGCTTCTCTGGCCTCAGCTCTGAAGTCCAACCCCTCCCATCTGAGAGAGCTGGAGCTGAACTACAACAAGCTGCAGGATTCAGGAGTGAAACTGCTGTGTGGTTTTCTGGATAGTCCACACTGTAGACTGGAGACTCTGAGGTCAGTTCAGATTCTCACCCCAATTACATCTGGTATTTTGAATGTGTTCTCACTATCCTCATTGAGATATGTTCTGTTCATGAAGTTACTTTAGATTTATTAAATGAATGTGAAGTATAAGTATATTTTATACAACATTATTTCTTAACCACATTTCGTAGGCTGAGTGGGGAAATGTTTTCTTTCTTGCAGTAATTGTATGTAGGGTCTATGTGTCTGTTTGTTCATAGTAGTAGCAGCAGTATGTTTTGTAAAGTAGCCCAAAAAGAAGGCTTGTTGTTAATGACATATCTAAACAATCAAAAGCAGCATTAGGCCGAATGACATCAGCACCAACCAGGTGTTTTCACTGCTGCTTGACCTGGTCCAGACTCTGTTTTATTGTATGAGCATTTTCTTTTTCTTTATGTTGAGCCTGTTTATAGCCTGAATATGTGCTAAATATGTCAAGGAGATCCAAAAATGGTAAGAAGGTAGACAACTGGGTTTGCAAATATAGAATAAAACATCACCAGCGTGCAACACTATTTGGTGTATTTAGCTGACTTTTCAGCAAAGCTATATCGCTCCAAGACCAAAACCAAATATTCCCAGCGACTGCAGTCAAAAGCTATCTCAGAGTCTAGGCTGATTAACACATCATTCATTTTTGTTTTTCCTGATCTTTTGTATCATATTAACAGAGGGTATAATATTATTCTATTTGGCGGTGTCAGGATGTGTGTGGTGAGGTAGGTTGGTGGACCCAAACGCAGCACACAGAGCGGAGCAGAGTTTGTAAAAAGGTTTATTGAAGCAAACAAAAAGCGAGCACACTTACTGGCAGAGTGGCTGATTAACAGAGTCCAAAAACAAGGTGATCCAAACAGAAGAAATCCAACAAGGGAAAATAATCCAGGGAGCAGGGAACACAACGAGCAAAGCCGACAACACGAGATAGAACGTATACATGCGACAATGACCCAACAGGGAATGAACAGAAACACCAAACATTTATACACAGGGACTAACGAACAGGGCGGGAGCAACACAGGTGACTGGGATCAGAGTTAACGAGGTAGAGAGACAGAAGGGAAAAACAGAGACTGGATAGCAGGCAGATACTGGAGGTGAGCAGACATAACACAAGTACTGAACACTAAACACTAAGACATGAACCGAGACACAGAATGAGGAGCTGAGACACAGAGCTAATCCTAAGATACAAGACACATCCTAAGTAAACTGAAAGATGCATATTAATGAAATAATAAACAAGGCTACACGGAAACTAAAGCAGAAAGATCAAAGTCATAATGACTAAACGGATCATAACCCCACAACCAGACACACAGACAGTAACAGACCAAACAGCCCAAGCACACAGAGTGACTGGACACAAGAAATAACTGAAACTCAGAACGCAGACTAACTATATAACCGATACTGGACACCGGGCAATAGACAGGACAGAACCCAAAACTCAACATACTATGAGACAGATACTAACAAGACTACAAATAACATGACTGAGAACCAAAACAGAGCAGACACTCCCACAGTGTGACAGGCGGCCCTGGAAAAAACAGGTCAGTAACTTCAGGAATAGTCTCCTGGACACGATTTATGCATACATTTTGCAATCCTGATTTAAAATGAAAATCTGTCTATATGATATATTTCTTTTTGCCCTTCTTTGGGAAGACAGAAATTACAGGTTCTCTCCACAAATTACACAAATAAAAAGAGTATGGTAGTCGAATCTTCTCTGAAGATCTTACAAAGATCTTATACCACTCAGCTGATAGAACGTCATTTCCTGGTGTTTATTATTATAGTGTTTATTCTAAGCAGTCTTCAATTCTTTTTTTTATACATGTGATGTTAGGCACTCAATCTGATGTTCTCCAATTGAGGCCAGAATTTTAACATGTTTTTATATTCTCTTTACTTTCTTGTTTTGCATATGAATAGAGGGTCTTGTAAGTCAATTCAGTTCGGTTTTATTTATATAGTGCCAATTCATAACAGAAGTTAACGTATTGCACTTTTCATATAGTCAGAAGCCCAACAATTCCCACCATGAGCAAGCACTTAGAAACACAGTCAAGAAAAAACCTTGAAGAGAACGGTGACTCGGGGTGTCGAGCAGGAACATGGGGGAAGCAGGCAGCTCGCAACCACAGATCCAGACTCCACTGCTCCAGAGCCAGACACACAGTCATAAAGTGATAGGAGGAGAGGAGAGGGACGAGAAAGCACAAAACTACTAGAAGTCATGTTAGTAACATGCAATAATGTGATAAGAATGTAAACAGGTGAAGAGGGAGAGGAGGAGAGAGGAGCTCAGTGCATCATGGGAAATCCCCCGGCAGTCTAGGCCTATAGCAGCATAACTAAGGGATGGTTCAGGACTCACCTGAGCCAGCCCTAACTATAAGCTTTATCAAAGAGGAAAGTCTTAAGCCTGCTCTTAAATGTAGAGAGGGTGTCTGCCTCTTGAACCCAAACTGGAACCTGGTTCCACAAGAGAGGAGCTTGATAGCTGAACGCTCTGGCTCCGATTCTACTTTTGGAGTAGGAGCTCAATGTTCTAGTGGACGTAATAAGGCACTGTAGGCTCTTTAATATTAGATGGTGCCGACCATTTGGGGCTTTGTAGGTGAGCAGAAGGATATTAATTTATATTCTGGATTTTACAGTGCTGATAATAAGGAATAGCAGTCTAAGTAAAAACATCTGAGAAAAAGTATTTCTGCATCATTTTGAGACAGGATGTTCCTGATTTGTGCAATATTGTGAAAAAAGTCTGTCATAGCAGGTTTTTTTATGTGGGTTTGCTTTAGGCCTGGGAGATGCCATCCAGAGTAAATACAGTTCACATATAACGCAAAGCTAATCCTCGTGCCGCTTTCTTCATGGAGGTTTAATCGCTGGACAACTGCCAAGTGTTAACACACAACACGATAACGCGCATAAACACAACCTGCTATTACTTCAGCTGTATGAGCCCAAAGGAAACATTTTACTGTGATTTATTTGTAATAAACAGATCAATCTAATGCCAAAATAACTACAATATGATGCCGATTTGTTAAACATATGAATTCATGCTTTGTCAGTCAGGAAGTCAGCAGGACAACAACTTTTTAAAAGTTTGTTCGATCAGGGATATGCTATGCTAACTTGTTCAAAGTGAAGTACAACGACAGCTGAAATAAAATTGCAGAAATATATTTTTTGCTGGACTCACCAGGTAGTTCAACTTCATTGCTTTCTTTATTCCAAGCAATGTCCAGTTTTGTCTGGTTTTTATATCAATATCAAGTTGTAGTCGTCTGGGTGCCCACCGATGCTAACAACAACAGTGGAACCGGAAATGCACGGACGCTTGCTGCTGAGAAACTTGAGTGAAGTTAAATCAATGTTGTAATCCCAAAAATTCAAAGGAGTTTACTTTCCAGCTGGGATGCGTTTTGTCTCAGCCCAGGGTTTTGTGACAACACAACAGAGAAGGTAAATATGTCAGCCTGTTTTCCCAATGAATCCTCATCTTGGAAAGATATGAGACGCACCTGTGTCTCCTTAATGTTTTTGTACTCGCTGAGTTTTTTGCTAACCTTCGTAGGAAACTTATGTGCAAGTGATCTTCCTCTTCATCATTTATTCTTTATTCAGATTGAGGTGCTGCGGTTTGTCAGAGATCAGCTGTGCTTATCTGGCTTCAGCTCTGAAGTCCAACCCCTCCCATCTGAGAGAGCTGGACCTGAGTGACAACAAGCTGCAGGATTCAGGAGTGAAGCTGCTGTGTGGTTTTCTGGAAAGTCCAGACTGCAGACTGGAGACTCTGAGGTCAGTTCACTGACTCTGTTACTATTGTAGGTCTGATATGTTAATTTATCAATTAAATGTTAAAAATAAATATATTTTTGGTGGCATATGCCTTTACTTTATGACAGGACACTTTAGAGACAGGAAATATGGGAGAGAAAGAAAGCAGAACGGACTCATGGGTGCCCCCATTGATACACATTTAAGACATAAAGTTGTAAATTTCCTTTTGTTCATATTTTCATGTTTCTTTGCCTCAAAGTCATGGATTATCTATAACAAACACCCCGTTTGAACATAGGGATACTCATAAGTGTATGTGGTAGCAGAGCACCCTCGACCGAAAGTCCATGATCTATTTTGTGCCTATGTCGTCTGATCTCAGGCCGCATGTTTTAGACACTCTAGTGAAGAGAGGGACTGAGTTGTCAGTCAATCAACGTCTGATGGTGAGATGGGTCAGGGGGTGGGGGAAGACTCTGGACAGACTTTTTAAGCTCAAACGGGTAGTAAGGAGGCACCAGTCCGAGAGATCTTTAACTCACAATTCCGGCAGAGCGTTTCTGGCTGCCCTGTGGAGGTTGGGGGCATTGAAGCTGAGTTGACAAGCTTCCATTGCTGAAGAATGACTCAGGGAGCAGGTGTGGAAGAAGTTTGGAGTAGCCATGAAAAAAGGACTCTCAGTCACCACCGGGGTGTTTCTGGAAAACTGACTGGCACAGAGGGAAATGGAGAACCAAGTTGTGTACACTAAGGATGGGATGCTGTTGACCTCAACTGGTGGAGGAACACTTTGAGGTACTCCTGACTCCCACTAACACACCCACTATGGTAGGCAGAGCGGGAGGCTGATGGGGGATCATCGTCACATTCCCTGACAGAAGTCACTGAGGAAGATGAACAACTCCACTATGGCAAAGCCCCAGGGATTGATGAGATCCATCCACAAATGCTGAAATCTCTGGATGGGGAGGGGATTTCTTGGATGACACGGCTCTCAGATTATTAAACACTGAATGATTTCAAGCAGGAACATTGTCTTCTAAAGTTACATATTTTGTTCTTTATTCAGATTGAGGGGCTGCAGTTTGTCAGAGATCAGTTGTGCTTCTCTGGCCTCAGCTCTGAAGTCCAACCCCTCCCATCTGAGAGAGCTGGACCTGAGTCTCAACTACAAGCTGCAGGATTCAGGAGTGAAGCTGCTTTGTGATGTTCTGGAGAGTCCACACTGCAGACTGGAGACTTTGAGGTCAGACACCATTTTTTCCTTCTGTGTTGAGATTAATATGATGTGAAAGTTGTGGTGACACTAAAGTGCAGACGTAAGGCTGATATTATACTGATCCACACTGAGGATCTTAATGCTAAAGTCTATGTTCTTCTTCAGTGGTTTAGTCCATTGACTGTGGCAGAGCAATGTTGAGCTCCACATTTAAAAGCTTAATATAACAAGAAAAATATCCACTGGAAAATTCACTCTGAACCTCTTAAACTCCTGAGAAATACATATTTTTTTTATCTTAAATGTTACCTTGTTGGCCATCCGGCATACAAACGTGAAAAATCCCAGTGGGCGGCTGCATTGGTGGGTTAGTGGACCATCCCTAGTGGGCTTGTCATTCAAGTGGTGTATGAAATAAACCTGAGTGCATGTTCTGGGACTGTGCTCACTGGCCAATCACATCTAACTTAGTTAAGCTTGTACTTGCATCATAGAGTCCGTTGTAGTCTATTCTGTCATAAATTCTTTTGGGCCTCACAACCCCCCAAAATGACTTGTTTCACTGTCAGAATTTGATTCACTCAGTGCAATATCATTTGGAAAGTCTAGAAGAGCCAATCAATTGAATTATTTTATCCTTATAGGTTAGGGTTGAAATAAACATATGTATTAATAATACACACATACAATACAATATATATTTCAAGACAAAACATTACATTAAGGGCAGAGTAGGTAAGTTTGAGAAACTGGCAAGAAACTGCTGGATTTTTGAAAGTATCCAACAGAGAAACTCCCACCCCCACCCTTCTGGGCTCCTTCCAAAGCCACGCCCCCAAAACATGTGAACACGTTGCCGAAACGCAGGAGGACGAGCACAGTGTGAGAGGAGCACGGTGCAGCGGCTCCCATCAGGGGTAAGAAAACATCTAACTTTATCATTATAAAAATAAACAAGTGATCTGGCTGTTAGTGGTCATTATCAAGCTAGCGTATTAATATTGGATAGGTTTAAAAAGACCGAGTTTTAATCAGTAACGAGCTGGATAGCAGTTAGCAACAGGTAGCTGTGCTAACAGCTGTGGTAACATTGGGCAAAGCTAAAAACAGGCTGACACACATTTTCCCGTTTCCATCAGTTACACTACAAGAACGTGAATTTCATATTAGACTCCTAACATGTATGTGCTTCTGCATGTTCGAGCTTCCACGGTGACAGCATTATTGTCTCTGATGAGGACTGGACCCCAGAGCCAAGCACAGACTGGACAAAGGTCGAGGCAAAGCAGAGGAGGGAGGCCTGCCAGGGTCGGAGGAAGAAGAGGCAGGACGGGGACAACGTGGTGCAAGCTAAAGAGCACACCTTCTAGGACCTGCATCGAGCTTCACACTCCAACAACTGCATAAGAACAGGTATATATATATATATACACACATGTTTATTTAAATATTAGTAAATTGTTTCCCACTGTACCCGTCTCAAAGTTTCTCTGGTGTTTCCCCCTAAGCCTTTTGGTTGTCAAAAATAAAGTGCTATAAAATGTAATCCATTACTATTGTGAACAACACCTAACTACAGCTCTGCTTCAGCCATCGGCTCATCTGTGTGATGTACATTGACCTGGTATGTAATGTGGACACAGAAGTCCTGTTAGAGAACAACAAACCCCTGTTCGATAAAAATATCTGATCATGTTGATGAATGTTCTGTCCTATTACATCAATCTTTCCAATTTGGGATTCTAACAACTATATATTCCTTTACAGGTCAGAATCTGAGGATAACATCCAGACTACTGTGTTTCCATCTACCACACATGGCTGATCTTCCAGACCCAGGACAGAGTAACAGAGAGTTCAGTCAGGCAGCAGACAGACAGTTTGTAGTGTGGAAATGTGGAGCACTTCGTCAAAGAGTCGTGATACTAATTTGCTGTTTCTGGAAGATGTGTAACTGCTATCATGATCCACTAGGACAATACAGAGGTTTAATCCTAGCAGGGTGTAAGATGTAATGTCACTAACTGATACACAAATAATTCCATTCACTGTGAATGGATGAATACCTGTACATTGTTTTATGCCCAGGAGGGTAGAAAAAATACAAAGCATATTGTTCCCTGTTCGGGAGAATATTGTCATTCTTTTTTAAATAAAACATTGAAAATGATAAATGCCTTTTCTTTACACTTGCAGCAAAACAATCAAGCAACTACATTTATGTCTGAAATAATGACATCCAAATGTGGTATAAAACTTGTTTATTGTTATTATATACTACTAAAACTACAACCTATATCACAAATAGATCATTTTAAACAAGGTGTGTCCAGCTGTATCTTGACTGATAATGAAGACAGTTCAGACTACTCGTAGCATCGTATTGCTGCTGTGGAGATGATTTAATATATCACAGTCACCTCTCTGACATGATTACCAACCATATTACTTTTTGTTGTACGTTTTGCTGTATCTAGGAATACAGTTGGGGCAGGGCAGTTGATGGGGATCATCAGGTCTCCAGGTTCTGCTTCTAGGCAGCTCCTCAGTAGTAGACAACCGGAGGAGGAGGATGGCACTCTGGAGGTCCGCGATGTAACTGTAGTTCTTCTCCACCTACCATGAGTACAAGCTCCACTTTTTTGTAGTACACCTTGCTGTACCTGATAACACAGAAAGGAGTATCAGCTAAGTGAAATGTTTGCAATACCTGACAATGTTTTCTTATACAGAAATTAGCATTAGCACAAAAACTACAATTACAACAATAAATCAGCACCATCTGTCTGTATTCCTTATACTGTATAATTTTTTTGACTCATCACTTATATTGATTAAAAATGCACAGGAGCAATAAAAATGCAACATACTGAATTGTGTCATCAGCTTTTCTCCTGGCTGGTCTGTGGACACGGTGGTTGTAATCCAGGCCAGCCAGCATGGTCCGATCAGCTTACACTGGTGAGAAGTACAGCGAGGCTATGAAAGACTCCAAATCTGCAGGTAACCTGAGGGCACAGTAGAAATAAAACATACAGGATTTTTTACTACTAGTAAAATAAATAATGGCAAAACAGCACCAATTACAGTAAAAGGTTTTCACCCAGTAGGTTCAGCTATGAACAATGTCAAACTACAGTATATAAGTAGCTTATACAACAGAAACGCAGATACTTGGGGACCTTAGGTAGCTACGTTGGCTACCGATGAAAGTAACAAATTACCATCAAATTGAAAAAAGCCAGATTACCTGTTCAGCAGAAATGAAGCGACCATCGTGTAACTTCCGCCAATTCTGCTACCTCAGTAGTCACCGTCATTGATAAGCCATCTGATCTTACTGCTTCGCTCATCAAATCTGAGAGCTGACCGGGTGCGCGCATGTGGGCAACAGGGCTGGTAGCCATGGCAGCGAGTGAGAGTGACAGTCAGCCAGCCAATCATTGCATTCAGTCCGAATGAAACGAGTGGCTGTGTTTACTGCAGCCCTGAGAGGACTACAGACAGCCGATTTTTATACTCTCTTTTTCAGAGCACCTAACTTTTTAATATGCATTGCTGTATAAAGACATTTTCAACAAATATGACAAAAAGTGTTTTAGAAAAAACTTGCTGGATGCTTATACTGACTGAATAGTTAAAAGTGAAGAAGCTTTGATTTGATGACTCCACTACTCCTAAAAGAAATATTGTAAATATCTTTTGTTCACATTTCCCCAAAGTTCATCCTGACATATTTGGCATCTTTGGAAACTTTGGGATCTTGAGGGGAATCTTAAATCAGTTTCTGTGGGTTTTTCTTTGTGTTTGGCTGCACGACATGAGTTCATGTAGATGGAGCCTCTGGTGGAGCTGCAGAGTTTAAGAGGTGAAGTCACTACATCTTTATTGAAGTAGCAGCACGTTCTCATTAATATTAATGAGAGCTCTTTTTACCTTTTTGTATTTTACAGTTTGAACATGCATCCTGTTGCATTCATGTGTTTGGAGTTTCCTTTTTCTAAACTTCTACATTCTAAACCAGTGGTTCTCAACCTTTTTTGGGTCAGCGCCCCGCTATCCATTATCCAGTTACCTTAATGGCCCCCATCAAAAAATATTTTGACAATTTGGTATGAATATTGTTGATTACTATTATTAATATTTGTTGTTGTTACTATTGTTATTAAAAAACATGAAAAAAGCACATAGGCTAATTGAATGGCAAACTACAGATTTATTACTTTCGCAGGGAAGAAGAAAGCTATGTGAATAGTAATTAAATTTAATTAAAAGGTGATTGTCGGAATATCTCTATTGTAAATGTTACCATTGCGATAACATTCACAGTGTATTCTTTAGAGAAACTAATGCTTTACCACGGTTAAACCAAGAAACAGGCCGTACATTTTCCACAGTTTCCACAGTAAACACATGTGGGTGAAATTTTACAGATGATAGTCTGACTTCCCGTTTCCATGAAGGCAGCACGGAGCTGCGCCACAAGCAGCTGTCAGAAACACTGAAGAGTAGAGTTACGATACAAGCCGTCTTATCCAGTCACAGTGGAGTAAACTGGCAGATTTTAATGTTGCAAACCGCAGTTTTTTTGCTAGTAGTTGAAAGTTTAAACTCTTATTGTGGTGGATCTTTGGTGTAAACTCGCTTTAAAACTTTTGCCTCAACAAACGCCCCCCAAAAGTAGCTCAGGGCCCCTCTTTCCAAAATATTGCTTCCAGTGCCCCTGTCATCCTCTGAACGACCCCGTTGAGAAACATTGTTCTAAACCTTCTTCAGCTCTGAACAGATTATTAAACACTGAATGATTTCAAGCAGGAACATTGTCTTCTAAAATTACATATTTTATTCTTTATTCAGATTGAGTAACTGCAGTTTGTCAGAGATCAGCTGTGCTTCTCTGGCCTCAGCTCTGAAGTCCAACCCCTCCCATCTGAGAGAGCTGGAGCTGAGTAACAACAAGCTGCAGGATTCAGGAGAGAAGCTGCTGTCTGCTGAACTGGAGAGTCCACACTGCAGACTGGAGACGCTGAGGTCAGTTCACTGACTCTCTCACCATATTTACACCTGGTATTAAAATAACAATAAAGATAGCCCTCATCACTTTTCCTGTCCTGAAAACCTTCAGGACCAGACTGGCTAACCCTCCCATTTTTCAAAGCCCTCTCCCAGTTTCACGTGTTACAGTAGCTGAGTGGTGGAGGCTATGCTGCTGATAGACTTGATTGTAGTTCTAGCGAACAGTGTGACAGTTTAGTGTCGGCTGAATTAACTGGTGATAGTCTCAGATGTTTTGTAGGCGTGGCTTCAGGATCCCTTATTTCCCAGCCAGGAAAAACGTAATGTATGCATTAGAGTTTGTTCTTCATTATTCTGCACGTTGATTCTCAGGGATCTACCCAAGTGAAGACTTTGGAGGTGATCATGTAGGTGACTGTGTGGATGTCTGTTCAAAACATTACGTCAATAAATCTAAATGCCTATGCTGTCTACTGATTTGTGTCGGTCCTTTTAAATGTGTTTGCACTTACATACGGGAGACCAATGTCAGCTGTGGCAGAGTGACCAGATTAACCTGTGATACAACATCTACTGTTGGTCATGTTTCATATTCACTCATTTTGCAAACACAGAAGTTAGCAGACTTAGGTGTGTGCGTGAGTGGTAGTTTGTCTATGTGTGGCCCTGCGATGGACTGGCGACCTGACGATGGATGGATGGATGACATATTCATACACTGGGTGTTCCTGGAGGTGAATAATTGTTCATTTATTGTTGATGTAGGCCTAAACTTACCAGCAGCATCAGCTTCTTGGATGATACCAATGATGGAGGTAGAGGCTTGTGGACCCGCTTTGAAATAATAAAATAAAATAATAAATTGACTAAACTGAAATGACTTGTGTTCTTAGCTTAGATCTGGAGGGTCTTATAATGCAAGACAATCTGCAAGAGTTTGATGCTGTCTCCTTTTAAAAAGTGACTTTAGTTAAGATGTCTTTTCAACACTGGCAGCTTTGAAGGAGTCTCATGATGTTGCTCCACAATCAGTCCTTTAAAACAGCTGCTACATACTCCCTGCCTGACATATTTGATTTATAATCAAAGGACAGAGCATCTCTATACATGAGGAAAATAAGTATTTGAACACCCTGTTATTTTGCAAGTTCTCCCTCTTAGAAATCATGGAGGGGTCTGAAATTGTCATCGTAGGTGCATGTCCACTGTGAGAGACATAATCTAAAAAAAACATCCAGAAATCACAATGTATGATTTTTTAACTCTTTATTTGTATGATACAGCTGCAAATAAGTGTTTGAACACCTGAGAAAAATCAATGTTAATATTTGGTACAGTAGCCTTTGTTTGCAATTACAGAGGTTTTTCACCAGGTTTGCACTGCAGGAGGGATTTTGGCCCACTCCTCCACACAGATCTTCTCTAGATCAGTCAGGTTTCTGGGCTGTCGCTGAGAAACACGGAGTTTGAGCTCCCTCCAAAGATTCTCTATTGGGTTTAGGTCTGGAGACTAGCTAGGCCACGCCAGAACCTTGATATGCTTCTTACAGAGCCACTCCTTGGTTATCCTGGCTGTGTGCTTCGGGTCATTGTCATGTTGGAAGACCCGGCCTCGACCCATCTTCAATGCTCTAACTGAGGGAAGGAGGTTGTTCCCCAAAATCTCACAATGCATGGCCCCGGTCATCCTCTCCTTAATACAGTGCAGTCGCCCTGTCCCATGTGCAGAAAAACCCCCCCAAAGCATGATGCTACCACCCCCATGCTTCACAGTAGGGATGGTGTTCTTGGGATGGTACTCATCATTCTTCTTCCTCCAAACACGGTTAGTGGAATTATGACCAGAAAGTTCTATTTTGGTCTCATCTGACCACATGACTTTCTCCCATGACTCCTCTGGATCATCCAAATGGTCATTGGCAAACTGAAGACGGGCCTTGACATGTGCTGGTTTAAGCGGGGGAACCTTCCGTGCCATGCGTGATTTCAAACCATGACGTCTTAGTGTATTACCAACAGTAACCTTGGAAACGGTGGTCCCAGCTCTTTTCAGGTCATTGACCAGCTCCTCCCGTGTAGTTCTGGGCTGATTTCTCACCTTTCTTAGGATCATTGAGACCCCACGAGGTGAGATCTTGCATGGAGCCCCAGTCCGAGGGAGATTGACAGTCATGTTTAGCTTCTTCCATTTTCTAATGATTGCTCCAACAGTGGACCTTTTTTCACCAAGCTGCTTGGCAATTTCCCCGTAGCCCTTTCCAGCCTTGTGGAGGTGTACAATTTTGTCTCTAGTGTCTTTGGACAGCTCTTTGGTCTTGGCCATGTTAGTAGTTGGATTCTTACTGATTGTATGGGGTGGACAGGTGTCTTTATGCAGCTAACGACCTCAAACAGGTGCATCTAATGTAGGATAATAAATGGAGTGGAGGTGGACATTTTGAAGGCAGACTAACAGGTCTTTGAGATTCAGAATTCTAGCTGATAGACAGGTGTTCAAATACTTATTTGCAGCTGTATCATAAAAAAAGAAATAGTTAAAAAAAATCATACATTGTGATTTCTGGATTTTTTTTTTTTAGATTATGTCTCTCACAGTGGACATGCACCTACGATGAAAATTTCAGACCCCTCCATGATTTCTAAGTGGGAGAACTTGCAAAATAGCAGGGTGTTCAAATACTTATTTTCCTCACTGTAGGTATAACTAAAACACATAACCTATCAGTAGTTTCATCTTCTTGGGTGACATGACCATGTTCAAACCTGGCCTATCTGGTATGGTATAATACTAATGCTATACCAATTTTTAAACTGAGCCTGTTGACTTACTTTTATTTTCTTGCCTCCTCTCTTCTTCGAGGCTCTTGTTTTCTGTTTACACGTCCAGACAAATATGATCTTCACTTGTCAGACATCAACCTGACTGAATCAGCATAACTAGTCTCGGGGAGGTCCGAGCGAGCTGAGCAATGAGGGCAGCTGAATTTCCATAGTATATAGGCTAACTAAATTAAATAATCCCTATGCTCATCGTGCGTAATATAGAGAGCTGTCTTTCATTTTATTTTATTACGTTTCTTTTTTCAGTGAATTTTTTCCAGCACTAGCAAGCAGTGACTGTAGGGGGTGCTCTGCTGGCCACGGGGCCCAATGCCACCGCAAAGGTCACTTAGTGGCTTGACTGGCTCCTTGTGGCAGGGACATGCACAGACATTTTGGTGGGCAGGGGCTCAAGTGAAAAAAAAGGGCACTCACAAATATTGATTCATTTATATTTTTAAAACAAAATGTTAAATGTATTAACACAACTCTGATTTCCTTACCAATTTATTTAAATTCCTTCACACTCAAGCTATTATTTCATACTTTTATTTATTATTTCACATTTTTTTTTACAAAATAATCTGTTCACACAGAGACCATGGCTTTAAGTATTCACTAGGTTTATCACAAGAGAAGACAACAGCAAAGTAAACTATGCCACAATACGAATGTTTTCTATGCTACTAATTTAAAACTGCCCCAAGGAGAGGGACATATAGTTGCACTAATTATTTCTTTATTTTGCACAATGCAATAAATCCTTTGAATTCTTTTGGTGTTATTGGAATACATAACCCCTCAAACTCAACAGAAAACCTTCCCACTAAACTGTGGCATTGTGCTGCAGCTTACCTTCAGCTTCACACTGCCAAGCATCAAAATACTGAGTTGCCTGAATACATTAATGTATTGATGAAATACATTGTGATTATTATTGCCATTATAATTACACTTACCACAGAGAGGGCTGTCTGTTCCATGTGAAGATCTATCAGCCTAAAACAAACTGATAGAATGGATAGATGAGGAGCCGACAATCAAAATTATGAAGTTACTGTTTAAGGCAGGACTCTTTTTTCATATAGTTGTCAATTTTGAAATTTTGATCTATTTTGCTTTCTTTTCATGGAAAGAAAACTTCCAAAATACACATTTAGATTATGTTTGTTTTAAACAACTACCCTCCGTCTGGTTGCATCTGTAGATTTCTTCTAAATTAACCAAAACAAATTGATTTGCATAGTTAAACATAATGTTTATGTCTATGTGTGCAGGTGCCTGCTGTGTGGTACCACAGACTGAATCTGTGTACGCAGAGATGAAATGTTCCCTCGCCAGAGTGTTTTTAATATCCTAGATTTTGTTGTGGACTCTCATGTCCGTTTCCAATGTGTTTGGAGGGAGAGATAGAGCTGGGAAAGCAGGAGATGAATGAATCGATGTGGTGAAAGACAGAGAAAAGATACTGAATGATGTCTGTAGAAGGCCGACTCATGATCCACAATAACACAATGACAAAGTCACTCTACTCATTTTAGGGAAAAGCTCATTTGAAAGGAAATCCAAAAGATCAGGTAGAGAATCAAGACAGGCAGGTTCAGGTTCTCAGATGGAAGAAAAGGCATGAATTTCATGTCAGTTGTGATAAACAGGATGAGGAGCAATGGATTGGGGCCTGTAGATACTGAACATATACATGAGCAACTGATGAGAGAATGAGGTGCAGGTGGACAGATGGGAGTATCATGGTCTGGAATGGAAAGAGAAACCTCAGAAAGCATCGGACTGCTGGAGAACAGCAACTAAGGTGACAGGGGAAGTGGGTAGGAAAGAAAAAAATACAGAAATACACTATCTCCATCTTTTATTCAGATTGGAGGACTGCAGTTTGTCAGAGATCAGCTGTGCTTCTCTGGCCTCAGCTCTGAAGTCCAACCCCTCCAATCTGAGAGAGCTGGACCTGAGTGACAACAAGCTGCAGGATCCAGATGTGCTGCTGCTGTCAGATTTTCTGGAGAGTCCACACTGTAGACTGGAGACTCTGAGGTCAGACACCATTTTTTCCTCTTCCTAATTTTCATCTTATATTCCACATCACGTTTTTAAATAAATGATAATAAAAATCTATAAATACAATGAATAAATAAATAATCTCTATTTCAACTATCAGACAATAACAAATATTTCCATTTTCTAAACTTCTACATTCTAAATCTTCTTCAGCTCTGAACAGATTATTAAACACTGAATGATTTCAAGCAGGAACATTGTCTTCTAACGTTACATAATTTATTCTTTATTCAGATTGAGGGGCTGCAGTTTGTCAGAGATCAGCTGTGCTTGTCTGGCCTCAGCTCTGAAGTCCAACCCCTCCCATCTGAGAGAGCTGGACCTGAGTGACAACAACAAGCTGCAGGATCCAGATGTGCTGCTGCTGTCAGATTTTCTGGAGAGTCCACACTGTAGACTGGAGACTTTGAGGTCAGACACCATTTTTGCCTCTTCCTAATTTTCATCTTATATTCCACATCACGTTTTTAAATAAATGATCATAAAAATCCATAAATACAATGAATAAATAAATAATCTCTATTTCAACTATCAGACAATAACAAATATTTCCATTTTCTAAACGTATACATTCTAAACATTCTTCAGCTCTGAACAGATTATGAAACACTGAATGATTTCAAGCAGGAACATTGTCTTCAACGTTACACAATTTATTCTTTATTCAGATTGAGGGGCTGCAGTTTGTCAGAGATCAGCTGTGCTTGTCTGGCCTCAGCTCTGAAGTCCAACCCCTCCCATCTGAGAGAGCTGGACCTGAGTGGAAACAAGAAGCTGCAGGATTCAGATGTGCTGCTGCTGTCAGATTTTCTGGAGAGTCCACACTGCAGACTGGAGACTCTGAGGTCAGACACCATTTTTTCCTTCTGTGTTGAGATTAATATGATGTGAAAGTTGTGGTGACACTAAAGTGCAGACATAAGGCTGATGTTATACTGATCCACACTGAAGATTAAAGTCTCTTTTCTTCTTCAGTGGTTTAGTCCATTGACTGTGGCAGAGCAATGTTGAGCTCCACATTTAAAAGCTCAATATAACCAGAGACATCTCCACTGGATAATTCACCCTGAACCTCTTTGTTACGTCCCGGCTCGATAGGTAAAGAAAGCAACATAAACTGGATGTTTTTGGTGAAAAGGTGTTTAATTGGAAAGTTAGAGTTTAACACAAATGTAGAACCACAGTAAAGGGCCTTCTGGGTTCTGCTTAAACTATAAAAACAACAGAACAGAAAGAGGTCTCCACTAAGAGAGACTTATCAATGTTATCAAGCTACAGAAAATAAAGTGAAACAAAAGAAGATCTCTCATCAGCTGCGTGAAGGCCGCATGGCCGTCTGCAGTCGGTCTGTGTGATGCGGAGGAAATGTGTGAGAGGGCGACCGCTGACTCAGCAGAGACAGCGGCGGGCCCAGGAAAAAGCTCTTTAGGGCTCTGTTTGTGTTTTATTTTAAAACAGCTGGGGTTTCAAACAACAGTGCAAACTGAACAGGCACAGGAAACACATATTTCCCCCCCCCAAAAATGTCATTGGCGCTTCCCAGGGCGGCGAGGCTGCGCAGGGTGGACCATGAGCAGCCAGAGCTGGAGCCTTGGGAGCGCGGTGCTGCGCCGGTGGGGCAGCCGCCGGTGGAGAGGGACGGGGGACAGCATAGGGAGTTGAAGCCGCAGCAGCCTCGGGCCGGCCGTGGCGGTGGCGGTCTCCCTGCTGGTCGCGTCGGTCCCGCCAATGAGCCGGGGGGCGGGGAGGGCGAGAAGGAAGACGAGTCCATCCCACATGCTGCCTGATGCTCTCCTGAGCCGCGGACCTTGCGGTTTTCACGAAGGACCGGAACTGAGGCCTGAAAAGCCCGTCCGGGCTCACCGGGGCCTCAACCAGCTCTTTCCTCGTAGCTTTTGGGACGGTGGACTGCTGAAGTCACAGGATCCGATGGGTCTAGGTCTGCCAGACGGCCATCCGGGCAGCGGTGACGTGGTGGTGGAGTTAGCCGCCAGCTTGGTGAAGGAGGACGCGATGAGGGCGACGTTGGCGGAAGCGGAGTTCTGGAAGGCGCATTGGTGGGTTCTGGGCAATGCGGCCCAACCAATGAGCTGCCTGGGAGGCCAGGATGGGGTGCTGTCCGGGCGCCACCTGGACTGGCTTAACCCCGAAGAAGGTGGTGAGGGAAGGTTCCAGGGGGGGGACTGGGGGAAACCCCAGATCCGAGAACCCCTCCACCTTCGTGATGGGAACGTAGGTGGAGACCGGGACCCAGAGAACCTTCGGGTCCATGGCAGCGCCCTCTTGATACCACTTAATCGGGGGAAAGCGCGGCCCGACCCGATATCGCTTAGCCGGCTGGCTAAGGGCGAGAACACCAGCCATTTCATCCGGTGGGGCAAACTCTTGGGCCAAGGGAAAGAGCAGGTGGCAGCAGGCAGAGGCACGCTGTATGAAGGCGGGGAGCTCTCTGACGAGGCCGCCAATGGATGGCAGAGAGGTGGCGGCGGACTGCGGGATGGAAACATAGCCAGCGGGAGCCCCCTCGAGGCTGGGATTGCCCTCATGAAGGCCAGATTCCTGGTCGATGTTCTCTGAAGGTTGGAACGGGGGGAGAGGGGAGCGACTGGGGGACCCGTGGGGGGAGAGGGTGGATTCGTCCGACTCCTGCTCCATCAGCAACAGCATCCCCATCACTTCGTCCAGCGAGTGTGTGGGCTGGCACACTTCCTCGTTGAAGATGGTGAAGTTATCCGCCCGCCGTTGATGCTCTTTGGAGGAGAGGAGAGCGCAGTACAGGCAGCGTGACTCGGAGGTGAGTGCCCACCCGGCATATGCCGGGCCGAGGCAAGCCTCACGTCGGGGATGGAGATCCCCCGGCAGGATGAAGCCCGTCTTGCAGACCTCGCACAGCCGGATTGAAGTGGCATTGCCTCGCCCCGCTCTAGCCAGCAGGTAGGAAGACATCGTTCTTCTCGCTGCGGCAGATTACTCTTTTCCTTCCTCTTCTCTTCTGTCTTCTATGCTCTTTAGACTTCAAGCTCAGTGCTGAAGAAAATAGGGAGCCGAAGGCTTGGTCTCACCATTGTATATATACAAGGTGCGGACGTAGGAGAGGCCCATGCTCTGGGTGGGCGTAGACTAAAATTCTCAGTGCCACGCAGGCGATCGGAAGGGGTAAACCCAATAGCGATAGCCTTAGAGGGCAAAGTCTATACAAAATAGAAGCCTATTTTCATCTCGCCAGCATCTCCAGGCAGAGGAACTTCCTGCACTTCTCATTCAGGGTATCCAATCTCAGTTTCCTGACGGCTTTTTGAGAGGCGTGTCAAGGAGGCCAGAGACTCTTTGAATGTCCTACAGAACTTTTCAATGTAAAAGCTCTCAATGAAACGTGACATTAAGCACTGCTGCGAAAAACATGCTTGTGCTTTTATTTTGTAGGCATAATCCCTTTAGAGGAAGCGATTATGTGAGTAACTGCTGCTGTCATGACTGAGATCTACTTCAGCAGCAGCCGCTTTTTTCTTTTGCCGCTGTCAAAGTAACGTGGCAGCGGTCCAGATGTTATTGCTGGGGCCAGCCGCATTTTTCCGACCACTGCTCTAGATAATTACACACTTCAATACTGAGCCAGCAGCTAACAGATCACTCAAGTCTGTAGTAGTTCAGGATGACAAAAGCTCGGAGGGAGAACAGTAGTGCTGTTTTGTCCATGAATGATTTTTTCATTTTGAACTAATCTTCTAAAGGACTAGGGAGTAACGAGCTGTCTCAATGAGAGATACGTCCATTTTCACCCATGCATGAATGGTCTTGGACTCTGATGTTCATTCGTCACATGGCAGCTACATTGGCTCAGTCAGTACAGGAAACAGAAATTATCTGTTAACGACTCATAAATCTGGGTCTTCAGATCTGAGTCTTTCGATCATTTGGCAGACAGTCAATGCTGGAGAAGAAGAGAAGCTGAGTGTGGAAAGCTCACAGGTCACTTAATTGAGGTGTGTCTCTGCACCTCCTTGGTTTTCAATGTTTTAAATTGGTAGTTGCACCAGGGTTTTATAGAATGATGATAGAGAATGAATAATAATGTGAATTTGTGTATTATACTTTGTCAACTGAAGCAAACCATGAAGCCTTCAGTGCTTCAGAACCACGCTATTTTTTATATCGCCCACAAGGAGATACAGCGTCGCACTGACTAGTTAACATTAACAAAATTAATGAATGACTTGAATAAAAGATTTGTTAATTTTCCTGATCAAGACTTTGAAGCTCTGAGTCAGTAAAAAGTATCGAACTTCCCACCCCTAGAAAACAGAGTACAAAATGTATCTTAATTTAATGCAACGAGGCAGACTGATCAAGGAAAATCACCGCCGCCAGGAACTAAATGACACCATGACACAGACTTATCGCCAACTTACACAACACAACAAGGCCGACTGAGCACTGAAACCCAGCGGGGCCTTGAGCAGCTAGCTAACACGCTATTTAAGAACAGTCCGTGTTGATGCAGTCTGCAAGTAGAAGGATCCGTCAGAACCAATCATCAGCTGGCAATCTGACTGACAAGCTGGCAAGCTGACTTAACGTTTCATCCACAGACTTAAAAATAATAAAACAAACAGATGTAACGCTCTTCCTGATTATCGGCTTCTATTCCACATCATGTTTTTAAAGAAATTATAATAAAATACATAAATATATTATACATTCTAAACATTCTTCAGCTCTGAACAGATTATTAAACACTGAATGATTTTAAGCAGGAACATTGTCTTCAACGTTACATAATTTATTCTTTATTCAGATTGGAGGACTGCAGTTTGTCAGAGATCAGCTGTGCTTCTCTGGCCTCAGCTCTGAAGTCCAACCCCTCCCATCTGAGAGAGCTGGAGCTGAGCAGGAACAGCCTGCAGGATCCAGATGTGCTGCTGCTGTCAGATTTTCTGGAGAGTCCACACTGCAGACTGGAGACTCTGGGGTCAGACACCATTTTTTCCTTCTGTGTTGAGATTAATATGATGTGAAAGTTGTGGTGACACTAAAGTGCAGACATAAGGCTGATATTATACTGATCCACACTGAGGATCTTAATGCTAAACTCTCTTTTCTTCTTCAGTGGTTTAGTCCATTGACTGTGGCAGAGCAATGTTGAGCTCCACATTTAAAAGCTTAATATAACAAGAAACATCTCCACTGGATAATTCACTCTGAACCTCTTTGTTACGTCCCGGCTCGATGGGTAAAGAAAGCAGCATAAACTGGATGTTTTTGGTGAAAAGGTGTTTAATTGGAAAGTGAGAGTTTAACACAAATGTAGAACCACAGGGCCTTCTGGGTTCTGCTTAAACTATAAAAACAACAGAACAGAAAGAGGTCTCCACTAAGAGAGACAGTTATCAAGCTACAGAAAATAAAGTGAAACAAAAGAAGTTCTCTCTTCAGCTCCAAATGGTTTTAAAAGCCAAAACACAAAGAGAGCAGCAGCCATAAACCTAGAGAGGCTAAATGGGGAATACTAAGACAACACAAAGGGGTCAGTAGTGAAACTAAACCTTGGCCCCGTCCCACAGGTAGAATTAAAAAAGAACAAACACTTCATATCAGGGGTCGGCTAAAAAGTCTGGCATCGGACCAAATTTCTTTCAAGCTGTTAGATGGCGGGCCAGAAAACAGTGAAATGATCATTTAAAATCCTCAGAATTACGTGCGCCTGGTTAGCTCAGTCTGTGGTGTGCAGGACTCCTATTTGGAAGTGTGTGTGTTCAATCCCCACATACTGTCAATATTTTTTTCCTTCTTGTTAAACAAATTGATTGAGACCGGTTCACATGTTCACAATTAAGCATGTGCTGGAGCGTTTGCGTTCTGGCGTTTGATCCGCATCCATCAACCAATAGATGCCTATTTTCATCTCGCCAGCATCTCCAGACAGAGGAACTTCCTGCACTTCTCATTCAGGGTATCCAGTCTCCAGGCTTTTTGAGAGGTGTGTCAAGCAAGCCAGAGACACTGGAATGTCCTTAATATAAAAGCTCTCAATGAAACGCTACATTAAGCATTGCTACGAAAAACATGCTTGCGCTTTTATTTTGTAGGCATAATCCCTTTAGAGGAACGGATTATGTGAGTAACTGCTGCTGTCATGACTGAGATCTACCGCTTTTTTCTTTTGCCGCCTGTGGCGGATTGGCCATTGTGTCGTTCGGGATTGTTCCTGACTCTCTGGTCCATTTCAGGCCAAACCGGCCGGGGGTCAGGACTTTTTATTTTTCAGTTTCTAATGTTTTACTTTACGATCCGCGACCGCGCCGGCCGGTCAGATGCAGTGAACGCTGCCTGTGTGTCTGACTGGGCCAAACCAATACTTTTAATATGGAGGGGGGTACAAGATATTTATAGTACCAGATATATGTTTAGACTGCTTTGCTTCACTCAATCTTTACCAACTAACTTCAATAATTTCTTCATCTAAACCATCAACCTGCCTCTTAGACCCCATCCTGACTAGGTTGCTTAAAGATGTTTTACCCTTAGTCAGCACTTCTATACTAGATATGATCAATCTATCTTTATCTACAGGCTATGTACCACAGTACTTTAAAGTAGCTGTAATTAAACCTCTTCTGAAAAAGCCCAAACTTGATCTGGATGTTTTAGCCAACTATAGACCTATATCTAACCTTCCATTTCTCTCTAAGGTTCTGGAGAAAGCAGTTGCTAAACAGCTGTGTGACTTTCTACAGAGAAATAGTTCATTTGAGGATTTTCAGTCAGGATTTAGAGCTCATCATAGCACAGAGACAGCACTGGTGAAAACGATTGCATCAGACAAAGGACTTGTCTCTGTAATGGTTTTATTAGATCTTAGTGCTGCGTTTGATACCATTGACCATCAGATCCTATTGCAGAGACTGGAACATTTCATTTCATGTCTCCTCATTCTGTCCAGTTAAATATGGTGTGCCTCAGGGGTCGGTCTTAGGACCCATTTTGTTTTCCTTGTATCTGCTTCCCCTTGGACATATCCATAAACATGGAATTTCTTTTCATATTTATGCTGATGACACACAAATATACTTGCCCGTCAGATCCACAGAGCCTGGAATGCTGAGTTCACTTAACAACTGCCTTTGTGAAGTTAAAAAATGGATGTCAAATAATTTCCTCCAGCTGAACTCAGACAAAACAGAAATCCTGGTCATTGGGTCTCAGCAGATGGCAAATCAAATACTGCCATCTGCTGGTTCCCTAGTAAATCACATGAAGCCTGTGGCAAAGAACCTTGGTGTTTGGTTTGATAGTAATTTAAATTTCGAGCAGCACACCACAAAGCTTGTTCAATCATGTTTTTATCAACTTAGAAATATAGCAAAAATTCGATCTATGTTAACTTTTAAGGACACCGAGACCATTTTACACGCCTTCATCTCATCACGCCTGGATTATTGCAACAGCCTTTTCACCTATTTAACCCCAAAATATATTGATCGACTCCAGACTGTTCAGAACTCAGCTGCCAGGCTTTTAACCAGAACAAAGAAATATGACCACATTACTCCTATTTTAGCTTCACTACACTGGCTCCCAGTATGTTTTAGAATTGACTTTAAAATTTTATTGATCACTTTTAAAGCTCTTCATGGCCTCTCGCCTTGTTATATTTCTGACCTTTTAGTCCCATACACACCAACACGTACCTTGAGATCCTCGGGCAGAGGTCTGTTGTCTGTTCCAGAGTCTCGACTGAAAACTAAAGGGGCAGAGCGTTTGCTGTCAGGGCCCCGAGGCTCTGGAACAGCCTGCCCGAGGAAATCAGGTCGGCTGAGTCAGTGAACTCTTTTAAGTCCCTTTTTAAAACATACTTTTATAGGAAAGCCTTTCCCGATCTTATTTGACTTTATTTTAACCCTTTTATTTTATTGTATTTTACTAATTTTATATTAATCTGTATTTTAGTCTTTTCAGTGTTTTCATGCTCTTATCTTGTTTTTTTGTATTATTCTTTACACTTGTTAAAGCACTTTGTAAGTTGTTTTTGAAAAGTGCTCTACAAATAAGGATTATTATTATTATATTATTATTTAAGTAGGAGGTTCATGATCTACCAGCAAAAAAACACATCTGCGTCAATCTACGGCGTGAAGCAGTAGCAGCTGCTTACACCGAAGGGCTAGTGCTGTTTTAGAAAAAAATACGCTTAGACATACCCTTGGAAAATCTTGTGTAAATATTTCAAGGTATTATTGGTATAAAATTTTAAATTGGACCAGGTAAGGCTTTATGCTGTGACCCCACAGTGTTTTCCAGCTAATAAATCCCAGCTCTAGTTGTCTGCATTATGCATTTGTTAGCAAACTTTTTTCAAGGGGAAACGAAAAATATATTAAATATAGCCTAGTTTACAAATGTTTACAAACAAATTTTACAGGAATGGTAAGGGCTTACCCTTACTGACACGTGTTTCTATTACTCTACTATTTTTCTACCCCATTTCAATAATCAGTGAAGCTAATAGTAGACTAAATATTGGAAACACTTGTGTATAGTTCAATATAGTTAGAACAGAAAAACTCACTACATCTTCAAAACTGATCATACACCTCTCTTAAACAGTTTTTCCTAAGAATTTCATATGACTTGACTTTCATCACAGTGACTTGGGACTTGCTTGAGACTTGAAGGTTAAGACTTGAGACTTGCTTGTGACTCAGACATATGTGACTTAGTCCCACCTCTGGAATTAGAGAATGTATTATTGTTAGTCATATTTATTACTGATGTTCTTCTCATGCATATGTAGCTGTACAATCAGTTCAAGCAGAGTCAGGGTCCTGCACAGGGGAAGCTGAGCCAGGGAGAGGCCTACTCAGAGATTAAGATGAGGGATTTGATTTTTATGCACACAAAAACACACTGCTGTATTTTATGGGAATGCATGCATGTAGTTTTCGAGTATATTTAAGTATTTTAGCACTCTCTGTCTCAGGCTTGCCTGACCTGGTCTTGTTCAGTGCAGAGTTGCATTGCTTATGCAAACTGAGAAGGCAGGTGTCATAAGTTTCTTGAAGGTATTCAGCATAATCTGATTCACTGTATACAACAAAAACACTAATATGTATTAAAATAACTGCAAAAAATATTTCTGCCCGCCCCCCCCAAAAGGGCGCTCGCATAAACGCCTCTCCATCTCAAAGTCCTGGACTGAATTTCAGTCCCAGTACATCCCTGTTTGCCGCTATCAAAGTAATGTGGTATCTAAAATCAAACCTGTTTTATCTTGTAAGCACTTTGAGCATGTGATTCATGCTTTTATCTCAACTCGTCTGGACTACTGTAATGCACTTTACATTGGCGTTAACCAAACCTCACTCTCACGCTTACAGTTAGTACACAGGTCAAATTGGCCGCGACCCTCGAATGTTTTAAATCCCATCTTAAAACTCACTTGTATTCAAAATGTAACTTAATTTAATGCAACGAGGCCGACGGATCAAGGAAACTCACCACCGCCAGAAAATAACAGACACCACGAGGCCGACTGAGCACTGAAACCCAGCGGGGCCTCGAGCAGCAAGCTAACATGCTATTTAAGAACAGTCCGTATTGATGCAGTCTGCAAGTAGAAGGATCTGTCAGAACCAATCATCGGCCGGCAATCTCACAGCTGACTTAACGTTTCATCCACAGACTTAGAAATAATAAAACAAACAGACGTAACGCTCTTCCCGATTATCATCTTATATTCCACATCATGTTTTTAAAGAAATGATAATAAAAATAGGTAAACTGTCACAATCCAGTTCTGAGGTTGTCTGGGTTATATGATTTTGGACCCATGCCTTCTCCGTGTTTTGATTTTGGTTTCAGTCCTGTCTGTGGTCTTGTATCCAGTCTTCTTGGTGTATGTGTTTGCATTTAGATTTGGTCCTGTCTGTTTATGTCTTGTGGAGCTGGTCTATGTGTTTCTGTCTTCTGCTTGTTCTGTGTGGTGGTTCTGGTCTGCCTTAGTATTTGTTCTGTTCCTGTCTCTCATGTGTTAGTTCTGTACCATCATGCTTGGGTTCTGTCTGTTTACTATGTGTCAATTTATGTTCTCTACCAGTTTCATTAGTTAATATGATTTTTTAACATTCTGCTTTAGTCTCTGTGTAGATTAAAATCCCCTGAACTGTATGTCAGCTCTCCAGTGTCATGCATTTGGGCTCTCTCCTGCTTTGCCCACCCTCGAACGTGACATAAACACAATGAATAAATAAATAATCTCTGTTTCAACTATCAGGCACAACTTCTACATTTTAAACTAGGGCTGCATGATTAATCTAATCTCAAACGCAAAAATGTATGTGAGGCTCTCCTCTCTGTGTGCGCTGCAGTCTGCTCATTATATCCGCCCACACGGACTCTCGCATGTACCCCTAAAAAACAGAAAAGCCTACGTGCAATGAGAAAAACATTTTATGAGCAGTGTGCCAGTAACTTTTAAGACAACAACCTACCGTAACCCCCCGCCGCTAATCGTTCAATACAAAGTCAGGCGCACCACCATACACCGAGAGAAATGCCGTGTGCCAAACGCAGTGTGACAAAGACAGAGAGATGTTGTCAGCAGCTAAAGCAGTAAGACAAAAGCAAACTGGGAGAAGATAACAAAGGTTTGAGTTTGGCTCGTTGGCCATTTAACGTTCACTGTATCGGTGCATTTAGTTGTTCAACGTGTTTAACTTTTCACAGAGCCAACGTGCTTGTTTGATGTGCTACAGCAAATCATTAAATGTTGAACAATATGATTATTGACAAGTTAGGACTTAGTATTAACACATTAGAGACCAATGTAGAGCATTTTGCTTGAACAAGGATTTAATGAATAAAAACAACCCACAGAAATGAAACAGGTGTAACTGGATTTAACATTCAACTAGTGGTAAAATATTATACTATTATATGAAATTATAATGAATGTAGTATATTATTGTTATACTAACAGTATACTATTAACTAAACATTATACTCTTTATTTAATACACTCGTGTACAGTTCCTCCTCCAGGTTGTGGATAGAGACTCTACTTTAGACAGATGTACATTGAGCCGGTGCCAGTGTGCCAATATGTGCCGCTTCTAGCTGCCTCCTCTGTAGAGTAACACGCTCCCCTTGTTCTGTTTTACATCTGTTTTACCAGGTATTGTTATAAATATTATTTAACTTTGCTTTAAGTTGAGAAATACACATTTCAAAATGTCATCATTTAGCGCATTCCTTGATAATTAAGTAAGTAGACTCATAGTACCATTTGTTATAATATAATCAAATGGCAAATTGCAGTATTGTTCACAATAATTGCAATATGAATATTTCTCAAAATCATGCAGCCCTTTTCTAAACCTTCTTCAGCTCTGAACAGATTATTAAACACTGAATGATTTCAAGCAGGAACATTGTCTTCTAACGTTACATCATTTATTCTTTATTCAGATTGAGGGGCTGCAGTTTGTCAGAGATCAGCTGTGCTTCTCTGGCCTCAGCTCTGAAGTCCAACCCCTCCCATCTGAGAGAGCTGGACCTGAGTGGAAACGAGCTGCAGGATTCAGGAGTGAAGCTGCTGTGTGGTTTTCTGGAGAGTCCACACTGCAGACTGGAGACTCTGGGGTCAGACACCATTTTTTCCTTCTGTGCTGAGATTATTATGATGTGAATGTTGTGGTGACACTAAAGTGCAGACATAAGACTGATATTATACTGATCCAAACTGAGGATCTTAATGCTAAAGTCTATTTTCTTCTTCAGTGGTTTAGTCCATTGGCTGTGGCAGAGCAATGTTGAGCTCCACATTTCAAACCTTAATATAACAAGAAACATCTCCACTGGATCATTCGGACCAAATTTTTTTCAAGCTGTTAGATGGCGGGCCAAAAAACAGTGAAATGATTATTTAAAATCCTCAGAATTATGTGCGCCTGGTTAGCTCAGTCAGTGGTGTGCAGGACTCCTTTTGGGAAGGGTGTGTGTTTGATCCCCACATACCGTGAATATTTTTTTTGATTATGACACTGGTTCACATGCTCACAATTAAGCATGTGCTGGAGTGTGTGCATCCTGGCGTTTGATCCGCATCCATCAACCTATAAATGCCTATTTTCATTGCGCCATCATCTCTAGGCAGAGGAACTTCCTGCACTTCTCATTCAGGGAAATATATCTCAGTTTCCTGACGGCTTTTTGACAGGCGTGTCAAGCAGGTCAGAGACTCTTTGCACTGTCCTTCAGAACTTTTCAATGTAAAAGCTCTCAATGAAACGCGACATTAAGCATTGCTGGGAAAATATGCTTGTGCTTTTATTTTGTAGGCATAATCCCTTTAGAGGAACTGATTATGTGAGTAACTGCTGCTGTCATGACTGAGATCTACTTCAGCAGAAACCACTTTTTTCTTTTGCCGCTATCAAAGTCATGTGGCAGCGGGCCAGAGATTATTGCTGGGGCCAGCCGCCTTTTGCCAATGACTGCTCTAGATAATTACACTCTTCAAAACTGAGCCAGCAACTAACAGATCACTCAAGTCGGTAGTAGTTAAGGATGACAAAAGCTCGTAGTGAGAACAGCTTAACACGATACACTTGTGTAGAACAGAGTACAAAATGTGACTCAATTTAATGCTACGAGGCCGACGGATCAAGGAAAATCGTCACCGCCAGGAACTAACAGACACCACGAGGCTGACTGAGCACTGAAACCCAGCGGGGCCTCGAACAGCAAGTTAACACATCTGCAAGCAGAAGGATCCGTCAGAACCAATCATCAGCCGGCAATCTCACAGCTGACTTAACGTTTCATCCACAGACTTAAATAATAAAACAAACAGACGTAAAGCTCTTCCTGATTATCATATTATATTCCACATCATGTTTTTCAAGAAATTATAATAAAATAGATAAATACAATGAATAAATAAATAATCTCTATTTCAACTATCAGGCAATAACAAATATTTCCCTTTTCTAAACTTCTACATTCTAAACCTTCTTCAGCTCTGAACAGATTATTAAACACTGAAGGATTTTAAGCCGGAACATTGTCTTCTAACATTACATAATTTAATTTTTATTCAGATTGAGGGGCTGCAGATTGTCAGAGATCAGCTGTGCTTCTCTGGCCTCAGCTCTGAAGTCCAACCCCTCCCATCTGAGAGAGCTGGACCTGAGTGGAAACGAGCTGCAGGATTCAGGAGTGAAGCTGCTGTCTGGTTTTCTGGAGAGTCCACACTGCAGTCTGGAGACTTTTGAGGTCAGACACCATTTTTTCCTTCTGTGCTGAGATTAATATGATGTGAAAAGTTGTGGTGACACTAAAGTGCAGACATAAGGCTGATGTTATACTGATCCACACTGAGGATTAAAGTCTCTTTTCTTCTTCAGTGGTTTAGTCCATTGACTGTGGCAGAGCAATGTTGAGCTCCACATTTAAAACCTTAATATAACAAGAAACATCTCCTCTGGATAATTCACTCTGAACCTCTTAAACTCCTGATTTTCAGCTTATATTCCTCATCATGTTTTAAATAAATGATAATAAAATACATAAACACAATGAATAAATAAATCTATATTTCAACTATCAGACAATAACAAATATATTCAGTATTTGATTTTCCAAAATTGTTATGAAGCTATATGATGCTTATACTGACTGAATAGTTTAAAGAGAAGAAGCTTTGAAATGATGACTCCATTATTCCTAAAAGAAGTATTGTAGATGTCTTTTGTTCACATTTACATCTTTTATTCTTTATTCAGATTGAGGGTCTGCAGGTTGTCAACCATCAGCTGTGCTTCTCTGGCCTCAGCTCTGAAGTCCAACCACTCCCATCTGAGAGAGCTGGACCTGAGAGACAACTTACTGCATGATTCAGGAGTGAAGCCGCTGTCTGATCTTGTGGAGAGTCCACACTGCAGACTGGAGACTCTGAGGTCAGTAGAGGGTTGGAGTCAGTCCATGCTGGTTTAAGCAGTATTGTACTAAACACAGTTAGTATCAAAGCAGGAATCCAGTATTTCCTGTAAACCTCCAACCTTCTCAGCGGCTGCTTTCCTCAGTGAAGCTGTGAGAGGAGAATGGTGACAGGCTTCAGGATTGGACAGAAAGACAGACAGAGAGAGAGAGAACAGGCAGTGATCATGTGTTTGAGTTGATGTGAAGACGACTGTTGTTGTTGTGTTCATGTCTCCAGGAAATAAAGCTGGATTCCAGCTGACAGCATCACAAGATGTATAGAGACAGTGGTCCTCATTCATCAAACTGTCATACCATCAAATCTGATCTCAAAGTGTTTGTTCTCTCATTTCATCACTAAACTATTGATCAGTTCATCTTTGTCACAGCTCTGAGATCAGTCTGACTGAAGCCTGCAAATCACTGTCTCTTATTTCAGAGAACCATCATTATGTTACTCATGCCGCCTCACCAAGCTCCGTGTGTTTTCGCATCTTTAATGAACAAAGTGTTTCAAAGTTTTGCGCATTCTTTCAGAGCCAAAGCCAACACCTGTCTGATTCCAACACCAACAATCTGGTCGATCACTTCAATCATATCTGCTAGTCGTCACTAAATATTACCGCTCCTCTAAAGGTTAGGCCTACGTCTAAAGCTAGTAAGCAACCCTGGATAAATGACAGCATTCGCAGCCTCAAAAGGGAATGCAGGAAAGCAGAGCGCAGATGGAAAAAAATCCAGTCTCCAAGTCCATTACCTCAGTCTGAAGGATTTATTAATTAAATACAATAACTTGGTTAAGGATGCGAGAACACACTATTTTTCTGAACTCATTACTACACATAAACACAATCCCAGGTTTCTGTTTAAGACTGTGGATCAGCTGGTAAACCCAACCCCTCCTTGTGCCTCAGCTGGAAGTAATGATGACTGTGAATTGTTTTTATCTTATTTTATCAATAAGGTGGTGTCAATCAGAGCCTCTATTACCCCCACGGCCTCTTACTCAGTTTTAACCAGTTTTATCCCATCGACTTGTCTGAGCTTTTAAAAACAGTATCACAAATGAGAGTGTCCTCCAGCCCACTTGATGTAATACCTACAAAGTTTTTACTGAAAGTAATGGATTCTGTTGGGTCCCATTTGATCTCTGTTTTCAACAGCTCCCTATCTACTGGTTGTGTCCCTGATTATTTTAAAACAGCTTGCGTGAACACACTTTTAAAGAAACCGGGTTTAGATCCCTCCCTCCAACATAATTTTAGACCAATTTCAAAACTGCCTTTTATTGCAAAGATTCTAGAAAGAATTGTGTCCAAACAGCTGCTCACTGTACTGGAAAATAACAAAATATTTGAAAAGTTTCAGTCTGGTTTCAGGAAGTACCACAGCACTGAGACTGCCCTGCTTAAAGTCACCAATGACCTTTTAATGTCTGCTGATGAAGGCATGTGCTCAGTCCTGGTACTCCTGGACCTTAGCGCTGCTTTTGACACCACTGATCACAACATCTTGTTAGACAAACTGAGGCACTGGGTGGGGATCTCTGGTACTGCCCTAGAATGGTTTTCATCCTACCTGTCAAATAGGAAGTTTTGCGTGTCTGTAAACAACTATGTCTCTTCGTTCTGTCCAGTTAAATATGGTGTGCCTCAGGGGTCGGTCTTAGGACCCATTTTCTTTTCCTTGTATCTGCTTCCCCTTGGACATATTATCCATAAACATGGAATTTCTTTTCATATTTATGCTGATGACACACAAATGTACTTGCCTGTCAGATCCACAGACCCTGGAATGCTGAGTTCACTTAACAACTGCCTTTGTGAAGTAAAAAAATGGATGTCAAATAATTTCCTCCAGCTGAACTCTAACAAAACAGAAATCCTGGTCATTGGGTCCCAGCAGATGGCAAATCAAATACTGCCATCTGCTGCTTCCCTAGTAAATCACATGAAGCCTGTGGCAAAGAACCTTGGTGTTTGGTTTGATAGTAATTTAAATTTCGAGCAGCACACCACAAAGCTTGTTCAATCATGTTTTTATCAACTTAGAAATATAGCAAAAATTCGATCTATGTTAACTTTTAAGGACACCGAGACCATTTTACACGCCTTCATCTCATCACGCCTGGATTATTGCAACAGCCTTTTCACCTGTTTAACCCAAAAATCTATTGATTGACTCCAGACTGTCCAGAACTCAGCTGCCAGGCTTTTAACCAGAACAAAGAAATATGACCACATTACTCCTATTTTAGCTTCATTTCACTGGCTCCCAGTATGTTTTAGAATTGACTTTAAAATTCTATTGATCACTTTTAAAGATCTTCATGGCCTCTCGCCTTGTTATATTTCTGACCTTTTAGTCCCATACGCACCAGCACGTACCTTGAGATCCTCGGGCAGAGGTCTGTTGTCTGTTCCAGAGTCTCGACTGAAAACTAAAGGGGACAGAGCGTTTGCTCTCAGGGCCCCGAAGCTCTGGAACAGCCTGTCCGAGGTCGGCTGAGTCAGTGAACTCTTTTAAGTCCCTTCTTAAAACATACTTTTAGAGCAGAGCCTTTCCCGATCTTATTTGACTTTATTTTATCCCTTTTATTTTATTCTATTTTACTAATTTTATATTTATCTTAAACGTGTATTTTAGTCTTTTCAATGTTTTCATGCTTTTATCTTGTATTGTTTTTGTATTATTGTCTCTTGGGTATTATTGTCTTTGAATTTGTTAAAGCACTTTGTAAGTTGTTTTTGAAAAGTGCTCTACAAATAAACATTATTATATTATTATTATCATTACATTCAGGGACGTGCACAGGAATTTTGAAGGGCAGTTGCTCTGACCTGAAAAAAGGCACTAAACACAGTATCCAAAATGTATTAACAATATAAATGTCACCAAAATACATATGAGAAAAAGAGTTCCTTATATTATTGTTTATTGTTTTTTTAATCATTATTATTATTATTATTTTCCTTTTTTTTTTATTTGAAAATAAATAATCTAGATTGAATTGACAGATGGGGAAAACTCGCTTCTAATAAAATATTAAATAAAAAAACGCTTAGATTTAGGAAAAAAATACAATCCTTTTTTAACCTTTTGGCTTCCCGTACATTCAGTTGCGCTTCTAGCTCGTATTCACTTCTGTTGGTACGTATCACGTATGGTAACTGGGCAAAACTACGCATGATTTGTTGTAGTATGATTGTATAAAGGAAGGAAACAGGAATTCCGGTAGGGAACAGAATCGACTGACGTGCAGGCAGCGCTGCAGCAGTGCAGCCACTTAAACAGAGTTTGCTCTTCCCCTACTGACTTTCACTTTCGGTGCCCGAATGGAAGTGAATGAGGCTTTGCGATCGCGATTATTATTTATTTTATTTTATTTTCTCGGAAGGGCGAGTCGGAAGGGCAACTTGAGTCAGGAAAGGCAAACGGGCAGTTGCCCGGGCAACCAGAGCAACCCCCCTGTGCACGTCCCTGATTACATTTAGTAACCATGTGGTCTTTCTTCAGACCAGAACCTCTCCTGAAATCCAGTAACCACAGCTGATCTTTAGCTGTTCAGTCTTTGTATGAACATGTAGGACCTTTAACATCATATCTATATCTGTCCATGTGTCTTTAGTTTGGTCCAGATGTTTTTAGAACATCCATATTTACAGATTTGTCCTGTAATATTTAAAAAGTAGATGAAATCTTCAAATGTGACTGAGCGGCTGGTTTTTAACAGCTTTGAGCCCTAACAGCAGTAAATCCATCATTACAGTGAGCAGTGAATATCTCTCTGTCTCTGCAGTCATGATGCGTTCAGGGACTCTCAGCACTTTATTTCCATTGTGGACTTGAAACCGTGAAACCTGCAAAGTAAACAGAGCTGATGGCCAAAGTCTCTGCAGGTCTCAGTGTGTTCACTCCAATACGTTAACATGAGAGCTGAAAGGAAGCTGGCTACGCTACACAGCCGCTCCACTTCTGGTCTGAACAGGACTGAAGTCCCTGCTGGTCTTTATACTGGATGTGCTGCATCACTGACTGGCAGCTGATGGAGATTCCGCACACCGCTACCGGCAATATTTCTCTTCAAAACAGAGACTTTTATTCATCTACTGTTCTGTGCTTCACGGAGACCTGGCTGTCTGAACTGATACCAGACTCCAAGCTGCAGCTGGCAGGCTTCAAACTGTACAGAGCGGACCGCAGAACTCTCTGGCAAAACAAAAGGTGGAGGTGTCTATTTTTATATTAACAATGGCTGATGTACCAGTGTGTCAGTGATTCAGCAGCAGTGTTCTCCTAATTTGGAATTTCTTATCATTAACTGTAAACCGTTTTACTCCGTTTTGCTTCATTCACTCCGGTCGATGTTTACATCTCGCCGCACGCCAACGTTCAGGATACTGTGTGTGGAGCAGACAAACCCGGACTCCCTTGTTATTGTTCTCGGACTTTAACAGGGGAAATCTCAGCCAAGAAAGCCCCAAATAGAGACAGTTTATTAAGTTAGCAGTGCCTATCACGCCGTCACACATGCTCCACTGGGACAGTCTGTTCACGTGATGGTCCATCTAATTCCTGCTTACAGGCAAAAACTAAAGCTGTATAAACCTGTAGTGAGGACATCAAACAAGTGGACTAGTGAAGCTGTTGAGGACCTCCAGGTATGTCTGGACTGCACTGACTGGGATGTTTTCAAGAATGCTACCAACAATCTGGATGAGTTACAGAGGCTGTGACGTCCTACATCAGCTTCTTGAGGATGGCTGCATTCCAACACAGACCAGGGTGAGTTATAACAATGACAAACCCTGGTTCACAGCTAAGCTCTGACAGCTGAGGTTGGAAAAGGAGGAGGAATTTAGGAGTGGTGACAGGGCCGGGTGCAGGGCGTTAAAGTACAGGTTTAGCAGGGAGTTGCGAGGAGCTAAACGGCTGTACGCAGAGAGACTAAAGAACCAGTTCTCTGCAAATGATGCCACTTCTTTCTGGAGGGGGTTCAGACAGATCACAAACTATAAAAACAAAGTCCTCCACTCCATAAACGATTCTCGACCAGCACATGAGCTGAACCAGTTCTACTGCCGCTTTGAGAGTCAATCGGACACCATCCCCTGTAACTCCTCCGCTCTATTTCAGCCTCAGTCCACCACTTCTTCCCCTCCCTCGTCAGAGCTGGCCAGCTCCACCCCCTCCCCTCCTCTCTCCATCACAGAGAGTGAAGTCAATGGTCTTTTCAGGAGGCAGAAACCGCACAAAGCAGCTCCCCATCCACCCTAAAGCACTGTGCTAATCAGCTGTCTCCGGTGTTCACATACATTTTTAACACCTCACTGGAGACATGCCATGTGCCAGCCTGCTTCAAAGCCTCCACCACCATCCCTGTCCCCAAGAAACCAGGTCCCAAGGACCACTGGACTAAACGACTACAGACCCGTCGCCCTGACCTCTGTGGTTATGAAGTCCTTTGAACGCCTTGTGTTGTCCCACCTAAAATCCATTACAGACCCACTCCTGGACCCCCTGCAGTTTGCCTAAAGAGCCAACAGGTCTGTAGATGATGTGTAAATTAAATAAATATAAATAAATAAGATATGTAAATTACCATATATGGAAAACCAGCTCTGTATGACATCATTAAGAGTCAAGAGTAGAGCTTTGGCCACGTTTAACATGAACATCTGACACTGTAACATTACAGATAACAACACAGAAAATATAAGAAGCCTAATAAGTCTCCTTCTGTGTGTGTGTGTGTGTGTGTGTCTTCAGTGAAGAGGACACAGACAGGTGTTCAGAAAATAGCTTAACTTCAGTCCACCAATCAGAACAGAGGACCCAGTCTTTTGATCTTTAATCAGCTAACTTACATCACCAAAGTAACCAGCTCTACAATAGAGACAGATTGGAAAATCCTTCTGAGACTTTCTGTCAAACAAACCTCCATTGAGACAAAACTATAGGTTGTATCGGCAAAATGACTGGACCAGCAGCAGAAGGCCTTTGTCAACAATGTGATATGTGTTTTGTATGGATAAAGGAGAAAAAAAAGTGAGCTCTTCTGCAAGTTAAAAAAATGGTATGTTCTGCTCTGCTCCAGAAATTTTGCCACAAATTTATGATGGCTTTCAATGGAGGACTTAGCTGTCACTCTTGTCCTTTGGAAGGGCGCTGAGCCAAATCTATAAGTCCGCGGGATTTAAAAATCCCATGTGAGGAACCACAACAAAATTTACTACTTTTCTGGTGTGAAATTATGCATGAAGAGTTAAAATTGTGGTCAAGCCACTGAGTTAAAGAGAAAAGTTTAAGACGATTTAACAAGCCTGCTACACTCTAGTGGTGATGTCACCCGCTCTAACTCAGGCAATTCATAGTTTTCAGTCACGTGACATTCACAGTACCTGGAGGGTAAAACAACAGACACAATGGCTCATGACTCCCCCGTAGAGACGCCGCAAAAGCAGTTGCATTTAGTTGGACCACCTCTCAACTTAAGAAAAAGAAAGATATGAACACAAACTGCAAGTGTTGGGCACTTCCAATCCATGTTACAGCATCCGCTGCCACATTTCTATTGTTAAAAAGCACCAGGTCCATGCCGCCGCTCGACTGCAGTAATGTTTACATTTGCCTTGTGGGGAATCCCTCACCTAACACAGCTCAGGCTTGTCTCTTTCTCGGTTAGTGCATCAGAAAGTACAACTACCATCCAGCATTTTGGCAATGCAAAAGTAAAAAACCCATACGTCAAAAGCTGTGGGACTAGTTAGCGGACAAAAAAACATGACGGAAGAATAATAAAGGATAGCAATAACATAGGCTGAGAATGGTTGCAGCATTCACACCCAATAATCTTCTTTTCTGAAGTATTTATTGTGTGTCCTTTAGAGTTTAGTAATTGTGTATTTTGAACTACATTCAAAAAATAAATTAATATTACTGTTGAATTCATGTATATTAGCAAAAATGTCATTACCACAACATGTCTTTACCGCAGCAGCTTTAGGTGTCGCAGTAAAGACCTTGTGTTGCGGTAGAGACAAATTCAAGGCAAGTTATTAAAGTGCAAATTATTAAGGCGATCGTAGATGTGACACAAATTTTTGCAACAATAGATAAGACCAAGTTTTAGCTGTAAAAAGTTTACATTTTACACACACTTGTTTTGGTTGTTGTGGATGATATTGAGGTGACTATGACATCTTAAAAAAAACTTACCTATGCTTTAGGGCCCCAATCTACCATGACCATACCTGTAGTAGAGCAAGAACCACTGATGGTTCAACCGACATGAGGGAGGAGAAAATATAATTCCAGAGAACTTTAACGATTTCCTCGCCATGGGGGAAGGTTTCTAAGAACACTAATAGTTCGCAACATAGGGGATGAGCAAACATAACAATGCTTGCAAAGCAACCTTCTAAACCATTTCTCTTGGACCTCTAAGCAAAGGTTTTTAATGAGTTTTTGTCACAGGTCTTTGAGGACCCCGATTGTGAAGCATCCTCTTTTGATGAGGATGAGACCCTTAGTGTTGACCCTCCTGTAGTTTTTCAACCACCAGCACACACGTTTCTTCCAAAAATGAAAAGTTAAGAGACAAACTTAGAAAGAAGGCGTGTGTATGGGTATGGAGACCTACTTGTATGCCTACATTGGGTTGTTCATTTTAGCAGGAGTGTAAGTCAAAATGCAAAGCAAGGTGCACTCAAACTCTCTGGTGGGCTGTAGGAAAAATAATAAGCAGTTCATGTTCTGTCAAATTAATTTTCTGGAGGTCAAAATGACCCCTAAGATAAAAGATGTTAGTAAATCTGAAGATAACAGGAGGTAACATTTACCATTAAAACTATGTCCTTACGACACAAGATGTCATTACCTCATCATTGCTTTATTTGAATTATTATTATGATATTATTAGCAAAAACACTTCAGAATCACTTAAGTAGAGATGGTTAACACATTATCATTGAAGACTTTTATTAGACTTTAAAAAAGGAATATCTCGAAAATAAATATTGCTGTAATGTAAGGACATTTTGTAAGAAAAAGTGATGAAAAACATAAAAAATAAACATAAAATGTTCCAGATTAAAATCTTAATGACACATTTTTGTGTACTTGTTTGTATGTATTACAGACTCTTAAAGTTTAAATATACTGTGTCTGTCTGTCTGTCCCTAACAGTGGCCCTGATCACTTAAGCCTAGTTCACACTACACGATTTTTAGCCCAATTTGCCGCATGGAGACCATCAGGCTATGGTCGGGAGTAAATCAGCAGTTGATTGGCGGTCGGCAGTCGTTGTGTGAACTACTCAACAACGCATCAAAACGGCTCCCCGACACATTTCTGACACATCGCCGACGTCGGCCAGATATCTAGCATGCCAAATATCTGGAGAAATATGCCGACTCGACATCCACATCCTGCCAATGAGAGCAGGCAGCTGGTGGAGCATGTTTCACTCCCCTCCAGCTCTCTGTAGCTCAGACAATCCCTGCTACCTGCATGTGCTAATCCATTCTTTCAGCCAGATTCTTTGTCTTTATAACTGCTATCTTTACAATCACAATAACCTGTTTCGTCTGTAGGTTCGCTTTTCACATTTCGTTTTCTTGAAAAAACGTGGTTTAGAGATCAACGTCGGTTGACAGAGCTGCTGTCAGCTCGTGTAGTGTGTGATCCTCTGTCACCGATCAGTCACGTAGTGTGAACACCACAACGACTTCAAGACTCCCGTCACAAGACGGCAAGTTGTGTGGTATGAACAACACGGCCATCGGTCGACACTGAAAGTCGTGTAGTCTGCACGAGCCTTTAGCTGCTCCACAGGCACAGTGGCTACCCAATGCTCCTAAGTAGGAGGTGTTAAATGCAGAAAATTAATTTCCCCTCAGAGGATCAATGAGGTATGGGGGATATTTGGGGTGTAAATATTAATATTTGGGTGCTGCATTGTAACACACAGGGCTCTGCTATATCAGAGCTTCACTCTGCCTCCTGTGCAGAACAAGTTTCTCCAAAGAAGCCAGTCTGGAGTCCTCTCATGCTGTTTGGATGTTTAACGCATTCTGCTGCTCTTACAAAGGATAAATGAAGCTTAAAAGGAGATTGTTTCATGTGAATGTACTTGTAGCTGGATTGGAAAATCCAGGTTGAGTAAAATGAAAACAGTTTGGTGTTACCAGTGTTACTTTTAGTGAAGAGACGGACACCAACTGTCTTCTTAATAGATAACTGCAGTATTTGTATTTACTCCTACAGGCTGAATGGCATAAGAATCAAGGATTCACCTGACAGACATGAAGGACGTGAGTACCGGTCCACTGGATTATTTATAAGAAATGTAAACTGAAGATTTGCTGCTGTGTGCTTCATGGCTCTGGTTAATCTCAGTAACCACAGCAGGTCTTTGGCTTTGTTCTGCTCTGCATGTTGGGAAATATGATGTCTTGTTGCTGTGTTGCCTCACTGCAGGGATGTCTTGAATCTCTGTCCTTTTTGTTTTGTGTACATTTGATTGACTCGGGATAACTTTTCATTGAACTTTTAAACGTGACTGTGCTTGGTCTTCTACATTTTGACTTTACTGGAGAGTTTTCCAGTAGATAACAACAGGAAACATGGGGTAAAGACCTGCTCCAGAGGGCCCTGGCCAGCCGTGATTTGGTTGCTGTGACAGATTTTTGAATGTTGGGTCACCAGGACTTCCAAAAGTGAGTTTGACATCTGCTTCTTCTTCTCTCCATCCGATGGCTCTGATCACCACCAGATCCGTCCACATCAAACACAAAGCTCGCTGTGTCTGAGGAGAACAAAGAGGATCAGCTATGTCCAGATGATCCAGAGAGACTGAAGCAGCAACAGCAGCTTCTGTGTGGAGAGCCTCTGAATACAAAGGTCAGTTTTTAACTTTAACATTTCATTAATTTTTCAGTAATTCTGACTCTGGTTTCTTAGATTTTCCGCCTCCAGGTTAAATATTTCTTACCTTCTAAATCCTTCTTTTCCACTCCTCTCTCTCTCTCCTCTTCTTCTTCCTCTTCCATCAGAAACCCCAAAATTTATTTCTACATCTATGAAACCACCAGCTGCTGTCCAACAGAGCTCTGCAGGCTTCACCTGTGCAGGATAATTTCCCTGAAGAATAATGATGATAATTTAGTAATTTTGACAAAAGATAATCAAGTGATGTCTCTGACTGTCTCACTCAGTCAGTGGAAAGATGTTTATCAGTCCGAAATCTTTTTAGGTAAAAAGCTTCAAATAGTCTCAGACTTTAAGAACCTTTGGATAATTATCGATTCACACCTAACCTTTAAAAACAGGTGTAAAGGGTCATCTGTACAGTCAAAGTGAACCTTAGCATCTCAAAATTCATCAGGAACCAATTCTGTGATTTTCCCCACACCTGTCATATCGTATCACCACTTGGTCCCAAGCAGGAAAAACCTTCTTAGGCTCATGCACAGTTCATAAAAAAGAAGTGGACATAAAGCCTACGAGGTATCATCACTGTCATATAATTACCAAGTACAACCTTCTGACCTTTGACCATTTTGTCTACTTTGCATAATCCTGCTTAATGTACAAAATTACCCACAATCCTGCTCTTCCCCCACTGACAGAGTTTGGTTCACTGTGCTCAGATAACATCAGGGTAACTGTGTAGTACAGCACAGGTCTGCTGGATTTGGACGGTCAGCTTTCTCCATTAGAGCTGCAGCACAATCATCCATCAGGCACTGCTCTACTCTCCAGTTTAAAATCACAACTGATGGCTGAAACATAACCAGTCATGTGACCATTAATCATAAACTACTGAACATTTCTTTTTTTGTATGATGCAATGTTTTAAATGGAAAGTGCTTTTAGAAAGTTCTGTTCTGTTGGGTTCTATAGCTACCTAGCTAACTCTGGGAGAGTCAGTGACTGTCCACTGTCCCGGTTAAATAAACAAAAGAATAAATAGTAAAGAGTGCACGTAGTAAAGTGAAGCAAGGAGGATCCTGTCTGGGAGAGTTGGGCGGCCAGTTTCTGCTCCCATCTCAACGTGTTCTGTAACTAATGTTGTGCCTTTTTATTTCAGGAGAAGTTAAGTTTCACACCTGAACTGCTGACTGAGTCTGGAAAGACTTCATACAGGTAACCAAGTCACAACATGCAGAATGCTCCATTCAGTGACTTTAACCTACGCTTCACCTCCTCTCAGCACTTTAACTGAAAGTTGGACCTTTTCAGTAGAGTTTAGCTCAGAAGGCGCCAGCATACTTCAGCAGAACTACTCTTCTGATGGTGGAACAGCTTCACAAACCCCTGGAGGCTCTGTAGGACAATCTCTTTAACTTTCTGAAAGACAATCCCACATGACTCACCTCACTCAGAGATTGGTCAGCTGTGTGGGAGGGAGCGAGAAAATAGAAAGTTTTGAACTTCTCTTTCTTTATTCGTGCTCTGTTATCTTAATATTTGATATCTGATCATCCCTCTCTGTGCTGGACAGCTTTTCCCTCCACCTGCCAGTGTGAACGTTCACAACTACTAGAAACACTTTTTGTTAAATTTACTGATAAATTAGTTATTTTCAAGCATACAGCATTTAAGATCAACTGTCATGTCAACTCCTTTCAGTGCTTACTCTTCATTTTCAACACTCATACACTTCCTCCTCCCACAGCTGCTGCTTCAGCAATTCAGATTGATCTCCAACTTTTTAAAGAATCCAGCACAGCACTTGAATTTCTTCCATAGTTTATAAAACTTACCAAAATTTGATGCTGTAATGAGCCTTCAGTGTAACACCAATCCTGTAGTGCGTATGAGGAGTAACCACCAAAAATATGCAGCCTAAATGAATCAGCCAGAAAGAGTAACAAAATATGCATCATCTCACCATATTCAACTTTCTCTTCCCTGTGTCCTGCAGGTTCAGGTGTCCTGGTCCAGGTGTGTTCCAGTGTGCTTTGACTGGACTGGTGTTTGTTGTGGCTCAGGAGGCGGAGCTGCTGTACTGGACTGTCCAATGGGATGAGAGCCTCCTCCAATCAGCCGGCAAGACGGCTGCAGGGCTGCTGTTCAGTATCAAGTGTCCTGAGAACGCTGTCTGTCAGCTCCACCTGCCACACTGTGAAACAAAGGACGGTGAGGACATTAATGTGCTTTGTGATGAAAACAACATCCATGAATGTGTTCAGTACATTTCAGGGAAATTATTTAATATCTTGTCTTTTTGGCCCAGTCCCAACCTCCAAATAAAGCCTGAGCCCTGAACCCTCACAGTCTTAGTTGAGCTCACCTGGTGAGTGATTAAGCACAAGAGGCTGCAAGGGCCCAAAATGGTATCAAGGGACATATCACGTTACCAAGACTACGCCAAACCATTTGTGGGTTCGAGACTTTTTATTTTACATTTTTTACTTTCTTCATGGCCGAGGGTTTGGGTTAGTTATTAAGTCGTTTTTAAACTGCATAATACATCTTCATCCAGGTTTTTTTACGCCAGCTTCCCAGACTAACATCATTGTGAATTATGGGTAAAGTCTGCAGACATGATGACTTTCTCAAAGTGTGCATAAAAAGCTCTGAAAGTTTGCGCATCAGCGATCTGACAGTGAGCCCTCGCGGACTCACCAGGAACGTGCCTCAAAGATTTCGGACTGTGGTGATTGGTATTCAATTAATATCTTAATACTTTGTATTCCTGTGTTTTGCCTGATGGTGGCACTAGAGGAAAGGCCTCTGGGACCATGATTGACCACAGAAGGGTTGTGGATATGCTGCAAGTCCTTTGTGGAGGAGCCAGACATGAAATAATTGTGGTTCCTTTGCTTTGTTTTTCTTAATCCTGTCCCGCCCAGCATCCTGGTATACAGTATGAAGAGCTGAATACCATGCAAGGGTTAGGGCCAGACAGATTTAGCTTTAACGAGGAGTTTTAATTTACTCCTTTTGTATTCTTTATTTATTATTTATTATATATTTATTTGTCACCAGGCCAGACAGGTGGGCAGAAATGGGGGCTATACCTGTAGTCAGTGGTTTAGAGAGTGAATAAAACCATGCCCTGTTTTATTTAAAATAATGTGAGATACTGAAACAGGGGACAAAGAGGTAATCTAAATTCCAAGCACTGGTGGTGTTGTGTAAATTAAAATGAATTAATATATGGGCTAAAGTATCTGTGTGTGGTTGAATAGTGTTAGTAAGGGCACAACAGGACACATTAGTTTTTGGGGAATTAGTACAAGGCTGTACAAGATGTTTTCCCATATCACGGGAATTTTTGATGATGATAGGAACAATGAGAATATGGTATGAAGCACTGAGCACAACTGGCCGCCACAGACTTTAAAAGCGTGGGGATGGACAGCATCTGTTCTGGCAGCTTTATTAAGTTCAAGATGCTTCAGCTGCTGTCGTAACATTAATAGCAATGGCTGGGCTACAAACTTAATTATAAACTTCAGGGATTCAGACTTCAGTATGTTTCTTAGAGCACTTCATGCTAATCGGCCCACAATTTTTCATATTTTTGTTGATACAAGTGGGAATTTTGTCAAGTTGGAGCAAGAAAAAAATTCAGGAGGTCACCAAAGTCATCAGGATAAATCACCAAGGGATCATGAATAAACTAAAAACTTTTTTTAATCTCCAGTTCTTTTGGAATGGTTAGTGGTCAGTTTATCCTCTCTAGAACACACAGAAGCCCAGACTGATGGAAAAGAGCAACACGGGAACAATCCCTCACTGGCTTCCCATCCACCAACGCTGACAGTTCAATCAATTTCTCAACCTGGGCAACAGTTATAGTCTTCAATGTTTGGACTTCCTGGAAGTACAACAGGACTAACATTGTAATGAGGTTGTTTAACGCTCTGTGTTTTCACAGCTCTGCTGCCTGATGGTCTGCTGTCTGTCGTCCACATCACTGATGATGGAATGAGCATCCTCGACCCGCAGGAGATTACAGACACTCATGTGGTTGTCAAAGTCCCTCACCTCTCTGCCTTCGGCCTAGTCTGGGATATCATTAAGAGGTTGTGGACGACACCAGTTTGCAGCCAAGTTCTGCTGTTCCTCGGACCCCCAAACCCAGAAACACAGAGGCAAAAACTCAAATTGTTTCTCCTGCCGAGCAACATCCATCTGGACGAGGTAAAGCTTCATCCTACAGCTGTCCGTTTACAGTTTTTCAACAAGTCAGGTGTCCACTGAACACTAACCAGCTGTTCTTCCCCTCGGCGTCGCCAGGTCATTTCTCTGGGGCTTTACCTCCGGATGTTTTGACTGTAGCCACAATTGTAACTCAACAACAAAAATATTTTCCATGTTAATATGCAAAAATACATTCTGTTTGAAGTTCATGTAACGTGACCCCCCCACCATTATTCAGCTTGCCTGCATTTAGAGAGAGAGACAGCGCGCATTGCTCACAGCTTCAGGACTTGTCCACAACTTGTGAATTATTAATCCAAAGATTAATTGTAATCAAAACATTTAAATATAAATGTTGTCGGTCAGTGTCTAGTTAATGTTTTATCACAAACGGTAGTAGTGAGAGAATATCATGACACCTGACGCTCTGTGTCCTGCTGTCTCTGTCCCCCACGCTCGGAGACACTACTGTTTTACTGTATCCAGGATGCTTCATTCCCTCTGAAGTGGCTGTGAGCTGCACTTTATCAGAGGTGCTGAAGTGAACATTTGTGTGGAATTGTGGTGATATTTCTGTCTGATCACAAGTGTTTTCAGTTTTGGTTTTCTTCTTCTGAAGAGCAGCGTGCTCGTCTCATCGAGTAGGGTACAGTCCCAGACGGGCTCTGTGTCTGTCAGACGGTCTAAAGGGGGTAGCCTCAGGGCTGGACTGTTAATCTGGCATACAGGGCAAATGCCCGGTGGGCCGAAGAACCTTTGGGGCCGGTGTAACGTAAATTATTTACTTATATAGCTGTTTTTTTGAAAATGGGCCAACAATGAGCCCATAAAGCATAGGTTTATACTGGCATTGGGCTGGCCCAATTGCATCTCTTACTACCAGCTGAATACTACTACTGAGTGAGAGAGTGAGACAGATACATTTCACCATTGAAGCCCTAAACAAAGAATTGGACAACATATACCAAAAACTAGAAACATATCTGCCCAGTACAGCACTGGAAAAGGTCATGGATTTCATCAAGAAAGCTCAGCTATCTCAGCACAACAAGAGCAAAGAAAGACAGACCCGGAAATTCCAAAACCTACAGTCCAGAGCGAGCTGCACTAACAAAACAGGAGAATTGTCTTGGAGGAGAAAGGACAACAACCCCACAACACTTGAAACAGACAACAGATGGGTGAAAAACCTGTCAGATAGGAACTCACCCAACCAGAGAAAGACGTTCTGGCCAAAGGATTAAACTTTTCCATTACACCACAGCAACTACCTATAGTGGACCTCATCACAGCCACAGAATCGGCCATTAGGAAAAAACAAATTAAGCGGAACAGCTCAGACTAATGGTATCTGCAGCCCTTTCTAATGCAAAGCTGCGGCTATACATGTCATCACTGGTCAGATTTGGCAGGGGTCCAGAGAAAACTACAGTCTCAACGACTCAACATTAATCTTAGTGACCTCCGATTGGCGTAACCGGGAGTCATTACCGCCGACGTGAATAACAATCTTACTGTATTTACGTTTATCCTTAGCCAGCAGTTTCAAATAAGACTCAATGTCGCCCGCTCTGGCCCCAGGGATGCACTTAACTATGGCCGCTGGCTTCGCTAACTTCACGTTTCTCAAAATGGAGCTGCCAATGATCAGAGTTGGTTTCTCAGTGGGTGTGTCGCTGAGTGGGGAAAATCTGTTAGAAACGTGAACAGGTTGATGATGCCCCGTGGACTTTGAATGCTTACGACTATTCCTCCTTCGGACAGTCACCCAGCCCCCCCTTCCTGGCTGCTCAGGAAATCCTGGGGGACGGCTACCAGAGGCTAACTCAGGCCGTTCCGCACCGACTACCGGGGACTGGCTAGCTACAGTAGCTAAAGACTGATCTACCAAGGTGCGGAGCTGGACTTCTAAATCACTGAGCCTCGCCTCCATGTCTAAAAATAAACTACACTTATTACACGTACCATTACCGCTAAAGGAGGCAGAGGAGTAACTAAACATCTGACACACCGAGCAGGAGAAAGTAGGAGAGAGAGAGGTGGAAGGAGAAGCCATCGCTAGATGCTAAGCTAAAGTTGCTAACGGCTAAGCTAAAGTACTGTAGCGTCAGCTACCAAAACTTTAGAACAACTATGAGATTGAACAGCAGTCACTAAAAGATGGAAAGAACTGTGAGTGCTTAGGCAAAATTACTGTAAAGAATAAGTGTTTAGCGAACAGTTGGCTGCTGTAATCTAACAAATGTAACTGTTATTTAGCGTGAACAGCACAACACGGTACCAACACACAAGCACCGGAAACGGAAATGAGTCGACACGCTTACCGCAGTACATCAGCAGTACCAAGTACTTAAGGGCCTACAAATCTGCTGATACTCGTATGTCTGTAACGAGATTAAATTGGCCTGCTTATTTATCAGTCGGCTTTACTGAGAATAAACCCTTAAAATGTTCTGATGTCTTGGAAGGTGAACAAACGACAGCAACAGCGACATGCTGAGAACATCGAGGTTCCTTCCACATGCATTCTCATCGCAGATGAAAGTTACACTGTCGACTGTCCTCAGGCCATCAAAATCCAGCCTAAGGTGAGCATTTTAAATAAAGGTCTCTGCTGACATGATTCATCAAACCATTGGTTTACTGTGGATGCTGTTCTGACATTTTGGTTTTCAGAATGCACCTTTTAAACTGCAATATGGACCAAATTACCACCCCACGTTTGAGATCCGCCTGCCCACAAACACAGAAGAAGTGACTATAAAGGTCCAAGACCAAAGAAAGACGGAGGTCTGGGAGCATGCAGTTGATCTGAAAGGTAAAGTCTTCATCCACCTGCACAGGGTGCGAATTATACAGTGACATCTGGGGGGGTTAACTGTGTTTCCAGGTCAAAAAGAAAACCCAGTACAGCGCAGGCGCGTGCTTAAGTAAACTAAAATCTTACAATGCTTACAACTAATGTGTGCACTCTGTAGATGATGATGAATCAAATATTATACCAGTTGATACCACATGACAACTTTTGTAGTCAGGGGTCACCTAGTATTCTAGAGCAAAACTGGCAGAAAGTCAGACCCACACAATGCTGAACCAGAACAAGACTGCATTATCATCTCTAATTCCTAATTCTTATCATTTCAAGTGTTGACTGTGAATGTTGACATGTTGACTGTGAATGCAACGTATTCCTAATCTGGGTTAAAGAAAGCAGTTGTCATACATTGTTGGGGAATTGGGAAGTTTTGGGTCTCTGTAAATAATATTAACCAGAGTGCAACAAGATGACTTTTGGAATGAAACTGAATACATTTGAAATAACAAACCTGGATGATTTTAACCTTTTCCCAGCCAGGTAAAACTCCTGAATTCCAGAGTGAAAACAAGTGACTGCTTAGTCTTTTGTTAAAATACCCACAAAAGACTTAAAATTAACTAATAAACTCTGTATTGAAGTCAAAATGGATATCTTTAATAATTAATCTTCAATTTCACTGCTCATGCCTAAGCACCAGTGTAAGCTGACAATTACATAAAATATGAGATGAGATAACCATGGTCATACACTGGACTTGGTTTTTACCCTGGGTTTCAGCATTTCCTCTGTGGAATTAGTGGACATGACCATATCTGACCACAGATGTATTGTTTTTAGATGCGATTCGCCTGTTACTCATGCCGCCTCACCAAGCTCTGTGTGTTCTCGCATCTTTAGTTTTGCGCATTCTTTCAGAGCCAAAGCCAACACCTGTCTGATTCCAACACCAACAATCTGGTCGATCACTTCAATCATATCTGCTTGTCGTCACTAAATATTACTGCTCCTCTAAAGGTTAGGCCTACGTTCTGTTGGGCCCCATTTGACCTCTGTTTTCAACAGCTCCCTATCTACTGGTTGTGTCCCTGATTATTTTAAAACGGCTTGCGTGAACCCACTTTTAAAGAAACCTGGTTTAGATCCCTCCCTCCCACATAATTTTAGACCAATTTCAAAACTGCCTTTTATTGCAAAGATTCTAGAAAGAATTGTATCCAAACAGCTGCTCACTGTACTGGAAAATAACAAAATATTTGAAAAGTTTCAGTCTGGTTTCAGGAAGTACCACAGCACTGAGACTGCCCTGCTTAAAGTCACCAATGACCTTTTAATGTCTGCTGATGAAGGCATGTGCTCAGTCCTGGTACTCCTGGACCTTAGCACTGCTTTTGACACCACTGATCACAACATCTTGTTAGACAAACTGAGGCACTGGGTGGGGATCTCTGGTACTGCCCTAGAATGGTTTTCATCCTACCTGTCAAACAGGAAGTTTTGCGTGTCTGCAAACAACTATGTCTCCTCATTCTGTCCAGTTAAATATGGTGTGCCTCAGGGGTCGGTCTTAGGACCCATTTTCTTTTCCTTGTATCTGCTTCCCCTTGGACATATTATCCATAAACATGGTATTTCTTTTCATAGTACTAATGACACACAAATATACTTGCCCGTCAGATCCACAGACCCTGGAATGCTGAGTTCACTTAACAACTGCCTTTGTGAAGTTAACAAAATGGATGTCAAATAATTTCCTCCAGCTGAACTCTAACAAAACAGAAATCCTGGCCATTGGGTTCCAGCAGATGGCAAAACAAATACTGCCATCTGCTGCTTCCCTAGTAAATCACATGAAGCCCGTGGCAAAGAACCTTGGTGTTTGGTTTGATAGTAATTTAAATTTCGAGCAGCACACCACAAAGCTTGTTCAAGTGTTCATGTTTTTATCAACTTAGATCGAATTTTTGCTATATTTCTATGTTAACTTTTAAGGACACCGAGACCATTTTACACGCCTTCATCTCATCATGCCTGGATTACTGCAACAGCCTTTTCACCTGTTTAACCCAAAAATCTATTGATCGACTCCAGACTGTCCAGAACTCAGCTGCCAGGCTTTTAACCAGAACAAAGAAATATGACCACATTACTCCTATTTTAGCTTCATTACACTGGCTCCCAGTATGTTTTAGAATTGACTTTAAAATTCTATTGATCACTTTTAAAACTCTTCATGGCCTCTCGCCTTGTTATATTTCTGACCTTTTAGTCCCATACACACCAGCACGTACCTTGAGATCCTCGGGCAGAGGTCTGTTGTCTGTTCCAGAGTCTCGACTGAAAACTAAAGGGGACAGAGCGTTTGCTCTCAGGGCCCCGAGGCTCTGGAACAGCCTGCCCGAGGAAATCAGGTTGGCTGAGTCAGTGAACTCTTTTAAGTCCCTTCTTAAAACATACTTTTAGAGCAGAGCCTTTCCCAATCTTATCTGACTTTATTTTATCCCTTTTATTTTATTCTATTTTACTAATTTTATATTTATCTTAAAAGTGTATTTTAGTCTTTTCAATGTTTTCATGCTTTTATCTTGTATTGTTTTTGTATTATTGTCTCTTGGGTATTATTGTCTTTACACTTGTTAAAGCACTTTGTAACTTGTTTTTGAAAAGTGCTCTACAAATAAAGATTATTATTATTATCCAACGAAGGTTAAAATCAAGAGCAACTGGACTTGGTTGAAGATACTGGAAGACGTTTCGTCCCTCATCCAAAGGACTTCTTCAGTTCTGAACTGAAGAAATCCTTTGGATGAGGGAACTAAATAGCTAACTGACAGTGTCTCCATCAGCATGTGATGCACTGGACTGGAGCAGCTGCTGCAAGTGATGTGGGCAGAAAATGGTATGGTCCATTTGTCTGAAATTGTATTTGAAGATTCTTCAATATGAGGCATGAGTATGGGAAATATATTGTATTATTCACAATTACAGATAAGAAAGACCCCACTGGACTGTTGTTTTTGCCTCTTTTTGGTGAGGTCCAAGCCTTGTTTAGGGGGGTCAGCTTCCTGTTCTGGTTCACTCTCAGCACTCTCAGAGCATCGTTTCAGAGAAGAAGCTGTAAAAAGACACTGTAAACTTCCTGAGTGAAACAGAGTTTGTGTGCTTTGGTATACCCCGGGCTCTGAATGTAGTTGGCAGTTGAACTGACCCTTTAAACACTCAAAATTGTTGTATACATTTCATTCAGTCCATTTAATTTCTAAACGTTTGTTCAAACAGAAAGCAGCTGTATGGACTATTTGTGTTCATTGTTAGTTGTAAGCTAGTTAGCAACAGATGCCACAACTAAGTTTGTGTTTGTGTTGAGTTGGGCCTCTGAATGATCTCTGAACTCTGCAGAAGAAGAAAGAAGACATACTTTTAACTCCACTTCTTTCTCTTATTTCCCTCCAGTGTCTCTGCTGTTTCCTCTCTGGATGTTGATTGAGCTTCAGGATCAGCCTGAGTTTGTTTGCATCAGGCTGCACTTGGAGAATTTGTGTCTAACATTCATTTGAATAATCTGCTTTGCTTTCTGAGCGAACACACAGTCACAGGTCTGTTTTACTGAACTCTTTGTTCTGCTTAGATCCAGCTGTACGTGAAGAGAATCCAGCGAGGCCTCAGAGTGGCTCCCCACGGAGCAGGTTGGCATCAGTTCGGTCCCAGTTTGTAGATTCAGTGTCTGAACCTGTTCTGAACCAGCTGCTGGATCGGCTTTTGCAACGGGGCATAATAAATCAAGAAGAAATGGATTCAACCAGAACCAGAACCAGGGCTGACGGGGCTCGAGCGGTGATTGACATGGTGCGAAACAAAGGAACAGAAGCCAGTTCAGCTCTGATTGAGGACTTCAGGAAGTTGGATCCACACTGTTCCAGAAATCTGAATCTGAGCTGAAGCAGAACTGAGACTCTGCAAATGAAACAAGAAGACATGGACGTCAGTTAACTGTGTAAAAATACACATGTTAAAGGATTTATCACTTAACAAAATACAAATTGGGTGAAAAGAATAAAAATCTATTTCAAATCAATATTTGGTGTGACCAAACTTTGCCTTCAAATGGGATCAGTAAATGTAAATCGGTAAACTTTCACAGTGAGGGACTTTTTAGGCACATTGTCAGGTGTAAGATTAAACAGGTGCTAATGATCATAAATTCAATATGTATGTTGAAACACAATCATTACGTGAGAAACAGCTGTGTGGGAGGAATACAACAGGTGAGGAACAGCTAAACTCAGCTAACAAGGTGCTGAATACAGTTTCCTGTCAGGCAAACCTCAGAGCAAGACTGAACACAGCAACAAGACACAAGCAAGGTCTCTACCAGGGATACATTTCAAGCAGACAGGGGTTTCCAGATGTGCTGTCCAAGCTCTTTTGAAGAAGCACAAAGAAACAGGCAGTGCTGAGGACTGTAGATGCAGTAGTTGTCCAAAGAAACTTACTGCAGCAGATGAAAGACACACCATGCTTACTTCCCTTCACAGTCAGAAGACGTCCAGCAGTGCTTGATACTTTTTTGTGTGGTGGGTTTTACAGTTTGTTTTACATATTTGTATTATATTTAATGTCTTTTGTGTTTTATGTTCAGAGTCCCTGCAGGCTTTTCTCTCTTTGGAAAAACAAAATTGACATGATCAATAAATGAGCCTTAAATCGTGGTTTAATCTCTTTATGCATGTAACACCTGAATTTTACTCAATAGCAAACTGGTGTAAAGTTTCTCTGTTTTTTTTTCTGACTTTTAATAAAACTTGTCCAGAGTAAGTCTAACTTAATCCACATCAAAAATCCATTTTTAGTTCAATCTAAGCAGAGCGGAAATGATGGAGCAGCAGTTGACACTGAGCTGGGTTTAGAGAAAATTCAAGTTTAAAGAAATGTTGAAGATCCATCTTGTTTAGACACCAGAACACTGAATCAGTCTGATGGAAATCTGGGCTTCCTTAAAATAATATTTCTCTCTCATGTTTCTTATCTTTGTGTGTTTCCTCTGGTTCCCCGGCCTTCATCAGTCCTGACAGCATCATGTTCACCAGGGTTTGTCTTCTGGACTCAACTTGTCTTCTGTTGCAAGTCAATAAAGACTTTTGTAGTGATAAATTTAACACAATGGATGTTTTTGGGTGAAATCAGTGACATAAACTGGCGGCTGGTTCTCAGTAAAACCAGACAGCAGCATGTTGATGAACTTCTGCCTGTCAGAAATCTTTAAACAGCAACTTTTCTTTGAGAACTCAGCAAAAGAAAAGCATCTTTCACTTTGACTAGACTTTTGTTTTCAGCGGACTGAGTGCTGCCCTGATACACTCATGTACTTGTACTTGCAGTATATCCTCCAGGCTGAGTACCCAGAAAGCCTGAAGTTTTCTAAAATCAATCAGTTTAAACAGCACATCAGATATAAAGTTAAAATGTCCAATCACAAATGATGGAGTCAAATATCTTTCTTTTAACATCAGCACACGTTTTTATTGGAAACTCAGCAGCTAAAATAAAAATCCTTCAGATGATTTGCAGAGTTTTTCTCTCCAGTGATGCTACCAGACACACAGCGTCCAGAATGAGAGAAATATCTGGATTCTTCCTGAGAGCTTCTTCAATCTTCAGCTGCTCTTTGTTCAGTGTTGGACTCTGGTAGTAAGTGCTGCTTCAACGACGCCAAGAAACCTCAAACTGCCCTGAAGGTTTGGAAGAACTTCTTTGTTTATATCTGTTCACATATGTCTGCAAACGAGCCTCGTAGTGAGACAAAGGGGGTCCGTGTAGACCGCCATGGTCCCTCTGGAGACGCCTCACTTGTATGAAAACCTCTTCCTGTTAACATCAGCACACATTTTACTTTCTCCAGTGATTGTTGCCAGAGATACGCAGCATCGATAATGACAGATCCATCTGTGTTCTTTAGGAGAGCTTCTTGGATTTCAGTTCTCTGTTCAGTGTTGGGTTCCGCTAAAAGATCGGTGAGCGTCGCTTCGACGACACCAAGAATCTCCTCAGGTTCTGGATGAAGATCTAGAGCGGTGTCTAAAACTGCCGTTAGTGTTTTTAAGACCTTCTTTGTTCAGATCTTTTCACGTCTGTAAAACTATCTGGCAGTAAAACAAAGGGGCTCCATATAGACGACTCTTCCGTCTCTGGCTCCATGTTTAATGTGACAGGTGAGATTTTCAATCCTCAAACATGTGGCTGCTTTCTAAATGTTGCCAGCTTGTGGCGGTGGAGGCTGTGACAGATGCACTGTAGGTTCATCAGCTTCCTCCATCGTCTCATGAGCTTTGTCCTCTTGTTCATCAGAGCTGATTCCCGCATCCTCCTCTTCTGCTTCTTGTGTCGGGAATGTGAGCTTTAGTTTGTTGCTGTCAGACATCCGGCCTGGATTTTCTTTGTCCTCGTCACTAATGAATCCCCTTCTTGTTGACTCCTCATCTTGTGCTGGTGCGTGTAGGGCTTCATCAAACTGTTCTGTTCCCAACATGGTAGAAACTTAGACACTGAAGTTAAACCCAGATGATGAACTTTCATCCCAGCAGTAGTCACCTTGTTCCAGTTTCTGCAGACAGCTGTACCTGATGGTGGAGACTTGACAGCAGATGGTTGACGGTCCAATGCTGCAGCATCCATGACTGAGAGGTTTGGAGGTGACGCTGAACAAAGTAGTCATTTAAATCCCGGCCTTGTAGTTTAAAGTGGATCTCTGAGTGTTTTCCTTCTACTGCATTTTATCAGCTCGCTGTGAAGTTTGACTTTTGTGTTCAAATGCAGGAAGTCCAACATGTTGCTGCTTATCTGACAGATGGAAACATGCTGACATCAACATATGGGCCTAGGATGGAGAAAAGTCCTGAGGAGAGCGAGAGCCTGTAAAAGCTCATCAGGTGTGCTGTTGTAATGACAGCTACAGGTCGCTGCTGAGACTCTCTTCTGGCTTTGTCCTGCTGAAGGTCCATGTCTACTACAGATCAGATCCTGTCACTTCTCCAGGGTTTAAACGCCGTCCAGAACCACCAGTTAAATCATCACAGTGAAGATTTGATTGCCCACCTCCACCTGTGATGTTCATCAGGTCTGAAGGAGCTTTGAGTCCTCTATGGGTGAGCAGCTGGTCCAACATGCAGCTGCTGGGCTTTAACTGGAAGACACATCAGCCCAGTTTGAGCTTCCCTTCATTGGCTTCCCACTGCCTCCAGAATCCAGCTCAGGTTCGATTAATCACTTATATATAATAAATAATTAATCACTTCCGAGGCTTTAAATGGATCAGCTCCAAGCTCTCTCTGACCTGCTGACCCCAGAATACAAGGACGCCCGCTGAGCTCGGCTCTTCTCACAGCTCCTCAGTCTGGATCTGCGAATCTTGCTGTCACGCCACCTGAACTGTGGAACGAGCTGCTGTTCACAGTCTGTATCGCTGCTTCTGGATTTTCTTTGAAACGTCAGATAAAAACTCTCCCAGCAGACGGCAGCTTACGGTCATGTGAACTCTGTTCCATGTAGCTCCGTGACGGTAACTCTGAGAAAAAGTCCTGAAGGTTCACAGCAGATGTTTGGTCAGATCCAGAATCACGCTGATTGATCCTGTGATCAGATCCTTCCTGATTTAAACCATCATGTGTCCAGTTTCAGACCAGTTTCACACTGCCATTGATTTCCCTTCTTGTACGGCTGCTTCTGTTTAGTTCAGTCAAAAAAAGGCTTTATAGAAAAACAGATTTCTCAAAGTCTGAAAAAAGTATAATTTGGTATCCGAGCCGCCGCTCAGGTGTTGGACCTGCATTAGTAGTGAAAACGTCAGAGCCAGCCAGCGCTACACGAAGCCATCGGACAGGTTGCTGCTGGGAGTGAGTCCTACCTCCTGGATGATGTGGGCTCCTCTGGGATGTTTCAGGTCCACAGAAATCCTCTGAAATCAGCAGAGGCTCGTTATTAACACTGTGAGAACAACATGAGGCTGAACCTGAGTTTACTGACAGGATGCTAAAGAAGGAATCACAGCTTTTACATTCATCTCCTTCCTTCTTGGTTTCACTTCATTTCTCTGAAGATGAAGCTGCAGAGACTCCAAACACTCGTCAGCTTTATGTTGTTGTCACATTCATGTTGTTGCAGTGAGTTGTTGTACAGTAAAGGTTTTAAATACATTTTACATTCACGGGCCTTTATTCAAGAGCTGCTGGGAAACTTCATCCGGAGTCTGGACACACGTTACAGAGTCTCTCTAAAAACACAACCTAAGATTCAAAGCACAAAGTGACTGAGATCATTTCTAAGCAGGCAGAATATTAATGTGAGTAAAAAGCAGCATCCAGGACTCCATTATACTACACTGGCAGGTATTTAAAAGCTGCAGCACAGAGGCTCAGAATACAAGAGCCACACAGAATGACATGAATATTAATGTTGATAGAAATCTGGAGTCAATAATAACATGCTGCTGCTTTATTAGACACTAAGTGAAACATGCAGAATCTAAAATACATACATCACTCTGACATTACTTTCATATATGTAGAGGAGCAGCAGAGCTGGACAAAAATACTGTATTAACATTAGTATTATCAGCTAAATGTACTTAAAGTGTCAAAGTAAAAGTACTCATTATGCAGAACGCCTTCTTTCACAGAGTTATATTATTATAGAATATTATATTACTCTGTTTGTGTCACTAACAAATACATGTAAGAGTATTTTAATGCTGCCGTTTCAGATACTTTGTGTACTACGAGGTACATTAGTAGTAAAGTACTCCATCGTATTATAGAAGCACATCATGTGTGTTTTTATGTCAAAGTAAGTGTAAGTGTCAAATAAATGTAGCGCAGTGAAGAGTTACGTGTACTTGTACTGCAGTACATTTCCCTCTGAAGTGAAGTACAAGTACGTCAACAGTGTACTTGAGCGCAGTACTTGAGTAAATGTGCTGCATCAGTGCGAACAGCAGGATGATCCAAACATAACAACAGAGAGTGGAGCAGTGCAGCTTCAGGAAGCGCTGACATCATTATTAATATTAATATGTTGAGAATCAATTCTGATGTTTGAGTAGCAGCTAAACAAGGTAACTGCTGAGCAACACAAAGGGAAGAACCAGTAACGTTTACCAGTATGACCAGTGGAGAACAACACATCTACATATCCTGACACTGGGACTCTCAATGGCTCGGGTAAGTGGGGCCAAACCTGGTCCAATCAGTACTGGCTTAGATAGTATTGATCAGGTTCAATGCCACTTTACTGAGTGAAGCAGCTAAAGATGGTGAAACTCTTTGAGCCTGTTGCTGTTTGCTCACAATAATTCACCATTAACAGCTTCTTCTGAACCTCCGACAGCTTTGTTGCCTCACTGTGTCTTATCAATGAGTGTGATTGGAAGTTATTGACTGAAAGGATTCCTGGGAAATAACTGGCTGTTAATGTTTCTCACACACAATCATTGATCCCTTATTTCATCTTTATTTAGAGAGATTTGTGGAGAAACCGGCCGATAAACATGATGCTGATTATGAGCTGGGATTATTTGGCCTGTTCACATTTTAATCAGCAGTTAGAAAGCTCTTTATATACATTGATATATTGATATATTGATATATTGCTAAATAATTGTAAGAGGAAGAAGCCTGAAACTTTCCAGTGAGCAGCTAGCTTAACAAACCTGAATTAGACTTTGACCAACAAAGCTAATTAAAGTTTCTGGAGCCAGTTAATGTGAGAAATGTGAGTCCTGCCAGCGCAGTGACACATTTAACAAAGTTTAAAACGTGTCCGCTCACTTTTCACACTTCTTTTATCAGGTGAGGAACAACACTTTCAAAGTAAAGGTCCGGATGAAGGAAAGAATCTGGACTTTCACAACTCTTCTGATAACTTTTGCTCCAAGTCTCATTTTTCTTCTTTGTCCTCATCAAAACAAAGATGGCAGCTGGGCAGCTCCTTACTCAATGTGGAAGACATGAACCAAGATCAGAAAGTTAGATTTCTCTCTTAATGTTCCTGTCAGCTCTTTTCTTTCCACACAACAACATGTTTACTGTTTATTGTTTATTTGTTTCATGTAAAATAAACAAAGAGACTCTGATGTTGTCGTCTTTGTCTTATAATGAAGATGTTTAGAAGCCAAATAATAAAACATAATCAGATCTTTAACTTAAATCAAAGATCTGAATACAACAATGTAAAAAGAATTAATTTCAAATTCAAATCTTAATTAAAGAACATCTCGGGTTACGTATGTAACCCTGGTTCCCCGAGAAGGGGAACGAGACACTGCGTCGGTTACGACACTATGGGAACGCCTCTAGGCGAAGCAGGTCTGAACGTGAATGAAATCACTCCAATCCTATTGGCTTGTTGCTAGAACGGTAAGGTGTGACGGAATAACCGGAGGAGTATAAAGCACACCTGTACACACTCATCATTAGCTTAACTATGAAGCAGGCGCTTCAGGCGGGGAGAGAGGTGCGGCGGGCCGACGCAGTGTCTCGTTCCCCTTCTCGGGGAACCAGGGTTACATACGTAACCCGAGACGTTCCCCTTCGAGGGAACTCGAACTGCGTCGGTTACGACACTATGGGAACGAGATACCCACTAAACCGTGCCGAAAACCCCGCCTGCCCCTGTGTGCAATAAAGTGGCACAACTAAGAGGAGAGCGCACGAGTGCCAGGTGCCGAAGGAAGGTCAAGACTGTAAAACTGAATGAATGTGTGCGGAGTGGCCCAGCCAGCCGCTAAACAAACATCCTGCAAAGAGGCCCCGGAAAGGAGGGCTCGAGAGGCCGCCATGCCTCTGGTAGAATGAGCCCTCACAGCCACAGGTGAAGGCAAACCGCGCACCTGATAGGCCAGGGAATAGTCTGAACAATCCAGTTGCTAATAGTATGTTTGGATGCAGGGAGCCCGGCCCTGGGAGACCCAAAACACACTAGCAGCTGGTCAGCCTTCCTCCAACGGGAGGACCTCAGAGTGTAAATACTCAGTGCTCTGACAGGGCAGAGCAGATGAAGTCTCCCGTCCTCCGCCGTCACATGAGGTGGAGGATGAAATGCCTGCAGCACTGTGGACCCTGCCACACAAGAAGGCACTTTAGGGATGTATCCTGAACGAGGGTGCAGGATAGCCCTAATATTCCCCGGGGCAAACTCCAGGCTTTGCGGGGAAACCGAAAGCGCTTGGAGATCCCCCACCCTCCTCAGAGAGGTGATAGCAAGGAGAAAGGCCATCTTGACGGTCAAGTGCTTAGCCTCAGCTGACTCCAGGGGTTTGAAGGGGGCCTCAGCCACCGTCCCAAGAACCACTGCCAGATCCCAAGTGGGAACCTTGGACCGAGTCGCAGGTCTCATCCTCCGGGCACCACGGAGGAAACGTACAACCAAGGGAAGTTTCCCCAAGAACCCCTCCCTCAAAGGGGTGTGGAAAGAGAAAATAGCTGCCACGTACACCTTGAGGGTGGAAGGGGAAAGACCAGCAGAGAACCGGTCCTGGAGGAACTCAAGTACCTGAACCACCGGGCAGGTAACAGGGTCCACCGACTGCTCCCTACACCAAGTGGAGAAAACACTCCACTTCAGGCCGTACATCCTCCGTGTGGACGGGGCCCTGGAGCTCAGGAGGGTCTCGACTGCTCCGGCTGTTAGACCCGCCTCTAGGTACTGTGCCCCCTCAGGGGCCAGACCCACAGTCGCCATATGGCGGGCAAGGGTGAAGAACCCGGCCCTGCGCCTGGGACAGCAGGTCTCTCCTCAGAGGGACCCGCCACGGCGGGCCGTCCAGGAGCGACATGATGTCCGAGAACCACACCCGGGTTGGCCAGAACGGGGCTACGAGCAGTAGGCCGACATAGTCCTGGCGGACCCGCTCCAGAACCCCGGGAGCAGAGCGACTGGGGGAAAAGCGTACAGACGTAGCCTCGGCCACGAATGTACCATGGCGTCCAGACCCAACGGGGCTGGAGGAACGAGAGAAACCATAGCGGGCAGTGCGTAGTCTCTTGAGACGCAAACAGATCCACGTCTATGGGGCCGAACTCTTCGCACAAGAGCTCCACCACTTCGGGGTGAAGTCTCCATTCCCCGGGCCTCAGCCCCTGCCTCAACAGCAGGTCTGCTCCCTGATTCTGCGTCCCCAGGAGATACATCGCCCTGAGCGATAGTAACCTCTGCTGGGACCACAGGAGGATCTGACGCGCCAGTCTGTCCAGAGGGCGCGAGCGCAGACCGCCCTGGTGATTCAGATAGGCCACCACCGCTGTGTTGTTCTCCTCGGAACGAACCAGGACGTGGTGGCCTTGGAGATCGGGCAGGAAACTCCTTAGAGCCTGGAACACCGCCAACATCTCGAGACAGTTGATATGCCACTCGGATCGATGCACCTGCCAGGATCCCCTTGCAAAGCGGCCGTCCATGACCGCGCCCCAGCCCGTGAGGGAGGCGTCTGTCGAAAGAACCAGCCGGCGACAAGACCCTCCCAGCACGGGCCCCTGGGACAGGAACCAAGTTTCCTTCCAAACTGATAGGGAACGAAGACACTTGCGCGTAACCCAAACCAGACGGAGAGGATTCCCCTTGGGGAAAAACCCTTGTTCCTTAGCCACCACTGCAGGGGTCTCATGTGCAGCAGTCCAGATGGTATTACGCTGGACGCAGCTGCCAGGAGACCCAACACTCGTTGAAAGTGTTTCATAGTGATGGCGTGGCCTAACTTCACCCCTTTCACGGCAGCCAATATGGTGTCGACACGTGCCGGAGACAATTGTGCCCGCATCGTTGTCGAATCCCATGCAACCCCTAGGAACGTAGCCCGTAGGGTGGGCGCCAGCACGCTCTTCTTTGCGTTGAGCCTCAGCCCTAAACGCCGCAGACGAGCCAGAACGACATCTCGATGCCGAACCACCAACTCTCGAGACTGGGCTAGGATGAGCCAGTCGTCGATGAAGTTGAAATCCGGATGCCCCGGAGCCTCAGTGGGGCCAGTGCTGCATCCATACACTTGGTGAATGTGCGAGGGGAAAGTGCCAGGCCGAATGGAAGAACCCGATACTGGTAAGCCACACCCCCGAAGGCAAACCTCAGGAACTTCCTGTGAGAAGGACGGATGGAGACCTGGAAATAGGCGTCCTTTAGATCTATCGTGACGAACCAATCCTCAGATTGGATGTGCGTCACGGTGGCGGGGATGATGAGCATCTTTAACCTGAATCTCCTCAGAGACCGGTTAGAACCCGCAGATCCAAAATAGGGCACGCAGCCCTCCGTCCTTCTTGGGGACTATGAAGTACCGGCTGTAGAACCGGCGTCTCTGTCTGGGGGGAGACACGTTCCACGGCCCCTTTCCTCAGCAGAGTACAAACTTCCTGTCCCAACACCGGACCTTGCTCCGGGCGGACCACAGTCCAAACCACCCCCTCTCTTCTGTTGAATTTGGAGGGCGGGTTTTGAACTGTAGTCGATACCCATCTATGGCAGTGCGCAGGACCCGCGGAGAAATGTTCGTCAGGCTCCGCCAAGCGTCTGCAAAGTCTGCCAACGGAACCAGCCCCTCGGGGCTGGTGGTCGGTGTCTCATGTGATCTTCTGGTGGACCCCTGAAGCCCCAGAACGGCAGGGGGGAGCCGCCGAAGATCCACGGTGAGTGAGTCGGGATGCCGTCCGCCTGCAGACCCTCGGGGCAGGCAGTACGGCGCGGACTCGATGGTGGCAGGTGCGTCCTGAACGTGTAAACGGCGGGATAACATCACCTGTTGCCACGGCGGAGGGGACCTCGGTCGGCCTCCGGGGGGGTGGGGGGGGTGCGGGAGGGGAGAAAGACTCCCCTACCCCGGTCTTCCCTGAGCTCCGTCTTTGGGACTGGATGACGGTCCTCAGATCGCGTCTCTCAGACGGCTGAGGGTGAGAGCGCCGTCTCGCTGCCCCAGCTCCTCGGGGGGGCCCCGAGAAGCGACACTCTGCTTCCCTCCTCTCCGTAGGAGCTCGTAGAGGGAAGGGACCTACGCCTGGCAGCCTCAGCTGCCTTGGGTCCAGACCGGCGAGGGAGGTACTGGCGGAACGCTTCACACTGCGTCTAACGCTTCGTGGTTCTGCGAAGCTCCTGCCAGATCTTCTGTAGCAGGTTGGCTTGGTAGGCTTGAAGCACCGTGGTGTGCAAGCTCGCACCTGCCTGGCCCGCTGCCATGTACGCCTTCCCCACAAGCGTGGATGTGGTGCGACATGGTTTGGATGGTAACGCCGGCTTCTCCAGGGAGGACGCAAGTCGAGGGGAGAGATAGCTCGCAAGCTCATCCTCCACCCGAGGCCTCCTCCCATAACCACGGTCCCTAACCCCCATCACATTACTGTAGTTCAGTGATCGGGGTGTGGAAAGCCATGTAGAGAAGGGTCTGCCCCATGATTTACTCAGTTCATCATGTAAATCAGGAAAGAATGGCAGAGACCGGCGTGGAGGTGGCGTGTGGTGCTTAAGAAACCTTTCATCAAGCTACCACTAGCCTGTGGTGTCTGCTCCTCCTGTGGCCAGTTGATGTTGAGCTTAGCCACGGCTCTAGTCACCACCTCCAGCAGCACGTCATAGTCGGGCGCTGCCTGATGACGCCGCCCCGACACCCGGAAGTCATCGTCCACTGCGCTGAGCACGTCCGCCTCCTCGGAGTCGGATTGCTGCAGCGTCTCCGGATCCAAAACGCGAGCGGGAGAAGCCGAGAACGGGCTCCCGAACGAGGAAAGGAAGCGTCGGAGCCAGCGGATGAAGGTCGGGAAAAAGCCTCAGCCGTCCCGAAATCCTCCGACAGATCACGCTGTGAACCCCATGAGTGAAGCCGCCGGGCCGCCTCAGCGGCCGCAGGGCCCGCGCCTCGGGGAAAACACATCCGGCCATCCTCGGAAAAGAGAGCCATACTGTACCTCAGTACCCGCACGGAAAGGGCTTCGCAACGGGCGCAGGCAGCCCCCTCGAGAGCTGCCCGTGCGTGCTCCATCCCCAAACACGAGACACACATCTCATGAGAATCTCCATCCGTGATGTACCGAGGGCAAGAAAAAACACACCTTCTGTACATCTGGTTGCCGGACATGCTGGTAGACTTCTTCTTCAGGTAAGACACACTGCTTGTAGGACTGGAGCTTTCTTCAAACAACATACAGAGCGCCTGCTGAATAAAAAAAAGCTAATGATGAGTGTGTACAGGTGTGCTTTATACTCCTCCGGTTATTCCGTCACACCTTACCGTTCTAGCAACAAGCCAATAGGATTGGAGTGATTTCATTCACGTTCAGACCTGCTTCGCCTAGAGGCGTTCCCATAGTGTCGTAACCGACGCAGTTCGAGTTCCCTCGAAGGGGAACAGAAGTATCAGCAGTAAAATGTAGCTGAAGGATCCAAAGGAAAAGTCGGCCTCCTCATTCTGCTGCAGAATGAAACCTGTCAGTGTTACATTATTATTTATTGGCTGTTATTGTCACAGCTAACATCTGATTTGTTGGATGTTAGCTTTGTTAGCTGTGAGTGAACCGCTCTTACTAAAAGGGTTAGTTAGCTGCTAGCTGTTAGCTGTTAGCTGCTAGCTGTTAGCGCACACACAGACACACAGATACTTGTTTCTCTACCCCTGTGGGGACATCTTATTCACATTCCCTGAACCATCACATCTACCTGAAACTAATCACAATCTGAACCCTAAAACCAAGTCTTAACCGTAATTTTTTGTCCCCATGGTTACATTCAGATTCAAGTCCCCACCAGGATATAAAAACATGAATCACACACACACACACACACACACACACACACACACACACACACACAGAAACTCCCCTGGTTTCCAGTAAATGCAGAGGGGAGGAGCTACACTGATCAGGTGAGAACAGGGAGGAAGCTGAAGCAGAAAGAGTTCAGTTAGAGTCCCAGAACTGAAGGCTGAGGCAGGGTGAGTGTTAATCCAACATTTTATTATGTTACTGTCAAAGTCTCTGAGGCAGTTTTCTCCCTGTGGACTGGAGAGGAAAGAAACCTTAGAGGAACTCAGCACTGTGAGTGTTTTTACATCTTGTTGGGGACTTTATCCTGAGACAATGAGGACTCGTGTCCATGTGGACAGAGAAAGTTTTTGAAGGTTAAGACTTGTTTTAGCGTTCAGATTACAGTCAGTCTAATGTCAGAGGATTAGGTAAGGCAGTTTGTCAGGGAGATGTCCAAAGGTGTGTGTGACTTCCTGTTGTTGTGTGACTCTTCTTTCCTGGTTCTGAGCTCACAGACCTTTTTTTTTCCTTCAGATAACTGCTACATCAAACCTTTAACATTTAAAAGCTGACCTACAGTTGAAAAGCACAAATGTTTTCTGTAGAAATTTAAAAGATTCAAGAAAATTAGTTTTATTTAATGACCAATTAATAATTTAACCTGATATATTATAAAATCTAAAGACATTTGAGAAGCTCATTAAAAGTCGTATTTATTGCAGAACTATTCAGCCAGATGAAGTTAGACTGAACAAGGAAGAGAGTTGGTCATAAACCTGAGCAGGTGAAGAAAAAGGGAGCAACTAAACAATAACAGAGAAGTTTGCAGGAAGTTAGTTGAGACTCATTTAGAGTCGACTGATCAGATCCATCAATAATCAATAACTGGCTTCTCTCTGTTGCAAACTGAAAATATCTGAGTTTCTTATGTTTGTTGTTTCTGCCATTTTATAAACCAAACGATCATCAATAGAGAGAAGACCTGTCAGCTTAATCAGTAATGAAGATATTTATTAGCTGCAGCTGTGAATAACATTTAAAAAACACATCTAATTTGAATAATTACTCATTCATAATAAACTTCTACTGAAATAGTGACATGAAATTCAGTAAACAAGACTTTAACTTAAACATCTGATTAGTGGAGGAGGATTTCCCACCTGTTTGTGAACACTGAAAGATAATATGGGAATTAACTACAATGGGCAATTTTGTACTTGTTAAATCAGAAAAAGCAAATACTATGAATAAACACATCTAATAAACTGAACTAATATCAGCAAAACAGAAAGGTGACCTGTGAGACTCATAAGATAAACCTGCTGTGGGACGGCTCAGTGAAGGCATCTGGTAATTTTATCATCTGTAAAACTAAATAATGTTTTGTTTTATCAAACACCCAGTGAACATTTATTTGTGATGAAATTAGTCCTCATCTCCTGATGAAGCTGCCACATTTACACCAGGACAACATTCCCGCTGTGTGATTACAAAATGTTGCATTCATATTATAGTCTGTTAGTACTCCAATAAGTAAAGATTGTTTAAATATATATATGTAGATATATAATTGTTGTCTTTGATATTAACTTTTTGGTTTGGTTTGGCAAACAAATCAGATTAGAAGATTTCTATGTTATTGCCTGTTAAATACAGGTGTGTTCCCTTCTTCACTTTACCCTGAGGAAGGTCATCTGTGGTTGATCCATCAGTCACATTGTAGTGAACAACGGTGTGGATTTGTGCAATTTATATTGAATAAATTTGGAGCTACTCCAAATTCCCCTCTCCTCTCCCAGAGAAGAAAATGGGGTCAAAGTTGCTTTCTCTAAGTGCTATCCCTGACCATAAAACTGGCTCCCTTTTGATTCCAAAGCTGATAACGCGGGGCCTGACTGTTAAACTGACAAAGGGACACGAACCAGCGATTAGCATTTCCCTGAACAGCCTATCAAAACTGGCCCCCCCACACATGTTTCCGTGGCAACTGACCTTGCTCTTTGTTTTATTACCCATCAAAGGGACTAACCCCTGTCTCACCCAGTGTGACATGATCCAGAGAGCTGAACTTTCAATAACCAAAGACTCCAAAGACTCAAAGTATTTAATTAAGTTTAATTAAATCTTTAGTTACCTGATTACGTTTGCCTCTATTTGAGTAGTTATGTTAACATGTTGTTACTATCTGTTGTTGATATTAGTGCTATATTAGTGAGTCTAGATTAGTTACTTTTGCAGTGTTTTTATTTTCAGCGAGACACTCCTTCATCTAATGTAATCAATGCTTGTTCAAAATTCCTTTAGAAATGATGACAAAGGAATGTTTTACTATACTCTTAATCGCCAGCTTGGATTTAAGGATGAATCAACAATAATTCCCCGGTTCCTAAGGAGAGATGATCTTGGATTAATCTAAGCTTCCTCATGTAACCTGAGCTCCCCCAAGTGGACGAAATAAGTATTACATACCCTCATTGGAAATGCCGTTAATGTATAAATATCCTGACCAATAATGTGACAATTGTTTAAGTTAAGTTGTTTAAGTTTAGAAAGGCAGTCCCTTGGGAAACCTGAATATTAAAATTCATAAGTGGGTATTAATTCTCATAAATTTATTAAAATGCATAACTAAATCTAGGTTTGCTACAACATCCACATGAAATGAGAGAGTTTCTGGTCTGTGTTCATCAGTGTTACATCCCGAAGTGTCTACGGGCAGCGGGCCATTAACATAAACCAGATGTTATTGGTATTTGAAAGGATATTTATTTTAAAAAAAGGCAAACAGAGCTCACAACAGAAAATGGGCCTTTGGGTGCTGCGGAAATCAATAAAGGAGGGTTACTAATCTAACTACAACTAAACAAAAAAGGGTAATCCAAAAAGCTCTCTAACTAAAATCCAACACACAAAGCGCACAGCACCCCTGAACCTAGTGGAACTAAACAGAAACCAAACTACTGTGTGCTACAGCGGTATCAGTTTTAGGACTCGATACCTGGCCCACTTCCTCACCTTTGCACAGTTCTAACAGGACCACGTACAACAGTGTCTATCAAGGCTAAACAACAAACACTACAAGGCAAAAAGCTCTGAGGCAGCTGCCCTGACCTGCAGTCCAAGTAGGCTATTTGAGCCGGAGGTGGACTTCGCTGGAGCTCCTGGATTGGGCCAGCGGTGGCATGCCGCACCAATCGTCGTCCCCGTTGCAGGGAAACCCAGGAACTAGGCGGGACTTTCCTTTACCGCACAGCCAATCCGCAGCATAACAGATAGAACACATGCACAGGTAACACTGCAGGCGGGTGCAGCCCGAGATAAGCATGACTAGTTAAATGCAGACTTCCTGACTTTGCATTAAGGCAGAAAGCAGGAGGAGTTTTCCAGCATGATAAACTGTATTTAGCTATTTATTATTTTAGCACTAACACAACAGACAGGGCTCTCTTTCAGCTCAGTGCAGCACCAGCACGATCTCATCCCAGACTGTCAGCACAGTGGGGGCGGAGCTTCATCGTGGGCCCACCTGCTACAAAGTCATATTAACTAATATTAAGTTTACATGACCCCAGACTCACTCCGAAAGTCCACAGAGTCAGTCTGCTTCGCTGCTGCCGGAGCAGCCTTTCTACTAAATGTTTGTGTTCACACCAGAAGCTCTGCAGTGCGTCCAGGAAGCGTCCCAGCGTCAAGCTGCACAGAGCACATGAACCGGGCAGGAAGTCAGACACAGAAACGGCAGAGAAACGGTCAATTTTCAAAATAAAATACCCGTACACGCAGCGACGCCCTTCCTCAGAATTCCCATGAAGCCTGAGGGTGAAGGGGGTTTTGTTAAAATGTGCTAATAAGTTTGCCATTTGTTTGAAATACAAATGTTACGTTATGATTTCTGTTTATTAAAACGTGTCTGTATTTGTTGGTATTTGTCCTTGTTGTGGTGGTTTACTGTTGAAACCAGGAGTCTGTTTCATTTGATGCTGAATTCTCCCATAGTGCTGTTTGTTTGTGTCCACTATAATCAACTGCGCAAAACTTCTTAATCCACGTAGCGGGTCCCCTACCAGCCGGGGCCCTAGATCGACTGCCCCGTGCGCCCACGCTGCCTCCGCGTATACTTGTGTACCCTGTGGTATTAAAAGGCATCTGTTGTTACCATAGTAACTACAGGTGTCTCGTGCACAATGAGCGGCTGCATAATAGTATCAAAACTGGTTAATGAAAGCCAATCAGAGTGACATTTACTATTTTACAGATTTTAACCATCACTCCTCAGTGAACTCTTTGGCTGTGGTCTGAGAGCATCTAAGTAGGTCTATGTAGATTTTTCATTATGGAATTAGGCCTGCCATGTTTTTGAGGAGTCTGTTCACACTGATATAAGCTAATGAAAATGTTCATTTTGCGAAAGTTGAAAATATGAAACAGTAATTTGGCAACTGAAAGTCGGGCCCGCACAGTGTCTGCTTAGAACAAATGCAGTTGAGGACCCCTGATGTAGAGGTCAGTTAAATAATAGCCTGCTTCCATTGGTGGTTAAAAAAAAGTTTTCATAGTTTGGTAACATGCTTTACTCCAAATAGCCAAAAAGACATCGGTGCATGACAATGTTGGTTGGCATTAGCAACCAGTTTATTGTACTAACACTAATGATATCACATTAAAATGACCACATGTTTGAATGTAAATAGGGATATGACTTCATATAAAGTCCAGTGTTTCCTGTTTTCCCAGTCCAGTGCGGCCCAGCAGAGTCTAATCTGTTCCTCTACAGTTTCCTAATGATGATAAAACATTCTCAAACTTCTCATTATAACATTAAATGTCATTGTTTTTCACCATTGATTTGGCAAAGTATCTTTCAAACAGACTAAAATCGAAAGCACCATATGGCTTTATTCCCTTATCAAAAGACTGCAATTTAATTAAAGAAGTACATGGATTAAAAAGATGTTAAATCAATAGGCTATAAATAAGTTAGTTAAGGAGGTTAAAAATTTAACTGAGCTACATGTAACGGAGTAAATGTAAGTCGTTACTACCCACCTCTGCTGATAATCAGTTTTGTGTTTATACCTTTGCGCAGATATGAAACATTTCATATGTGTCATTGTGTCACTTATAGTATCATGTTTTCATAAGTTTGAAGGTGCGCTGTCACCTGTTTTAGTTTTTCATGCTGTCACCTGTTAGTTTTTCATGCTGTCACCTGTTAGTCTTTCATGCTGTCACCTGTTAGTTTTTCATGCTGTCACCTGTTTTAGTCTTTCATGCTGTCACCTGTTTGTTTTTCATGCTGTCACCTTGTTTTAGTCTTTCATGCTGTCACCTGTTTTAGTCTTTCATGCTGTCAGCTTGTTTTAGTCTTTCATGCTGTCACCTTGTTTTAGTCTTTCATGCTGTCACCTGGTTTAGTCTTTCATGCTGTCACCTTGTTTTAGTCTTTAAAGCTGTCACCTTGTTTTAGTCTTTAAAGCTGTCACCTTGTTTTAGTCTTTAATGCTGTCACCTGTTTTAGTCTGTCATGCTGTCATCTTGTTTTAGTTTTTCATGCTGTCACCCTGTTTTAGTTTTTTCATGCTGTCATCTTGTTTTAGCCTTTCATGCTCTCACCTTGTTGTAGTCTTTCATGCTGTCACCTTGTTTTAGTCATTCATGCTTTCACCTTGTTTTAGTTTTTCATGCTGTCACCTTGTTTTAGTCTTTCATGCTGTCACCTTGTTTTAGTCTTTCATGCTGTCACCTTGTTTTAGTTTTTCATGCTGTCACCTTGTTTTAGCCTTTCATGCTCTCACCTTGTTTTAGTCTTTCATGCTCTCACCTTGTTTTAGTTTTTCATGCTGTCACCTGTTTTAGTTTTTCATGCTGTCACCTTGTTTTAGCCTTTCATGCTGTCACCCTGTTTTAGCCTTTCATGCTCTCACCTTGTTTTAGTTTTTCATGCTGTCACCTGTTTTAGTTTTTCATGCTGTCACCTTGTTTTAGTTTTTCATGCTGTCACCTTGTTTTAGTCTTTAATGCTGTCACCTGGTATGGTTTTTCATGCTGTCATCTTGTTTTAGTTTTTCATGCTGTCACCTTGTTTTAGTCTTTAATGCTGTCACCTGTTTTAGTCTGTCATGCTGTCATCTTGTTTTAGTTTTTCATGGTGTCACCTTGTTTTAGTTTTTCATGCTGTCACCCTGTTTTAGTTTTTTCATGCTGTCATCTTGTTTTAGCCTTTCATGCTCTCACCTTGTTGTAGCCTTTCATGCTCTCACCTTGTTTTAGTTTTTCATGCTGTCACCTTGTTTTAGTCTTTCATGCTGTCACCTTGTTTTAGTCTTTCATGCTGTCACCTTGTTTTAGTTTTTCATGCTGTCACCTTGTTTTAGCCTTTCATGCTCTCACCTTGTTTTAGTCTTTCATGCTCTCACCTTGTTTTAGTTTTTCATGCTGTCACCTTGTTTTAGTTTTTCATGCTGTCACCTTGTTTTAGTCTTTAATGCTGTCACCTGGTTTGGTTTTTCATGCTGTCATCTTGTTTTAGTTTTTCATGGTGTCACCTTGTTTTAGTTTTTCATGCTGTCATCTGTTTTAGTTTTTTCATGCTGTCATCTTGTTTTAGCCTTTCATGCTCTCACCTTGTTTTAGTCATTCATGCTGTCACCTTGTTTTAGTTTTTCATGCTGTCACCTTGTTTTAGTCTTTCATGCTGTCACCTTGTTTTAGTCTTTCATGCTGTCACCTGTTTGTTTTTCATGCTGTCATCTTGTTTTAGTCTTTCATGGTGTCACCTTGTTTTAGTTTTTCATGCTGTCACCCTGTTTTAGTTTTTTCATGCTGTCATCTTGTTTTAGCCTTTCATGCTCTCACCTTGTTGTAGCCTTTCATGCTCTCACCTTGTTTTAGTTTTTCATGCTGTCACCTTGTTTTAGTCTTTCATGCTGTCACCTTGTTTTAGTCTTTCATGCTGTCACCTTGTTTTAGTTTTTCATGCTGTCACCTTGTTTTAGCCTTTCATGCTCTCACCTTGTTTTAGTCTTTCATGCTCTCACCTTGTTTTAGTTTTTCATGCTGTCACCTTGTTTTAGTTTTTCATGCTGTCACCTTGTTTTAGTCTTTAATGCTGTCACCTGGTTTGGTTTTTCATGCTGTCATCTTGTTTTAGTTTTTCATGGTGTCACCTTGTTTTAGTTTTTCATGCTGTCATCTGTTTTAGTTTTTTCATGCTGTCATCTTGTTTTAGCCTTTCATGCTCTCACCTTGTTTTAGTCATTCATGCTGTCACCTTGTTTTAGTTTTTCATGCTGTCACCTTGTTTTAGTCTTTCATGCTGTCACCTTGTTTTAGTCTTTCATGCTGTCACCTGTTTGTTTTTCATGCTGTCATCTTGTTTTAGTCTTTCATGCTGTCACCTTGTTTTAGTCTTTAATGCTGTCACCTGTTTTAGTTTTTCTTGCTGTCACCTTGTTTTAGTTTTTCATGCTGTCACCTTGTTTTAGTCTTTCATGCTGTCACATGTTTTAGTTATTTCATGCTGTCATCTTGTTTTAGCCTTTCATGCTGTCACCTGTTTTAGTTTTTCATGCTGTCACCTTGTTTTAGTTTTTCATGCTGTCACCTTGTTTTAGTTTTTCATGCTGTCACCTTGTTTTAGTCTTTAATGCTGTCACCTGGTTTAGTTTTTCATGCTGTCATCTTGTTTTAGTCTTTCATGCTGTCACCTTGTTTTAGTCTTTAATGCTGTCACCTGTTTTAGTTTTTCTTGCTGTCACCTTGTTTTAGTCGTTCATGCTGTCACTAATGTTTCTGTGCAGTGCATTGATTTTGCTGCTGTTTTAAAGGTGCTTTCACTTCCGCTGCTGACATCATGTTACTCTGGTTGTGATGTAAAGCCTGTGTAGCAGCCGTTGGCATCAATAAACCCGCGTGGAGTTCGACCGGTGCAATATCTTTATTGTTCCATCACGCACCGTGAAACTAAAACAAACATTAATCATTAATCTTACAATACACGCATCAAAGACACATAGTCCACACTACTTGAATTAACATTACACAACATCAACAACGAGTTGACACACCTGTCCAGGGTGTACCCCGCCTTGAGCACGATGTCAGCTGGGATTGGCTCCAGCTCCCCGCAACCCTGTACGCAGGATAAGCGGTTGACGATGGATGGATGTTTTATGTTCTTTTATCTTGTGGGGGACTTTTTCCTGAATGCGTACTAACCCATGAGGACTCATGTCCATGTGGGTGGAGACTGGGTGGAGATTTTTGATGGCGAAGACTTCGTTTTTAGCTTTTAAGTTATGATTAGATTAAGGCTACAGTAAGAGGCTGGGGAAAGCGTTATTTTAAAAATGTGTCTGTGTGTTACTTTCTGTTCTCTCTGTCTTGTGACCATTGAACAAACCTGTTTCCTGATTCTTGTGTTCTGAGCTCACAGTCAGTTTTACTGTTTTACCTCTCAGACTGACTGAAGTCCAGAAGATGAGTGTTTGTGTCGAGGAAGACGGAGCAGAGTCTGCAGGATCCAGCTGTCTGTCTATGAAGAGTGACCAGCCCAAAAACCGTCCTCCAGACTTCAGTCCTGAACCTGGACCCTCAGACTCAAAGTAAGAGACTGTTTTTACTGTAAACTGACCTGATGGAAGATGATGCATTGAGGATGAAGACAAAATGTTCTGCTAACAGATTTATATTCCTGATGCAGAACTATTAGTGCAGATACTGTTTCAAACTAAGATGGATCTGATTTGATTTCTGGAGCAAAACACCTGAGAACCTCCATTTCAGAATTTACACTTCAAGAACATCTTCATATATTTTTGCCCTCACGTTGACGTCACTGTAAAGATTTAGAAGGATTCAGAATCTGAAAGAATCTGCTTCAAATGTGTCCTTCATTTTCTCCTATTTGTCCTCTAAACACTGAGCTGTTTGGATCTTCCTCAGATCAGCTGTTCTGATCCACCAGATGCATCTTGAATCACTTCAGATCATAATTGTGCAACATGTGGTGAAAAAGCATTTGTAGTTCAGCTTTGCTCACCTTGATGAACACTATGCTTTGAATCATTAGTAAGTGGAGCTTTGAGCTCAGATTCTCTCCACCATATATTGTTCCTAAAGGTGAAGAACAAACATCCACGGGCAGCACTGATGGAAAAGTTAGCAGTGGATGGAAAAAGGGCAGAAAATTGGACCACTTCTCTTTTTACAATATTTGAATAGTTTTCATGTGATAGTTGACAGTAGAGAGTGACAGGAAACAGAATGACATCCAAACAAGGCTCCGTGTGGACTTGAACCTGTGACACCGCTGTTACATGCTGTGTGTTTAGACCACTTCTAAGCTCAGTTCAAAGCTAACTAACTCAAGCTAAGCTGCCCAGAGTGACTGTAAAACAGTGAAGGACATAATCAGCTCTCTTTAATGGAGGCTTTTACTGTGAAGGAGCTGCAGGAAGTGTTGAGTTTGTGTTAATAACAAACTGCAGGCAGATCACTAAATGTTTAATAAGACAGTCAGACAGGAAAAGCAGTTAATTAGTGTTTCTGAGAGCAGGAGAGCTGAAATAAAAGGAACAATCATCTTCATTACTGACTGAAAGCTGAATTCAAACAGAAAAGTAACGACACTTTTACTCTGTGACCATCTGAGCTTCTACACAGTGTCGGACACATCTGGAGATTTTTCAACAACAAGCAACAAATCATTTTAGTTCTAAAGAAATGTCTTCACAGAGAGAGGAAGAGAAGTCACGTTATAGTGTCATGAAATATAAACATGAAGATTACTGTGAAATATGTAGAAGATTCTAACACTTTCAATTAAATTGCATCCAAGGAAGGTTCAAATCAAGGACAACTGGACTTGGCTGAAGATATTGGAAGACATTTCGTCCCTCATCCAAGAGACTTTGCCTCAGGCGGCTCTAATGACCATAACGACTGACCAAAACGGCCAGGAGCTCTAACGAACCAGCGGTATCGATCATCTTGATAACGACCCCACAGAGGTTAAATAGCTGAGTTTCCCTACCAGCCAGTCAGAACTGAAGAAGTCTCTTGGATGAGGGACGAAACGTCTTCCAGTATCTTAAAGTCCAAATCAGTCAGTCTCATATCTAAAGGGTCAATTCTCTTGGCAGGGACGTGGAGATAGTCAATACACACAGCTTCTTGATAACAGTGAATTTATTAACTAACTAAAGCGACATAAAAGGGTGGTTAAATACAGGGAAAATAAACAATGAGAAATGGAGATTGGATTGTGGACAGCATTTGACTCATATGGCAGAGGAGAACTAATGAAAGTAAGCTATGAGTTTAGGAGTTAAAAGGAATTATTAACATTACAGGACATCTCTGACAACAGAATGTTTGTTAGGTCTTACTGCTTGTCGACGGCCTGCTTTGGCCTGTTGCACGGGTCCCACGCTAGCTGTCCGATCCTGGCTTTTTACTAGGGATACTCCGGGGTTCTCCGTGTCTGAAGAAAACTTCAAGGTTTGGCCGTCCTCCGTCTGGCAATTCGGCTGTTTTCAGGTTTCCTTCGTTGCCGCTGGCGAGACCACGTGGCTTGGTCTGACCTCAGTGAAGTTGGCTCGACGAACAAGCTTAAAAGGGAACTTGGTCGATAGGCTGTTTGTAATCTCTGGTTAATTTCCCTTTTGTCAGTTTAACAGTCAGTCACCACGTTATCAGCTTCGGAATCAAAAAGGTGCCAGTTTTATGATCAGGCTGCTCAGGGATAGCACTTAGAGAAAGCAACCTTTCCACCCCCTTTCTGTTGAAGTTGATCTTTAACCCCCCTGCTCCTCTCTGGGAGAGGAAAAGAGGAATTTGGAGTAGCTCCAAATTTATTTAATATAAAATGCACAAATCCACACCGTTGTCCCACTACAATGTATTCAGATGTAAATTTACAATATTAACCGATTATTCACAAATCGTTCTTCAGAGCCTGCAGGAGGAAGTGAAAAACTGTCACTTCCCAATGAGCTCGTCTGTTAGGGTTACTATGACGATGAGGTCGTGATGTCATTTCAAAGCAACACATTGCTGTTGAGAGGGTTGTTGTTTTCCACAATATTCTCCCGACCCCTGGAGGCTCCGTGTAGTTCTGATAATATAAGTGGACAAACATCAAACTGTCTTTATTCATCCTGATACAGCGTGTTAGTAAGAAAATCTAAACTCACCACAAAAGCTCTCTCTCTCTCTTAATGCAGGTAATATTTTCACTAGCGGTGCAGATTTTAGATTTCAACCAGGTGTGTGCTCGTCTGCGTTCTTAAACTCATGAGCGAGACACATATCCAGACTCTGCAGAGACAGCTTCACACAACATGCTGGAAACTCAGCTGGCTGCACCTGCCTTGCATCAAGGCTATTAAACAAATCTCTCCACATTTGCTTTGCAGGCTAAATCGACACCTTGACATAATACCAGTGGTGCACAGGATGGTAATGTGGATCAGCTGGTGAAGTAACGTGGAAAGTGAAATAACTATTTTGCACCGAATAACGTTAGAAACTGCTCTGCGTTAGCCAGCGAGCTAACCAGCTAAAGCACAACACCCCAATATATTTGACATGTTTAGCAGTAATGTTAGTTTACCTGTCCAACAGGACGAAAGCCAACTCTGTGTCGGTTTTGTTGGTTCCAGAACAAGCATTGGTCTCTCCGTGACTCCAGCCTTTCTGATGTTGACTATGTTTTCACCCAAAGTTGATTCTCGTTTGGCCTGAAGGGCTTCATCACATAAAACTATGTCGTTGGTTTTTAGCCTCATGTGGAGTTTGTGTTGCCGTCAGTGTTGTGCTGGGAGCTGGTTGGTTATTGGTTTTAGCGGACTCTAGTGGTGAAACATATCGATTCTGAAAACAATCTCTTCTCCCCGACAGTAAGCTGATACACACACCGCTGCAGCCACACAGCCCACCTCCTGTTATTCACAGCACTTTCTCATTTGCTTCGTTTGAATTGTGTTTCTTTCCCCTTCCAGCTGTGATTAGCTAGTACTGTCACTACAGGATACATGCAAGCACAAATGAAAGTGACGGTACAGAGCGGTGCTAACAAAAGAGCAAAGCAGCTGCAGGACCGACACGCCATAGTTAAGGCTTTCATACATAAAAAACAAAAATATAACATCACCTGGTAACTTAAAACGAGCTGTTTTCAGGAAGTTCAGAGCAGAGTTTTCTGAGGGAGATGGGTTGGACCTCGAACTTTTTCACTTTGCAAACCTATTACATGCACAAAAAATATAGAACTCCATAAAGGAGAGGGAAGAAGCCAAAAATCATTATATGAACTCTTAAAAAAAAAAGAAAACTACTGTAAAAAAGTTATTTTCATAGAATTTTGATTTTTTTACAGTGTGGAGGAGCAGCCGTCCTGCTGTGCTTTGTGTCAGGACGTCCTGAAGGATCCAGTCTCTACCAGCTGTGGACACTGGTTCTGCAGACTGTGCATCACCTCATACTGGGACCAGTCTGCTTCATCAGGACACTCCTCCTGTCCCCAGTGTGGAGACAGATCCAGAACCAGAGCTGGACTGCAGACAGCCAGTCAGAGCAGCTCTGTACAAAGTAAGACTGGACATCTGTCTGCTTCTTCAGATATTCTGATATTGATGGTTTTTATATTAGTAATGAAAATAATCAGCACATATTCTTTGTTTTATCTCACATTGTTTCTCTTCTTTAGTGAGAGGTGGTCTGCAGGAGGTTTTAGATGAACATAAGATCAGTCTGAGGAGGAGATGTGAATGTGTGACTGAAGGAAGTGATGAAACAGGAAGTGGAACCCTCCTCAGCAGGATCTACATTGAGCTCTACATCACAGAGGGACAGAGTGAAGAGGTTAATACCCAGCATGAGGTGAGGCAGCTTGAGACAGCTTCCAAGAAGAAGACCCTCCATGACACTCCAATCAGGTGCCAGGACATCTTTAAAGCCTTACCTGGCCAACAGAGAGCCATCAGAGTGGTTCTGACCAACGGCGTCGCTGGCGTTGGAAAAACCTTCTCAGTGCAGAAGTTCACTCTGGACTGGGCAGAGGGCTCGGAAAACCAAGATGTCAGTCTGCTGGTTCTGCTCTCGTTCAGGGAGCTGAACTTGATCAAAGATGAGCGGCACAGTCTCCTCACGCTGCTCCATGTTTTCCATCCAACATTACAGAAGGTCCCAGCAGAGAAGCTCGCCGTCTGGAAACTGTTGTTCATCTTTGACGGCCTGGATGAAAGCAGACTTTCATTGGATTTCCACAACAGTGAGGTTGTGTCTGATGTCACACAGAAGTCATCAGTCAACCTGCTGCTGAAAAACCTCATCGAGGGGAATCTGCTTCCCTCGGCTCTCGTCTGGATAACTTCCAGACCTGCGGCGGCCAATCGGATCCCTCCTTCGTGTGTTGACAGGGTAACGGAAGTACGAGGCTTCACTGACGCCCAGAAGGAGGAGTACTTCAGGAGGAGAGTCAGTGATGAAGAGCTGTCCAGCAGAATCATCTCACACATCAAGACCTCCAGGAGCCTCCACATCATGTGTCTAATCCCAGTCTTCTGCTGGATCACTGCTACAGTTCTGGAGCACATGTTGACTACAGACCAGAGAGGAGAGCTGCCCAAGACCCTGACTGACCTGTACTCACACTTCCTGCTGGTTCAGATAAAGAGGAAGAAGCAGAAGTACGATGAGGGACATGAGACGAGTCCACAGGAGCTAATGGAGGCTGACAGGGAGGTTCTTCTGAAGCTGGGGAGGCTGGCGTTTGAACAGCTGGAGAAAGGAAACATCATGTTCTACCAAGAAGACCTGGAGCAGTGTGGTCTTGATGTCACAGAGGCCTCGGTGTACTCAGGAGTTTGTACAGAGATCTTCAAAAGAGAGAGTGTGATCTTCCAGAAAACAGTCTACTGCTTTGTTCATCTGAGCGTTCAGGAGTTTCTGGCTGCAGTCTACATGTTCCACTGTTACACCAACAGGAACACAAAGGTACTGGAGGACTTCCTGGGGGATTTCTTTCTGAGGAGAGCCATGCAGAAATCCCTTGAAAGTAAAAATGGCCACCTGGACCTGTTTGTTCGCTTCCTTCATGGCCTCTCTCTGGAGTCCAACCAGAAACTCTTAGGAGGCCTGCTGGGTCGGACAGACAACAGTCCAGAAATCATCCAGAGAGCCATCAACAACCTGAAGGAGATGAACAGTGATGGGATCTCTCCTGACAGAAGCATCAACATCTTCCACTGTCTGACGGAGATGAACGACCACTCAGTACATCAGGAGATCCAAGAGTTCCTGAAGTCAGAGAACAGATCAGAGAAGGAACTCTCTGTGATCCACTGCTCAGCTCTGGCCTACATGCTGCAGATGTCAGAGGAGGTTCTGGATGAGTTGGACCTGGAGAAGTACAACACATCAGAGGAGGGACGACTGAGACTGATTCCAGCTGTGTGGAACTGCAGAAAGTTTCGGTAAGTCCAGATGTGATTATCAACACTGTAAAGATGAAGCATCAGTATTACAGTAAAGATACACACTTTACACACTCGCTCAATATAAAACCTCCACACTATAAAAGTTTCCTAAACTAGTCTTAAAGCTGCTGATTGAAATAATTCTACATGTGTCTACTTCAAATGTCTCCAAACATCATTTCTGTGTTTCTATCCATCAAGTTAGTGACAAAAGTATCTTCTATCATCTTCTATCTTTCTTTGGGTGATGGAGGCTTGATACAAATCCAGCAGAAAAACTTGAGGATTAAGAGTTTGTGCTGAAAATGTTTTGACAGTCGTCATTTTATCACAGCAGTCTTTTTTTTTTTCCACTGATCCAGTGTCTGCACTCTGTTTCTATACTGTGTCTGTTTTTTTGTTCTTCTATGCAGACACACAGACATGTCGTATCTGTGATCTGCTGGAGCTAACGGCACTTGAAGGGTTTTCATTATATTCTCTGCAGTTTCTGAGCTATTTCATATGAAGGACTGTTCTGTTTATACAATATCTCTAATTATTGTTTGATTTGAGAGGATGTGAGGGGAGGCCATCCTCCCTCTTGAAGAGAAACAGAACATCCCCCTCTCCATCCTCGTTAAATAAAAGGTGCCACTTTACATAGTTTAGTTCCAACAATGAATGTCTCTTCATGTGTTTTGCTGCATTAGAAATGAGTTTGATTTAGAAACAGTAAGGAAGCTCTCTCTCTGGGAGGATTTGAATGGACAGTCTTTGTGTATTTAGCAGCTGGTTTCCTCAGACAGCAGCTCATTACACAGTCAGCTGCTGGGACGGCCTCCAGGTTCATTCTGCCAGTGAAGGAGAGCTCAGCAGCTTCAGTTCAGTGGAGGGATTTTATCATCATCGAGCTCAGAGAAGAAATGATGCTGTTAAACAGCTGAACTCCACTTGAGAACAACTTTTACCTATAACATGTTAATAATAACATGTTAATATCTTCAGTAATAATTATACTATCAATGCAATAGATGTCATTACATGAATTTAATGGGAGATGAAAAGCAGATGCAGTGACATAATAAGATAAACACACACAAGCACATGACTGAGGTAAATCCATACAAGTGCAGTTCAACCTGCAGTGATTTTACAGCTCAGTGAACATCACGTTAAAATAAAGTTTAACAAACACAAATCAAGGCACGTGTTAATCACAATACATGTTCACATTACAGTCAGACACTTTTGTCCAAAGCAGTAATAATGTGCTTCATTATGTTGACACTTTGACATGTGGACAGGAGGAGCTCAAGTTTCAAACCACAAACCTTGTGATCAATGGCTGAGCAGCTGAGCTGCAGCCGCTCATGTTAATGTGCTTTGTGATGCAAAATTAACTGTGCCTTTGTTTGTTTTTAGAACAAAGTGTCAGATTTTATTATACTTTAAGTTTTATCTTCTGTCATCACAGTCTTTCTGGCTGTAAACTCTCAGAGACTCACTATGAAGTCGTGGCCTCAGCTCTGAAGTCCAACCCCTCCCATCTGAGAGAGCTGGACCTGAGCCGCAACAACCTGCAGGATTCAGGAGTGAAGCTTCTGTCTGCTGGACTGGAGAGTCCACATTGTAGACTGGAGACTCTGAGGTCAGTTCATGTATTTTGCTCTTGTCTGTCTGAACAGTTTCCGCATTTAGTCTGAACTCAAACTGGATTCATGTTATTAAGGCAACTGTAGGATTTATCCTCAATGTGCTGTGAAATTAAATCCAATGTTTATCATTTTTGTTACAAGTTAGACACAGGTATATATAAAAATTAAAAGAAGTTCAACACATTTTCAGGAATAATGTACTTTTATACAAAACCTTTAGAATACAGTTTTTTACAGGAAGTAATTCATTTATACATAGCAACTCAAAAACACACACAGTGTAAAGCATATTTCCAGATGCAGCTGTTTGAAGTATCGTGTCTGATCTGTTACCGTGATAGGGATGCACCTAACAATTAAAACTGATTAATCTAACAACTAATTTATTTGCTATTCTAGAGATTATTTTTTGTATTACAATTAAAATAAATATCAAAACCTGTCTCAATAATAATTCAATATTTTATTCAATCATCCTGAAAAAGAGACTCATAAAGCATTAGAATAATGATAATAGGAGTTAAAAAGAGTCTTTTTCCACATCCAGGGCTCGACAATAACTGCGGCTCAATGTAAAAAGTACCGTCGGGACAGCTGAACTAGCAACTCACTGGCCCGTCGAAACAAAAAATTAGTAGGCCTATTATAAAAACGAAAACAAAAAAATCGCATTAGAAACTCAACATCCTGCAGCTGTTTTGCAGCTCATGGCGCACCGTTGGCCAATCAAGAGTTGTAGTGACGAATGGTTGTCAAAAGTTATTTCTCTAATCTCAATCAAGCGGCAAAGTAAAGTGAAACCATGCAGATGGAACTTAAACCTGCATCCTCTCTAACGGCCAGCAGGGGGCGAGTTCGCTGGTTTCAGTCCGGTTCCATTAGAGTTAATGGGAGCGACCCTCTCCTCCTGTTCTTTTCTCTCCTGTCTCTTCTTCAAACTACTCGTTGGAATAGCTGACTGCTAGCTTGCACGTGTGCTCTGCTAGTCTACTTGTCAGATTTTGGAGTCTTGTATCATCGTTATTCGTCTGAAGGTGATCTGAGAACAGTTTGTCCTACAGCCTGTAAGTGGAACAGTCTGAATGTTTACAATCTGCCCGAACACAGCGTGGAGTCAACTGTGGCCACGGTACATGCTCAGATTAACTTGTGATCCGACAGCTGTATCTACCGTCACTCACGTCTCAGTTCACTCACTCATTTAGCAAACACACACACAGACGGTGGAAGCAGGGGTGTAGAAACTAAAACCAGCTGGGAGTGGTGTAGGGCGAGGCTATACTCGTATCGTTTAATCCTATCTGTTGATCTGGTCCTTGCTAGTGAAGTAAACGGCAAATATAAACTGTTACCATGACAACAGCAGTGCAGAAATAACTTTGAACATGTCTAAAATTCTGTGTGATGGTCATTTTTTTGTTCTCCGGACGGAATCGCTGCTTCAACTGGACGCAGCACTTCACTGCGACCCGCCGACGCATGTTATGCAAATAAAGATATTTCCTAATCGATGACATCAATTTCGTGGATAATTGGGCCCAGCCCTACACCACATCATTTGATGTGACTTTGTGTTCTGACTCAGCCAGTAAACAGGAGCATAAATAATACACTACATTTGTACAGGAAGGAACTCGGTTACATTTAAGATGAAGAGAACGAGACTCTCTCTTTGCTCAGTGCACATTTGATCCAGTTAGAAGGACGACTGAGGATGAAGCTCACAGTCAGTCAGCTGTGTGTTGATGGAGATGACAGTGGTGATGAGGAGAGGCTAAATCTGTGCTTTGAAATGAGAACCAGAAGTGCTGGGACAGATGTTAAAGAGCTGGAGTTTTGTATTTACTTATTTATTTCATATTGAACATTTTGGAATTCTGTAGAAAACATCTGTCTTAGTATTTTTCACAAAATGACACCAAATTGTTCTGAATTATAAGAAGCAGAAGAAAATTAAAGTGTCTGATTTGATCATTATTCCAGACTGTCCTGAGATCAGCAGCATGTTATTGATCTGTGTTGACATGAATAGGTGTATGAATGTTGTGCTGACATTTGGATGATGTCTGTAGAAGGCTGACATTATGATGATCCACAATAACACAATGACAACGTCCCACAAATGAGCCTCCAAAGCTCTTTGAGGCTCGGGGCTGGATGAGTCTGAGGCTGAAGGAGCTTAGAAACTTCAGCTTCCCTCTCATCCTCCTCTCAGGCACTGATATAAAGCGGCCTGTCAGTGAGGCAGTCAGCAATCCAGGCCACCAGGTCCTGATCCACCTGCACCTGCTTAACGTTATGATGTAAGTTCAATAGAAATATATATATATATCGGGCTTGTGTGGGGACAAAAGTGAACGTGCTGCTGTCTCGAAAAAGAGCTCCAGGATGCTTTCACTTGTTCGTGCTCAGCAGTTGTGCTGCAGTGAAGACATTTCCAGTTTGCAGAGCTCACAGAGCAACATGTTGTTGGGTCTGTCTAAAGTTCTGTGATATAAAAGATAAAAAAGGTTAAAACTAGGATAGGGGAGGGAGCTACTGTGTCATGCTGCCACTCTCTGCGGCGCTGGAAGGTAGTAGTGTTGAGCTCCACATTTAAAACCTGAACACATCTGATGATTCGATTAGAAATGGATTATTATCTCCATCATTTATTCTTTATTCAGATTGAGGGGCTGCAGTTTGTCAGAGATCAGCTATGCTTCTGTGGCCTCAGCTCTGAAGTCCAACCTCTCCCATCTGAGAGAGCTGGACCTGAGCTGGAACAAGCTGCAGGATTCAGGAGTGAAGCTGCTCTGTGATGTTCTGGAGGATCCACACTGCAGACTGGAGACTCTGAGGTCAGACACCATTTTTTCCTTCTGTGCTGAGATTAATATGATGTGAAAGTTGTGGTGACACTAAAGTGCAGACATCAGGCTGATATTATACTGATCCACACTGAGGATCTTAATGCTAAAGTCTCTTTTCTTCTTCAGTGGTTTAGTCCATTGACTGTGGCAGAGCAATGTTGAGCTCCACATTTAAAATCTTACTAAAACAAGAAACATCTCCACTGGATAATTCACTCTGAACCTCTTTGTTACGTCCCGGCTCGATGGGTAAAGAAAGCACATAAACTGCATGTTTTTGGTGAAAAGGTGTTTAATTGGAAAGTGAGAGTTTAACACAAATGTAGAACCACAGTAAAGGGCCTTCTGGGTTCTGCTTAAACCATAAAAACCACAGAACAAAAAGAGGTCTCCACTAAGAGAGACAGTTACCAAGCTCCACAAAATAAAGTGAAACAAAAGAAGATCTCTCTTCAGCTCCAAATGGTTTAAAAAGGCAAAACACAAAGAGAGCAGCAGCCATAACCCTAGAGAGGCTAACAGGGGAATACTAAGACAACACAAATGGATCAGTAGTGAAACTAAACCTTGTCCCTGTCCCACAGCTAGAATTAATAAAGAACAAACACTCCAGATCAGGGGTCGGCTAAGAAGTCTGGCATCGGACCACATTTCTTTCAAGCTGTTAGATGGCGGGCCAGAAATGATTGTCCTTCAGAACTTTTCAAATGGCAGTCTGGAGAACCGGGACAAATCCCGGAGGTTGGTAGAAGGTTGAGCGTCACGGGCCGACCCCCATTATCCCCAGGCCTGTTGGTCTATTCCAGATGAACATCTGTCCCTTCCACTGATAGCTGGAAACCGAGCTACAACAGAAAATGGAAAAGCAGAGTTTCACTGAAATGCAAGTAAATGTAAAAAAATAACGACTGGCTCTGTAGTAGTACCAGCACCAGGGCCACAGACACTGAGACCGGGCCACAGATAGTGCAGCTGAACAGTACAGGGTTCCCATACATGGATTTATTTGTGGCGGCTGCCTCAATATCAACGCTGACCGCCACATATTGATTTTAGATTTTTACTAGGCCTGTTAAAAATGGTATTTCTGCAGAGCTGTTATTTAGTTTTTAATTGGTGCAGATCAATCATACTGTGTACCGGACAGTTTGATTTTAATGAGAGATGTTTGTGATATTTGCAAAGTATATAACATCAATGTTGGTATCATATCTATTGAGGAGAAGGCTTTCGACCGTGTGGAGTTTCTTTTTTCTACCTTACAGGCTTTTGGTGTTGGGGAGGGTTTTCTGTCTTGGGCAAAGCTGCTGTACCGTGATGCTTGTTGTGTGGTGAAGGTGGGAGGTGGGTTGAGCGTCGCTGTGCCAGTTAGGAGAGGGATCAGACAAGGCTGCCCCATCTCAGGCCAGCTTTACAGCTTTGCTATTGAGCCTCTCCTCTGCAGGTTGAGGAGCAGACTGAGGGGTCTTTTCCTGCCAGAGCTGGCTCAGACACCCCCTGTTGTTGTGTCAGCATATGCTGATGATGTAAATGTATTTATTTGCAATCAGGGAGACATTCAAGAGCTAGAAGAAAGTTTGGCCTTGTATGGAAAAGCTTCCTCTGCCAAGGTGATCTGGGGAAAAAGGCTTGTTTGGTGGGGGAGTGGTGCGTGGGGAGCACTCCTGGTCTTCCTGGGAACCTTAGGTGAGGAAAAAGGGGTATAAAAAGCCTACGAGTTTTCTAGGGAGTGAGGACTTTCAGAGGCAGAACTGGGAGGGAGTGCTGGAAAAGGTAGAAGCCAGGTTGTCTAAATGGAAATGGTTGCTACCTCACCTGTCGTATAGAGGAAGAGCTTTGATAGTGAATAACCTGGTCGCATCATCTCTGTGGCACAAGCTCATCGTGCTGGTGCCACCGGCAGGCCTGTTGAAAGAGGTGCAGCGGCTCCTGGTGAACTTCTTCTGGTCCAGTCAACACTGGCTGAGGGCGTCGGTCTTGTATCTCCCTGTGGCAGAGGGAGGACAAGAACTTGTAGACATTCTGTCCAGAACCGCGGCCTTCAGACTGCAGACGGCACAGAGGCTGCTGTATGGCTGCAGTCGCTGCTGGTTAGCTCCTGCTCGACTGCTTCTCTGGATAAACGGTTATTTCTGCTAAGACCATCTGAAGTTGACCTGACAGGACTCACACCTTTCTACAACTCGGTGATTAATGCCTGGCAGACAATGACGGCCACACGACCCCAGGCCAGGGATGTGGATCTATGAGGGGCCGCTGTTTAACAACAACTTCCTTAGAAACGCCATGGTTGGAAGCTTTGGGAGAGGATTTCTCTGTCCCTCTGTTTGTCTTTGGACCAAAATATACAGTAAGGAAAAAACTGATTTTGGCTTTAATCAGTTTTTTATTTGGGATAGCTAAGCTAGCAGTTTGGAAGACCAGGAAGAGTCAGATGTTGGGTCAGGGCTGGACGGATGTGGTGCAGAACCTGAAAGGTCTGGTTGCAGCTCATCTGAGAGTAGAGCACGCTTTCTACACACTGACTAGTAATTTGGAGCCTTTTAGGGCTCTGTGGGGGATCAGACATGTTATATGTTCACTAGAGGAAGATGGTTCACTGGTTCTTAACATTTTACTTGTTATTGTGTGTGTGTGTGTGTGTGTGTGTGTGTGTGTGTGTGTGTCTAGTAATCCTGGTTGAGGATTTATTATGAAAGAAAAGGAGCCTGTTTTTTAATGTGACATAAAAAAAGAAGTCAAAAGACTCGTCTCCCCGATCAATATGGTTTCCTTGAGCTGCAAATCCCCTTTGCTAAAACATGTTGTGTAAATGAAGAAGAATAAGGTTTAAATGTTTCGTGTAATGCTTTGTCTTTATTTCATGTTTCTTGTTTAACCGGAAGTTTATTTTGAAAGGACACTATACACATGGAAGAAAGGGAAATTAACAAGAGGGAAAATAGTAGTGAAGCGGTAATGGCACCTAGAGAGAAAAAGAGAAGGACAAGTGTTCAAATGAACAGGAAGAGGAAGATAAAGGTACTTTAGCACCAGTCCAGAGCGGCTACAAGGTATGTTTACTGCTATAGTTTGTGTCTGAGTACATTTGAGTGTATTTTGTGCAAATTGCTAACTTTCCGGTTATGTGTTAAGCTAATGCATTGTCTTATTTTCTGTCTGTAAATTTCTGTTCAGCTCTTCCGTTGGTCTGTACGTTGCTCACTGCAAGGAAGTTCAATAAAAGACAACAGAGCATCAGTCAAGGCTGACCTTTTTTCCACTGCATAGCTACATGTTGTGTGTCAGCAGAGGCAGGTTTTCATGCTTCTTAAAGACAACACTCAGGGCTGGGAGGGTTACATTAAACATTAAATCTACTACAATTACTAATTACTTGTTGAAAAATGTAATCTGATTACTTTTAGTTACTTTTGGATTACTTCAATACCAAACAGGCAACTGAAGATAAAAGAGTACCAAAGATTTTTACAGAAACACAGAATAAGAAAATCTCCCGTTCCCAAAATCCATGTTTCAATGTTTTTATATGCTTTGCACTATGTCACCACTATGGCAGTATCTTGCCCATTCATGACAAAAACCCTTGTTTTGTAGCTATTCTTAAATATATTTAAAAGTCTATCATTTGGAAAACTGCATTTTAAAATGTTGATGACTCATTCTGCACTTGTTGTATTAATTTAGCGTCCAATGAAAAGATTTCTCAGTATGAAGCTGCTGAAGCAGAGTGTTTCTGGAACTGGCCCCACTGATTACTGAACACAAACACAACTTTGTTCACTGATTTTTGTGAAACTGGATCATATTTGATGGAGAAATATTAGAACTATGGAGAAAATATATTGTAGTTTTCTCTCTGATGTCCCCCGGCTGCTCTGCCTCGACTCTGTGATTCACAGTTTCCTGATGGACAGAAAGCTTTACTTGTTGCTGAAGTTAGTTCGTGGTGTTTTGGAGGTCTCTGACTCATTGGCTGTAGACCCTGGTCTGATTTCCATAGATCAGGAAAAGGCTTTTGACCGGGTTGAACACCAGGATCTGTGGCAAACTCTAGCTGCCTTTGGGTTCAGCCCAGGCTTTATAGCCCAGATCCAGGTTCTGTATAGTGACACTGCAAGTGTTCTAAAAATGAATGGGGGGTCTGAGTGCTCCTTTCAGTATTGTCTGAGGGGGGTTACACAAGGTTGCCCTCTGTCTGGCATGCTCTGTTCTCTGGTTATCAAGCCTCTGCTCCATAAACTAAGAAATGATCTGAGTAGTGTTTGTTTTCCAAACTGTCAGCTACAGATTGTTTGATGCAGTTTGATCACATACAAAAGAAGACTCAGAGTTTAACAGAATGATATTATTCTAAACAAAGAGTGTAGGTAGAAAGGTAAACATTATATATTGTTGATCCCATCAGTAACACACATGTCGGCTAACGCTGCCAACAGCCAACAGCCAGAAACACTGGTTATAGCCTATTTGTATTTGTACCGGGATGGCACGGTTCTGCCAGGTTGGTCTGTCAAATGCTGGAACCAGTTCACACAGATCCAAGAGCCCGACTAGGGAATCTAAATCGAAGTATTAGCCAGTCATCATCATCGGCCAGGAAATCTTTAGGGACACTCTTAGATCCTTCCATTCACGTTTTCCTCTAAAGAACCACAGCGCAGCCATCCAGCGTTACAAGTGTCACGCAGTATTTATGTCTACAGCAGTCATACAGACTATTGCTTCACACCTGCCAAAATGATTGCTTCAGTCAGTGGTATCCCCCACCTGGGAGATCATTTGAAGATTGAGTTTTTCGGTTTGGCTACATCATGAGGACTGTTGATGAGGATGGAGTTTATTTCCAGACATTTTTATTAAACACAGTCCATATGTGCAGGTGGTGAAGATGTACCGGGTGAGTCGAGGTGAGAAGGCAGATATTTTTTTGACGCCGTGGCATCTCAGTGTGCTCTCTGCAGCGTGTTTACACACGAAAACTAAACTGAGAACTAAAAGGTGATATATGCACAGAGTATATGATTAAAACTACTGACGCTCTCTTCTGCAATTCTTTAATGTTGTTTGATGTTAGCCGAGTCTCAAAAGGACTCAGCTGCTAAATTCACACATCTAATATCGAGCAAAGGCGAGCCGGAATCCTGCCACCTGACCGCTGCGCTCCGGGGGGCTGATGAAATATTTAGCGGACATTGATTTAAGATTTGGCACTAATTTGGCTTATTTTATATCTTTTCCACTTGAAAGGTGCAGTATGGAATAGTTCTGGGTCACTAGTGTTTAAATGATAAAGTGATACTATGGCGGATGAGTAGGCTGCACGCACTACTGCGTACTGTTCCCATACTTGGAATGGGTTAACTTTTTTGGGATTTAATGTATTCACTCTAAGGTCACTACCTACCTCTTTAACTGTGCCTTTTGTTTGTGAATAGTGCCTTAACTTTGCATGATTATGGCGAATAAGTCTACAAGACTTAGAAAAGAACATAACGCTGCTGCTATGGTGGACGCCGATACCGAGTTTAGTATGGCTTCGCTAAATAGCCTACTAGAGGAACACAGGAAAGCACTCGCTGTGGACCTAAAAACATCCCTTGCATCGTTAGAAGCAAAATTCGATAGTATTCAAGCAGCTGTGAATGACCATGACCAGAAAATCGAGTCACTGGAAACCAACGCCAACGTACAGGATGAACGGATTTCAGCCCTTGAGGCCTCATGTGCTGTACTTTCTGCGACAAATGCTAAGTTGTCAGTGAAAGTGTCGGACCTTGAGTCTCGTAGTCTCCGTAATAATATCAGAATTGTGGGCTTACTGGAATCAATTGAAGGACCTCATCCGACCACCTTTTTCGGTAAGATGTTGGTTGAGGTTTTTGGCAAGGAAGTTTTGACCTCAATACCAGAGTGTGACAGAGCTCATCAGGTACCCGGGGCCAAACCAAGTGCAGGACACCGTCCGAGGCCGGTGATTATCCGACTGTACAAGTTTCAACTTAAAAATCTGATTATCCGTGAGGCCAGGTCCAAGAGAGGTAAGCTGCAATATCAAGGAACTTCCATTGCTATTTATGATGACTACACGCCTGAAGTACTGGAGCAGCGACTTAATTATCGGGAAGTGATGTCTGAACTTTATAAACTTGGTCTTAAGCCTGCGTTGTGGTATCCTGCTAGGCTATCTGTACTGGATAAAGGTGGAGGTAGGAAAATACTCTCTACGGTGGGAGAGGCCAATGATTTAGTGGCTTCCCTCCGTGCCACAGTGAAATAGAGTGAATAGACCTTGACTGTAGATATTTACTGACGAGTTTGTTATCAGCTACACAGATGTTCTGTCCTTGTCTAACGTTAGTTGACGGCAGTTAAATCTGTAAGTTAATCCTAACTGGATCCTTACTGATTTCTTTTCTTCTTTTCTCCTTTTTTATATCCCCGGAGTGGATGGATTTCTTTTAATAATATCCGATTCTTAAATATCAGCATGTCTGCTTGTTTTGTTTTGAACTGTTTCATTTGGATGAATTTGATTTCATGACGTGTGTTATGACGTAAGTCTATATCAGCATGCCTTATTTACCTGCATGCACGCTTAATTCTCTCTTCTGGACTGGTGCAAACTCCTATTTATCTGATCTATTTACTTGTGTGTTATACTAAGCTGTGTTGGTAGACAGGTGTTGTGTTATATCCCCTGTCTTTGTCTGTCTTCAATGACTATGTGGCTGATATAGTGTGGTATTTGATGTGTGAAGGATATCTTGTTTGTATATCTATCTCCCACTTGCTGAATATCTTTATTTTTACACTGGGAACAGACTCAGCTCTTGAAACTTGTATTTACTACATTTTATCTGTAGTTCTCTGGGCGTTACTGCTCACTTATGGACTATTTGTTCTGCTTGTTTAGTCAGTTTTGTCTTATATCTGTCATTGTTTTTGTTTGTCTTAATTTGTTAACAATGTTGTTCTCGCTACATACTCCTTATACCCCATTCGCTGTTATATGCCTACTTATTTGTGAGTTATTGATTCAATTAAAGGATTAAAAGTCATTCATCTCAACATCAGGAGCCTTGCTACGAAAATAGATCTTCTCAGGGTATGGGTAGCTTTACATAAACCTAATATAATCACTATTTCTGAATCATGGCTTCATAACAAAATCACTAATGATGAGGTGGGAATTGATAATGATGTTTTATATACAGCTGATAGGGCAACTGAGTGTGTCTCTCCCAATGTTGCGCCTACTAACTTTGAGTGTCTTTTTACCAATATCATCTTTCATGAAAACAAACAGCTTACTATTGGAAATATTTACAGACCTCCCTCTGCTCCCACTGATTCCTTAAATGGTAGTTTGGCTACTATTAATTCTCTTGACAGACACAATGAATTGATCATACTGGGTGACTTTAATAATAACTGGTTGGATCGGACTTTCTCAGGTGATGGAAATCTTTTCGGTAGTGTAGGCCATACTCAGCTAATCACAGAACTCACGAGAGTTGATGGCCGTTCCTCTGCCTTGCTTGACTGGATCCTTGTTTCCAATCCGGATAGGAATATCAAATCGGATGTTTTATCAGACTGCTTTAGTGACCATTCTATAATATACTGTACCCTATAAATATATCACAATAAGGCAATGTATAAATATTAATGTTGATTATTACATACGTGATCTATTAGATATTAGATGGGATAGGCTTCAACTAATTCCACTTGTGGAAGAGGCATCGAACTTCTTCCATTCTGAAGTTAAAACCGTAATTGATAAACATGCTCCTGTGAGAACGATTAAAGTCAAAGGTAGGCATTTACCTTGGATAAACTCTTCAACTATTCAAACAAAGGGATAAAGCTTGGGCTAAATATCACTTCTCAAAAGATGAATCTGATGGGACAATATATAGACAGTTAAGGAATAAATGTAGAACTGAAACTAGGAATGCTAAATCTAATTAGTTTAGAGACTGTTTGTCTCATGATTTCAACAACCCTAGGCACTTCTGGAATCACTTAAATAACTTTCTTAACAAAAATAAAAAAACTTCTGTAAAACAAATATGAAAGGATAATTTTGTTTTTTCTGATCCCTTGCATATAGCTCATGCCTTTAATCATAATTTTTGTAGTTCAAAGTCTGTTTGCTCTGATGGTTTGGCATGTTCTACTAATTCTTCAATGCCTGCTGGCTCTTTTTCATTTAAAAAGATCATGCCTACTGATGTCTTTAATGTATTACATGACCTTAAATTAAAACGCAGTGCAGGACCAGATCATCTTGAAGCCAAGTTTATATTGATGTTTCCTCTTGCAGATCTTTTTAATCTATCACTAACTACCTGTACTGTGCCACAAATTTGGAAAGCTGCAAGAGTGATATCTCTTTTCAAAGGTGGAGACCAATCGAATGTGAATAATTATTGCCCGATTTCTATCATTTGTTCAGTTGCTAAAATATTTGAGAAATTAATTTGTAACCAACTCACTGAGTACATTAACAATTATAACATTTTAGCTACACATTAATCTGGTTTCAGATCAAATTTTCCTACCTCAACTGCTCTCTTAAAACTTACAAATTATGTCTTCTCGGCATTTGATAATGGTCATTTCATTGGTGCTGCTTTCATTGATCTCTCAAAGGCCTTTGATGTGGTTGACCATTACCTTCTACTGGATAAGCTTTACTCTATTGGTTTGAATAAACATGCTGTGCTCTGGTTTAATTCCTATTTGCATAACAGACGTCAATATGTTGTTTACCAAGGATTCCAGTCAGACTATTTAATTGTTGATAAAGGTGTTCCTCAAGGCTCAACTTTAGGCCCCTTAATTTTCTCTGTCTTTATCAATGACCTGGCACAAGTTTGTTCTCATTGTAATTTAGAGCTTTATGCAGATGACACTGTCATCTATACCTCTGACTGTGATTTGCTGTTCAAGGAACTCTTCAATCTGACTTTGATAAAGTACAACAGTGGCTGTTCATTAATAAACTTCTGTTGAAATTGAAGAAATCCTGCTCCATGGTGTTTTCCACAATACAAAATCGCCGTTGTGCTTCTTGTTTTGAAATAAAGTTTTTAGATGGATCCCTTATGCAGAATGCGGAGGAATTTAAATATTTGGCTTGACTCCAACCTTACCTTTAAGATACACATTGACAATATCATTAGGAAAGTATATGGATGTCTTAACACTCTGTACAGATCAATCAATTGTTTTTCAACTCAAGTCAGAAAAAAAAATATTTCTCAACTGGTAATACCAATCATTGATTATGCAGACATAGTCTACACTAATTCCTTTGAGTTCAATCTTAGACCTCTTAATGTTGTATTCAATTCCCTTTCCAGATTTATACTATACTGTCTTAGGTATGACTCATTTAACTGGCTGCAACCTAAACCATGAAGGGATTACCACTGGATTCTGTTTATCTTCAAATGTGTTTTTTTCAACTGTCCTGCATACCTTAAACAGCACTTAATACCTTATTGCTCGACATACTCTCTTAGACACCTCCAATGTCCAACAAATTTTACTGTCCCAAGGTCGTTTTCTGTAGCTGGTAGGAGAGCATTTCAATATTAGGCACCTCAAGACAGGAATAACCTTCCTTTTTTCCTGAGATCTATTTCTACATTTTGCTTATTCAAATTGTCACTTTTCTTAAAACTACATGCTCTTGTTATTAAGAATACCAATGGTATTACATATAAATGGTTTATGTAGAAAATATATATTAGTATGTATATGAACATGTCTTTCTCTTTATCTTGATTTTCTTTGGACATTCCTATGTGAGATGTGACGTTATCCTACATGTTTTGTCATAAGTCATATTGATAAATGACATAGTGGTTGTTTAATGCACTCGGGTGATTATTTGTCAATATACTTTATTATATGTGCTATGTTAATTGTGGGGGTAAGGGCAGGTGAGCAAGTTTTTGTTTTGTATATATGTCTGTGTTTGTATTGTGTTTGTATATGTGTTTTTAATTTTGTGTCTATGCATGTATGCTGCAGGACCCCCTTGAAAATGAGATGATACATCTCAAGGGCTTATCCTGAAATAAATTCAAATTCATAACGTGTGATATGAAGTGAAATTAAATATGTGAGAGCCATTATTATCTATTCCTCTCACATTAAATTTTATTTTGATATTAAACCACTACAGACATGATCAAACTTTTATTATATTATATTAACGGACATAATTAGGTTTTTGATTGGCTGCTTCATTGACATCTGCATAGTAACTGGAGTGGATTATTTTAAGAGCTATTTTGAAACATTTGGTGAGTTTGGCACTTTGGAGTTCACTGACAGAGCCAGACAAAAGTTTGCGGAGGGTCCGCTCATTCTCACGTCATGTTAATTTTTATACATCCCACGTGTGCGTGAAAACCAGCGTACGTAACCTTTGTGTGCGTAGGCAGCGTTTATACATGAGGTGCCCTGGTCTGGAGACCTTTATTCTGCTGCATCCTACAGCGGTTTGGTGGTCTACGGATGGATCTATCTGTTTCTGACAGACTGTTAAAAGTTGAGCACATCATCTCTAGCTTCATCTCTACAAGAGCCAGTGCTGTTTGGAGGACTGTTTGATTGTCCTAGCTCGGGGGGACCTACGCTATCCAGACGGCTTCACACTGCAGGGGTGAACTCGTTCATCTCTGTTATTAACGCTGCTGTAGAAGACAAATGTCCCTTCTGCAGTGAGAGACAGAGACGGTGTTTCACTGCTTCTCAGAGTGCATTCGTCTGACAGATTTGTTGGAAAACATTTTCAGTAGATGTGGAGAAGTTTTTACGAAGCAGATTTTTATTTGTGGTTTTAGACACATTCGCCGGAAGAAGAACAGATGTCAGCTACTGAACTTTGTTTTAGGACAGGCAAAGATGGCGGTGTATATGACCCGGAGACGGAAGGTGGAGGAAGGGTTAGATGTTGATGTGGTTCTTGTTTGTGAAAAAATGGTTCAGTCCAGACTGCTGTTAGATTTCAGTTTTTACAGAGCTGCACATGACCTGGATATTTTTGAGCTGGTTTGGGGTTGTGGGGGGGCGCTCTGCTCTGTGACAGAGGGGCAGTTAAGTTCTGAGATGTGCTGATCTAAACTAAACACATGTAAACGCAAAGGTCTTTATTAATGTGATATAGGACGTTTTTTGTACAGTGCATATAGTAAAGAAATGTTGGTGTTAAAAATCAAATGTCTCCCTCCGCCACGGGGTGAGGATTGTGGCAGAACTGACCTTCTCAGTTGAGGAAGTGCTCCTTGCTGTGGGAGAGCAGGTCAGCCATGAACACATTGCCTTTGCCTCACGCATGAACAAGGCAGTAGTAGTTTTTTTTAAAACAGGAACGTTTCGTCCCCCATCTCGTAGAGAGCGGTGTTATTTTGAACTCAATGTTTGTTCAGGCCTCCCCCCTAGCTGTCCCCTCCACACGTGTGGTAATATCAGGTATTCCCCGTTCGTCCCAAATAAAGCCATCGTAAAGGAACTCACTCTATTCGGCAAGATGGCAAGTGCTATTAGAAACATCGGGCTGGGCGGTAAAAGTGACAAACTGAAACATGTCCAGTCTTTAAGAAGACAAGTTTTCATGTTTTTAAACTCACCAACGCAAAGCCTGGAAGTGTCTTTTCGCATTAAGTATGAGGAAGGACATTATATGGTTTATGCCAGCTCGGGGACTTTAAAATGTTTTGAGTGTGGGGATGTGGGGCACAAACGCCATGCCTGTCCACATAGGCACCATAACGGCGCAGAGGCAGCGGGCAGCGGTCACTGGGCCCGGTGCTGGGCCGACCATGCTTGCGGCGGGCGCTGGCCTCGGCACGGAACCAACAAGACCGGCAGCCACGCGGAACGAAGACGGCGTCCTGGCAGGTGGTTTGGCAGCTGAGCCAGCCACTACACCTATTGATACTGAAACTCGGCTGAGTGATGCGGTTCTGCTGGCTGGAGACGACCCTGGAGAAGGAACAAGTGGAAACATGGACATGGGAAAGGAGGCCTATGAAGACATACTCAACGGGAGATGACAACACTGCTTTCCCGACGTGCACGACTTTTCCATGGGAAAAGAAGGACTGGATCTCAGCCAGGAGACGCTAGCAGACAGGGAGACGGTAGGATCTGAGTCAGGAAAATGACGATTGTGAAACAGATTCAGACTGTATGTCTGTTTATGATTCCCAAAGAGCTCAGAACAGTGATATATGCAGTTTAGATCACATAAACAACTTTCTACATAACACTTTTGGCCAATCTGTACAAGTAAAGGATTTCTTCCCAGAGTTTATAAAAGCAGTTGGTACACTGCAGAAAAATGTTGGGCTGGATGTGCTGGATGAAAAGAAACGCTACAGACTTTAAAAACATGTCACCTCCCTCAGAAAGGGTTTACAGCTTGGCACGGGGAAAAAAGTCAAGAGGAAAAAAACTAACTGATTAAAATGTTGTACGGTGGTCTGTGTTTCCACTCTTCTGTCCGTCTCATTCATGCAACTTTTCAGTTTGGGCACTCTAAACATAAATGGTGGAAGAGACAGACAGAAGAGGGCTCTGGTTTATAAAATCATAGAACAAAACAGGCTAGATGTTGCTTTCTTACAGGAAACACACAGTGACTCTGACAATGAGGTAGATTGGGGGGATTGAATGGAAAGGTAAAGTATATTTTAGTCATGGAACTAATTTTAGAGCAGGTGTGGTTATTTTATTCTCTCATTGTTTACAGGTAAATATTTTATCTATACAGGAAATAGTGAAGGGCAGGGCACTGATGGTGAGGGCTGAGATCAGGGGTCAAGTGTTTTGTTTTATTAATATCTATTCACCGAATCAGGGCACAGAACGGGTAGATTTCTTTAACTGTCTAAGGGCCGCATTTGGAAATCAGGACACTAGAGAGCATCTTACAGTAGCAGAAGACTGGAACTGTACCATAGATTTCACACTAGACAGGAATAGTCAGGAACCACATTTGTCATCCATCACAACGCTATCCACGCTTTTAACACAATTTGATTTGGTTGATGCGTGGCGTTGTAAACATCCCAGCGTAAGACAATACACATGGGTTCAGGTTTCAAGCCACGGGGTGAGGGCAGCTAGACTTGATAGAATCTATATCTCAAAAACTATCACATCTAGGTTAGCACACAGCCTCATCACACCTGTTGGTTTCACTGATCATCACTTGGCCACTATGCAATTAGTTTCCTCCCCCGTTAAAAGGAACAACTCTTTTTGGCATTTTAATGTAAAACTTCTGCAGGACAGATTTTTTTGTGAGACTTTTAAGGATTTTTGGAGCCACTGATGGAGAAAAGGCAGGGTTTGAGTCACTTAGTCAGTGGTGGGAAGTGGGAAAGGCCCAGATTCGCCATTTTTGCCAACAGTATACAGCTCATTCTGCAAATCAAACCCGATTCACAATACAAGCTCTAGAAATAGAAATACAACAGTTAGAGAATCTAATAGTCACTAGCAACAATCCAGACAAGAGAAAACTATTACAGGAAAAGAAACAGCATTTATCCACTTTTTTAAATCATATAGTGCAGGGAATATTAGTTAGAGTACCTTTCACATCTATTAGTGAAATGGACGCTCCAAGCAGCTTCTTCTTTAACTTGGAGAAGACTGTAGCCCAGAGGAAGCAGATGGCCTGCCTCCGTCTCCCTAATGGCGGTCTAACAACTGATCCGGCTGAGATGAGGAAAGAAGCAGTGACTTTTTACATGGATCTTTTCAAGTCAGACGTTTGTGATGGAGATGCCACTGCACAACTTCTCCAGGAACTGTCACAGTTAAGCATGGAGGAGTGCTCCATCCTGGACTCTGTTTTAGTAGTCCGCGATGGAGTAATAGATTCTGTTGAGCTCTATTTGATCTCTGTTTTCAACAGCTCCCTATCTACTGGTTGTGTCCCTGATTATTTTAAAACGGCTTGCGTGAACCCACTTTTAAAGAAACCTGGTTTAGATCCCTCCCTCCCACATAATTTTAGACCAATTTCAAAACTTCCTTTTATTGCGAAGATTCTAGAAAGAATTGTGTCCAAACAGCTGCTCACTGTACTGGGAAATAACAAAATATTAGAAAAGTTTCAATCTGATTTCAGGAAGTACCACAGCAATGAGACTGCCCTGCTTAAAGTCACCAATGACCTTTTATCACAACATCATGTTAGACAGACTGAGGCACTGGGTGGGGATCTCTGGTACTGCCCTAGAATGGTTTTCATCCTACCTGTCAAATAGGAAGTTTTGCGTGTCTGTAAACAACTATGTCTCTTCGTTCTGTCCTGTTAAATATGGTGTGCCTCAGGGGTTGGTCTTAGGAACCATTTTGTTTTCCTTGTATCTGCTTCCCCTTGGACATTTTATCCATAAACATGGCATTTCTTTTCATATTTATGCTGATGACACACAAATATACTTGCCCGTCAGATCCACAGACCCTGGAATGCTGAGTTCACTTAACAACTGCCTTTGTGAAGTTAACAAAATGGATGTCAAATAATTTCCTCCAGCTGAACTCTAACAAAACAGAAATCCTGGTCATTGGGTCCCAGCAGATGGCAAAACAAATACTGCCATCTGCTGGTTCCCTAGTAAATCACATCAAGCCTGTGGCAAAGAACCTTGGTGTTTGGTTTGATAGCAATTTACATTTTGAGCAGCACACCACAAAGCTTGTTCAATCATGTTTTTATCAACTTAAAAATATAGCAAAAATTCGATCTATGTTAACTTTTAAGGACACTGAGACCATTTTACACGCCTTCATCTCATCACGCCTGGATTATTGCAACAGCCTTTTCACCTGTTTAACCCAAAAATCTATTGATCGACTCCAGACTGTCCAGAACTCAGCTGCCAGGCTTTTAACCAGAACAAAGAAATATGACCACATTACTCCTATTTTAGCTTCATTACACTGGCTCCCAGTATGTTTTAGAATTGACTTTAAAATTCTATTGATCACTTTTAAAGCTCTTCATGGCCTCTCACCTTGTTATATTTCTGACCTTTTAGTCCCATACACACCAGCACGTACCTTGAGATCCTCGGGCAGAGGTCTGCTGTCTGTTCCAGAGTCTCGACTGAAAACTAAAGGGGACAGAGCGTTTGCTGTCAGGGGCCCGAGGCTCTGGAACAGCCTGCCCGAGGAAATCAGGTCGGCTGAGTCAGTGAACTCTTTTAAGTCCCTTCTTAAAACATACTTTTATAGGAGAGCCTTTCCCGATCTTATTTAAATTTATCTTATCCCTTTTATTTAATTCTATTTTACTAATTTTATATTTATCTTAAACATGTATTTTAGTCTTTTCTTTATCTTGTATTGTTTTTGTATTATTGTTTTTTTTGGGTATTATTGTTTTTTGGGTATTATTCTCTTTACACTTGTTAAAGCACTTTTGTAACTAGTTTTTGAAAAGTGCTCTACAAATAAAGATTATTATTATTATTATTATTTAACACCGGAGGAACTCACCACTGCAGTGGGACAACTGACATCAGGCAAGGCACCCGGTGTGGACGGACTCCCTGCAGAGTTCTACAGGCAGTTCTGGAGCCACCTGGGGGAGGACCTGAGAGACGTTCTGCTGGAGTGTGTCGGGAAAGGTTCGCTGCTGTCATCATGCCGGAGGGCAGTTCTTTCCTTGCTACCCAAGAAAGGGGATCTTGCACTGCTGAGGAACTGGAGGCCGGTAGCCCTGCTCTGCACAGACTACAAGATCCTCTCTAAGGTTCTAGCCAACAGACTCAAAAACATCTTAGATAAAATAATTCATAAGGATCAATCCTACTGCATCCCCGGAAGAACTATTATGGAAAATTTGTTTTTAATGAGGGATATCTTTGACATTTGTAAATTGTGTAACAGCACAGTGGGAGTGGTCTCTTTGGATCAAGAAGTCTATGAAGATTCTCAGTCATCTAGGTCATAGTTATCCAACGAAGGTCAAAATCAAGGGCAACTGGACTTGGTTGACAGCAAACGGACCCTTTTACCATTTTTGAGAGCCGCTTTTTTATAATACAGCCTTGAGAACCAGAGAACTGTCGTCTCCCAGCTTGAGGACAAGTTTGAGAGGGTCAGGAGTAGTTAAGCTGGGTCACCTGCTAAAAAATCTCCACTGCACGGCTGAGAGAACTGACTGAAATCCGGTCTGTGAGGCTGCTGGACAGACTGGTGGAGGAGGTGTGTGCATCCCTGCCAGTCCCATCAGAACTATGGCTGAGTATCGTACTGCAGCTGATCAGTAGAACGACGAGTGTGAGTACCTGTTTCCCTCTCTGACACTCTCTCCTGCTGTGGAGGGCTGGCGGAGGAGGAAGAAAACCTTTTGTCCTTTACAACCCCACAGCTGGGTAAGTTTGAAACTGTAGTCAAAAAGGCAATTTATAACGCCTGTGTCAAAGTGTCGCACTGTCGCTCTCTAGAGGGGATGAAGGCCTCCAGGTGGACTGACTACTTTGGCCCAGGCTCTTCCCCAAAAGGAAGCTGGCTGTCCCTGTACAAACCCCCTGTCAATAAGCGGACAGGGGATCTCCAGTGGAGAATTGTACATGGGATTATAGCTACAAACAGGCATGTGGCCCACCTAAATACTGGTAGTGGGGAGGGATGCCCTTTTTGCAGTGCTGGGGAAACAACAGAGCATCTATTCTTAGAATGTGCAAGGCTGAGGGGAGTGTTTAGAGTACTACAAGGGTGGAAGCACTTTATTTTTGGTCCAAAATTTTCGCCAAAGGAAAAAACGTTACACGTTCTTGTTAATGTTTTGTTTGGGACTACAAAACTGGCAATCTGGAAAACCAGGAAGAAGAAAGTCCAGGGTCAGCTGGGCTCACTGGACCCTGTGATGATGTTGGCTGGTCTTCTCTCAGCACGCCTCAGGGTTGACTTTGCTTTTCATAAACCGACAGACAATCTGGCCACTTTTACGTCTACGTGGGGTTTAAAGCAAGTGCTGTGTTCAATACAGAATGGAACTTTAATACTCAACATATGAAGTGAAGGTGTTCACTTTAACTTTTTAACCTGTATTTTATTGACACATTTTAATTTTACTTTATTTTAGGCCAAGGTACAAGTTTAGTAGTGATGTGCTTTTTTTGCAAATGGGATTTAACATTTGTTCAATCTTGAAGATGTTTGTTTTTTCCAGATCTTGTAAGTGGTTTTGGTCTAAAAGACCGATGAAATAAAGTGATTCTAAACTCAAACTCTCTCTCTCTCTTTCTCTCTCTGTCTCTACCACTTTTCAACACAAAGTGAATCCCTTGCTGCTGTCAGTCATTTAAACGTTTCCATGCTCGCAGTGATGTCACAGTTAATATCGTGGGACATTTCTGCAGCAAAACAAATAAATGTAGTTAAAAACTTGACAGGTCAGACAGAGGAAACTCTGCAGAGGAAACTTTCAACTTTTAGTGTCTGAAATGTTTGGACTCTCTGATGGAGCTCAGGACTGATCAGGAGGACGGCTGCTTTACTCCAAACAGTGTCAGCAAGCTAACACGCTATTTAAGAACAGTCCGTGTTGATGCAGTCTGCAAGTAGAAGGATCCGTCAGAACCAATCATCAGCCGGCAATCTGACAGCTGACTTAACGTTTCATCCACAGACTTAGAAATAATAAAACAAACAGACGTAACGCTCTTCCTGATTATCAGCTTATATTCCACATCATGTTTTTAAAGAAATGATAATAAAATAGATAAATACAATGAATAAATAAATAATCTCTATTTCAACTATCATACAATAACAAATATTTCCTTTTCCTAAACTTCTACATTCTAAACCTTTTTCAGCTCTGATGATTAAACACTGAATGATTTCAAGCAGGAACATTGTCTTCTAACGTTATATCATTTATTCTTTATTCAGATTGGAGGACTGCAGTTCGTCAGAGATCAGCTATGCTTCTGTGGCCTCAGCTCTGAAGTCCAACCCCTCCCATCTGAGAGAGCTGTACCTGAGTGACAACAACCTGCAGGATTCAGGAGTGAAGATGCTGTGTGGTTTTCTGGAGGATCCACACTGCAGACTGGAGACTCTGAGGTCAGTTCAATGACTCTCTGTTACTATTGTAGATCTGAATTGTTTAATTAACGATTTGAAGCTAATTTCATTTCATAACTTCCATCCCTAAACTTGTAAATGTCCTTCTGTTCATATTTTCATGTTTCTTGTGCTAAATTTAGTCTGCAGTCACAAAGACTTGTGTTTCTTAAAGAAACTACCACCATAATTGCACTGTCCTTTCCTCTGGAAAAGGACAACTCATACCAAAACGGCAGGCCACCTGTCCATCGACAGCAGAAGACTATCTGCCTTGCAAGTTTTGTGTAGCTATGTATGTCAAAACAGACCTGTGGAGACATCAAAAGCGTTGCAAACTACAAGTGACAGAGGATGGGACACTGAAAAGAAAAGTTCAGGCAAGTTGTTCACTGATGTTGCCTATGAACACTGCCATTTCCAGCGGACTAAAACAAATTCTTGAACATATGACATATGACACTGTAACGCAAGCCGTGAAGTCTGACGTGCTGATCATTTCACTGGGAGAGAGGATGTTCCTCAAAAATGGAGAAGTTCGACGACATCAGGCAGACATCAGAAATAAGATGAGGGAACTTGCCAGACTTGTTCTTGTAGCAAGAAAAATGGACAATGACATTGTTTTTTTGAAGGACTTGATCACCCCAGGAAAGTTTAACACAGTACTTGAGGCTGTTAAACAAATGACGGGGTTCAATACCTTAACAAATAGATTCTCTATTCCCTCGACGGCACTTAAACTGCGCCATTCCCTTGTGAAGGTGTCGTATATCTTGCAAGGAGATGCTATACGCCAAGAGGACGATGCCTTAAAAAGAAGAGTTGAGCAATTCATTAAATTAATTGAACTGGAATGGACAACGCATGTGTCAACCAATGCACTGAAAACCTTATGTCAGAAGAAATGGAACAGCCCCACTGTGCTACCTCTAACTGAAGACATTAGGAAGCTCCAGGATCATCTGAAATGCCTTGAAGTGGCCAACAAAAAAGCTCTCATTGACAAGCCATCCAAAAAGTCATGGAGTGAGCTCTCTCAAGTCACTCTGACACAGCTCATATTATTCAATCGACGTCGTGAAGGAGAAGTTTCCAGAATGGAAGTTAAAACATACCTGGAGAGAAACAAACACAGTATGCAGGATGAAATTCTGGAGAGCCTGTCCCCTTTTGAGAAGAAATTATGTGAGAATCTCATCAGGGTAGAGGTACGGGGAAAAAGGGGTCGCAAAGTGCCAGTGCTCTTCCCAACAAATGTAAGACAGTCTGTGGAACTTCTGATAAAAACTAGAGAAGACGTTGAGATTTCCCCGAGCAACCCCTACATTTTTGCCCGTCTTTATTATGGATCTCAGGAGAACATTCGTAGATGTGACAGCTTAAAACGGTATGCAGATTGCTGTGGAGCTGAACACCCAGAAAATATCACATCCACCAAATTGAGAAAGCATGTTGCCACAGTGTCACAGCTCCTTAACCTTCAAACGCATGAACTAGACCAACTTGCAACTTTCATGGGACATGATATACAGGTCCATAGAGATTTTTACAGACTACCTGAGGAAACTCTCCAAATGGCAAAGATTAGCAGACTTCTTTTTGCTCTGCAAGGTGGAATAAGCAAATTCAAGGGAAAATCCCTGGAAGATATAACACCAAACATCAACTGTAAGTAAAGGATTTCAAGTATTAACTGTAGTTTTTATTAAAACAAGGCAAGTGCTTTATACTTATTCATAAATATTCATAAACATTTGGTTGCAGCTGAAGAGGACTGTAGTGACTCAGATCCAGAGGATATCCAGTCTGAGAGGACTACTAGCACAAGTCAAAAAGGTAAGATTTTCCACTGCATGTCGTACTTAATGCTAAAAAATTATTCAAACACTTGAATCAAGTATAACAAATGTATTGCCATCTATGTGGATTCAGGACACTCAGAGGATGAACATTCTTAAGAAGCGACGTCTACTTCAACAAAGAAAATTAATGGCATTAAGAAATCATCATTGCCATCAATTCAAAAGGGTACATTATTCCACTGACAAGAATATTGTACACATGGAACATCTTGACATTTGTTGAGAAAAATTGAACATTTTGATCTATTCGTATCCTAATTTACTTTTTTGATTTATTCTTAGGGAAATCCAGAAGGCCCTGGTCAAAGACTGAGAGAGAAATTGTTGAACACCATTTCAAGGACTTCCTGAAGGAAATGAAGACCCCTGGAAAAGTGGACTGTCAGAGATGCATAAATGAAAATCAGACTCTAAGGGATAATGGAAGAGACTGGAAAGCCGTAAAATACTTCGTGCACAACAAAATAATAACCATCAAGAGAAATTTGGGCCAACAATATTATGAACAATGACACTGGATATTGTGGAGCATCAACGCTACGTGCCTAAATGCTGGGAGCTTGCATTATGAAGCGTCAGTGCTACGTGCCTGAATACTGGGAGCTCGCATTATAGAGCATCAATGCCACGTGCCTAAATACTGGTAGCTCGCATTATGGATCATCAATGCTACGTGCCTAAATACTGGTAGCTCGCATTATGAAGAAGCAATGCTATGTGCCTGAATACTGGGAGCTCGCATTATGGAGCATCAGTTCAAGGGTTACAACATTGGTAGTTCATATAAATGGAGCATCAGTGTAAGGGTTACAACATTGGTAGTTCATATAAACGGAGCATCAGTGTAAGGGTTACAACATTGGTAGTTCATATAAACGGAGCATCAGTGTAAGGGTTACAACATTGGTAGTTCATATAAACGGAGCATCAGTGTAAGGGTTACAACATTGGTAGTTCATATAAACGGAGCATCAATGTAAGGGTTACAACATTTCTAGCCCATAATAACAGAGCATGAAACAACAGAACAACTGTTATTGACTTTGTTTACTTACTTTTTTTTTTACTTTTTACTATTCATAGAAGCACTCATCACTGAGGATGTAAAGTCTGCACTACCGTGGGGGGTGGGACAGGGAGGGTGAGTGGGGGTGGGGGTGGCTCTTATTAAACTTAAATTAATATAGATATTATTATTTATTATTTTTATTGTTACTGTTATTATGTCAAGAACAAGTCTTAGTTTGTGTGTGAGCTTAAAAGTACTTTTAATAAAACTTATTTTAACTTAACTTCTGTATCTTTGGTAATGTTTTCTATTTGTGGTTATAAGATTATTGCCTTCAAACATCGTGATGGTTCTGAAATGAGCTGTAGGTAAGTCATCACTATTTCTGTGGCCATTAACATACCAGTTAAACTATGCTGTGTAGCCCTTTATAGTGTTGATCTTAAAACACAATACAAGCACTTTGTAACTTGCTTCTGAAAAGTGCTCTACAAATAAAGATTATTATTATACATCCACTAAAACTCAGCCTTTATACTTTGTTACAAAAAAACTTTATAGCAAATAAAGAGACTATTTAGTTGAGTTTATTTTGACTCAAAAGTATGATTACATTTGCTTATTTATTATTTTCATACAAGTTGGAGTGTGATTATCCATGCTATCTAAGAGGGAACCTGTGTCATCATGTACCAGTGAACAGTGGACTCCTGTCGTTCCACACAGTACAAGTGTGGTCCCTTTGTCCTTAATTCAAATCAATAAATAAAACGCATTTCTGTAAGTGTAGACTAAGCACATAGATATGATAACAAAATGTATTGACATTCAGTGGTTGTGAAAACTGGTCAGTTAAGTATTTTAGAACTGAAAAAGTTTAAAGCAATTGTCAAAGTCTGATGTGAAATACTTTTTGAGAATTAATTAAAACTGAAATGAAAGTATCTTACCTCTAATCATTTAATTTATAATTCTACCCTAGCTGTTTTTCTATTTCTGTTCCTTTTTTTGGAATCTAAAATCCTTTTTACTCTCGTGCTCTCTGTGTAGCCCTTTATTGTAATACAATGTTGATTTTAAAACTCAATACTTCCACTAAAACTCAGCCTTTATACTTTGTTACAAAAAAACTTTATAGCAAATAAAGACACTATTTAGTTGAGTTTATTTTGACTCAAAAGTATGATTACATTTGCTTATTTATTATTTTCATACAAGTTGGAGTGTGAGTATCGCTCCGTGCTATCTAAGAGGGAACCTGTGTCATCATGTACAAGAGAACAGTGGACTCCTGTCGTTCCACACAGTACAAGTGTGGTCCCTTTTTCTGTAATTCAAATCAATAAATAAAACGCATTTCTGTAAGTGTACACTAAGCACACAGATATAATGGGAAAAAAATGTATTTATGTCCAATGCTTTTGAAATCTGGTCAGGTTAGTATTTTGCGACTGAACAAGTTTAAATCTCTAGATGTCAAATGTCAAATAATTTTTTTTTAATTCATTCATTTTTTTAATAATGAATTAAAACCATAAAAGTATCTTTATACTGACCATTTTATTTATAATTCTACCCTGGTTGTTTTTCAATTTTTCTCTCCAGGCCTTCAGTGTAGCCCTTTATTTTAATACATGTTGATCTTAAAACACAAGACATCGACTAAAACTCAGCCTGTATATTTTGTTAGAAAAAATTAAGAAATTGTGTTTCAAGAGACAGCTTTCTTTACTGAGTAGCTTGTATAATAGCCCCTCTACAGTCTGATAGACTCCCTGTGGCTGCAAGCCATTCACTCTATAGGGGAGTGTTAAGAACGACGTGTGTGAATGAGTCGTTAAAATCTCTGCTTGATCCACTAGAGGCACTGCTGAGTATGGACTTAAACACTCACACACCTGCAGGTCCCCTCTTGACAATAGTTTAAAAAATTTACCAGATGGTTTTAGACATGATTTTAGCATGATTTAAAGCATGTCCAACAGGGGACCTAAAAAATGTCCCCTGTTCACTTTGAAGTTCCCTCTTAGTGGGTGTGTAACAACGTCGAGGTCCACTGTTAGATAGGTTGGTAAGTGCACACACACACACACACACACACAGATCAGATCATATTTCTAAATGCAGCTTTAAAGGATCAATGTAGTTATTCTGCTCTAGTTCTAGACTGTCCTGAGATCAGCTGCATGTTATTGATCTGTGTTGACATGAATAGGTGTATGAATGTTGTGCTGACATTTGGATGATGTCTGTAGAAGGCTGACATTATGATGATCCACAATAACACAATGACAAAGTCTCTCTACTCATTTTAGGGAAAAGCTCATTGATTAGGACATAGTAATGTTGAGCTCCACATTTAAAACCTGAACACATCTGATTGGATTAGAAATGGATTTTTTTCTCCATCATTTATTCTTTATTCAGATTGGAGGAATGCAGTTTGTCAGAGATCAGCTGTGCTTCTCTGGCCTCAGCTCTGAAGTCCAACCCCTCCCATCTGAGAGAGCTGGAGCTGAGTCTCAACTACAAGCTGCAGGATTCAGGGGTGAAGCTGCTGTGTGGTTTCCTGGAGGATCCACACTGCAGACTGGAGACTCTGAGGTCAGTTCACTCACTCTCTGTTACTCTTGTAGATCTGATATGTTTAATTAACAGTTGATTGATGTTTGGTAAGTGCACCAACAAACTGGGCGAGCTGGTGAGGAAGGCCAGCTCGGTGGTGGGGATGGAAGTGGACAGTGTGGAGGCAGTGACTGAGAGGAGGATGAGAGGGAAGCTGAAAACCATCATGGACAACCCCTCTCATCCTCTCTATGCTGAGCTGAGGCAGCTCAGGAGCTCCTTCAGCCACAGACTCATCCAGCCCCGAGCCTCAAAGAGCTTTGGAGGCTCATTTGTGCCGTCAGCCATCAGGCTCCACTAGGGGTGTGGAAAATAATTGATCTTTAGATGCATCGCGATGCGGACTTGGACGATTCTGAATCCATTGACAGATGTCAATAATGGATTATCTAGAGGTTAACTGATAACGTAATGTTGACGGAACGAAAAAGGCGGAACTCAGAAATGTGAAGTCTGTGGTGTGAACACAACGGAGACGTGTGGTTCTCCCTGTTCAGCAGAGACAGACAGCTGTTTGACATTATCAATAAAATCAGACTAATGTTAATGATTATGTTAATGAGGTCACAGCGTGTCCGTTAATTAAAGTCTGTCTGTTTTCCAACTGCTGGAAAAGTGAAGGCGGTTAGTGCTAGCTAACATCTCCTCTTCAGACTGCGGTCTGGAAGCTGAGCAGGACGCTTTTTTGCTGCTACTTCAAGTTCGTTTGTTGTCATTCATCCACATATCGAGTACACAAATGAACGAAAAGACGTTTCTCAAGGCCCATGGTGCTCAACACAAGTTGTGCTATTTGCGAGTTTTCGTCAATGGGCGTGTCTGTGGCGTCGATGATTCGCCATGAAACAGGAAGTTGTTGTAACTTCAGTGTACATGCTCACATCTGCACCAAACTGTACATGTAGGATGAGAGTCCCGCCCTGAACACATGTACATGCCGACATTCACCCACAGTCATAGCGCCACCTGCTGGCAACAGGAAGTGACTTTTAACGAAGCAGCCACCGCCGCACGTTTCACCTATGTGCACGAATTTGTCCAGACACACAAAAAAGCCTCTTGGAGCGATGCCCTAAAACCAACAGGAAGTCGGCCATTTTGAATTTTACGGCCATTTTTGGATGATTTACACACTCCGTACTTTAACGAACTCCTCCTAGGGATTTGGTCCGACCGACTTCAAATTTCTGCTGTGCCTTCTAAAGGCATTGAAGATGAAAAGTTGTGCTATCTGTGAGTTTCCGTCAATGGGCGTGTCCGTGGCGTGGCGTCAAAGATCAACTCTTCGCCATGACACAGGAAGTTGTTGTAACTTCAGTGTACATGCTCACATCTGAACCAAACTTTACGTGCTTGATAACTCTCCCACCCCGCAGACATCTACACGCCAATACAGATTTATATTCATAGCGGCAAGTGCTATGTAGCTCCACATAGGGGACCCAGGAAGTGACATATATCACCTTCATGCGACGTCGGAACCGCGTAGCAAATTCACAGCCGCAGAGCTCCAGAATGTGCAACTCGGCCGGCTCACACCCGGACGCGCTACAAGTACAAGGGCCCGCCCAACGCTGCTTGCAGCTTTAATCTTGTATTTGTATTGTGTCCTTTACCCCTACAGGGATTAACACAGGTATGTCTTATCTGAAATGGTCACATCTGGATACAGAAGATCCTCTGAACTAATATTTGTTTGAAACTGATCAAGTTTACTTGTTGAAGTAGAAATATTTCGGTAGCACTTTATAATAACTACACACTAAAAAGCATTAGTGAAGTATTACTAAATACGGAATTCATCATTTATAAAGCATTGTAGCCAGCCTAATACTGTGCTAATGTTGCTGACCCGTAGCTGCTTGTTATGACGCGTTAGGCGGCTAATGTTGTACCTGATGTTGCGTGTAAATCAGATCCAGAGGCATCGTCTTCGTTGCAATATCACCAATTTATTGTTCTCCACACAGATGAAAGGTGCACAAAGTCCACAAGCACGAAGATTCCCACAAATGAACATGACAACAGCATTCACACAAACTCCGCCATAGCGGTCAAAAACTTGTTTGCCCTTCCGGGGTCAACACCTGACAACTACCTGTTGCCCCTTCGCTTATATAGTTGAGCCTACAGCACCATCTAGTGACCAAACAAAAAATAAACAAACATTTGGCTCCTATATAAAGCATTGTTCATACATTAATACACATTAGTATGTCATTCATAAACATAGTTATGAATGTTTTATTCTGTATTATCTACAAACTATGAAGCAGTTGTTAAGTATTAGTACATTTTTAATTTATCATTTACAAACCATTGTTCTTACGATAATACACATTAGTAAGCCTTTATTAATAAGCTCATCTATAATGTGCTTAATAATTGTATTTTCATACTTTATACATGATTGGTTCACTATTTATAAATGAAGAATTATTTTAATGACAAACCATTTATATATGAGTTGTTTATGGTTCATAAGATCATTTAGAAAATGTAAGAAAATTATTACATAACAGCCTGTTTTTTTTATTTTTTATACTGACATGTAGTTATTTAGAAATGGTCTAATAGGACGTGTTCATAGATGTTTTATGACACTTATTTCTACAATTTATGATTTATTCTGGTTACTAATGGTTAGTAAGTATTTTGTGTGAGCTCTTCTAAAGTGAGGACTGTCTATATCTTACAAAGCATTTACAAATAATATTGTAACACACAAGAATCAGAGGGCCTCAGAGGGAGGCCCCTTCCTGCAGATCGGTTATAAAGAGGCGGAGCTCCGGGGCCCCCTTTGCTCCGGTGCACAGGCTTTGCATTAAAGTGCGTTTTTTACCCACCAAACAGCTTCAGCTTCACCAAAAGGAACGTCACTGTCACTGAGTTAAATCTCATTTTGTAGCTTCTCTGTCTGAGTTTGCCTCCTTTTCTTCCTGCAGTCAGGACGTATTAATATTAATGAGCGGCGTTTCACTGACCATTTATAGGCAACTATGGGCATTTGAAGGGTTGGACATGGAGCTCCCTCACATGCCCCACATTTCAAGTTGATTGTGATTTATAAATGGTTTTATAAGTCTGATTATTTTTTGGCGTATGCCATTTTTGGCTTTTGGGAGCACGTACACTTTTAGTGAGGATTCTACACACAGTTTTATAAATGAGACCCCAGGACTGTGACGGTGAGGCTTTTCCATGCCATCAGTAACGTTAGCTGGGGCATCTTTCAGGTAGTCCTAGGGGGCTTTCACACCTATGACTACCAATTGAATGTGGTCCAACCAAAAGAGGTAGTCTCGGTCCGGATCAAACTGAACCATGGTTTGGTTCGTTTCTGGTGTGAAAGCATTTTGTGGATGGTTCAGACTTTCAGACTATTTACAGGAAGTTTGGCGGTTGCCGTTTAAACTGGAAACAAGTAAATGCATGGAGAAATGCATTGAAATAAGCACACAAATATAAATCTCCCATGACAGCTCATCTTTAGATACAGACGGCCACAATAGAAGCACACTGCCACCCATCGCTCTGGTCTCTGCTCAAACGGAGGTGCAGATTGTTTGCTGTCTTCTCCTCCTGTCCTGTTGGCGACAATATAATGTTCGCACAATGAGGACGTTTAATTGCGAATTTGAACTAGCCTTCAGTATAGTTGGTGCTGCAGGTAGTAATGCTATAATAATAACAATATAGTGGCAAATATGCATATGTACATTTTTTATTCATTCATTCTAGTCAAAGCTCCCCGCTGAACTGTTTAATAAACCAATCAATGTCAAGTACAGGGAGACGCAGCCAACGTAGATGATGACGACAGGACGCAGGTCTGTCAGGTAAAGTCCTTTAGTGCGGTCGCAGAATTGCAGTGTGAAACCAAACCAAAACTAACCGAATGTATCAAAACATGAACTTTGGTTCGGACCTTGGTGCAGACTTTCAGGTGTGAAGCCCCCTTAGTAGCATCCTTTGGGCTTTGCCACTGGTAGATTTATGAGTTACACTGAAATTGTTTATATTCTTTCTCAGGAAAATATAAAAAAAAAATCTATGAACCATTAACAACTCATATATAAATGGTTTGTCATTAAAATAATACTTCATTTATAAATAGTGAACCGATTATGTATAAAGTATGAAAATACAATTATTAAGCACATTATAGATGAGCTTATTAATAAAGAATACAACATGTTTAACTCTGTTTATAAATGACTTACTAATGTGTATTAATGTAAGAACAATGGTTTATAAATGATGAATTCCGTATTTACTAATACTTCACTAATGCTTTACAGTGTGTAGTTATTATAAAGTGCTATATTTCTTTGTTTCTGTTGGTTTCAATGTGTTTTCACAAATAATGTCTGATCACTGATATTGATCCTTCAGAACACACACACACACACACACACACACACAAACACACACAAAACACACACACACACAGACACACACAGACTGGCCTGAGATCAGCAGCATGTTATTGATCTGTGTTGACATGAATAGGTGTATGAATGTTGTGCTGACATTTGGATGATGTCTGTAGAAGGCTGACATTATGATGATCCACAATAACACAATGACAAAGTCTCTCTACTCATTTTAGGGAAAAGCTCATTGATTAGGACATAGTAATGTTGAGCTCCACATTTAAAACCTGAACACATCTGATTGGATTAGAAATGGATTTTTTTCTCCATCATTTATTCTTTATTCAGATTGTGGAGCTGCAGTTTGTCAGAGATCAGCTGTGCTTCTCTGGCCTCAGCTCTGAAGTCCAACCCCTCCCATCTGAGAGAGCTGCAGCTGAGTGACAACGAGCTGCAGGATTCAGGAGTGAAGCTGTTGTGTGGTTTTCTGGAGGATCCACACTGCAGACTGGAGGCTCTGAGGTCAGTTCACTCACTCACTCTCTGTTACTCTTGTAGATCTGATATGTTTAATTAACAGTTGATTGATGTTTGGTAAGTGCACCAACAAACTGGGCGAGCTGGTGAGGAAGGCCAGCTCAGTGGTGGGGATGGAAGTGGACAGTGTGGAGGCAGTGACTGAGAGGAGGATGAGAGGGAAGCTGAAAACCATCCTGAACAAACCCTCTCATCCTCTCTATGCTGAGCTGAGGCAGCTCAGGAGCTCCTTCAGCCACAGACTCATCCAGCCCCGAGCCTCAAAGAGCTTTGGAGGCTCATTTGTGCCGTCAGCCATCAGGCTCCACTAGGGGTGTGGAAAATAATTGATCGACGATTGGACGATTCTGAATCCATTGACAAATGTCAGTAATGGATTATCTAGAGGTTAACTGATAACGTAATGTTGATGGAACAGGCGGAACTCAGAAATGTGGAAGTGCAGCTCCGGACCGTCTGTGGTGTGAACACAACGGAGAGACGTGTGGTTCTCCCTGTTCAGCACAGACAGACAGCTGTTTAATGAGCGCTGCTACTAAACTTTGACATGATCAATAAAATCAGACTAACGTTAATGATTTTCACCCGCACACTGTGCAGCACGGCAGCGCTTAGCTAGCGTCCTCTCCTCATTCTTTATAGGACAGCTACAGGACAGGCGGCAGTAGGTGACGCTGAAAGCAGAGGAGGAAAAGATGAGCACTACGTTTCAGTCTGGCAGTAAATGTACGCTGCAGGTCACAGCGTGTCCGTTAATTAAAGTCTGTCTGTTTTCCAACTGCTGGAAAAGTGAAGGCGGTTAGTGCTAGCTAACATCTCCTCTTCAGACTGCGGTCTGGAAGCTGAGCAGGACGCTTTTTTGCTGCTACTTCAAGTTCTTTTGTTGTCATTCATCCACATATCGAGTACACAAATGAACGAAAAGCCGTTTCTCAAGGCCCATGGTGCTCAACACAAGATCACAATAATCAAGTTAGAAGAAACAAACATGTGACTACGCTAGACCAGACAAAAACAGGAACAGATATATTAAGGTGAATGTGGTTTGGCTGCAGCACTGTAAAGTGCATAGTTCAACATGTATCTGACTCTATACTAAAAACAGCAGCATCAGAAATGAAAACAGCAGCAGAGGTCAGTAATAATGCTGGAATAATGGAATAATGCTATGCTATGTTAGCTACAGTTATATGAAGTAATATTAAATATCTGCATTTCATTACTACCTACTTCTTTGGATTGGTACAAATACGTGGCTTTGAAAGTACCAAGTAGTCTCACAGTGAGAAAAATACATCTTTATCATTTTACAATCTCATCGTAGCCTCATAATCGTAATGAGGTGCCTAGAAATTCCCGGCTTTGAGGAGACGCATCGTGATATCGAATCATTGACCTGATAATCGTAATGGAATCGTGAGACCAGTGAAGATGCACACCGCTAGGCTCCACAACACCACAGCACCAAACTGACAGACTGTATTTTGACTTGAGTTATTGAACATAATTGTTATTGTATATCGATTTTTTTTATAGTGTGTACACTGTGTGTATATATTTACACATCTACGTAGAATGTCACTGATTCTACTTTTTCTAGTATTTTTTATTGTGTCCTTTACATTCCTCTGTGTTGCTGTGCCAATCTGATTGGTCTTATCTGAAACGGTCACATCTGGATACAGAAGATTCTATGAACTCATATTTGTTTGAAACTGATCAAGTTTACTTGGTGAAGTAGAAATATTTCGGTAGCACTTTATAATAATGACACACTATAAAGCATTAGTGAAGTATTAGTAAATACGGAATTCATCATTTATGCATACGTTAATACACATTAGTAAGTCAATTATAAACATAGTTATACATGTTTTATTCTTTATTAATAATCTCATCTATAATGTGCTTAATAATTGTATTTTCATACTTTATACATGATTGGTTCACTATTTATAAATGAAGTATTATTTTAAAGACAAACCATTTATATATGAATTGTTAATGGTTCATAAGATCATTTTTTAAATATTTTTTTATACACAAATTAACACCCAAACCAAGACAGAACTTTTTCTTAGCAAGAACTCTTGTTGAGTAGTGTTCTGGCAAAGGGTATAAAACGCCTGCTATAGCGAGCCCGTTTCCAGCCCAGGGATCTATATCTACGTCCTGATGGTAACAGAGTGAAGAATGTGTTGAGAGGATGACTGATATTGTGTGCTATTATGTGTGCTTTCCGTAAAATGGCTTTCCTATTGAGGTCAGAGAGGTTGGGGTAGGGAGACCAATTATTTTGGAGGCGTTATTTCTGATGCGTGTAAATTTGTTCTTATTGGTCACAGTGAGTATGTTGAAATAACAGAATGAACAGTAAAGAAGGATCGGTTGAATTATGCTTTTGTAGAGCAGCAGTAGAAGGTGGGGAGCAACCAAAAGGGATTTAAGTTTCCGGATGGCAGAGAGTCTTAGTTGGCAGCGTTTGAAAGTGTGAGTGGTATGTTGATCAAATTTCAGTTTATTGTATCTGAAGCACTCCGCCCATTCAACAGCTACATTATTTATGCATTGATGAGCTGGTAGTGAAATATGGGACCAGGGGTCTCATTTATAAATGGTGCGTAGGTACAAAACAGGGCTGGAAACGTGCAAACTCCACTTCCCAAGCAAAGGTTGTGATCTATAAAAACCAAACTTGACTCACATGGCAGAAGGATGAAACTGTTGTATAAATATTACATAGGCCTACATGCATTGAAATTTATTCTCATAAATAAGGTGAACACGAGACAAATTATATTTAAATTGATGCCGTTTTCAATACGTCAGTCCAGCAAATACGAGAACTTCATGTATTGTATCACATGTTTGTTTCCTTATGGAGCCAAACGCTGAGCGCCAGCATGTGGATGTGATGCGCTGCTTGTAAAAAAACACTATTTTATTGTCATTTCCAACAAGTCATATTTCTTTTAACTCATCGGCAGCCTCGTTAAGTGAAGTTTGTGTAGCCTAAATAAATGTTTAAACACAGCTGGAATGCTTTTGGTTTAGGGTCAATGACGTGACGCCTACATTTGGTGTCCAACTTGATTTTTTTCACAAAAAAAAAGGTTTGAAAGCATAAAAGCATACCATATAAATACAGGACCTCTCCCATATATGTACTCACCTTTAACTTTAAAAAAACATTAGCTGTTTGTAATTTTTCTGATAATTGAAGTGTCAAAATGTCATGCCGTCCGGCCAATACTGCTGTTTTGGAAACTTCTTTGGAATGACTTTAAATCTAATCAAAATTGTGTTTTGCCTTATTTGGCATGATTTCCAAAATGTTTTGTCGTCCTCTTCAAAATCGCAAAGCATCTGTATTTATATTTCCATAATAATACACAAGCAAACTTTGTCCGATGATGTCCATTTTATGAAATATCATGTGGTGTGACCATCAACAAACGACCACTTTCGGACTTTTATGTTGAAATCCATTAGAAGACAGGAAGTTGAATAATATACCAATTTTGCCAAGGACCCATTGAAACAGCAAGTAGGTTTTTAACTCTTTCTCAAAGCTGGAAAAATTTTAAATTGTAACAGCTGGTATGTAGTTGCCACTTTTGGATATCATGTGGTATGACCTTAGAAAAACAATTAATATAAAGTTATTTCTACCAATATTTGTTTTGATTATAAATTTCACGGAGTCCTGTTGTAGGAAGCTAGCTTGTTTTGTTTAGGTGGCCTATTCTCTGCCTGTAAATTTTGATTAAATTAGAAAATATCATGTGGTGCGACCGCTGAAAAGTGGTTTCCATGATTGGCAATTTAGTTTTTGTCCTTTTATTTTCAACGTATGACTTTTACATATAAAGTACTTTTATTGTAGTAGAATTTGAAATAGATTTTTCTGCAATTTGACACACTTTTTCTTACATTTCAGAAACAACGGATTATTTGTACTCTTTGTACAATATCATGAGAAAAATGCCCCAAAAAAAATTTAGAACTTGTAATTCCACTTTGGTAACGAAGCAATATTAGAAATATGTAATTAATTGTAACTGTTTTACCAGATGCCACTCCCAAGTAAAAAAAAACTGCTCGCCATGGACTGCATGTTAATTTTGACCCTACAGCAAGAGCAGAGTCGCTAAAAGAAGCAAAAAATATTGCGTCTTAAAGAAAATTTTAAATAAAAAGGCAACATGTTGCTCTTGTTTCTTAGGAGGAAATGCATTTTTTTTGTAAACATGTGGGTGTAGACCAGTGGTTCTCAACCTTTTGTGGGCCAGCGCCCCCCTATCCATTATCCAGGAATCACATTATCCATTATACATGGAAAAGGTAACAAAAAAACAAGTGAAAAGTAATTATATTTAACTAATAAGTGAATATTCCTCCCAATAACTGTGTGTGAAGCCAGATACTGTTTTCTTGGATGGGGCACTTAATAAGTGGGGGGTATGGGGTCCTCCCCCAGAAGATTTTGAGCATTAAACCCTTAATTTCCTGCATTCTGGTGAAAATTTCTCTTCCAATTTCTGCCTTTTCTGCACCAATTTATGGTGGAAATGTCTAAAAACTCAGGTGGCAGGTGACAATTCAAAATATATCATTATGATAGAATATAATGTAGTGAGGCTCTCAAGCGTTCTCATTGCTTTTAAATATTTTTCTCCTGTAGATTTAATATCATCCCTCCTGAGTCAACACAAATGATTAAGTCTTCCCTCCTCTTTTGTGGGGAAGTAACCTTTTTAAATGTTTGTGGCCCCTTTTCATCTCAGTAATAAATGAATCCGTTTTAATTCAGTTATTGACTGGACTTTATTAGCTCATCTGCTAATAACTCAGTGTTTCCCACAGAATGACAGTGTCGCAGATGCAGCCTGTTAGCCTGGAAAACCCAGCTGTATTCTAACATTAATTTAGCTCTCCTTATTAGCTTGGCTCCTTACATGCTTGCTAATAACTTTTCATAGCTGGGTCTTCAACATTGACAGCGTTGTGTTGGACAGATTTGTGCAGCTGTGTTGAAAACAGACGTCCCCGGTACTCTGGGCAATGTTACTGATTTTTTTCGCCGTTTAAACTCCGAAACGATGTTGTTGCTCCGAGTCCAAGCGGGCGCCATCTTGATTACTGCGCAATACCTGCAAGCTGCCTGCCTGCTGTCGTCTTTTTCTGCAGAGAGGAAACATGCCGCTTGAGAACACACGGTGTTTTTTGCCATTTTGTGGCCGATCCGTTGGAGATATATAGACATGCAGGGTATCAAATGAGAAAGGTCTGCTGTGGGATTGTGTTCTCAATCTACAGGCCTGTAAATCATGGGAGTGCTTTTGGTGACAGGAATGTTGATGAATACTCCTGTTTTATCAATACTTCAATGTTTTGTCGTTTGGAAATAGGTTGTATGGACTGAAAAAGTGTTTTAAAGATATCTATCAATAAAAGTCAGCATTTTAACAATAAATATTGCCAAAATATGGAAATTCGTCTGGTATATTTGAAAATGTTGTATGATAACTGTTGTATTTTAGTTTATTTTCATAAGATTTACAGTTACAATTGCATTCTAGGTATATTAGAAGATATTCAGTTGCATTAAAAGCTTCCTCAGGATGGTTTTGATGGTTTATTGCATTAAAATAAAGCTTTTTCTTTATTGCATCTCCATGTAGTCTGTAAAAGTAAAATAAATATATTAATACACAATGGATTTATATTCCTTAGCTTCTGACTTTTCAAAGGAGACCAGAATTATGCATCTAGGCCAAATGGTTGAGGAGTTATTCCTGATTCATTTTGGGTTTGTAATTTTAGGCGTTTTTTCTGGAAAAAGGGGCCTGTTTTCAACAGGTTAACGAGGGAGAGAGAGAGCGACAGATCAACGAGCGAGAGGATGTGCTGCGCGAATACGCGCTGCCTGCAGCACAAATACGAAAATCAATATGTGCCGTTCAGCACTGATATTGTGGCAGGCCGCCACAAATAAATGAACGTACGGGAAACACTGTAACTTATCTGCTCATGTTCAAACCTTTCTGCACATTCAGAATCTCTCACACATATCTGTGTTCTCTGACATGCAAAGAAAAATGGGAATTCATATTTATTTAACTACATGCCCTATACTGCATTATGTTACTGATTCGCTAAACTGAATGAGACGAGGAGGCGCTCATGCCGAAAAACGAAACTAACCGACAGCACCTGTGATCAGACAGAAAGCTCACGAATAATTCAACACACTTAAACTTCAGCACCTCTGATAAAGTGCCGCTAAAAATCCCCACCAGAGGAAGTCAGGGCTTCAGTTTTTAACGTTACATTTTTAGAGCCTACTGAAACTACAGTATATTTTTTGGCACAAACTGTCTGCGACTCACAGCGCGAGGTGGGTCCACGTCACTCGCTGGTGTCGCAGCGAAGCTGCTTTCAGGGTGAGTCCGACAGCGGAATATCCCTCTTATAAATGTGTAACCACTGCGATAACAAGACGTTCACGGTGTATTCCTCAGAAAAATAAACACTTTTCCAACAAGAAAGAGAGCGTCAGTTTTCCAGAGTTTACACAGTAAACGCCATGTGGATAAAGTCTTAGAGATGATACTCTGACTTCCTGTTCCCATGAAGGCAGCAGGAAGCTGCACCACAAGTAGCTGACGGAGAAAAAATGCAGTCTCGTCCAGTGGCAGTGGACTAAACTGGCAGGCTTTAATGTTGCAGACCACAGTTGTTTGCAAGTAGTTTAAAGTTTAAACTCGTATTGTGAATCTTAAGTGTAAACTCGCCTTAGAATTTCCAACCAACAAAGGCCCCCCAAAAGCAGCTCAGCGCCCCCTATCGTCCTCGGAACGGCCCCTGGGGGGTGGTACCGCCCCCGTTGAGAAACACTAGTGTATACGTCCATCCTCACTTGATTTATTGTGTTGCTTTACGACCCATGTTTACGTTTTTTAACGATCTCTATTGGCCGTGTTGGCTGAGTCAAACCCAGGACTTTCACACAGGAGAACCGCGTTCCATTCCCCTGTGAAATCAAGTAAATGTAGAGTTATTTTCAGTTTGAAGCCAACTTTAGCCCTAACAAAATGTAGCAGAGCATTTATTTCAACAGAAATGGTGGTGCCTTGAACATCCTGTTGCGTACGCCAACCACTGGACTTCACTGTCTTTTAAATGTGGCTGCTGATTGGGTAACACCTCTGACACACCCAATAAATGAGGAAAAACATACCTGCAGTTAATGAAATTAGATTAAATATATTGTCAAGTTATGTTTGTTCAAAACAAAGCCGTGAATGTGTACTGCACTAAAGTAAATGTTTGTAATGACATTTTCATCCAAAAAATTTTATGAAATGTTTGTGTTCATGAAAATTCTTTTAAATTTTAATAATGATATCTGGTGAAATATATTTTTTGTTTAGAAGTTTTTGTTTATTGAGCTCCTTAAATATATATTTTTAATGATATGCAGTGTTCATGTCATTTGGAGCGACCACTCATCATGTGGTGCGACCAATAATAACAATAATTGTATTAAATTAAAAATAAAATATCTCATTCCTGTGACTGAAATATTAATTACTGATACAGTAAGTTTAAGTGAATGGTATTTTTTAAATATTTTTATCAGTTTTATGCAATTTACAGAGAAAAATGATCAATTAACTACATATAAGAAGGGGATTGTGACATTATAGAGCAAAAATATAAGATCATTATTTACAAAAACCCAAAAGAAAATCAAATACATTGTATCTAAAACCTTTATTTAACTGAGAACTTGTAAAAACTGTTAAGCATGTTAAGGAAATTAATTAATTTTAAAATAAATTATGGTCGCACCACATGACATTTTGTAAGGCCACAAACAGTTTATGTAGCTGAAAAAACACTAAAATCATTTAATTTGAAAAAACTACATTCATTTTTGTGTACTCAGCATTCTTAATGTTTGAACAATGCCAATAAATGTACCTGGGTCATCCCGTCTGTCTGTGTGTCCCTCCGGTCAGTGACGTCACTACTCAGAGGGAGGCCCCTTCCTGCAGATCGGTTATAAAGGGCCGTAAGCGTTGCATTAAAGTGCGTTTTTTTACCCACCAAACAGCTTCAGCTTCACCAAAAGGAACGTCAGTGTCACTGAGTTAAATCTCGTTTTGTAGCTTCTCTGTCAGAGTTTGCCTCCTTTTCTTCCTGCAGTCAGGACGTATTAATATTAATGAGCGGCGTTTCACTGACCATTTATAGGCAACTATGGGCATTTGAAGGGTTGGACATGGAGCTCCCTCACATGCCCCACATTTCAAGTTGATTGTGATTTATAAATGGAACTTGCATACAAGTGTGCGTACGCACAAGTCTGAATATCTTTTGGTGGATGCCATTTTTGGCTTTTGGGAGCACGTACACTTTTAGTGAGGTTTCTATGCACAGTTTTATAAATGAGACCCCAGGACTGTAACGGTGAGGCTTTTCCATGCCAACAGTAATTTTAGCTGGGGCATCTTTCAGGTAGTCTAAGTAGCATCCTTTGGGCTTTGCCACTGGTAGATTTACGAGTTATGCTGAGATTGTTTATATTCTTTCTCGGGAAAGTTTAAAAAAAATTAATCTTATGAACCATTAACAACTCATATATAAATGGTTTGTCATTAAAAGAACACACACACAGACTGGCCTGAGATCAGCAGCATGTTATTGATCTGTGTTGACATGAATAGGTGTATGAATGTTGTGCTGACATTTGGATGATGTCTGTAGAAGGCTGACATTATGATGATCCACAATAACACAATGACAAAGTCCCTCTACTCATTTTAGGGAAAAGCTCATTGAATTGATTAGAAATGGATTTTTATCTCCATCATTTATTCTTTATTCAGATTGTGGAGCTGCAGTTTGTCAGAGATCAGCTGTGCTTCTCTGGCCTCAGCTCTGAAGTCCAACCCCTCCCATCTGAGAGAGCTGGAGCTGGGTGACAACAAGCTGCAGGATTCAGGAGTGAAGCTGCTGTGTGGTTTTCTGGAGGATCCACACTGCAGACTGGAGACTCTGAGGTCAGTTATTCAGTTATATATGAGTTGTTAATGGTTCATTAGATCATTTGGAAAGTGTAAGAAAATTATTACATAACAGCATGTTTTTTATTTTTTTAGTTATTTAGAAATGGTCTAATAGGACGTGTTCATAGATGTTTTATGACACTTAATTCTACAATTTATGTTTAATTCTGGTTACTAATGGTTAGTAAGTATTTTGTGTGAGCTCATCTAAAGTGAGGACTGTCTATATCTTACAAAGCATTTACAAATGATATTGTAACACACAAGAATCAGAGGGCCTCAGAGGGAGGCCCCTTCCTGCAGATCGGTTATAAAGGGGCGGAGCTCCGGGGCCCCCTTTGCTCCGGTGCACAGGCTTTGCATTAAAGTGCGTTTTTTACCCACCAAACAGCTTCAGCTTCACCAAAAGGAACGTCAGTGTCATGTGATTTATAAATGGAACTTGCTTACAAGTGTGCCCTACGTACAGTTTTATAAATGAGACCCCAGGACTGAGGCTGTTCCATGCCACCAGTAACGTTAGCTGGGGCATCTTTCAGGTAGTCTTCGGGGGCTTTCACACCTACATCGTTTGGTCCGGACTTTCGGACTGTTCAGTTTGGTACGAACCAAAATTGCAGGTGTGAAACCTCCCCCGGACCACGGTCCGGACCAAACAGACAGAATTTGGTCCGACCAAAAGAGGTAGTCTCGGTCCGGATCAAACTGAATCATGGTTTGGTTCGTTTCTGGTGTGAAAGCATTTTGTGGATGGTTCAGACTTTCAGACTATTTACAGGAAGTTTGGCGGTTGCTGTTTAAACTGGAAACAAGTAAATGCATGGAGAAATGCATTGAAATAAGCACACAAATATAAATCTCCCATGACAGCTCATCTTTAGATACAGACGGCCACAATAGAAGCACACTGCCACCCATCGCTCTGGTCTCTGCTCAAACGGAGGTGCAGATTGTTTGCTGTCTTCTCCTCCTGTCCTGTTGGCGACAATATAATGTTCGCACAACGAGGACGTTTAATTGCGAATTTGAACTAGCCTTCAGTATAGTTGGTGCTGCAGGTAGTAATGCTATAATAATAACAATATAGTGGCAAATATGCATATGTACATTTTTTATTCATTCATTCTAGTCAAAGCTCCCCGCTGAACTGTTTAATAAACCAATCAATGTCAAGTACAGGGAGACGCAGCCAACGTAGACGATGACGACAGGACGCAGGTCTGTCAGGTAAAGTCCTTTAGTGCGGTCGCAGAATTGCAGTGTGAAACCAAACCAAAACTAACCGAATGTATCAAAACATGAACTTTGGTTCGGACCTTGGTGCAGACTTTCAGGTGTGAAGCCCCCTTAGTAGCATCCTTTGGGCTTTGCCACTGGTAGATTTACGAGTTACGCTGAGATTGTTTATATTCTTTCTCGGGAAAGTATAAAAAAAAAATCTATGAACCATTAACAACTCATATATAAATGGTTTGTCAGTAAAATAATACTTCATTTATAAATAGTGAACCGATTATGTATAAAGTATGAAAATACAATTATTAAGCACATTATAGATGAGCTTATTAATAAAGAATACAACATGTATAACTGTTTAGAAATGACTGACTAATGTGTATTAATGTAAGAACAATGGTTTATAAATGATGAATTCCGTATTTACTAATACTTCACTAATGCTTTACAGTGTGTAGTTATTTAAAGTGCTATATTTCTTTGTTTCTGTTGGTTTCAATGTCTTTTCACAAATAATCTCTGATCACTGATATTGATCCTTCAGAACACACACACACACACACACACACACACACACACACACACACACGCACACACTGGCCTGAGATCAGCAGCATGTTATTGGCTGACATTATGATGATCCACAATAACACAATGACAAAGTCCCTCTACTCATTTTAGGGAAAAGCTCATTGAATTGATTAGAAATGGATTTTTATCTCCATCATTTATTCTTTATTCAGATTGTGGAGCTGCAGTTTGTCAGAGATCAGCTGTGCTTCTCTGGCCTCAGCTCTGAAGTCCAACCCCTCCCATCTGAGAGAGCTGGAGCTGGGTGACAACAAGCTGCAGGATTCAGGAGTGAAGCTGCTGTCTGATCTGTGGAGAGTCCACACTGCAGACTGGAGACTCTGAGGTCAGTAGAGGGTTGGAGTCAGTCCATGCTGGTTTCAGCAGTATTGTACTAAACACAGTTAGTATCAAAGCAGAGATCCAGTATTTCCTGTAAACCTCCAACCTTCTCAGCGGCTGCTTACCTCAGTGAAGCTGTGAGAGGAGAATGGTGACAGGCTTCAGGATTGGACAGAAAGACAGAGAGAGAGAACAGCCAGTGATCATGTGTTTGAGTTGATGTGAAGACGACTGTTGTTGTTGTGTTCATGTCTCCAGGAAATAAAGCTGGATTCCAGCTGACAGCATCACAAGATGTATAGAGACAGTGGTCCTCATTCATCAAACTGTCGGACCATCAAATCTGATCTCAAAGTGTTTGTTCTCTCATTTCAACACTAAACTACTGATCAGTCTTTCTACAGAGCAGAACCTCTGCTGAAGTCCAGTAAGCATAGCTAATGTTTAGCTGTTCAGTCTTTGTATGAACATGTAGGACCTTTAACATCATATATATATCTGTCTATGTGTCTTTAGTTTGGTCCAGATGTTTTTAGAACAGTCTCCATATTTACAGATTTGTCCTGTAATATTTCCAAAGTAGCTGAAATATTCAAATGTGACTGAGCGGCTGGTTTTTAACAGCTTTTAACAGCAGTAAATCCATCATTCCAGTGAGCAGTGAATATCTCTCTGTCTCTGCAGTCATGATGCGTTCAGGGACTCTCAGCACTTTATTTCCACTGTGGACTTGAGTGAAACCTGCAGAGTAAACAGAGCTGATGGCCAAAGTCTCTGCAGGTCTCAGTGTGTTCACTCCAATACGTTAACATGAGAGCTGAAAGGAAGCTGGCTACGCTACACAGCCGCTCCACTTCTGGTCTGAACAGGACTGAAGTCCCTGCTGGTCTTTATACTGGATGTGCTGCATCACTGACTGACAGCTGATGAAGGGAGTCTCTGTAAACTGATTATGACTTCTGCTCTCTGTCTTCTTCTCTCATCAGCTGGTGATCTCTGTCAGAGTGTGAGGGGTCAGAAAGGTGGAGGTGTTGAGAGAGGATCAGCTGTGTCCTGATGATCCAGAGAGGTTGAAGCAGCAGCATCAGCTTGTGTGTGGAGAGGCTCTGACTGGGCCATGTTACTGGGAGGTAGAGTGGAGAGAAGAGCTTCATCCAGCAGTGACTGACAGAGGAATCCCAACAAAGGCTGGGATTTTTAATTTTAATAATAAAATTCTGCTGTAACCTACCTATTTACTTTTTTGACATTCAGTTATTACCTGTATCGAAGTTTGGAAAAAATGTAGACCTATGTATCACCACATAGTTGTTGGAAAAGTTGCGAAACATACTTGACTCACTCTGATCTACATGTTGTCATCTTTCACAACGGTGAATAAGATGTTGGTTGAGTCGCGCAGGCAGAGTTTCTTCATAACGGGCGCATGCTCCGCATTTTCCCACGAAGAATGCACTTTGATTATGCATATATTTATATATGATGAAACTACCAAATCTAACACTGTGGCAGCCAGTAAAGCCAGGGAGGCTTGTTGGCAGTGTAGTGAGTAAATTTGCAATTAACTTAACAGTGTTCTTGTTGTAATTTTCTATTGTGTATTTTATGGACTCTTATGTGTAATGTGATTAAAATGTACAAGTTCAAGGTACAACTGCATAATAAGTACATTGTAATAAAATAAAAAATGGAGCCTGGGGAGAGGGGTAATAATAATCTGAGGAAAAACTTTATGAGGAACTAATTATCACAAATCGACAAGTTAAAATTTTAAATAATCTCTGACATTATATATAACATAAAACATTTATGAGAGGAACTATCGCTTCACTTTGTAAGGCTGCAAAATACCACGCATACCTCTGCCATGTATTATGCATGCAGAAAATTATATTATAGGATCCTTCACAGCCAGATTTAGCAACGATGAAATACTGTTGATTTCAGCCCTCATCAGACTTTGCGGTGAAGTGGGCATATTCAGAAGAAAATTGGGATTTTTTTTAGGGAATTTCCAAGTTCTTGTAAATCTACCATTTTCATGTAGGAATTTTTTTCTTGGATTATACAACCTCACCCTGGCTCTGTATTTTTCAGGTATGTAAAATAGTCAATCAAAATATGTGATACATTTAGGATTATTTAATCAGATTGCACTAAAAAGGAGGCCTAATTCCACTGTCTATTTTGTACAATGACAATAAATGGTTTTTATTCTATTATATTCTATACAGATTTTTAAATGAATGATTTAATTTATTAAAAATTATATCAAAATTAAATTAAAAAAATTTAAAAAGCTGCCTGTATGAATGTAATTGTCATGGGTTTGGGTTGGTGGGGTGTGTTTTGCATTTGTTTTCTGTGTTCATTCCTTTCCCTTGTGTTTGCTCTTCTCTGTAGTGTGTGTGTTACTTTGGTCAATTGTTTATTCATCAGGTTTCCTAGTAATTTTGAGTTCATCAGTGTTTCTATTTTACCGTCTCTGTGTTCTTTGCTTTGTCTGCAAGGCACTTATGTCATCTGTATTATGTTTCATTTTGTGACAGTTCGCTGTGTGATTCAGTTAGCTTTACTCCCTGTTAGTTTGTAGTTCGTCTGCCCTGTGGCCTGTACTACAAAGCAGGGTAACTGGCTTATCCATGTAACTTCAGGAGTAACTTTGTGATGTCAGGTGTAACTTCCCGGTTAAAGGTGGATAGGTGTTACCGAGATCTGTTGCCATGGCAATTTACACTGCATCTCTAAACTACTCCGAGCAGGTTTTGTTCGTGGTTAACTCGAGGATACCCTGCACGTGGACTACACACCATATCTGTACTCAGTGTTAATGATGAGAAGTAGGATATTAAAACACACCACTTCATAAAATATGTTTAGATTTCATCCTAATTTGTTTCACTGCGGCTGCAATGAAGTTCTGAACACAACAGCATCACATTCAGACAGCGAGCCCTGCACCCTCTGTGATTTTAGACAGGAATCTTAATTAATTAACGGGTTAGTTTCTTAGATGGAGCCCATCTGTAGTCTATAATTGAATTCACATGTGAAGTGTGAAATTTACAAGAAGAAAAATCGAAAATTTCCTGAAATTAAATTACATAAAAAAATTGAAAATCACTCTGTTTGCTTCTGAATATGCCCAATCCAAGGCAAAGTCTCTAAGGTGAATGATAGTGATTGTGGGATAAACTCACGAGTATTTCCTCACTGCTAAATCCGATAGCAATGTTTAATATAACTTTCCACTGCATGCATAGCCTAATACACGACAGACGTGTGTGTGTGTGATGTAGCAGCCTTGCAAAGTGAAGTTTCTCTCATAACTGTGTGACTATAATGTCAGAGAATAATCAAGTTTTTTTACTTGTAGATTAATCTTGGAAATTAAATTCTCTCTCGGATTATTCCCCCTCTCCTCTGGCTCCTACAATTACAATGGCCATATGTGCAGTTGTACATCTTAATCACATTACAGATAAAAGAAGAGCCCATAAAATACATAATAAAGATTTGAGCTACAATAAGAACACTGTGATGATAATTAGGCTACAAATTTACAATGCGATGCCAACAAGCCTCCCTGGTTTTGTCGTCTGGCACGATATTAAATTTAACTATTAACATGTCTTTACATTCATGATTTCCTGCGCTGTTGCGAAAAAACACCCCTTTTCTGTGAACGCACACCAACTCCAATTAGGTTAACACAGACTCAACTGACCAACATCTCATCCACCTTCGTAGTACTGTTTAACTCCAGTGTAGGCAGTCAGAGTCAACCCTGAGTTTGCCTGATAAGCCCAAGTTAACTCCCTTTGTAGTACAGGCCACAGGTATAGTGGAGTGAAGTTTCGGGACTGATCCTTTCACTTCTGAAGAGGAGAGAGAGTGGGCAAGAAGCCCTTTCACAGAGGCTTTTGGAGATCTGTCAGTGTTGTTTGACAGCACTGTCAACAACAATCCCAGGCCATTGCAGGATGCTCTACAGAACCATATGCGTTTCATCCTAAAATAAGCACTCAGCAACATTCAAGACACCATGAAAGTAATGGATTCTGTTGGGCCCCATTTGATTTCTGTTTTTAACAGCTCCCTATCTAATGGTTGTGTCCCTGATTATTTTAAAACTGCCTGTGTGAACCCACTTTTAAAGAAACCTGGTTTAGATCCCTCCCTCCCACAAAATTTTAGACCAATTTCAAAACTGCCTTTTATTGCAAAGTTTCTAGAAAGAATTGTGTCCAAACAGCTGCTCACTGTACTGGAAAATAAATTCAAAATATTTGAAAAGTTTCAGTCTGGTTTCAGGAAGTACCACAGCACTGAGACTGCCCTGCTTAAAGTCACCAATGACCTTTTAATGTCTGCTGATGAAGGCATGTGCTCAGTCCTGGTACTCCTGGACCTTAGCGCTGCTTTTGACACCATTGATCACAACATCATGTTAGACAGACTGAGGCACTGGGTGGGGATCTCTGGTACTAGAATGGTTTTCATCCTACCTGTCAAACAGGAAGTTTTGCGTGTCTGTAAACAACTATGTCTCCTCATTCTGGCCAGTTAAATATGGTGTGCCTCAGGGGTCGGTCTTAGGACCCATTTTGTTTTCCTTGTATCTGCTTCCCCTTGGACATATTATCCATAAACATGGCATTTCTTTTCATATTTATGCTGATGACACACAAATATACTTGCCCGTCAGATCCACAAACCCTGGAATGCTGAGTTCACTTATCTGCCTTTGTGAAGTTAAAAAATGGATGTCAAATAATTTCCTCCAGCTGAACTCAGACAAAACAGAAATCCTGGCCATTGGGTCCCAGCAGATGGCAAATCAAATACTGCCATCTGCTGGTTCCCTAGTAAATCACATTAAGCCTGTGGCAAAGAACCTTGGTGTTTGGTTTGATAGTAATTTAAATTTCGAGCAGCACACCACAAAGCTTGTTCAATCGTGTTTTTATCAATTTAGAAATATAGCAAAAATTCAATCTATGTTAACTTTTAAGGACAATGAGACCATTTTACACGCCTTCATCTCATCACGCCTGGATTATTGCAACAGCCTTTTTACTTGTTTAACCCAAAAATCTACTGATCGACTCCAGGCTGTCCAGAACTGAGCTGCCAGGCTTTTAACCAGAACAAAGAAATATGACCACATTACCCCTGTTTTAGCTTCACTACACTGGCTCCCAGTATGTTTTAGAATTGACTTTAAAATTCTATTGATCACTTTTAAAGCTCTTCATGGCCTCTCGCCTTGTTATATTTCTGACCTTTTAGTCCCATACGCACCAGCACGTACCTTGAGATCCTCGGGCAGAGGTCTGTTGTCTGTTCCAGAGTCTCGACTGAAAACTAAAGGGGACAGAGTGTTTGCTGTCAGGGCCCCGAGGCTCTGGAACAGCCTACCCGAGGAAATCAGGTCGGCTGAGTCAGTGAACTCTTTTAAGCCCCTTCTTAAAACATACTTTTATAGGAGAGCCTTTCCCGATCTTATTTGACTTTATTTTATCCATTTTATTTTACTTATTTTATATTTATCTTAAACATGTATTTTTGTCTTGTCAATGTTTTCTTGCTTTTATCATGTATTGTTTTTGTTTTATTGTCTTTACACTTGTTAAAGCACTTTGTAACTTCTTTTTAGAAAGTGCTCTACAAATGAAGATTATTATTATTACTAATGCCCAAAGTGCGGGACTTCAATTACCCAGGACAGGACTCCCTCTGTGGCTGGCCGGTTGGAGGTTATGGAGATTGTGAGAGGCCAATTACTGATAGTTTTTTGTTGTTTGGTTGGTTGAGTTTTATTTAATATTTGTTGATTTCACGATTCTGACATAACCTCAAGGTTCTGCTCCATTTGTATCCTCTTATAGATCATATTTGGTAATTCTAGCGACAGAGGTTGATGAGGGGAGAAGAAAAGGAGAGAGGTGAACGAGTAAAGACTGCACTCACTGCTGCACTTTTGTCCCTGTTTGTACTTACAGTTATGGAGAAACCTAGTGTTTGACTGTGTTATTCTCTTTCACACACATATGTTGCTTTCAATAATGTTAAAATGTTACAAGGCTTTACATAAACGGAAATGTTTGAGTTCATTCAGGGGCAAATAATCATTCTTTAAAGGTCACAAATAAAACCCAGGATCCTGGAAATACCTTAATTGTAGCAAAGAGTGTTTTTGGAAAATCAGATACTTATCTAATGGTAATACATATTGTGGCTAGATTCTGAGCTGCCAGACTGCTCTAGCGACGCACACACACACACACACACACACACACACACACACACACAGTTTCCTGTAGATGGAGAGGGGAGGAGCAACCCTGAGCAGGTGATCCAGGTGAAAACAGAGAAAACCTGAAGTGAAAGAGTTGAGTCAGTTTAGAGTGTATTTTGAGTCGACAGTCAACAGAGCAGAAGAAGGAGAGCAGAAGGCTGAGGCAGGGTAAGTGTTAATCCAACATTTATATTATTTCACTGTCATAGTCTCTGAGTCAGTTTTCTCCCTGTGGACTGTAGAGGAAAGAAACGTTAGAGGTAACTCAACACTTTGTGTCTGTTACTTCCTGTTCTCTCAGTCTTGTGACTCTTGAACAAACTTGTTTCTCTTGATTCTTGTGTTCTGAGCTCACAGTCAGTGTCACTGTTTTATGTCTCAGACCAACTGAAGTCCAGAAGATGAGTGTTTGTGTGGAGGAAGAGGAGGACGGAGCAGAGTCTGCAGGATCCATATGTCTGTCTATGAAGAGTGACCGGTCCAATGACCCTCCCCTGAACTTCAGTTTCAAACCTGGACCCTCAGACACAAAGTAAGAGACTGTTTTTACTGTAAACTGACCTGATGGAAGATGATGCATTGAGGATGAAGACAAAATGTTCTGCTAACAGATTTATATTCCTGATGCAGAACTATTAGTGCAGATACTGTTTCAAACTAAGATGGATCTGATTAGATTTCTGGAGCAAAACACCTGAGAACCTCGATTTCAGAATTTACACTTCAAGAACATCTTCATATATTTTTGCTTCACGTTGACGTCACTGTAAAGATTTAGAAGGATTCAGAATCTGAAAGAATCTGCTTCAAATGTGTCCTTCATTTTCTCCTATTTGTCCTCTAAACACTGAGCTGTTTGGCTCTTCCTCAGATCAGCTGTTCTGATCCACCAGATGCATCTTGAATCACTTCAGATCATAATTGTGCAACATGTGGTGAAAAAGCATTTGTAGTTCAGCTTTGCTCACCTTGATGAACACTTTGCTTTGAATCATTAGTAAGTGGAGCTTTGAGCTCAGATTCTCTCCACCATATATTGTTCCTAAAGGTGAAGAACAAACATCCACGGGCAGCACTGATGGAAAAGTTAGCAGTGGATGGAAAAAGGGCAGAAAATGGTCACATGGAGATTTGGACCACTTCTTCATTTAGGGATCCATGCAGCAAAGCTGCTGTTTTTATTCTCATTATATTTTCTTTTTTCTACATGGGGCACTACATATGAAAAGTTTACACCTCGTAATTCGCTGCATGATTCGTACAAAATTTGGTTTGTATGATCTAGGGTCCCTACTCCGTGGACGCATAAAATATGGTAACGATTGCTTAAACAAATGTAAATTTCTAGACATTTCTCATTCCAAAGAAAATCACCCATACGTCCTGAACAGCTGAAATTTTCAGAACATCCACTGATATGTGACAGAACTTTGACGACCTATGATCAATTTAGAAGACAGTCACTCAGTATTTTTCAAAATATGCTAAATCAATAACCTCTATAGCTCCACAAGTCTTTCTTCAAATGCTACCAAAATGTGTTTCAAAGGGTTTTCAGATCGCTCGAACTGTGAGTCCGCATTGATATTCAATATCTTGTTGTAATTTGTACAGTATGCACAACATCGTTTTTGCTCAGTGTTGGATTAGCACCAATATATTTGACAATATAACCAAAACCAGGATGATGTGATTATTTTTTTTCCAATTTCATCTCTAATATTTTGACTGTTTTAAAGGTGCTGTAGAATACTAATTTTCAGATTCATGCTTGTATTTAAGGTTTCTATTGGAAAGTAATGAGAATTTTTTAACACTAATGTTTTAACACAAAAAATTATGTTCCTCATACTGTCCATTACTTCAGCAACTTTTAGAGATTTTTGGTAGGTTGCAAATTTCGCTCATTACTCAGGCACAGATGACACTCATTGACACTGTAAAAATTAATTTTGTGTTTCTGCAATTACTACAAAAAGGCTTGGCTTAGAGTTCAAATCCTGCCATCACTTTAATCTCTTAAGTCATCTGGGTCTACTCTTTTCTTCTGGAAATAGCAAATGTTGCTTTTTCGTGACCTGCTTGGATCACAATCATGACTACTTTTACGTTCCATCGCAGTACTTTTCTCCTTCCACCCCTTCCTAACCATAGCTGTGTCTATCTTCGCTCAGCTGCTTCAAACACAGTCAAAGTGGATTGACACCAATTCCTGTTTCAAAGAGAAATTCAGCAAGCTGCCATAGCAGAGCAGAGATAGACAGAGCTATGACTGAGAAGGAATAGAAGAAGAAAAGTAAAAGTAGCTCTTCAAAGTATTCTTGCCCTTACCTTTTGGGGGCTCCATAGATAGTTGACAGTAGAGAGTTTCAGGAAACAATGACATACAAACAAGGCTATGTGTGAACTTGAACCTGTGACACCGCTGTTACATGCTATAAGTTTAAACCACTTCTATCCTCAGTTCAAAGCTAACTAACTCAATCTATGCTGCCCAGAGTCACTGTAAAACAATGAAGGACATAATCAGCTTGCTCAGTGCCGGCCAAATCTATATATTTTTCAACAAAATGCAACAAATCATTTTAATTCTACAGAAATGTCTTCACAGAGAGAGGAAGAGGAGTTCTGTTTCTGTGGAGGAGCAGCCGTCCTGCTGTGCTTTGTGTCAGGACGTCCTGAAGGATCCAGTCTCTACCAGCTGTGGACACTGGTTCTGCAGACGGTGCATCACCTCATACTGGGACCAGTCTGCTTCATCAGGAGACTCCTGCTGTCCCCAGTGTGGAAAAAGATCCAGAACAAGAACTGCAAGTAAGACTGGACATCTGTCTGCTGATGGACTTATGTCTGAAAAAATTATTTTTGTGTTGCAACGGTCACATAGTGTTGTTCTGCTGCATGTGCAAAAATCTAAACTCTCCATCTTAATTTCTTCTTTTTTAGTTTTATTTGGGTGCTGAAAACTAATACTTTTATAATTAGACCTTTTATTATTTGTCTTACAGTTGACTTTGGTCTGCAGGAGGTTTTAGATGAACTTAAGATCATTCTGAGGAGGAGATGTGAACGTGTGACTGAAGGAAGTGATGAAACAGGAAGTGGAACCCTCCTCAACAGGATCTACACTGAGCTCTACATCACAGAGGGACAGAGTGAAGAGGTTAATACCCAGCATGAGGTGAGGCAGCTTGAGACAGCTTCCAAGAAGAAGACCCTCCATGACACTCCAATCAGGTGCCAGGACATCTTTAAAGCCTTACCTGGCCAACAGAGAGCCATCAGAGTGGTTCTGACCAACGGCGTCGCTGGCGTTGGAAAAACCTTCTCAGTGCAGAAGTTCACTCTGGACTGGGCAGAGGGCTCGGAAAACCAAGATGTCGGTCTGCTGGTTCTGCTCTCGTTCAGGGAGCTGAACTTGATCAAAGATGAGCAGCACAGTCTCCTCACGCTGCTCCATGTTTTCCATCCAACATTACAGAAGGTCCCAGCAGAGAAGCTCGCCGTCTGGAAACTGTTGTTCATCTTTGACGGCCTGGATGAAAGCAGACTTTCATTGGATTTCCACAACAGTGAGGTTGTGTCTGATGTCACACAGAAGTCATCAGTCAACCTGCTGCTGACAAACCTCATCGAGGGGGATCTGCTTCCCTCGGCTCTCGTCTGGATAACTTCCCGACCTGCGGCGGCCAATCAGATCCCTCCTTCGTGTGTCGGCAGGGTAACGGAAGTACGAGGCTTCACTGACGCCCAGAAGGAGGAGTACTTCAGGAGGAGAGTCAGTGATGAAGAGCTGTCCAGCAGAATCATCTCACACATCAAGACCTCCAGGAGCCTCCACATCATGTGTCTAATCCCAGTCTTCTGCTGGATCACTGCTACAGTTCTGGAGCACATTTGACTACAGAGCAGAGAGGAGAGCTGCCCAAGACCCTGACTGACCTGTACTCACACTTCCTGCTGGTTCAGATAAAGAGGAAGAAGCAGAAGTACGATGAGGGACATGAGACGAGTCCACAGGAGCTGACGGAGGCTGACAGGAAGGTTCTTCTGAAGCTGGGGAGGCTGGCGTTTGAACAGCTGGAGAAAGGAAACATCATGTTCTACCAAGAAGACCTGGAGCAGTGTGGTCTTGATGTCACAGAGGCCTCGGTGTACTCAGGAGTTTGTACAGAGATCTTCAAAAGAGAGAGTGTGATCTTCCAGAAAACAGTCTACTGCTTTGTTCATCTGAGCGTTCAGGAGTTTCTGGCTGCAGTCTACATGTTCCACTGTTACACCAGCAGGAACTCAGAGGGACTGGAGGACTTCCTTGGAAAAGACCTGAAAGACAAGAAGAGTCACTCATCCCATGTCTTCCTGAGCAGAGCCATGCAGAAATCCCTTGAAAGTAAAAATGGCCACCTGGACCTGTTTGTTCGCTTCCTTCATGGCCTCTCTCTGGAGTCCAACCAGAGACTCTTAGGAGGCCTGCTGGGTCGGACAGACAACAGTCCAGAAATCATCCAGAGAGCCATCAACAACTTGAAGGAGATGAATCACAAGATCTCTCCTGACAGAAGCATCAACATCTTCCACTGTCTGACGGAGATGAACGACCACTCAGTACATCAGGAGATCCAAGAGTTCCTGAAGTCAGAGAACAGATCAGAGAAGAAACTCTCTGAGATCCACTGCTCAGCTCTGGCCTACATGCTGCAGATGTCAGAGGAGGTTCTGGATGAGTTGGACCTGAAGAAGTACAACACATCAGAGGAGGGACGACGGAGACTGATTCCAGCTGTGAGGAACTGCAAGCAGGCTCGGTAAGTCCAGATATGATTAACATAATAAGTGTAGATTAGTTGTTTTGTTCTTCAAATATAAACACTACAACATTATTATTATTCTCAAAATAGTGTTGTACTTGTTTATTAAAACATTTGTCAGTTGTATTTTGTAACAGATTAGATTGAGATTTTTCCATTTGATTGTGTTTTATTAGGGGTCCAAGCCCGAAGTGGGCTGGGAACTCGATTGTTTCCGTTCTCGTTTTTATTAGGGCCCGAGCGCGAACCGTGTGAGGTCCCTATTGAAACTGTAAAGAATTTTTTTTTTTCCTGCAAAGTAAGCTCAATTTTGGGGGCCTAACCATACTCGAAAACTCACCAAACTTTGCACACATGTCAGAAGTGGTCTTTTTTTATGGGTTTTACGCATAGGCGTTGCAAAATAACTCGCTAGCGCCACCTAGAAAATTGGAAAAAAATTAGCCCCTCGTCCACGTTCAACCTACATGCACGAAATGTTCAGGGGACATGTATCATTTCAAGATGCACAAAAAAGCCTCAAGAACCCATACCCTGAACTCAACAGGAAGTCGGCCATTTTGAATTTTACGGATATTTTTGGATGATTTACACACTTCGTACTTTAACGAACTCCTCCGAGGGATTTAGTTGGATCGACTTCAAATTTCTGCTGTGCCTTCTAAAGGCATTGAATAAGTTGTGCTATTTGTGAGTTTTTGTCAATGGGCGTGTCTGTGGCGTCTATGATTCGCCATGAAACAGGAAGTTATTATGACTTCAGTCTGCATGCTCTGCAGTCTGCACCAAACTGTACATGTAGGATGAGAGTCCCGCCCTGAACACATGTACATGCTGATATTCACTCACACCAGCAGAGCTCCAGAATATGCAGTGCAGAGGAGGAGGGACTGATACAGACTGATGGTATTCTTTCTAAACGTAACTCACTACTTGTGATGTCAGATAAAGTTATTGAGTTACTTTGCTGTTGTAAACCTTAATGTTTTAAAATATTAAATTAAAAAGCAACCAGGCAGTTAATATGTAAGCTTCAATATACAGTATGTTTATTTATCGCAAGTGATATCTCAATACATAACGTTCTCGCACATTGAATATTTTCCTCATACCATGCAGGCCTACCTCATGCCCGTTGGGTCTGGTTTTACCAAATAACCATGACTAAATAATATTAAAGTATCCATAGTGGTATCAACAAAGAATCGTATCGTTAAGCAGTCTCAATAAGGGTATCAATAAAAGTTAACGATCCCCATCCCTATTTATACCCCTACTCAAAAAACCCTCCTTCAACCCTATTCAAGTTTGGAACAATTGGCCAGTTTCCCTTCTATCATTTCTATCCAAAGCTTTCGAATGGGGAGTCGGAATGCAATGACCTCCTAGATCCATATCAGTCTGGCTTTTAAGACTCTACTGAAATGGCTTTGTTGTCTGTGACGGAAGCCTTAAGGTCACCTAAAGCTGCAACACAGTCCTCTGTTCTGATCCTGCTTGACATTTCAGCTGCCTTTGACACAGTCAATCACAGGATCCTGCTTTCCCCACTTTAGGCAATTGGCATCTCGGATAAAGCACTCCTCTAATCCTCCCCAATCCTACCTCTTTCAAGGTCAATTGTCCTCCCCTCGCTGCCTCTACACAGGGATGCCCAAGGCCCAGTGTTAGGGCCCCCTTCTCTTCTCAATTTACACCACCTCACTGGGGCCGATCATTTGGCATGGCTTCTCTTAACACGCAGACAGTTCTCAACTTTACCTATCCTTCCCGCCAGACAACCCCACTGTCTCGGTGCAGATCTAGACTGTCGCTTGGAAATATCTGCAGAGAAGATGGCTTGCCACCTTCAATTAAACCTCTATCCACCATAACATCAAACTACAAGTTTACTCCTCAACCATCACTCCAACCAGGGTGGTGAGGAACTTGGGTGTCATGATTGATGACTAGCTGTCCTTATCTAACTCCTTACAATTCTTTTGTATTCATTAAACAATTTTGTTAACTCACTTCTTTCCCCAGGTGTTTACCCCATTGATGCTGTATGTGCTATGTTATGATTGATTATTTGAATGATCCTTGTTGTTTATTACTATAGACAGATAGATCCACAATATACCATCTATCCAAACAATAAACCATGGGTCTCTATATCCATAAAATACACAATTAAACAGAAAAATATCAGTTATAATAAAAGGGATAGTGGTATGCCGATGTTTCATACTAAGAGATCTTGTAGGATGAAAACGTGACAAGATTTCTCATCAGGTTAAAAGCTGTCTTGCGAGACTCACAATATTTCACACTGTCAAGCCACACGTCAGTTTTCTCACGCAGTGATAAACAAATGTATAATGGTTTGTTTCATTTTTGTGGGTGTGAACCAGACATCAGCTGGTAGAAAAGAGAGATCATCTTTCCCAACTATAGTTGTAAGTGTAGTTGGGCCTCATGCTAACTTTTTGGAGATAGACACGTGATCAGATCACACTGACAGGTTGGGGACATTATAGAAGCCTAAATGCAACTATATCATCTCTCCTTCATCTGCAAGATTCAAGCAAAACTAAAATTTACTGGTATGAAAGAGCGTGATGACAATTATTTCAGGTTTTTCTTGTCATGTCAGCTGATTCCACCACATACTACATATGTCAAGCTGTTTTCTCATCAAATGCATGACGTAAATATAAAGTTTACGTTTCCTTACAGACTTTCTGGCTGTGGACTCTCAGAGACTTACTGTGAAGTTGTGGCCTCAGCTCTGAAGTCCAACCCCTCCCATCTGAGAGGGCTGGACCTGAGTAACAATGAACTGCAGGATTCAGGAGTGAAGCTGCTGTGTGGTTTTCTGGAGAGTCCACACTGCAGACTGGAGACTCTGAGGTCAGACACCATTTTTGTCTTCTGTGCTGAGATTAATACAAGGTGAAAGTTGTGGTGACACTAAAGTACAAATTTCCAAGATTTGATTTCATTTATTTCTTTCATTTTATCCTTATTTCAAGTCTGATTCTTATTCTAATATATTTTATATTATTTTATTATTATTTACTTATATAATACACCACATGGGAAGTAGAGTAAAAGGTATATTTGTCTGATGGATGTAGTTTCTTTTTAAATCCAATAAGCCAATTTCATCCAGACATCTTTTCAGTGATTTAGTTTGAGGAATTACATTCCTCTTATTATTAGAGGTATGCCATTTAACATTTATTATCACAATAACATCTCCTGCACATATTAATATGCCTTCTGATTCTGAAGCAAGTGCCTTCTTCATAACTTTTTGGTCACTTTGTGAATGTAGATAAACACAATGTCACAGTTTGTGTGGAGAGGCAGGTTGGAGGACCCAAATGCAGGACACACAGCTGAAATGTGTAGTTAAAAGATTTATTAACAAAAAGTGAGCGCACTTACAGGCAGCGGCTGAGTCCAAAGACAAATCCACAAGGGCAAGGGAAAACACAAAATACAGGTTGACACGGTTTCAGGCAGATATCCAGACAGCACTTCTTCACACGACAAAAACACTGTAATGACCCAACAAAGATTAGACTGAAACACCAGGTATATATATAGGGACTAACGAGCAGGGCGGGAGCAACACAGGTGACAGGGATCAAGGTTAACGAGGCACAGGCAGGCAGAGAGACAGCAGAGGAAAACAGAGAGACTGACAAGCAGAGGGATCACTGGGGTAACAGACACGACACCGGTTACTGAACACTAGACGATAGACAAAAAAAGAACCCCAATATGCAACAGACCAAAATAACAGATAATAAACTGACCAAACTCAGAAGTGCAAAACATGGCATGGCTGACTGCCACGAGGGTGGTCAAATAATTTTCTATTTTGCCTTGCACTAGGATATACTCTCTATCCCTGGACAATAACTTAAAAGTAACAATTATAAATAAATGTAGGGAATTTTACTACACAATTTTAATACACTCATTGGGGCACCGCTCAACATTGTAAGCTGTCAATCTCATATCTGAATTCTAAGCTCTAAAATACAGTGATTTGATCCTGTTAAATATAACAACAAACTAGTGATAAGGTAAACTAAGGTAACTAAACTATCAGCGGTACTATTTGGGGAATGAGTCATTCTTCAAATGATGAAGAAAAATGAATGGATATCAGTTATGGATCTAACTCCATAAAAGTGAGTCTGAATTTATAGACTGATAAAAGTATTTTGCTGTCTTTTATTAACTGTTTCTTTCGCAGGCTGTTGTTCTTCGGTGTGTTGGTTTCAGGAATGGAAGTCTGAATTTAGCTCTTGCAACCCTCTGTAGTTTGTCAAACTTTGGTTTGACAATTTCGTTGGCCATTTGAAATTAAATAAAGTCAATATGAAAAGAAATAAAAACTTCAAAAGGAAAAAAGTTAATCAAAGAAAGTACTTTAACCCTCTATGGCAAGAATTTTTATTTTAGAAAAAAATATTTTACCCTAGTTTTTGAGAGCTTGGGGGTCCCTGATAATATCAGTCATAAAATGTCCCCCCGAAACCCAACAATTCCCACCAAGAGCAAGCACTTGGCAAGGAGCAGGGAAAAACCATCTTTCAGTTTATCAATCAGTTGATTAGATATTAGCTGCAGTGTGTGTTTGTGTTTCTGAATGTGTGTTTCTGTGGGCTATTGATTGAATCATTTGTGTTTTAGTTTTTTACAAAGTACAATCTCTATTATTTTGCACGGAACCTCAGGAAACAGTTGCTGGTCACAGACTTATCATCAGACTTGTAATGTGATATTTTACTTTTAAAAAAATTAAAGGAGGCAGGTGGTTGCCAAAATAGTGTTTTGTTGCCTGGGGGCAACACCATGCCATAGAGGGTTAAATAAAATAAAACAAAGAGTTAAACGTAACCTCAGGCAGGGGAGTTTTTGAAGAAGACAATGCGAGGCAAGTAATCATTGTCTTTTATCTCAGCTCTCTTAGGGCATGTTTGAATGGAGAGGTGGGGGTTAAGTTTGTGAGAGTTTAACTGTAGTTTACTAAATATATTTAAATCTCTGTATTACGCACATTGACCAAACTTCATCCCACTGTAGTCAAACACACTAACAATATCATGTGCAATCAAACAATCAAAAATTGTGTAAAAGTTTGTTTCAGTAATTAATGAAGAAAATAAAGTAAATCATCATTACACCATTTCCTAACTACTTCTTGTTGTCAACATGCAAAGAAAAAGGAATCTTCTGCCTACAGTTATGTTGATTTAAACACTGTACTGTAATATTGTACTTATACTAACCAGATAAAAGACAAACCAAAGCAAGACTAACTGCAATTTATAGAGCACGATTTCCAGAAAAATAAATATAAATAAAGTCAGATCATGTAATGGTGATGATAAAAAATGCTAGGATATGTAATTATTATTTAAGCTGTCACACTTTAGCAAGGGAAGGACTACAAATTAAACTTTGGAATTGATTACTTTCATATGGCCTTTAAGTGTAGTACTATCTTTTGACCTCTGGGTCGCAGTGTGGTTCCATTGTAAAATTGGATTAGTTGGGGGTCATATGCAGCAAAGCTAGGTAGATGTTAGCCCAGGGGCTCTTCATACAAATTAATTTTATTACCATAAACACACAAACCCACGTGTTACGTCCCTGCTCTCTAGGGGTAGGAGAGACGTAAACATAAACCAGATGGATTTGGTATGGGTGGAAAGATTATTTATTAAACAGTCTGTTACACACAAAATGGTCAAACAGAAAATGGGCAAGTGGGTACTGCGTAAAACAAAGAACCAAATATAATAAAAAGAAATCCCTCCTCACAGTGTAACACATGTAGGGAGAAACACAGCAGCGACACACAGATGGCTGCCCTCGGCAACCGTAACACACATTAATTTACTTGGATAGCTGCAGTATGGATCTTAGACCCAGGAACTAACTACATTTAGCTGGTGAGCAAATCCTGACACGTTCAGATAAAACTACTTCTATCATCTGTGACCAAGAAATTACTCAATCTATCTCCGGAAGAACCTATTGGTTCAGCAGAGGACCAGTTGTTTTAACTGTTCTCAAATTGACTAAAGAAAAGAACTTCTTTCATTAATAATAATCTTTTTATACAGCACTTTTAAAAAAACATGTTACAAAGTGCTGTAACAAGTGCAAAGACAATGAAACATCCTATAAAAGTATGTTTTAAGAATGGACTTTAAAGACTTCACCTGACTCAGCTAACCTTATTTCCTCGACCAGGCTGTTCTAGAGCCTCGGAGTCCTGACTGCAAAAGCTTTTTCAGTTGAGACTCTAGAACAGACAAAAGAACTCTGCCCGCAGATATCAATTTATGTGCAGGTGTGTATCGGACAAGAGATTGAACTGAGCGAGAGGCTATGACTTCACAATGGAGAAAGTTGACCAACTGGAAAGTTGCAACCGACGCAACAACATACGTGTCATTAATCTTCAGAAAAGCTGCAAGGTAAACGCCCTGTTAATCTTTTTGTTAACTGGATTTTGTTAACTGGAACAAAAAACTGCTCTCGCTCCACGTTGGAGCAAGAGCATCACAGAGCATCTGATGGTTGAAAGAGCACATCAGGCTCTTGCACCCTGTCCACCTGCAGACCAGAGGCCGAGACATATCCTGACACGCTGTTGAAATGTCAAGATTGGGACAATATCCTGCACATCGTGGAATGGTGGAGAGAGGTTCCCATCATGTACAGTATATGATAAGCCCGTGCTCTTTATCCCTGAGTGCTGGCTTAATGAAGCGCAGGAAGGAGTACGACCAAGTTAAGAGGGAGCTTTTGTCTAATGATATTCAGTTTGCCCTACTGCGTCCCACAACACAGAGGATCATGCTCCCAGATGGAGAGAGACGATTCTTTAAAACACCTAAGCTAAGGCAGCATTCCTGCACATCTCCTAACTGACCATAACAAGTGGAAACCGGACAGACAGCCATAGTTTTTACGGGCTACACTGTCTTTATTTATTTATTATTGCAGTCACTCTCAGTAACTGACCGGGGGGTTGAGAGTTGAGACATAGCAACTCCTCAGTTATTAGTATTTCAGCAAGGAGCTGATGTTGAAGACCAGAAAAAGAACAATCCACTAGAGAAATACATGGATCCACATAGTTAAGATGAGAAAAGATTCTGAATATGTCAAAATAGCCGTGTGTTCACGCAAGTACATGCTTCAGGACCCAAATACAGGACAGGTACAAGGCGGGTTTATTTAACATAAAGAACAATTCACAAATAAGTCCTGGCACTCAAAGTAAGGCAGTGCAACAACAACCAAGGAAATCCAAAAGCAATAAATCCATAAATACCAGCCGATAATATTTACGTGAACAAACAGGATCAGGCAGACACAACGGACAAGGAAGTACAGAACAGTGTCAAATATTTAAATACTGGCTAACGTGGAGGGAGGGAGCACAAACAGGTGATACTCATCATGACAGTAGACATGATTGGCGTACAGAACACAGACAGATAGGTTACAGAACACAAGACAAGAATCCAGCTACAGTTAGAACCCAAAACTCTGAACAGACCAGTCTGTCACAAACTGGCTGCGAGTCACAGTGGCAGAATGTGGGGTTGCATCAGCTGGGTGGAGTTGATTAGCACAGTTTGCTATTGTGGCACCACCCTGACATGTCACCTATGCTACGGCCTGAATATATATTTTCCTGGTTCTTGTCAGCATAAGTTCTGCAGCATTCTGTATCAACTGAAGAATATTAAGGACATTATTCCGGCAACCTAAGAAAAACAAATTGCGGTAATCCAGCCTAGACGTAACAACTGCATGAACAAGTTTTTCTGTATAATTTTAAGTCAGGATGTGCCTGGTTTTTGCAATGTTAAAAAAGTGAAAATGACATATAGTTATAGTTTATTTTATGTGGGACTTGAAGGACATATCCTGATCAAAGATAACTGAATGAATTACTATGGTGCTGGAGGCCAGGGCAATGCTATCTAGAGTAACAATATCTTTAGATACTGTGTTTCAAAGGTGTCTGTAGCCAGGTACAATAACTTCAGTTTTATGTAGTTAAGTTTTACATAAGAAAATGGCAAGTCATCACGGTTTGTACATTATTAAGGCATGCCGGAAGTTTAGCTAACTTGCATGTATGTATTTTTTTTACATAGGGATTTATTGCTTAATCTTATTGAAGGCTTCATAAAATGAAGAAATGATAATTCTGCTTCATTGCGTGCAATTCCAATCAGTATTGCACAAGTATAAGCCTCCACCTTGGGTTTCTACTGCTGTGTTTGTGTCAGTGGTTTGTGCCAGCTAGCTCCATGGGGTACCCTTTCCTTTTCATATCCTCGAATACATCTGCTCATCATTGTAGAGACAAGATCTGTTTTCTAGATCCTGACCGATTTATCGTTTTGACTATTAAAAGGTCGGACCTTTCTCTCTTGTCATGAGTGTTTCATATTTTGCCCACCAAAGGGTGCTCTGCTGCTCCTCTGTTCAAAACACTGTAGCACCACAGAACAAAACATCTGCTGACCGGAGTCTACTGGAGCATGTAGAAACAACTAGCTCCTGGTAGCAGATTGAATTTTAACATCATCAAATATCAAAATCGCCATCAGACTTAAAAATCCCATATCAGTCGGGCTCTACTGTTTTCATGATGAATCCTCATCTTCTCAATGTCTTGTCACGCCTCGGTACGAAAGTCGTGTGCACAAGTGATCATCCTCTTAATGATCTGTTCTTTATTCAGATTGAGTTCCGGTAGTTTATCAGAGATCAGCTGTGCTTCTCTGGCCTCAGCTCTGAAGTCCAACCCATCCTATCTGAGAGAGCTGGACATGAGTCTCAACTACGTGCAGGATTCAGGAGTGAAGCTTTTGTGTGATTTTCTGGAGAGTCCACATTGTAGACTGGAGTATCTGAGGTCAGTTCACTGACTCACTGTTACTGTTGTAGAACTTATGTTTAATGAACAATTGAACCAAATGTCTGTTCATACATAAAGTTGTAAATGTCCTTTTGTTCATATTTTCATGTTTCCTGTACTAAATTTAGTCTGCAGAGTTGTGTTTCTTAAAGAAACTTTAGAAAATGTCCGCTGTTAGTCGTTAAAGTAAATGAATGTTTCTAATTTTTGGTAAATGGTCACATCTGTATACAGAAGATCCTCTAAACTAATATTTGTTTTAAATATTATCAAGTGTATGTGTTGAAGTAGCAGTATTACTTTGGTTTATGTGAATTTCATGTGTTTTCACAAAGAATGTCTGGTCATTAAAATTGAAGGTAACAGGTTTATGAATATTTTTGTGACATTTGGATGATGTCTGTAGAAGGCTGACATTATGATAATCCACAATAACACAATGACAAAGTCCCTCTTCTCATTTTAGGGAAAATCTCATTGATTAGGACATAGTAATGTTGAGCTCCACATTTAAAACTTGAACACATCTGATTGGAGTAGAAATGGATTTTAATCTGCATAATTTATTCTTTATTCAGATTGAGGTTCTGCAGTTTGTCAGAGATCAGCTGTGCTTCTCTGGCCTCAGCTCTGAAGTCCAACCCCTCCCATTGAGAGAGCTGGACCTGAATGACAACAAGCTGCAAGATTCAGGAGTGAAGCTGCTGTCTGCTGTATTAGAGAGTCCGAACTGTGGACTGGAGACTCTGAGGTAAGATGCCTTTTTTTTACTTCTGTGCTGAGATTAACATGATGTGGCAACCCATTCTCAACCTAGGGTGACCGAAATGGACACTTTGTCAAGACCGTTTGGCATAGCTTTTCAATGTCAATGTCCTGGGTACCCTTTAGGCTCACTTTTGTACGTGTAGGGCGTTGCGGTGTTCGGTGAGTGACTACCAGGTTTTGAGCCGAAATGCATGACACAGGAAAACTGACAGAAAATGAAAGGTTTTTAACCCACAACAAAATAGAAAATCAGACAGTGTTCACATTCTGGCTACTGCTTCATTGAATGCAGATTACATTTTATTCAAAGTTAACGTAAGTAAGAGGAAAGGAGATATTCGCTAAAAAGAGTAAGTTGAAACTGAAAAAATTTGATATGATAAGAATTAGGAAAAAAAGAGATAATATTGCAGCCTGTATTTTATGTCAGTGTCTTTGGTTCTTTTTCAGCATTGTGTGGATGTGTGTTTGAATGTAAATGTTGGTCTGCTGTTGTGTGTAAGGGTCTGACTTTCTGGCAGTTTTGCTCTAGTTAGTGACCTCTGACTACAAAATTTGTTGTGTGGTATAGGCCACATATGAACTGGTGTAACAAATTTTATTTATCGCCATCCACATTAGTTAAATAAGCAAGGATAAATTGTAAGCATTGTAAGATTTTAGTTCCTTGAAGCCGGGCGCCTGTGATATACTGGGTTTGACAGGGGGAACAGACATAACACTGACAAGTAGCAAAACAGGCCAAACTCAAAAAAAAAAAAATAGGCAGAGGCCAACCAAAACAAAACACGCAAGAACAAAGCCCAAATCAAACAACAATCAACACTATAATAATAATAATAATAATAATCCTTATTTGTAGAGCACTTTTCAAAAACAAGTTACAAAGTGCTTTAACAAGTGTAAAGACAATAATACCCAAGAGACAATAATACAAAAAAAAATACAAATAAAAGCATGAAAACATTGAAAAGACTAAAATACAGATAAATGTTAAGGGACGGGATAGAAAGGAAGGTTTAGGGGAACGGGCAGGGTTGAACTGAAAACATAGGGCTAGACAGGGTGCCTGAGGGTAGAGTTAGGGGACTAGAGAGTACAGATGGGGTGCCAGAGGGCGGAGCTGGGAGGCCAGGGGGTTCGGGCGGACGTCCCGAGGGCGGAGCAGAGGGACCAGGGGTTCGGGCGGACGTCCCGAGGGCGGAGCAGGGGAGACAGGGGGTCCGGCGGACGTCCCACGGACAGAGCAGATGAGACAGGGAGGTCCGGCGGGCGGCCCGAGGACGGAGCAGGGAAGCCAGGGAGGTCCGGCGGGTGGCCCGAGGGCGGACCAGGGAAGCCAGGCAACACGAGGAGCAGGGGTCGGCCGGACCACCAGCGGGGCTGAAGCCGGTCGATCCGCCGACAGAACACGAGGAGCAGGGGTCGGCCGGATCACCGGCGGGGCTGAAGCCGCCAACAAGACACTCACCGTCAGCCGGGCTGCCACCACAACAGATAAATATAAAATTAGTAAAATACAATAAAATAAAAATATAGGATAAAATAAAGTCAAATAAGATCGGGAAAGGCTCTCCTATAAAAGTATGTTTTAAGAATGGACTTAAAAGAGTTCACTGACTCAGCCGACCTGATTTCCTCGGGCAGGCTGTTCCAGAGCCTCGGGGCCCTGACAGCAAACGCTCTGTCCCCTTTAGTTTTCAGTCGAGACTCTGGAACAGACAACAGACCTCTGCCCGAGGATCTCAAGGTACGTGCTGGTGCGTATGGGACTAAAAGGTCAGAAATATAACAAGGCGAGAGGCCATGAAGAGCTTTAAAAGTGATCAATAGAATTTAAAAGTCAATTCTAAAACATACTGGGAGCCAGTGTAATGAATCTAAAATAGGAGTAATGTGGTCATATTTCTTTGTTCTAGTTAAAAGCTTGGCAGCTGAGTTCTGGACAGTCTGGAGTCAATCAATAGATTTTTGGGTTAAACAGGTGAAAAGGCGGTTGCAATAATCCAGGCGTGATGAGATGAAGGCGTGTAAAATGGTCTCGGTGTCCTTAAAAGTTAACATAGATCGAATTTTTGCTATATTTCTAAGTTGATAAAAACATGATTGAACAAGCTTTGTGGTGTGCTGCTCGAAATTTAAATTACTATCAAACCAAACACCAAGGTTCTTTGCCACAGGCTTAATGTGATTTACTAGCGAATGGCAGTATCTGCCATCTGCTGGGACCAGGATTTCTGTTTTGTTTTGTTTTGTTGTTTTTGAGTTCAGCTGGAGGAAATTATTGACATCCTTTTTTAACTTCACAAAGGCAGTTGTTAAGTGAACTCAGCATTCCAGGGTCTGTGGATCTGATGGGCAAGTATATTTGTGTGTCATCAGCATAAATATGAAATGAAATGCCATGTTTATGGATAATATGTTCAAGGGGAAGCAGATACAAGGAAAACAAAATGGGTCCTAAGACTGACCCCTGAGGCACACCATATTTAACTGGACAGAACGAGGAGACATAGTTGTTTACAGACACGCAAAACTTCCTATTTGACAGGTAGGATGAAAAACATTCTAGGGCAGTACCAGAGATCCCCACCAAGTGCCTCAGTCTGTCTAACTGTCTGATCAATGGTGTCAAAAGCAGCGCTAAGGTCCAGGAGTACAAGGACTGAGCACATGCCTTCATCAGCAGACATTAAAAGGTCATTGGTGACTTTAAGCAGGGCAGTCTCAGTGCTGTGGTACTTCCTGAAACCAGACTGAAACTGAAACTTTTCAAATAATTTTTTTATTTTCCAGTACAGTGAGCAGCTGTTTGGATACAAGTCTTTCTAGAATCTTTGCAATAAAAGGCAGTTTGAAATTGGTCTAAAATTTTGATGGAGGGAGGGATTTAAACAAGGTTTCTTTAAAAGTGGGTTCACGCAAGCCGTTTTAAAATAATCAGGGACACAACCAGTAGATAGGGAGCTGTTGAAAACAGAGATCAAATGGGGCCCAACAGAATCTATTACTTTCAGTAAAAATTTTGTAGGTATTACATCAAGTGGGCTGGAGGACACTCTCATTTGTGTTACTGTTTTTAAAAGCTCAGACAGGTCGATGGGATAAAACTGGTTAAAACTCTCTTGTTGCTGGTGAGGAACCTCTGAGTAAGAGGCCGCGGGGGTAATAGAGGCTCTGATTGACACCACCTTATTGGTAAAATAAGATAAAAACAATTCATAGTCATCATTACTTCCAGCTGAGGCACAAGGAGGGGTTGGGTTTACCAGCTGATCCACAGTCTTAAACAGAAACCTGGGATTGTGTTTATGTGTAGTAATGACTTCAGAAAAATAGTGTGTTCTCGCATGCTTAACCGTGTTATTGTATTTAATTAATAAATCCTTCAGACTGAGGTAATGGACTTGGAGACTGGATTTTTTCTATCTGCGCTCTGCTTTCCTGCATTCCCTTTTTAGGCTGCGAATGCTGTCATTTATCCAGGGTTGCTTACTAGCTTTAGACGTAGGCCTAACCTTTAGAGGAGCAGTAATATTTAGTGACGACAAGCAGATATGATTGAAGTGATCAACCAGATTGTTGGTGTTGGAATCAGACAGGTGTTGGCTTTGGCTCTGAAAGAATGCGTAAAACTTTGAAACACTTTGTTCATTAAAGAAGCGAGAACACACAGGGCTTGGTGAGGCGGCATGAGTAACAGGCGAATCGCAGCTAAAAACAATCCATCTGTGGTCAGATATGGTCATGTCCAATAATTCCACAGAGTAAATGCTGACACCCATGGTAAAAACCAGTCCAGTGTATGACCATAGTTATGTGTTTGCCCTTTGACATGTTCTTTGAAGTTAAAAGAAGTGGCCATATTTAAAAAGTTAGTTGCATTAACATTGTTGGGGTCATCAACATGAATATATGCGTGATGATGACAGGAATAGAGGTCTTTGAAACAGTGCTGGGAGCAGACGGCTTTACAGCAGGTGGAGACAGTTATTTGTGGCAGTGAGGCAGAGATCTTTTCAGTGAGCGGTGGTGTGTCCAGGTGTGCTGCATGAATGATTAGTCATTCACGTAAGTCATGTGTGGACCGCACCACATGCTGTATGTGCACAGCTAACATTTCTGAGCCCCGTTTGTTTGGGTGAAGTCCGTCTGTCTTAAAAAGAGACATTCTTTGCCAGAAAATATTAAAATTATCCACATAACACACACGATGAGCCCTGCAGGCGGACTGGAGCCAGTCATGGAGGCCAAGGAGTCTACTGAAGCGGCCAGCACCGCGACCGACTGTGGGAATGGGACCAGAGATAAAAACGGACTTTCCACACTGCTTTAAAAAGTTAAGAAGACGGTTAAAATCTGATTTTGTCAGCTCAGACTGCTGAAGAGCTGTGTCATTTGTTCCGACGTGGACTATCACTCTTGTGAGGACGGGAGCGATGGCATCCGGTCCTGGCGTATTTTTTTTAAATGTCAGCCGTGGTGGCACCGGGGAAACAGTGAGTGGTAGCGTTAAAGAAACGGATGTTTCTGGTTATGGAGTCACCAATTATTAGTGTGGTTGGGGAGAAAAGAGGACGAGGAGATGCCGGTTGTGGGGTTCCAGAGCAGGACTGAGCAGAATCTGCTTCAACACTGCGTGCGGACTGAGGATGGAGTGTGTGAGCTGCCGAGTGTTGTGTTGGAGTAGCAGTAACAGACCTGAGAGAACGGCTACCCGACGGTGCAGGGCAGAGACGGCCTCCGGAGCGTCTGAGCACAGCCTCCTTCAGGATCCTACGTCGGGAAGTGGATGTTTTTGACCGGGATGACGGCCGCCGATCAGGCCCAGCGGCAGACCGGCGGCCCAGTGCAGGAGATGTAGCCGGTGGAGGAGATGCAACAGTGTCGGCAGGCACTGTGCGCCGAAAGAGATCCGTATCAGGGAGACTCGAAGCCGCAGGTGAATCCGCTGGATGGACCGGATTGTCGTTAGACAAGGCTGCATAGCGGTTGGAGAGGCCGATGTGTGGAGGAGAGGCAGCCCCATCCGAGCCTCTCTTGCAGCCACGGACCACCACTTGCCCAGGTTGACTGATGCTTCGTGGGCGAAACAGGAGGAGAGCCTCGGAAGGCCAGAGGGGTCCCAAAACACGGTGTCCTGGATGTTAGCGGTTGCGCTAAGAGAAACAATCTGTTAAATCCATCCATAAAGCCAGTCAGCAGGGAATCTTTCTTTTTGAGTTCCTCTGAAAGTCGTCGGATGTCTTCCATAAGGTCAGCAATCTTCTTGTTCGCTTTCTTAAGGAGTGTGCAGTCCTCGTGGGGCAGAGTTATCTTGTCTAGCATAGTCACCGGAGGTTTGTTGCGATCAGTAGCGTTGATCGCGTTTTTATGGTCATCTAGCTTAAAATCCATGTCGGATGACTAAAATCCTTAACCCACGTAAAACTTAAGTTAAAAACTTAAGTTAAATAAAAAGGATATAAAAAATTTAACGAAAAAGAGTGGATTAAAACTGGATAAGAGTTCGGTTTAAGATGGAGTGGCTACAGGCGCCAACGCATGCGCAGAGTGCAGATTACGTCAGCGATCTTGTGACAAGATGATGCTACCTTCACTAAGGTAGAACTGCAAACAGCCGGACTGAAAACAAGATGTCAAACATGAACTGGACATAAAATACAGATCAAATAAAGCAGATAAGCAGACTAGATAACTGAATAACACAAGCAAACTCCACAACAAGACACAGAACAGGCAGGACCAGAACAACTGAGTGACACAACAGGGTTCCTTACCAGCACAGACAAAGACAAGCATGCAGAGACAGAAACCGCAGACTACAGCAGAGCAATACTAATCAAAACTACAAAACAGGCAGAGGTAACTAACTAAGACTGTGCAGACAGGCAGAATCATGAAATGATGGTTAGACTTTCAAAATAAAATTAGTTGTCAATGTTGTAAAACAGCATGTGGTCAATGTTGTGAAACTTTGCAGTTTGGTGCCAGTCTAGGCACCAAAACTACTTGGTTAGGTTAAGAGATCCCGGTTTGGCTTAAAATAACTCTGTTACATGACGTTACATAAGTTTACTTAATTAAGTTACATATTACGTAACATCACTGAAAGGAATCAACGTTGACTTTTTGTTATTTAAAGTATTCCTTTGAGCGATGAACAATCTCGCCAAAAGGCTTCTCCTAGTGTGTTGAACTATAGAGGTAAAGGGTGCCATGTTTTGGCACCAGACGCCGAAAGACATGACAAAGCGTAGCTATTTGACACTGTGAATAAGTTGGTTGTTGTTGGGTGTCAAAGTTGTGGTGACACTAAAGTATAGACGTGAGTCTGATATTATGCTGATCCACACAGAATCTTAATGCTAAAGTTTATTTTCTTCTTCAGTGGTTTAGTTTGAGAGCAAAGTTGAGCTCCACCTTTAAAATCATATATTTTATTAATATCTAATATAACCTAATATAAAATTAATTTGGGAGGCATTGGAGAGCATGCTACACGCGTGTTCAAGGACTGGCCAACTGACCAAGGTAGTAAAACTTCTGCTTACATCATAGGCTCCCGAATTAGTCTGCTCTGTTACTACTGTTGCAGCTGTAAAATGGTAGATATATTCTTTAAGACTTCACAACCCCTGCAAAATGAATTGTTTCACTATCAGAATTTGATTTATAACATTTGGAGAGTCACACAATTTTGATTATTTTAACCCCACTCAAATTAGCATAGGGCAAAACCAGTACTGATAATAATACATTTTATTTATAGGCGCCTTTCTGAACACTCAAGGTCACCTCACAAAACATAATATAACAGTACAGCAAAATTTGATAAAATTAACATCTGTAATTGCAGTGCATAAAATCATGGTACAAAACAACTGGAAACAAAGATTGAGAGACTGATCATGTGGAATATACCTGTTTAAAAATATGTGTTTTCAGGCGGGATTTTAAAATGGAAAGTGAGTCAATGTCTGGTGGAAGAGAGTTCCAAAAATGAGGGGCAGAGCGACTGAAGGCTCTGAACCCCATGGTGGTCAAACGAGCAGGAGGTACAGTGTGGTGAATAGAAGAAGATGCCCTAAAAGTACAGGTGGTGGTGTTAATGTGAAGGAGGTCAGTGAGGTACTGAGGAGCGAGGTTATGAATGGGCTTGATGGTCGGGGGCAGATTCTTGAAATCAATGCGGTATTTAACTGGAAGCCAATGAAGCTGCTGAAGGACAGGAGTAATATGATGAATAGAAGGTTTTCTGGTGATGATCCGGGCAGCAGAGTTCTGAACCAGTTGAATTTTATGTATGGATTTGGGAGGAAGAACAACAAGAAGAGAATTACAAAAATCAATGAGGGATGTGACCAGTGTGTGAACTAGAATGACTGTGTTAATGGGTGAGAGAGACTGTTGGAGGCGATTAATGTTACCTAAATGGAAGTATGCAGACCGAGTGATATTATTAATGTGAGCTTGAAATAAATGTGTGCTGTCAAGGATCACACCCAGACTCTTGACCTAAGGGGAGGAGGAAACTGTGAAGTTGTCAATGGTAAGAGAAAATCAGATTTAGTCAAAGTGGATTTGGTGCCAATGAGGAGAACCTCGGTTTTCTGTCACTGTCACTGTTAAGTTTGAGGAAGTTGCAAGAGAACCAGGATTTGATTTCCATTAGGCAATCAGAGAGGGAGGTGGATGGGAGAGACGTGGTAGGTTTGGTGGACAGTTAGAACAGTGTGTCATCCGCATAGCAGTGGAAATGGATGTTAAATTAAACAAAGATATGGGCAAGAGAAAGCAGATAGATGATGAACAGAAGGGGCCCCAGGACAGAGCCCTGGGGAACACCAGTAGCAACAGGGGATAGCTCTGATTTGAAATGTTTGAGCTGGATGAACAAAGTGCGGCCAGTAGTAGCAGTCTCTGGTATGCATGCCCTTTGCTTAGCCTGTCAAGACGTCCTGTCCTTACTAAAGCAACAAATAGAACAAAGAACACAAAATCTTTTAAATAAAGACAGGTTAGGGCATTACTATTGTATTAATTTTTTGGATATCTTTTGTTTTTAGTGAGTAAGAAGTAGTGTTGTTTTTTTCTATGAAAGATAATAAAATAAATAATCTACAGTATGTAGTGTTATTTAAAACATGGCAAAAATGTGATAAACATTTAGTGATCTTTTTTTGTAGATTAGGGTTGCAATGAACGTATGTAATTACATAAATCCCCCTTTAATGCTTATACTGACTCAATAGTTTAAGATGCTTTGATTTTATAACTTTCATTTCAAGCAGGAACATTGTGTTCTAAAGTTACATAATTTATTCTTTTTTTAGATTGAGTTCCTGCAGTTTGTCAGAGGTCAGCTGTGCTTCTCTGGCCTCAGCTCTGAAGTCCAACCCCTCCCATCTGAGAGAGCTGGACCTGAGTGACAACAACCTCCAGGATTCAGGAGTGAAGCTTCTGTCTGCTGAACTGGAGAGTCCACATTGTAGACTTGAGACTCTAAGGTCAGTTCCTGGACTGTCTCACCCCATTTACATTAGGTATCAAAATGGGATCTGTATCCATTATGCAGATATTAAATTATCGAATCTTGCCTTTGCATTTACACCTGGTATTTTTAATGTATTCTCATTATCCTCATTAAGAGTGTCTTTTTACTATTGATGAGCTTGCAAACCTGTTTCAAAAACAGTTAAAGTACACAGTCAAGCTGTGTAAAATGTAAATAGAAACAAAATGTGACGATGGCTGTAGAAGGCTGACATTATGATGATCCACAATAACACTATGACAAAGTCACTCTACTTATTTTAGGTAAAAGCTCATTGAGGACATATTAATGTTGAGCTATATACATCGATCAGCCATAACATTATGACCACCTGCCTAATATTGAATAGGACCCTTTTGCCACCAAAACAACCCTGACCCGTCGAGACATGGACTCCAGAAGACCTCTGAAGGTGTGCTGTGGTATCTGGCACTAAGACATTAGCAGCAGATCCTTTAAGTCCTATAAGTTGTATGTTTTGGCCTCCATGGATCCGTCTCATTTGTCCAGCACATCCCACAGATGCTCGATTGTTTTGAGATCTGGGGAATTTGGAGACCAAGTCAACACCTTGAACTCGTTTTTTTGCTTTGTGGCAGGATGCAGTATCCTGTACCACTGCCATCAGGAAATCACGTTTCCATGAAAGGGTGTACATGGACTGCAACTGCAGACAGAGAATCATTTTAAAAACATGCAGTCTGGAGAAGGCACCCTTTGAACCTGAAACAGCTGGAGCAGTTTGCATATTAGGATTGGGTCAAAATACCTGTTGACAAGTGCAGAGGTTTCATTGAGAGTTACAGAAATTGCTTGATTGCAGTGACTGCCTCAAAAGGTTGTGCAACAAAATATTAAGCTCAAGATACCATCATTTTTGTCCAGGCCAGTTTCATTAGTTTGTTTTTTAAAATGATTTTGTGGAACGACAATTCAAAAGCAATGTCTGATTTCATCAGTTAATTTCCTGTAAAAAAAAAAATTATTATTACTTTTGTCAGTTTCAAGTTATTTCAGGGATCATTGTGGGCTTTTCGTTCTAAAATGGAAGGGTACCAACAATTTTGTCCATGCCTGTATATATGTATTTGGCTGATGAAGAACTGAGGTGGAGGTGGTGGAATGGGAGTGGCAGGATCTGGAATTGAAAGAGAGTGTCACTAAATGCTGGACTGCTCAAGAACGGCAACTAAGGGGGTAGAAAGGGAAATAAATGCACACTCTACTCATTTTAGAGAAAAGCTCATGGATTAGGATGTTGCGCTACACATATAAAATATGAAAACATCTGATTGGATTATAAATAAATACAATACTTCATATATATAATTTATTTCTTTATTTAGATTGAGTGAATGCAGTTTGTCAGAGATCAGCTGTGCTTCTCTGGCTTTGGCTCTGAAGTCCAACCCCTCCCATTTGAGAGAGCTGGACCTGAGTGGAAACAGCCTGAAGGATTCAGATGTGAAGCTAATGTGCAATGTTCTAGAGAGTCCACACTGTAGACTGGAGACTCTGAGGTCAGACATAATTTTTTCTACTGTGTTGAGATTAATATGTTATCAAAGTTGTAGTGACACTAAATTGCAGACATAAGGCTAATCTTATACTGATCCACACTGATTATCTTAATGCTAAAGTGTATTTTTATTTACTTCTTCAGTGACTTAGTCCATTGACTGTGGTAGAGCAATGATGAGCTACACATACAAAACCTGAACACATCTGATTGGATTAGAAATGGATTTTTATCTCAATCATTTATTCTTTATTCAGATTGAATCTCTGCAGTTTGTCAGAGATCAGCTGTGTTTCTCTGGCCTCAGCTCTGAAGTCCAACCCCTCCCATCTGAGAGAGCTAGACCTGAGTGACAACAAGCTGCAGTATTTAGGAGTGAGGCTGCTGTCTGCTGGACTGGAGGGTCCACACTGTAGACTGCAGACGCTGAGGTCAGTTCACTTATTATAGTAGATCTTATAAATTCAAGTAACAATCTAATTTATGTTCATACATCAATTACATCCATAAAGTTACGTAGTGTACCTACTACTTATGATTAATAAAGTTATGAATATTCAGAAATATAAATTCATAAAAACTTGTTGGGGCACCACCTGAAATTGCAATTTGCCTAAGGCCTTCAGGAAACCTTATGGTTACTTACTTATGGTTTTAATAATTTTACAATTATTTACTAGTGATCAGTTACTTAGGAATTGCTTAATCATTTTAAATCAATTTTAATCAATCAGTCAATCTCATATCATAGTTGTGACTCCTCCATACAGTGACTTGGAGTTAAACAATACACACACACGGTTCCTGTGATTAAGGTGAAATTTATTAGCTAACTAAATTCAATTCAATTCAATTCAATTTTATTTATATAGCGCCAAATCACAACAACAGTTATCTCACAGCGCTTTTCATAAAAGAGCAGGTCTAGACCGTACTCTGTAATGATATTTACAGAAGCCCAACAGTTCCCACCAAGAGCAGCACTAGGAGACAGAGGCAAGGAAAAACTTCCTTTTAAGAGGCAGAAACCTCGAGCAGAACCATGGCTCAGGGTGGGCGGCCATCTGCCTCGACCGGTTGGGGTGAAGGAGAGAGAGAGAGAGAGAGAGAGAGAGAGAGAGAGAGAGAGCGGGAGAGGAATAGAGAGAAAAAGAGAGGGATGTAAGGAGAGAGAGAGGGGAGGGAGGCAGCCTACACAATATACACACAGAGGTACAGACAGTGAAGGTGATGTTGCTATAGACTAAATGAAAAATGGTAGAGATATTTATAGTAGTGTTAATGATAACAATCGTAATGTTAATGATTATAATAACAATAATAACAATAAGACTAGCAACAATAGTCGTTGCAGCAGAGGGTGTCGAGCAGGAACACGGGGACAGCAGGTGACCCGCAACCACAGATCCAGACTCCACAGCTCCAGAGCCAGAAAACCTGCAGGAAGTGATAGGAGGAGAGAGGAGAGGGACGAGAAAGCACAAGACTACCAGAAAGGGGAGAAGTTGTGTTAGTAACATGCAATAATGGGATGAGGTTGCATACAGAGGGAGAGAAAGTAGAGGAGAGAGGAGCTCAGTGCATCATGGAAATCCCCCGGCAGTCTAGGCCTATAGCAGCATAACTAAGGGATGGTTCAGGACTCACCTGAGCCAGCCCTAACTATAAGCTTTACCAAAGAGGAAAGTCTTAAGCCTACTCTTAAATGTGGAGATGGTGTCTGCCTCCTGAACCCAAACTGGAACCTGGTTCCACAGGAGAGGAGCTTGATAGCTGAACGCTCTGGCTCCTAGTCTACTTTTGGAGACTCTAGGAACCACAAGTAACCCTGCATTCTGGGAGCACAGTGCTCTGGTGGGGTAGTCAGGTGCTATGAGCTCTTTAAGATAAGATGGTGCCTGACCATTAAGAGCTTTGTAGGTAAGAAGAATGATTTTAAATTCTATTCTGGATTTTACTTGTATTTACTAAAGTAAATACAAGTGAGGTTAAATATATTAAAGAAATAAAACAGTGACTAAACAAACAGAATGCAATCAAATGAGAGTAATGGAGTTCAATATGAACTTAGTTGGTCTCTTGTGGGAAAGGATTTGATTCTAAGGAGCAAGAGAACCACTAAACGCAAGTTATATGATGATAACTCAGTTAAATTTGGCTAGGAGTTTCAGGCTAAAATGATTAAGGATTAAAGCTAATAGATTAAAAGCTATTGGACATCAACTGGTCACAGAATGCACGGTTCAGCCTTACTACTTTCAGTTTCTCAGCCGGTTGGTGTTCAGGCGGCCACACACTGACTGAGTTTCGTGCATTCTCGGTTATGACTGCTTGGCACACCGTTGGCTGGTCACTTTCTCTGCCAGGGGATTGCCCGGAAGTCTGTTGTTTCAGCTGGTAGGTGAAAAAACTTGCAGTGATAGGCCATTAGCCTGGCTTGGTTCGTCTGTTTGATGTCATCTGGATTACTGCTGCCGTAACAGACCCGCGTGGCTGGGTCCGAACTTCGGTGAGAGCAATATAAGTTAATTCAGCTAAAATAAAGCTTAACATGAACTTAATTGTTCCTGAATTCAACGTTGCGTGGCATAAACGATCTGAAAACTTAAACAAAACAAAAGAAAGCACAAGGAAAGGCATTAAAACAATGACATGTAATACTTATTGTCCTCTGGGAAGGGACTGTTTCCATGAGAGGACCTAAGGATTCTCAGACTATTTAATTTAACTCAATCCTTGGTTCAGGAGCTAGGAAAATCAGTTAATTAACACATGATAATATTTCTGTATCATATAATTTCTAAGAGAGTATATAAAGGTGCTGGGAACAAAGCATTCGTTACAACATAAATTAAATGCAGAAATGTTGGCGAGCTTTGATGAAGATTAAAAAGCACTGCAAAATTTACTTATTTATGGTTTCTTCTTTTAACACAGTTTTTAACAAGAACATAATAATAGAACTACTCAAATTAAAGTGGCAAACTGAGTTAAAGATTATTTAGCTTAACAGATAATGGGCTGTATCCTTCTCTGGTGTCTTTTCTCACCAGTTTCACAACTGGGTGTGAAAAGTGAGAGTGCATGTTAAGAGTCCAAATGAATGGCTCTTTGGTAGGGTAGAGAATCAAGACTGAAGAAACGGGGTTATTTTATGTCTGAGGTAATCTGAAAGAGGAATGTTGTTACCATGATTACCCTGCTATTTTGGTCTAAAGTTGATGATACACAGAGCAACTTTTAGAGCAATCGTGCAGGGCAACCTTGTCGTCAGTGGTAATGAGTCCAGATTACTACCGTAATCCCCTTCCCCCACCTCTCCGCCACCCGCCCCGCACCACCGCTATACATTTAAAACATAGTCGGACTTGCCACTAGAAACATTACCCAGCAACATTGCTCAAAAATTTGCCCCATGTATTATCAGCTTTAGAGAGTGTCTGTGTGGGGGTTCTGCTAGTTACTTAGGGTAACGCAATTCATGCTAGTCTTAAAGCAGCAGGTGTCTGCTTTCTTACTTACTCCTATTAACAACAATAAAGCAGAAAATTATATATTGGGAAAACAAAACATGTAACATTACACCATGGTTACCCTGCCCTTTTGTGTCTGTGTGTGTGGGCTGTCAGTTTAAGATGAGGTTAGTCTCTGGACAAGGTTTATTTTAATAGTCATGCTTATAGTATGTTATCTCAACTTGACCAGAGGTGGTAGGCTTTATGGCTGAAACTTCTCAAACAGCGGGAGTGGAGCAAACCTTTCACCCCCTCCTTTGGGAAAAACTCATTAATTAGGACATAGTAATGTAGAGTTGCAGGTGTACTGATGAAAATGAACTTGAATTGCTCTAGGTGTATATAAACCGATTTTCTATTGGTATAATTAAAGCTATAAGGTTGTTGTAACCTGTTATTGTCCCTTGTAGTAGCTAAGGGTGTGGGTTTGAGTGGGTGTGTGAGTCATCTGTGTATGTATATTCCAGATACACTAAACAAATTATAATCGGAACACTTTTGTTTTTGCCCCCATTCATCATGAGCCGGACTCAAAGATCTAAGACTTTCTCGATGTACACAAAGACGTATTTCTCTCAAATATTATTCACAAATCTGCAATTGGCATGCTGACTGCAGGAATGTCCACCAGAGCTGTTGTCCGTGAATTGAATGTTCATTTCTTTACCATAAGCCGTCTTCAAAGGTGTTTCAGGGAAACTCATCTGCATGCTCATCGTCCTCATCGGGGTCTCGACCTGACTGCAGTTTGTCGTCGTAACTGACTTGAGTGGGCAAATGCTCATGTTCGATGGCGCATGGCACTTCGGAGAGGTGTTCACGCATGAACCCAGTTTTCACTGTACAGAGCAGATGGCAGACAGCATGTATGGCGTTGTGTGGGTTAGCGGTTTGCTGATGTCAACCTTGCAGATCAAGTGGCCCATGGTGGCGGTCACACCAGATACTGACTGGTTTCCGGACCCCTCCCAAATGGATGGATTATCTTGGCAAAGAAGTGCTCACAAACTGATTTTGACCGATTTGTGAACAATATTTGAGGGAAAAGCTCATTGATTAGGATATGGTGATGTTGAGCTCCATGTTTAAAAGCTGAACACATCTGATAGGATTAGAAATGGGTTTTTATCTCCATCGTTAATTCTTTATTCAGATTGGAGGGCTGCAGTTTGTCAGAGATCAGCTGTGCTTCTCTGGCCTCAGCTCTGAAGTCCAACCCCTCCCATCTGAGAGAGCTGCAGCTGGGCTACAACAAGCTGCAGGATTCAGGAGCGAAGCTGCTGTGTGGTTTTCTGGAGAGTCCACACTGCAGACTGGAGACTCTGAGGTCAGTTCACTGACTCTTTGTTACTATTGTAGATCTGATATGTTTAATTGACAAGTGAACCTAATTTGTGTTCATACATAGCTTCCATCCATAAAGTTGTAAATGTCCTGTTGTTCATAGTTTCATGTTTCTTTTTCTAAATTTAGTCTGCAGTCACAAAGACTTGTGTTTCTTAAAGAAACTGTAAAAAATGTTTGCTGTTAGTTGTTAAAGTAAATAACTGTTTCTAATTTTTGATAAATGGTCACAACTGTATACAGAAGATTCTCTGAACTAATATTTGTTTTAAACGGTTTACTTGTTGAAGTAGAAATATTTCTTTGTTTGTGTTGGTTTCAATGTGTTTTCAAAAACAACATCTGATCATTGATATTGATCCTTCAGAACACACACACACACACACACACACACACACACACACTATTAGGGAACCTCCGGGTCTGACAGGTGAAGCCAATGCTGAAGTGTCCTTAAACCTGCAATCTTGGTAATAGCCAGCTCGGGGCGACCCCACTATAGGGGTGGGTAAGATTTATTACAGGCAGGATCACTATTCATGACCTAATGTCCCTTGATTTTCATATTGGTTTTTAAGTCTATTTTGCAAGTTACTGGGTTATTCGGGTGTCCTGTGTCCAATGTAACAATCACTCCCTCTTTTAAAGATTTTAATATACATTTTAATTGGGTTTTCCCATGAATGAATGTGCTTCTGCATATTTAAAAACACAAAGACAGGGATAGTTGTAAATATTGCTTGGCGTTTGCAGTAGCCAATAGCGCTGAATGTGAAATACATCCCCCCTAACCCCGTCATGCAGACTCCGTGCAGACTGGTTCCAGCTCTCAGCGAGTGAACACGGCAGCTAAGTCTCCTTTAAAGGATCAGTTATATTGATCCTTTAAAGGATATAATTTATCATTGATAATTGATCCTCTAAAGGTGGAAGCAATAGGGTCCTTTAAATGATCGATATAATATCTGTTTACATGAATGCTGAACTCCACATCTAAAACCTGAATACATCTGATAGGATTTTTTTTTTTTTTGCATTTAGATTGAGTAGCTGCAGTTTGTCAGAGATCAGCTGTGCTTCTCTGGCCTCAGCTCTTAAGTGCAACCCTTCCCAACTGAAAGAGCTGGAGCTGACTGACAACAATTTGCAGGATTCAGGAGTGAAGCTGCTGTATGATGGACTGAAAAGTCCACATTGTAGACTGGAGACTCTGAGGTCAGTTCACTGACTCTGTTACTTTTGTGGATTTTAGATGTTTAACTAACAATTGAACCTAATTTAGAGTTTCCCACAGCATTTTAAGAGACTATGGTGGGTGGGCCCCGGACCCACTCGGGGAGTCTGGGGGCATGCCCCACATTAGAAAATTGTGAAAATTTTAAAGTAAAATGCATTAATTTGGTGCAAAATGAAGAGGCTAATTATGAAAAACTTTGCTCTCAATGGTGTGCTCTAGTAAACTATTTGATCATAAACCCACCGTATAGCTATACATGGTGATGAAACAGCAATAAAAGTCAACAAATTTATTTAATATTTTTCCAGCCACCCTAGCTCAAAGAATAGAAAATAGAATAAGTAATTTCCCTAACATTTTATTGTTTTATTTTTTACTTTTAATGCACACATGCAGGGCTTGACATTAACATTTTTGCTCTCTAGCCAGTGTGGCTAGTGGTTTTCAAAGCTACTAGCCACGCAGCATTTTCACTAGCCACATTTTTGCTGTTGGAAAATTATGTGTTATATGATTAGTTGACAATAGTATGCTTAAATTGACATGCTAAAATGTACTAATATTATTGTTAGCTCTGATAAGGTATGTAAAGCTCATTTTTTTAAAAACATGTATGCTATTAAGATAAACGCATAACAAAGTAGCTTCTTATTGTACATACTAAAAGTGCTGCATGGGTGTAAAAGATTAATTGAAAAGGTAAAAACTAAACTGAAAATTCAACACTATTTATTTTTTTACAGCAGTAAGTACTCTAACACAGAGTAGAACAATTATCTGCATTAGAAACACAGCTATTACCTATTTTGTCTAAGAAGAAAATCCACAATTAAGGCAACAGGATTAAAATTTTATGTAGGTCTGTATAATTTTTGTGCACTTTCGATTGTTTGTTTTGCCTCTGCATTTCCTCAGAGCACTGCCTGGATTTATGTTTATCATCATGAAGTTCTGGTCACTCTGAGTAACTGCGTCCACCTGAAAAAAGTATACAGGTCTTTATTTTTCAGATTATTCCCATACAAACTCATCTTCTGCTTTCATACATAGCATGAGTACTTTTATTAAAACATAGAATTAATTCTGGAAAGGTAGTTGTGATATGATGATATGTGAAGAGTCCAGCCCTACTAGTAGTCTATATTTCTTTCTTTTTTAAATACCATGTCCCTTAATCTTTAAGACAAGTAATTTAAGTAATTTTACAGCATTTACCGGGCCTTTTCTCTGTCTCAGCTCTGCCTTTTCCCTTTCTCTCGTTCTCCTGTGCATTTTTTCCCACACTGATCAGCCACGCACACTCATGCTCTGACTGAACGTTGTGTTGATGTGTGTGTGCGTGCGACCAGTCGCGTGTGATGACAGAGATCATACAATCAGGTTAAAAGCAGGTAGGAGGCTGATGGTCCACAGGACTAAGGGACTGTGGCTGCCCTGCGACAGATTCAACTTTTATATTCTCATTTGACTAAAGTCTGGGGCCCCATCCTCACTACTACGTTTTAGTTTACAAAAGGAGAATTATAACGAATACAATCTCTGTCCACACCAGCATTTTAGCTGCATATCAGAGTTGATCTCTGTCTACATTAAAACAACTGAAAACACACATCTATTGGCCGTTCAGGCACACTGGGTATGTGTGTTCCGTTATAAACATGAAGCAGATGTTCCATTCCATTAGTAAAAACAGAAAGATTTGGAGAAAGAATGAAGAACTGTAGACAAAGAATCAGACCAGATTTTTTTTAGCATGCACCAATAACGAGCTGGGACTGTTACTGAATGTAACACGCGACTGTGGCAGCGGGAAACAGACTGGGAGTTGCAAAGTAAAAGGCGACATGCACAGTAGCCTATAAGTGTAGGCAGATAGGCTTTAGCGTTATTTGCATGGTACAGAATATTTTTATAAAAATACTAACTCAAAAACTCAGTAGCTCAGTCAGTAGCATTACATGTGTTATGGGTGTGTGTGGTAGAAGTCTGAACCCTAAAGCCAAGAACCGATGCTATTAAGGGGAGTTTATTGAAACAGTCAGGAGAATGTGGGAGTGGAGAGTGATCCGACTCCAGAGTGGGGAGTCTGGGCAAGACGTTGAGTAGAGGCGGTGAAGGTGAGGCAGGTTGGCAGGCAGGTGACTGGCAGGCGGGTTCTGGAAAAGTGGAGGAGAACAAACAAGCGTTAGGGATAGCGAGGGAAAATTCAACGAGAAAAAACTAACTCACTACTGGAGAAGTCCAGGGTGTGTACCACAGGAGATACGCAGACAATCTGGCCAATACTCGCGTGCTGGACCGGGGTACATAAGCTGATTGCAAACGAGGTGCAGGTGTGTGAGGGTAGAGAGCCAGAGCCAGGAAGACTACGCCCACCTGCAGACAGACAGACTCACAGGTGAAACGGGCAAACAGAGACAATAGGAAGGGAAAACAACAGAGAACACAAGGTAAACAGAGGAGGGTAACCGCTGGGCATAACATGACTTATAAGACCCAATCACAGAGCCGAGCATTTGCGATATTGTTTCTATAGTCCTCTGTTTTTACCCCCCAGAGTTTCAAAACGCAAATTGGGTTGTAGAGTTTCCAAACTTTGTCGTTTTAGGTGTTTTCATCATTGTAGTCTGGACGGGAGGTGCAAATGTAGCAAAGTTCTCTGTTTTAATCTGAAAACGCAGTAGTGTGGATGGGGCCTGGATGTCATATTTAGAGTGCGCACCATACCGTAGTTACCTAAAAAGAAAAGTGGTTGTCTCGAGTCAGATGCCAAAGTGTGTGAGCGTATAAGCTTACAGCACTGTGGAGCAGCGCCCGCAAAGCACAACGTTAGAGGTCTGTAATATTATCATGAGATGTGTAAAAGTATTTTTGGTTCATTTTGAGACTATGGTGAAACAAATTAGATTATGGCGTGCCGCCATGGTCTGGTAAATTAATGGGAAACACTGCTAATTTATGTTCATACATAACTTCCATACATAAAGTTGTACTTCCTATTTCCTTTTGTTCATATTTTCATGTTTCTTGTTTTAAATTTAGTCTGCAGTCACAAAGACTTGTGTTTCTTAAAGAAACTTCAGAAAATGTCCGCTGTTAGTCGTTAAAGTAAATGAATGTTTATAATTTTTAGTAAAGCTCCTTTATGGTAAATTATAAAATAAATTGACTGAATTGAAATGACTTGTGTTCTTAGCATTAAATCCGAAAGATCTTATAATGCAAGACAATCTGCAAGAGTTTGATGCCATCTCCTTTTAACTTAAGATTTTCAACACTGGCAGCTTTGGAGGAGGCTCCAGAATGTTGCTCCAGAATCAGTCCTTCAAAACAGCTACTACACACTCCCCACCAGACAGATTCACGAGCAAAGAACAAGGCACTACCTTACAAGCACATGACTTACCAGCAGCTTAAGCTGACCATGGTCTGCACCAGGAATGGAGGTGGCTGATGGACCTGCAGTAAAATAATGAATGAATTAAATTTTGACTTCATTTTTAAAATGCAGAAGGTTATCATTGTAACATTCTTTTATACTCACCAACAGAAGAAACTGTTTACTTACACCTGTGATGATCTTCCAACCATATTCTTTAAAGTGCTCCTAGAAAGGAGATATGAAGAGTAGCTTTAATGTTGGCCCTTCAGAAAATGGAGCCTGTGAGCTCATCTCTTCTTCAAGCCTCTTGTTTTGTCTTTCTTCATATCCTGACATATATTTATGTCTCCTCAGACATCAGACCCTCTGACTGACCGATCATAACAAGGTCAGTCGTCACAGGGAGATCCAAGCAAGCTCAACCATCAGGGTAGCTGATTTTACATAATAAATAACTAACTAAATTAATGATGTGTAATATAGAGGTGTATTTCATTTTATTAAAAACATTTTATGTTCCTTATTTCAGTGAAATATTTCTAACACTAGCTGGCAGTGACTGTATGGGGCCCTCTGCTGGCCACGGGGCCCTATGCCACGCAAAGGCCGCTTATTGGCTCGGCCGGTTCTGTGCGTATCCCTCCCCAGTTCCACCCTCTCATTCAAACGTGGTCCCTTCTGGTTCAAAGAAACCAAGATGCCAAACTCGAGGCTTCAAAATGATAGTCCACAAACCAATGGGTGATGTCACAGTGGCTACATCCACTTCTTTTATACGATCTATAACAGAAACTGAGGATAGGTGTATGAATGTTGTGCTGACATTTGGATGATGTCTGTAGGAGGCTGACATTAAGATGATCCACAGTAACACAATGACAAACTCCCTCTAATCATTTTAGGGAAAAGCTCATTGATTAGGACATAGTAATGTTGAGCTCCATGTTTAAAAGCTGAACACATCTGATTGGATTAGAAATAGATTTTTATCTCCATCTTTTATTCTTTATTCAGATTAAGGAGCTGTAGTTTGTCAGAGATCAGCTGTGCTTCTCTGGCCTCAGCTATGAAGTCCAACCCCTCCCATCTGAGAGAGCTGGAGCTGAGCTACAATGAGCTGCAGGATTCAGGAGTGAAGCTGCTGTCTGCTGGACTGGAGAGTCCACACTGTAGACTGGAGACTCTGAGGTCAGTTCACTGACATTCTGTTGCTATTGTTGATCTTATATATTTAATTAACAATCAAACCTAATTTATATCGATACATAACTTACAAACCTGTTTCAAACTAGTTGAGATGCTCTGTAAAATGTACATAAAAACAAAATGTAATGATGTGCAAAACATTAAAGCTCCTTATTTAATTGAAAAGCACAAAGATAACTGTCAAATGTGGAATGTTATTGTGTTTTTGTTATCAGCTGCATCCCCTCTTCTTTTGCCAACACTTCATAACTAAGGAGACTTATTGCTGTAATCTTGAAAGTTAAATGTTTTCCCATTCTTGCTTGATGCAGGATTCCTGCTGTTCATCAGTTCAGGGACTCCTTTGTCGTATTTTACTTTTCATAATGTGTTAAACATTTTCAATGGGTGACAAATCAGGACTGCAGGCAGGCCAGCTGAGCACCCAGACTTTTTTACTACAGATTACTACAGATACTACAAATTTTTACTCGTCAGACCAACAGACAGTTTTCCACTTAAGACAGTAGTCATTCTGGATCTGGTTAATATAAGTTTTATTCGTTTTATATTAGAGCTTCAACTTGCATTTGTGGATGAGAGACGAACTGTCTTCACAGACGATTGTTTCAGGAAGTGTTCCTCAGCCCATGCGGTGATACCCTCTACAGAAGTGTGTCAGTTGTTTATGAAATGCTGTAAGAGGGCCCAAAGATCACGGCCATCCAATACTGGTATTTGGCCTTGTCCCGTGCATACAGAGATTTTCTCTGATTTTCTGAATCTTTTAATAATGTGATGTACTGTGGACAATGAAATCCCCACATTCTTTGCAATTTTACTTTGAGAAACATTATTCTTAAATTTGTCAGCACAGTTTTTCACAGTGGTAAACCTTTCCTCATTTTTACGTCAGAAACAGCCAGTTTACCTAATTGATTGTAAGATGTTTTCTTTTACCATTTGAAAACCTTGGCATTCTTTTGCCACTGTCCCAACTTTTTTGAAACGTGTTGCTGGTATCAAATTCAAAATGGACACATAATTTCAACATTTGATAAGTTGTGTTTGTGCTATTTTATATTTTATTATTTTATTTTATATTTCTTCCCATCATCACATTTAGTTTTAATTTACATTTTACACAGTGTGCCAACTTTTGGAAATGGGGTTGTACATCCATGAAAATATAAATTTCCTGTTGCTCATATTTTTGTTTCTTGTACTAAATTTAGTGAAAGTGTAGAAAATTTCTGCTGTCAGTCGTTAAAGTAAATGAATGTTTCTAAATGGTCACATCTGTATACAGAAGATCCTCTGAACTAATATTTGTTTTAAAGTTTAGTAGAAATATTTCTTTTCTCTCTGTTTAATTCAATGTTTTTTCAAAAATATTGTCTGATCATTGATATTGATCCTTTAGACACACACACACACACACACACACACACAGATCAAACCATATTTCCAAATGCTGTTTAAAGGATCAATAAAGTTTTTCTCCTCTAGTTCCAGACTGGCCTGAGATCAGCAGCATGTTATTGATCTTTACTGACACGGATAAGTGTGTGAATGTTGTGCTGACATTTGGATGATGTCTGTAGAAGGCTGACATTATGATGATCCACAATAATACAATGACAAGTCCCTCTACTCATTTTAGGTAAAGGTCATTGATTAGGACATAGTAATGTTGAGCTCCTAAACACATCTGATTAGATAAGAAATAGATTTTTATTAAACACTGAATGATTTGAAGCAGGAACATTGTCTTCTAAAGTTACATCATTTATTCTTTATTCAGATTGAGTCTCTGCAGGTTGTCAGATATCAGCTGTACTTCTCTGGCCTCAGCTCTTAAGTCCAAACCCTCCCATCTGAGAGAGCTGGACCTGAGTAACAACAACAAGCTGCAGGATTCAGGAGTGAAGTTGCTGTCTGATGTTCTGGAGAGTCCACACTGTAAACTGGAGACTCTGAGGTCAGACACCATTTTTTCCATCTGTGTTGAGATTAATATGATGTGAAAGTTGTGGTGACACTAAACTGCAGATATAAGGCTAATACACTGATCCACACTGAGGATCTTAATGCTAATGTCTATTTTCTTCTTCAGTGGTTTAGTCCATTGTATGTGGCAGAGCAATGCTGAGCTCCACATTTAAAATCTTAATATAATGAGAATAATGTCCAATGGATAATTCACTCTGAACTGCTCAGACTCCTGATTTTCAGTTTATATTCCACACCACGTTTTTAAATAAATGATAATTAAAATACATAAATACAATGAATAAATTCTCTATTTCAACTATCAGAAAATAACAAATATATCCAGTATTTGCCAACATTGTTATGAAGCTATATTATGCTTATACTGACTGAATAGTTCAAACTGAAGAAGCTTTGATTTTATGACTCCACTATTCCTATAAGAAAAATTGTAGAAAAAGTGCTTTTAGTAATCTTTTGCATTGTAAATAAGATTTTGGGAGTATCATGCAAGTTTTTTTTTCTGTTGTTCAGATTGGTTACTTTTGTGGAGTTTGTTTTGGTGGATGTTGAAGGGAGCTGCATTTGCCCCCAATTTGTATAGTTGCAAACCTGTTTTGAGTTGTAACATCAATGTGTTTTTGGGTCTGTGACTTGGTGAGTTGGCCAGCTAGCTTTGGTAACATACATTAAGTCCTACAGGTCATGCTTTGTTTGGTTAGTATGAGTTTTGTTGTAGCTTTGTTTCCTTGTGTTGTGTGTCTTGGATGACTTGGTTGGCTTGTAAGCCTTTGTTTTGTTTCTTTGAAACTTTGTGTGCTACTTTGGTTTAGTGCTTACATTCCAGTTTTGTGTGCATTTGGTTGCAGGAATTTTGGTTTGTTATGTCTAGCAGAAGGCCAACTTGTTAATTTGAGATGAGCTTTGCGTGCTCATTTTGATGTGATCTTTCGGTCAGGGCTTTCACCTCAACTTCTGATTTGTCAACACACCTCACTTTTCTGTATTCCTACAAAACCATCTTCAATTTTCACAAGCACTGACTTCGTTTATTTTACCTCTCCGGGAACCATCGCCTTATCGTGGTGGAGAGGTTTGAGTGCCCCGGTAAGCCTGGAGGCTGAGTTGTCTGGAGCCTATTGCTCCTGGTAGGGTCTCCCAAGGCAAAGTGGTTCCAGTTAAGGGTCCAGACTGAGAATGGTTCACAAAGATGGCTGATGAAAAAAGGTGGAAGAGGAGGAGAGACCCTGCCCGGACGAAGCCCAGGGCCCCTGTCTGGAGCCAGGCCCAGAGGGAAGGCTTGTCGGCCAGGACCTGGTGGCCGGGTTTGCCACGGAGCCCGAAAAAGCAACGTGGCACACCCCTCTCCATCCTTTGGACACACCATCCATCGGAAGATCCGCAGGGGTCTGGTGCGCTGCCACATTGGTGGCAGTGAAGGTCAGGGGCCTCGACGGACCAGACCCGGGCGGAACTCTGACTATTGTTTGTGCATATGCACCAAACAGCAGTTTAGAGTACTCTGCCTTCTTGGAGATCCTGGATGGAGTTCTGTATGGGGCTCCAGCAGCGGACTCCATAGTTCTACTGGTAGACTTAAATGTGCATGTAGTTAATGATGAATACCTGGAAAGGTGTGATCGGGAGGAACAGCCCCCCTGATCTGTACCCTAGTGGGTGTTTGTTGTTCTGTGCTAGTCATGGATTGTCTATAATGAACACCATGTTCGAACATAAGGATGCTCATAAGTGTAGGTGGTACCAGAGCACCCTAGGTCGATTTTGGAAGCGTTTTATCTGATTTGAGGCTGCATGTTTTGAACACTCTGGTGAAGAGAGGGGCGGAGCTGTCAACTGATCACCATCTGGTGGTGAGTTGGGTCAGGGGGTGCGGGAAGACTCTTGACAGAACCGGTAAGCCCAAACGGGCAGCACGGGTGAACTGGGAATGTCTGGAGGAGGCCCCTGTCCGTGAGATATTCAACTCAAACCTCCGGCGGAGCTTTTATGGCATCCCTGTGGAGGTTGGGGACATTAAACATGAGTGGGCAATGTTCAAAGCCTCTACTGCTGAAGCCGCAGCGGGAAGCTGTTGTCTCAAGGTCTTAGGTGCTTCAAGGGGCTGCAGACTGGTGTGGTGGTTCCCCTGTTCAAAAGGGGGGACCAGAGAGTGTGTCCTAATTACAGGGGTATCACACTTCTCAGCCTCCCCAGTAAAGTCTACTCCAGGGTGCTGGAACAGAGGGTTCGGCCGATAGTCGAACCTCAGATCGAAGAGAAACAATGCGGTTTTCGTCCCAGTCGTGGAACAACTGACCAGCTCTTTACTCTCACAAGGTTCCTGGAGTGGGCTTGAGAGTATGCCCATCCAGCCTATATGTGCTTGTAGATCTGGAGAAGGCGTATGACCAGGTCCCCCGGGAGATACTGTGGGAGGTGCTGCGGGAGAGTGGAGTGAGGGGGACCCTTCTCAGGGCTATCCAATCCCTGTACATACAAAGCGAGAGCTGTGTCCAAGGACTCGGTGGCGAGTCGGACTCTTTCCAGGGGAGGGTTGGCCTTTCGCCAGGGCTGTGCTTTGTCACCAATCCTGTTTGTGATATTCATGGACAGGATATCGAGGCGTAGTCGTGGCGAGCAGGGGCTGCGGTTCGGTGGGCTTGGCATCTCGTAACTGCTTTCTGTGGCCATGGTTCTCAGCAGGAAACCGGTGGAGTGCCAACTCCAGGTAGGGAATGAGTCCTTACCCCAAGTGAAGGAGTTCAAGTACCTCGGGGTCTTGTTCACGAGTGAGGGGAGATTGGAGCAGGAGCTCGCCCGGAGAATCGTAGCAGCAGGGGTGGTATTGCACTCGCTTTACCGCACCGTTGTGACGAAAAGAGAGCTGAGCCGTAAGGCAAAGCTCGCGATCTACCGGTCAATTTCCGTCCCTACCCGCACCTATGGTCATGAAGGCTGGGTCATGACAAAAAGAATGAGATTGCAGGTACAAGCGGCCGAAATTGGTTTCCTTAGGCGGGTGGCTGGTGTCTCCCTTAGAGATAGGGTGAGAAGCTCGGCCATCCACGAGGAGTTCAGGAGAGTTGAGCCGCTGCTCCTTTGCGTTGAAAGGAGCCAGTTGAGGTGCTTTGGGCTTCTGTTAAGGATGCCTCCTGGACGCCTCCCTAGGGAGGTGTTCCAGGCATGTCCAGCTGGGAGGAGGCCTCGGGGAAGACCCAGGACTAGGTGGAGAGGCCTCGGGATCCCCCAGTCAGAGCTGGTTAATGTGGCTCGGGAAAAAGGTCCCCTGCTGGACCTGCTGCCCCCGCAACCCGCCCCCGGATAAGCGGATGAAGATGGATGGATGGATGGATGTTTATTTTAGTTAAATAAATTATTTGTTTATTGTTATTATTTGTTTTAACTAAGTACCTTGTGTGGACTCCCTCTTTGTCACATTCTCTGAGCCAGTTTGTAACAAAATATTGTAGATGTCTTTTGTTCACATTTCCCCAAAGTTCATCCTGACATATTTCGCATCTTTGGGATCTTGAGTGGTTTCTGTGGGTTTTTGTATTTGGCTGAACAACATGAGTTTGTACAGATGGAGCCACTGGTGGAGCTGCAGAGTTCAAGAGGTGAAGTCACTACATCTTTATTAAAGTAGCAGCACGTTGTCATTAATATTAATGAGAGCTCTTTTTACTTTTTGTATTTTACAGTTTGAACTTGCATCCTGTTGGGTTCAGGTGTTTGAAGTTTCCATTTTCTAAACTACTACATTCTAAACCTTCTTCAGCTCTAAACAGATTATTAAACACGGAATGATTTCAAGCAGAATCATTGTCTTCTAATGTTACATCATTTATTCAGATTGTTGGGCTGCAGTTTGTCAGAGATCAGCTGTGCTTCTCTGGCCTCAGCTCTGAAGTCCAACCCCTCCATCTGAGAGAGCTGGAGCTGAGTCACAACGAACTGCAGGATTCAGGAGTGAAGCTGCTGTCTGCTGGACTGGAGAGTCCAAACTGTAGACTAGAGATTCTGAGGTCAGTTCACTGACTCCTTTACTATTGTAGATCTGATATGTTAAATTAACAATTGAACCTCATTTCTGTTCATACATAACTTCCATCCATAAAGTTGTAAAGGTCCTTTTGTTCATATTTTCATGTTTCTTGTATTAAATTTAGTCTGCAGTCACATCAAACTTATGTAGGGGTTTTATTATGTAGCCCCTATATTGATAATATGTAGTTTTTCCAATAAAATCACTAATTAATACATATTTTCTCCGGTTTTGTCAATGGGCTCAAACCTTACTTAAAAATGAAGCACACGCCTGTTTTCTCTGTTGCTTGCATCAGCTACTATTCTGCTATTAATGTGAGGACACCGGATGGAGGCAGCTCTGTTCACACAATCCCGAGCCTCTCTCAGACTACAGGGACAACACGGCAGCTAACGACTAACACCACAAAACAACCGGCTCCCAGCAAAACACAAACTCCAACATAAACTCCATGTCAAACAACAATTAAGATTTATGTGATGAAACCCATCAGACCAATGAGATTCAGATGATGTCGGGTGAAAACAGTGAACATTAGAAAGGTAGGAATCAACTAGTCACATTAGTTCGCCGGCTAACACAGAGCATTTGCTAACGTCATTTGGTACAAAGTTATATCGCTCTACACATTACTTCACCAACTAATGCGACCCATGTCACTATCCTGTGTACCACCAGTATTATGTCAAAGTGATTGATTTAGCCTGCAAGAAATGATGGAACAGTAAAAAGCAAATGTGGAGCGATTTGGTTACTAGCCTATATGTAAGGCAGGGCAGGACAGCCAGCTAATGCTACATTAGCTCGGACCTGCCGCTGTTTGCATTGTGACGTTCAAATTAGATTTATTGTCCTTTACTCAGGGACACATCTTCTCCATCTCTCAATCGTTGTAATGTGACCCACATACAATCCTGCAACAAAACGGCAACAACAACACAGAGGAAGAGTCATCCACTAACATTACAGTAAAGTTACTTACGTCTGTTATAAAGTGTGACAACAATCTCATTTATAATATTCAGTCTAGCTCACTGATGTTTCATTATCATCCAATACATTTAACTGTGCTCACATTGCTGAGCCTCCGGTGAAAGAAACACAAATAGTAAAGTTAGATACTGAAAAGCAGACAGGCGAGCTAACGCTGATGTAGCACATCGGCTAAATGCAGTGACTGTACTGTTATCATGTAACGAGCATGGATTGGGTCAACCTGCAGCTGATAAAAATATTGTATACTATAACATTGCAGTGGGAGTTTACCTGAGTTTCCAGCATGTTGTGTGAAGCTTTCTCCCTGTCTGTCTATAGCCGCTGTCAATATGCTTGCTGCGCTAAATGAAAGGTATGGAGCTGGTTTTGAGCTGCCTCTGTGTTGTAAATTCCCTATTATTACTGTGTTTGTGGTGCAGGATTTGTTCAGTGCTGAATTTAGTTTACATCAGGCACCTCGTTGGGCAGCTAAGGGGTCCTTATTATATTGAGCCGTTCATTTTACGTTGATGCCTGTCTGCGTTTGTGATGAAGATGGGTGGAAATGATCTGCTAATGCTTTGATATGCAAATGAAGTGGTGGATTTCGCTAATATAACATAACATTACTAACGTAGCAGTGTTTATTTGACGTTTGACGTGCCAACTGACTTGGTAATAAGCTAAAGCTAAGTTCGAATTAACATGTGCTCATTAAGCTAGTATTCTCACTTATATTGTGTTTTGTTTATTGCAGATACCAGTACAGAACCAATGTAAAATCAGACCAATGTAAAGTCTCAGGCAGAACAGACAACAGAGATAAAATCTAACTAATCAAACTGTAAACAGCAAACCAGAAACACAGAGCTGTATTTAATTTGGAGTTGTGTTTCATCAGTAAAGTCAAGTTCACTGTCCTACTGTGTCCCGCCTCGCTCTCTAATCGGAGTGTCTGTGTGGATGAGGTGTTCCAGCGAATCCCCCTAAACCAACATACAGTCCTAGCTCTCCGTAACACTCTGAGCCAGGAACGTTGAAGTAACAGAGCCTGAACATGTCTGGAGAAAAGCCACCGCCCTCATACCGGTGTTTCCAAAAACTCCATAATGCCTTTTAAAGAATCTGTAGAAAATGTCCGTTGTTAGTTGTTGTAGGATCTCCCTCGGAAAAGAGATTTCAATCTCAGGGGACTTACTGGTTAAATGAAGGTTAAATAAATAAAAAAGTAAATGTTTTGGTAAATGGTCACATCTGTATACAGAATTCCTCTGAACTACTAATTGTTTTAAACTCATCAAGTTTACTTGCTTTCTGTTTATTTAAGTGTTAATTCCAGACTGACTTGAGATCAGCAGCATGTTATTGATCTGTGTTGACATGAATAGGTATATGAATGTTGTGCTGACATTTGGATGATCCACAATAACACAATGACAAAGTCCCTCTACTCATTTTAGGGAAAAGCTCATTTATTAGGACATAGTAATGTTGAGCTCCACATTTAAAACCTGAACACATCTGATTGGATCACCGACATGCACAGATATTTTGGGGAGTTTTATTAATTCCCTCACACTCACAGAGGGCTGTCTGTATATGTGTGTATGTGTGTGTGTGTGTGTGTGTGTGTGTGTGTGTGTGTGTATATATATATATATATATATATATAATTTTTTAAACATACAAAAAAGTCGCTCTTCAAAAAAGGAAAAAAGCACTTTTTCTCCAGTAAAAAAAGGGCTTGAGCCCCTTTTGATGTCTGTGTTTGCCTGGATTGGATTAGAAATGGATTTTTATCTCCATTATTGTTCTTTATTCAGATTAAGGCGCTGCAGGTTGTCAGACATCAGCTGTGCTTCTCTGGCCTCAGCTCTGAAGTCCAACCCCTCCCATCTGAGAGAGCTGGAACTGAATAATAACAAGCTGCGGGATTCAGGAGTGAAGCTGCTGTCTGATCTGAAGGAGAGTCCGCACTGTAGACTGGAGACTCTGAGGTCAGTAGAGGGTTGGAGTCGTGCCCACACACAAACCATTCATGTCTAGAAGGGAACCCCATTTTGGCAAATGAGCTGCCTTCCTCATTTTGCAAGTTAATAACATATATAAGATGCAGCAAATGGCAAACCTACTTCTTTTAAAGCTCCTTAAAAGGTTTCTTGTCCATATAAACTCTTTGTGTGCACCTCTGGGGCAACTAGGGGTTAAGCATCTTGCTCAGGGACACATTGGTGTCTCACAGTGCCCGGGTCTCTCACACCAAAGGCAAGTCTCTTAGCCACTGCCCCATCACACCCCATTGTTACCAAGACTACTGTATTTGCAAAGTACAGACGTCAAAGAAAAAGTTATCAGACCCATGGACAGTGCTGTCACTGTCAAGAGATTATAGTAAATAAGACAGAGAAGCGACCTGCAACAACACAGGGTTTAATACCCACAAGCACATACTATGGAGATACAACTATGCCAAAATGATTCGAAATGGACAGACCAAAAGTCACAAATTGATATTACACAAAACACAATCTACAAATAGTTTTAAAAAGTCTACAAAAAGTTTATCTGCAAAGTCCTCATGATCCGCAAATCTAAAACTAGATCTAGAAATAGATTTTAAAAAAAATCTACAAATGAACACATCATGATTCACAAATAGAAATCAGTCACTTTTACTTGAAAACCAGAATTTGAATGAATGTAAAGTGATTTGTTTGCAGGTGAAGATCATATTCTGTTTGTAGATCGCTGTAAAACAAGATTTAGAAATAGGTTTAAAAAATCCACAAACAGACCCTTCATGATAGCCATTATGTGCCTAGTATAACATCTTGCCTATGGACTACAGTTGAAAATTAGCCTGCTGGCTAACACTGGCACATTTACAGAAATGTTGATTAATGTGCACTGTCCTTAAATAAATAAATGAGAAATGAGAAATATAAAAATTGTACTCAGATGTGTGCAGAGGTATCTGTAAATGCACTGTGATCTGCAAACACAGATTCAACACTTGCATGCTGGGATTTGCACAGAATGTGTAAGAATGTCTTTTTACACTGGTTTGAAAATACAATTTAGACTGTGTTTTTTGTACAATTTGGGAAAAACAGGGAAACAGTTGTGCTAAAATTCTGAAAAAAAATTCAACAAATAATGACCCTCATGGCCAGACAATTCACTTTGAATTCATTCAAATTCCGGTTTCAGTACAAGTCACAGATTTCTATTTGTGAATCTTTGTGAATCGTGAAGTCTTTATTTGTGGATTTTTTATGATTTTGTAGATCATGTTTTATATTTGTGGATAATGAATAGTCTGACGATTTTTTTAATCTATTTGTAGATCTTGTTTTACATTTGCGGATCATGAGGACTTTGCAGATTTTTAATCTATTTGTAGATTGTGTTTTGTGTTTACAAGTTGTAATGTCTATTACATGTCCATTTTCAATCATTTTGGCATAGTTTAACCACCTTACATACACACAGAAAAAAGGTGCTCCGCGGCGACCTGTCCATGAGATCCTTAGGAAAAGATTCTAAACAATCTAATTTGGGAGCTTTGCGACCCTCTCCTCCTGTTCTTTTCTCTCCTGTCTCTTCTTGCAACAACTTTTTTGTTTGTATTTAAATGCTCTGTGTTTGTATGGCGCCTTTCTAGTCTTTACGACCACTCAAATCGCTTTTACACTACATCTGCATTCACCATCCACTGAGCCTAAGTGCTCAAACAGAAACTAACATTCACACACATTCATACACTGGTGGAACAGCAGCCAGGGACAATTCATGGTTCAGTATCTTGCCCAAGGACACTTCGACACGCAGCCGGGAGGAGCTGGGGATTGAACCGCCGACCTTCCGATTAACAGGCAACCCGCTCTATCTCTTGAATGACATTACTGCTAGCTTGCAGGTGGGCTCTGCTAGTCTGCTTGTCAAATGTTGCGTTTCACCTAGCTGGAGTCTTGTCTTGTCACGTGATCAAATAGAATCTTAAGATTGGGAAACAATATAAGCTGCACATATTACCCAGCAATCATCGTTGCATACTTAGTCAGTTCATCTTTGCTCTAAGATCCACAGCTCTAAGATCAGTCTCACTGAAGCCTGTCAAATCACTGTCCCTTTTATCTTAGGGAACCATCATTACATTTAGTAACCATGAGGTCTTTCTACAGAGGGCCAGGGGCCTCATTTATAAAATTGTACGTAGAAAAGATTCCTAAAGGTTGCACACGCCCAAACATATTCAGATTTATAAAACAGTACACACGTCCTACGCCTATTTCCATTTATAAATCATAATCAACTTGAAAGGTGGCGTAATTTGGATTCCCCATTTGGCAACATGTTTAGGCAACATGTTAACGATATCTGAAAATATGCAGTTGTATTTGGTCGACTGACGCATTAAAAAATGGCATTAATTTAAATGTAATTTGTCCTCCTGTTCACCTTATTTATGAGAATAAATTGCACTGTATGCAAGTATTAATTAATATGATTCCCGATTAAACTCTACAACATATTTGAGGCATTCTTTTCCAGAGACATATCTGTGTTTGTGTTTATTATCCTTAATCATGTTTTTTTTTGTGTGCTGAAAATGACCTTAAATGATGTGTTTTATGTGCAGGGAAAATCAGTCAAACAGGTGTTTGTTTATTGAGAAAGGCCTTAAGCCTATAATACTCAGAGGTAATATTCAAATTTATTTTACACACGAGTATCTATTTCAAACCGTTTCATCCTTCTGCTATGTGAGTTGCCGTGCGTACGCATGGTTCAGAATTTACTTACAGGACCGCACATTCTCCCCTCAAGTTTGTTTTGTATAGATCACAGTACAGATTTTGTATAGATTTGTACAGCAAACTTTGGTATGGTTCAATTTTGGGTCCTGATTGTTGTTGTTACTGGGGACTGCATGACGTGCTGACGTATTGCGGTAAGCGTGTCGACTCATTTCTGTTTCCGGTGCTTGTGTGTTGGTACCGTGTTGTGCTGCTCTCGCTAAATAAAAGTTACATTTGTTAGATTACAGCGGCCAACTGTTCGCTAAACACTTATTCTTTACAGTAATTTTGCCTAAGCACTCACAGTTCTTTCCATCTTTTAGTGACTGCTGTTCAATCTCATAGTTGTTCTAAAGTTTTGGTAACTGACGCTACAGTACTTTAGCTTAGCCGTTAGCGACTTTAGCTTAGCAGCTAGCGATGGCTTCTCCTTCTCCCTCTCTCTCTCCTACTTTCTCCTGCTCGGTGTGTCAGATGTTCAGTTACTCCTCTGCCTCCTTTAGCGGTAATGGTACATGTAATAAGTGTAGTTTATTTATAGACATGGAGGCGAGGCTCAGTGAGTTAGAAGTCCGGCTCCGCACCTGGTAGATCAGTCTTTAGCTACTGTAGCTAGCCAGTCCCCGGTAGTCGGTGCGGAACGGCCTGAGTTAGCCTCTGGTAGCCGTCCTCCGGCATCCCCTGTGCAGCCAGGAAAGGGGGGCTGGGTGACTGTCCGAAGGAGGAATAGTAAGCATTCAAAGTCCACGGGGCATCATCAACCTGTTCACGTTTCTAACAGATTTTCCCCACTCAGCGACACACCCGCTGAGAAACCAACTCTGATCATTGGCAGCTCCATTTTGAGAAACGTGAATTTAGCGAAGCCAGCGGCCATAGTTAAGTGCATCCCTGGGGCCAGAGCGGGCGACATTGAGTCTTATTTGAAACTGCTGGCTAAGGATAAACGTAAATACAGTAAGATTGTTATTCACGTCGGCGGTAATGACTCCCGGTTACGCCAATCGGAGGTCACTAAGATTAATGTTGAGTCGGTGTGTACATATGCAAAAACAATGTCGGACACCGTAGTTTTCTCTGGACCCCTGCCAAATCTGACCAGTGATGACATGTATAGCCGCATGTCGTCATTCCGCCGCTGGTTGTCGAGGTGGTGTCCAGCAAACGATGTGGGCTTTGTTGATCATTGGCAGACTTTCTGGGGAAGACCTGGTCTGATCCGGAGAGACGGCATCCATCCCACTTGGGAAGGAGCAGCTCTCATTTCTAGAAATCTGGCCAAGTTTATTAGTGGACCAAATCCATGACAACCCAGAGTTGAGACCAGGAGGCAGAGTCGCAGTTTAACACACTTCTCTGCCCTTCTTTTTCAGCAGTTACCCACCCAAAACCCTACGCAGAGTCGCAGTCTAACACACTTCTCTGCTCCTCCATTTCAGGAGTTACTTAGTGAAAACCTATAGTGACGGTGTCTGTCCCCCGACCATCGAAATTATTTAAAAAGGTAAACAGAAGAGGAGCTGTGCATAAAAACCTCATAAAAATTAAAACCACAAGAGCAATAGTGCAAACAATAGGAGAGTTAAATGTGGACTCTTAAACATCAGATCTCTCTCTTCTAAAGGTGTACTAGTAAATGAACTAATATCAGATTATGATATTGATTTATTTGGTCTTACTGAAACCTGGCTGGGTGATGGAGAATATGTTAGCCTAAATGAATCCACCCCTCCCAGTCATATTAATACTCACATTCCTCGAGGCACAGGCCGAGGAGGTGGAGTTGCAGCTATCTTCGACTCTAGCCTATTAATCAGCTCTAAACCTAAACTAAACTATAACTCATTTGAAAGTCTTGTTCTTAGTCTTTCGCACCCAAGTTGGAAATCACTGCAACCAATTCTTTTTGTTATAGTGTACCGAGCACCTGGCCCGTATTCTGAATTCTTATCTGAATTTGCAGAGTTTTTGTCAACTTTAGTCCTTAAAACGGACAAAGTTATTATTGTAGGGGATTTTAATATTCATGTAGATGTTGAGAATGACAGCTTAGTACTGCGTTTATCTCTTTGTTAGATTCCATCGGCTTCTCTCAGAGTGTTCATGAACCGACTCACTGTTTTAACCACACCCTTGACCTTGTTTTGGTGTATGGTATTGAAATTGAACATTTAGTGGTGTTCCCACAGAATCCCTCTTTATCCGACCACTGTTTGATAACTTTTGAGTTTGTATTGCTGAACTACTCGCCATTGGGCAAAAATTTCTATACAAGATGTCTGTCTGATAGTGCTATAGCTAAATTTAAGGATGCGATTCCATCAGCTCTAAATACATTATCTAGTCACAAAGTAACGGAGGACTCCTATGCTAATTTCAGTCCCTCCCAAATCGATCATCTTGTTGATAGTGCTGCTGGCTCGCTGCGAATGACACTCGACTCTGTAGCCCCTCTAAAAAAGAAAATACTAAAACAAAGACGGTTAGCTCCATGGTATAATACTGAAACTCGCAAATTAAAGCAAATATCACGGAAACTTGAGAGGAATTGGCGTTCCACCAAAGTGGAAAATTCTCGTTTAATTTGGCAAGATAGTCTTAAAACTTATAGGAAGGCCCTCCGTAATGCCAGAGCAGCGTACTACTCGTCATTAATAGAGGAAAATAGGAACAACCCCAGGTTTCTTTTCAGCACTGTAGCCAGGCTGACAGAGAGTCACAGCTCTATTGAGCCAAGTATTCCCATAGCTCTCAGTAGTTACGACTTCATGAGCTTCTTTAATGATAAAATTCTAGCTATTAGAGACAAAATTCACCAAGACCTGCCCTCAACTGGCACCGACTTATCTCTAAACTCAGGAACCTTAGAAACAGCTGTAGAACCAGATACATGTTTAGACTGTTTTGCTTCCCTCAATCTTTACCAACTAACTTCAATAATTTCTTCATCTAAACCATCAACCTGCCTCTTAGACCCCATCCCGACTAGGCTGCTTAAAGATGTTTTACCCTTAGTCAGCACCTCTATACTAGATATGATCAATCTATCTTTATCAACAGGCTATGTACCACAGTACTTTAAAGTAGCTGTAATTAAACCTCTTCTGAAAAAGCCCAAACTTGATCCGGATGTTTTATCAACTATAGACCTATATCTAACCTTCCATTTCTCTCTAAGGTTCTGGAGAAAGCAGTTGCTAAACAGCTGTGTGACTTTCTACAGAGCAATAGTTTATTTGAGGATTTTCAGTCAGGATTTAGAGCTCATCATAGCACAGAGACAGCACTGGTGAAAATTACTAATGACCTCCTTATTGCATCAGACAAAGGACTTGTCTCTGTACTGGTTTTATTAGATCTTAGTGCTGCATTTGATACCATTGACCATCAGATCCTATTGCAGAGACTGGAATATTTCATTGGCATTAAAGGAACCGCTCTAAGCTGGTTTAAGTCCTATTTATCAGATCGATTTCAGTTTGTACATGTTAACGATGAGTCCTCCATGCACGCCAAAGTTACTCATGGAGTTCCTCAAGGATCTGTCCTTGGACCAATCCTCTTCACTTATATATGCTTCCTTTAGGCAATATTATCAGGAAACATTCCATAAGCTTTCATTGTTATGCAGATGATACTCAGTTATATCTATCGATCAAGCCAGATGAAACTCATCAGTTAGCTAAACTTCAAATGTGCCTTCAGGATGTTAAAACCTGGATGAGCTGTAATTTTCTTATGTTAAACTCAGATAAAACTGAAGTTATTGTTCTGGGGCCTAAGCACCTCCGTGACGCATTATCTAAAGATATAGTTTCCCTGGATGGCATCGCCTTGGCCTCCAGCACCACTGTGAGGAATCTTGGAGTTATCTTTGATCAGGACATGTCGTTTAAGTCCCACATTAAGCAAATTTCAAGGACCGCCTTTTTTCACCTACGTAATATTGCGAAAATCAGGAACATCCTGTCTAAAAATGATGCAGAAAAACTAGTCCATGCATTTGTTACTTCTAGGCTGGATTACTGCAATTCCTTATTATCAGGCTGCTCGAAAAAGTCCATTAAGACTCTTCAGCTGATCCAGAATGCTGCAGCACGTGTTCTGACAGGAACCAGGAAAAGAGATCACATTTCTCCTGTTTTAGCTTCTTTGCATTGGCTTCCAGTAAAATCCAGAATAGAATTTAAAATCATTCTTCTTACCTACAAAGCTCTTAATGGTCAGGCACCATCTTATCTTAAAGAGCTCATAGTACCTTACTACCCCACCAGAGCACTGCGCTCCCAGAATGCAGGGTTACTTGTGGTTCCTAGAGTCTCCAAAAGTAGACTAGGAGCCAGAGCGTTCAGCTATCAAGCTCCTCTCCTGTGGAACCAGGTTCCAGTTTGGGTTCAGGAGGCAGACACCATCTCCACATTTAAGAGTAGGCTTAAGACTTTCCTCTTTGATAAAGCTTATAGTTAGGGCTGGCTCAGGTGAGTCCTGAACCATCCCTTAGTTATGCTGCTATAGGCCTAGACTGCCGGGGGATTTCCCATGATGCACTGAGCTCCTCTCTCCTCTACTTTCTCTCCCTCTGTATGCAACCTTATCCCATTATTGCATGTTACTAACACAACTTCTCCCCTTTCTGGTAGTCTTGTGCTTTCTCGTCCCTCTCCTCTCTCCTCCTATCACTTCCTGCAGGTTTTCTGGCTCTGGAGCTGTGGAGTCTGGATCTGTGGCTGCGGGTCACCTGCTGCCCCTGTGTTCCTGCTCGACACCCTCTACTGCAGCGACTGTTGTCGCTGGTCTTATTGTTATTATAATCATTAACATTACGATGGTTACCATTAACACTATTATAAATATCTGTACCATTTTTCATTTAGTTTATAGCAACATTACCTTCGCTGTCTGTACCTCTGTGTGTATATTGTGTAGGCTGCCTCCCTCCCCTCTCTCTCTCCTTACATCCCTCTCTCTCTCTCTCTCTCTCTTTCTCTCTCTCTCTCTCTTTCACTCTCTCTCTCTCTCTTTCTCTCTCTCTCTCTCTCTCACCCCAACCGGTCGAGGCAGATGGCCGCCCACCCTGAGCCATGGTTCTGCTCGAGGTTTCTGCCTCTTAAAAGGAAGTTTTTCCTTGCCTCTGTCGCCTAGTGCTTGCTCTTGGTGGGAACTGTTGGGCTTCTGTAAATATCATCACAGAGTACGGTCTAGACCTGCTCTTTTATGAAAAGCGCTGTGAGATAACTGTTGTTGTGATTTGGCGCTATATAAATAAAATTGAATTGAATTGAATAGATCACGACCTTTGCTTGGTAAGTGGCACACGCACATTTCCATCCCTGTTTTGTACATACACACCGTTTATAAATGAGACCCCAGAACCTCTGCTGACGTCCAGTAAGCACAGCTGATGTTTAGCTGTTCAGTGTATGAACATGTAGGACCTTTAACATCATATATATATCTGTCCATGTGTCTTTAGTTTGGTCCATATTTTTTAGAACAGTCTCCATATTTACAGATTTGTCCTGTAATATTTCCAAAGTAGCTGAAATCTTCAAATGTGACTGAGCCGCTGGTTTTTAACAGCTTTGAGCCCTAACAGCAGTAAATCCATCATTCCAGTGAGCAGTGAATATCTCTCTGTCTCTGCAGTCATGATGCGTTCAGGGACTCTCAGCACTTTATTTCCACTGTGGACTTGAGTGAAACCTGCAGAGTAAACAGAGCTGATGGCCAAAGTCTCTGCAGGTCTCAGTGTGTTCACTCCAATACGTTAACATGAGAGCTGAAAGGAAGCTGGCTACGCTACACAGCCGCTCCACTTCTGGTCTGAACAGGACTGAAGTCCCTGCTGGTCTTTATACTGGATGTGCTGCATCACTGACTGACAGCTGATGAAGGGAGTCTCTGTAAACTCTGATTTATGACTTCTGCTCTCTGTCTTCTTCTCTCATCAGCTGGTGATCTCTGTCAGAGTGTGAGGGGTCAGAAAGGTGGAGGTGTTGAGAGAGGATCAGCTGTGTCCTGATGATCCAGAGAGGTTGAAGCAGCAGCATCAGCTTGTGTGTGGAGAGGCTCTGACTGGGCCATGTTACTGGGAGGTAGAGTGGAGAGGAGAGCTTCATCCAGCAGTGACTGACAGAGGAATCCCAACAGTGCTGCAGTCTGAACTGCTCTGAGATCAGCTCCACTGTCAGACACAAAGTCAAGTCCACCATCATCCCTGTGTGTTCCTCTGGATGTGACAGAGGATCATCAGTGGATCTGGACTGCTCTGCTGCTGCTCTGTCCTTCTACACAGTCTCTGCAGACACACTGAGACTCCTCCACTCCTTCTGCTGCACACTCAGACACCTCCTCCACCTGGACCTCCACCTGGACCTCCACCTGGACCTGGACTTTATTTCCTTCAGATGTTCTGAACCCAAAGAGCCTCTGCAGATTAGTTCTGTTTCTGACAACAGAACTGCAGATGAACACTTATTTAAGCTGACTGATTCTGAGGCTTTGCACATCCAGGAAGTTAAAGTGGGAAAGGATCGTCTATAGTGTTTTACAAATGTTTATCCGTTTTGCAACACCTCTGATAATCATAACTTTGTATTACATGATCTCCCTTCTTAGTATGTTACTGTATGATGTCACCCTGTCCATATAACAGTTTATTTGTTAAAGCGTGGTCCCAAGCTTAGGACACACCCTCTCCTGGGAGCACGTCAGTTCTGCTGGAGCATCTGAAGAGGAGGGCCGTAACCTCGGCTCTCTGGATGATGAAGACTCTTCTCAGTGAACTATCTTAATGTAAAAGCCATGTTACTTCACGTTACATCATTTCCTGTACATGTTTTCCTCGGTCAATGAATTGTTAACAAGGCATTGAGAGTAGCAAATATTTATTAAATACATTGATCCTGTTCACTTTCCAGATGTGTCCTGACTTTAAACAATGCATCGCTCATATCGATGTAAACTGGAGAACGTGTTGCTGCTGAGATTAGAGAACACCAGACAACGTCTTAGTTCCTTTCTAAACAGTTCTGTCTCTGCGGGAGGCGGCGGCTAATCCGCCCCAGACTCCCTTAAAAAATATGGAGGTTTGTGAGGTGTTGAGTTAGGCTGAGTCATATTTCTAGCAACTGTTCGTCAACCCAGAGTTCAGGTTTACACTCAGTTTGTTTAACCTGCTTTCTGAAACGGGGCCCAGATTAACACTTATTTAAAATGATTTTTCTGATTTGCTTTCTGTTGCAGCTTCACCTTGTGGATTGATGGAGAATTGCAGATCATTTCCACATTATATTTTTAACACATTTTGGAAGTTGATAAGTTGAGTGAAAAAGCAGCATCCAGCCTGCATGCATAAAGTTCCCTCTCTGCAGTTCTGTGTATTACCACCAATACTTTCTAACAATTTAACAGATAATTGTTTGAAACACACAGAAACAAGAAGATAAAACCTGTTGAGCTCACATGTGCGAAACTCTGATGGCAATGACCGGTTCCCTGCCTGCCTGGGGCTCAAACACCTCAAGGCTGGGATCTCTAACAATCCATGTATAAACTGTAGGTTTATGCCACTGTCAGTAAGAAGGGCTAGACTTGCAGAGCAAGGTGGTGATACTGGTCTGCTGCCTGATAGTGTGGTTGCAAACGCGAACGCGAGGATGATGTATTATCGACCACAACCTTCTGCAGTTTGTTTACAGATAAAGGGGAAGAAGGGCAAGATGAGGAGAGGGACACATACTCCTGGGTCTATGATGTTTTTACTCAGTGATCTGATGGTGGACCATTATGTGAGTCAGAAGCTGGCCGGTCCTTACTGAAGCCAGTGATTCGCATGGCTTTAGCACGCCTGGAGCTGGATGAGGCTCCTGTGGCGGCAACACCTTGGAGTGTTTTTATATATATATTGAAGAGCTCCAAAAGTGCTGGTCAGACCCCAAGTTGTTCTCTCATCACACAAGGGATTGCAGGAACTTGGCTGCCATGCAGGTATGGTATGACCCCAATCGAGCCTTCAATTGCCTCATTCATAGTGTCACCAGATAGGATCCACTCTGCCCCTGTCTTCAGTGTAGATTGACTGATGATCTCCTTGCCAGGACTTATAACATAGCTGCATGGATGGGGCGTTATTGGTAATACCTTTTCTCACCTTATCCTGGCTCTGTCTCAGACCCTGCAGGAGTCTGGTGCGGACTCCTCTGGCTAGACTCTTAGTGATGCATCTCTTCAGACCTTTGCCTTCATGTCTAGGGAGCTTGTAAGGTTGATGTCGACAGTGACACTGGCACGCCGCCAGGTCTGGCTGGCACAGTCCCCTCTGTCAGAGGTTTGTTGTCCCACCCTCCATTCCATTCCTGTGGTGCCGGGTCAGATGTTTGGACCAACAGCTCAGCAGGCACTAGAGCGTAGTGTGCAGGCAGATCAAGCCAGGCAGCGGCTTGCTGGCCTGTGGCAGGGCCCGGTTTCAGTTCTGTGACAGAGGGCTCTTGTGTCCTTTGGTCCCACTTACACTCATTCGCCTGCTCACCCAGATGGATATCCTATCATCTGGTTGATCAGCACCGGCATGCACCTCCCCGACCGGCCTTTCAGGTGCCAAGAGAACAAGTTTTTAAAAGTGCTGCCATTCAATGGCTATTGCACCACACCACAGGCAGTTCCTGATGTTCCTGATGGGGCGGCTGTGGCTCAGGAGGTAGAGCGGGTTGGCCATTAATCGGAAGGTCGGCGGTTCGATCCCTGGCTCCCCCTGGTTGCGTGTCGAAGTGTCCTTGGGCAAGATACTGAACCCCGATTTGGCTGTTCCGCCAGTGTATGAATGAGTGTGAATGTTAGTTTCCGTTTGAGCACTTAGGCTCAGTGTATGAATGTATCTAACTGGTGAATGCAGATGTAGTGTAAAAGCGCTTTGAGTGGTCAAAAAGACTAGAAAGGCGCTATAAAAATAAATATTTACATTCCTGATGAGTCCAACAGAGAAGCCACAAACCGCCGTCTAACAGTCAAGAAGCATGAAAAAGAACAAAAGTTACGAATGTAACTACAGTTCTATGAATTCTGGATGACTGCCAGAGTTGTCTGTCACTCGGAATCTGGGCGAGATGATTCTGTAGAAACAGATTGCGTGATGAGTAACTTTCGATCTTTGCAACAAAAAGCTAGCACGTGCATTTGTTCCTCCTGCCTTATTTTAACAGCAAATGAATAACTCTGTCAGGATGCGGTGGCGTGAGCTGGTTGGAGGACCCAAATGCAGGACACAAGGCTGACAGGTTGAGTTCAAAGATTTAATTAAACAAAAGGTGATCACACTTACAAGCAGAGTGGCTGAGTCCAGGGTATTCAAAGTAAAATAAACAATTCCAATGAACAAATAAACAATCCTCACTGCAGATGTCCTGCAAAAGCAACCACAAAGCCTCTTGTGGTCTTGAAATGCTGTGAAGGTGTCTGAGCATGAGCTCAGTAATGTTGTTTAATATTTGATGTTGGATTCTGTCATTGTCTCATCCTCTCATTGTGGAAACATTTAAACAACTAAACTGGTTTTGTTTGTTTTAAAAAGGTTAGTTTATCTGCTCCTAAAAGGACACAAGGGTGACATTGCACGTGGAGTTTCCTGTCATATGTATGTGTGTAATTTCTTCAAACTGTATCCCTCTATTCAATTCTACATTTACAGATAAATTAAACCTGATGTGCTTTACAAGGCTGATAATATTCTTTACAGTCAGTAGCTTTTAATATGGCTGATTTTAGACTATTTTTTAAAAAGGCGTGTGAATTAAAAATTAAATATTTCCCCACCACAAATTATATTCCTAGCAGCGTGGAGAAGTCTTTAAAGCAACATTTTCTTAGGCAGGCCAGGTTACACTAGAGGGATTTAGATTCACAGCCTGAGTATTTCTAAAAGTGGCCTAGTCTCTTAACCCAATCAATGCAGAAAACAGTCTAAAATCCATATGTACACACAAAAACGGAATATACTAAAACACTGTTTTAATTTATGATTCATTTCTCCCTAAGATTTTAGAGACTATCTCTGTAGTATCAGAGCATAACAAAAGAAAAGGTTCAGAGGACGTGGATCCTGTTTTGAGTAAACATTTCAGCCAATAGTATTTGGGCAGAAGCAAGCGACAATAAATACCGTACCTTCAAAATAAAGGGAAGGGATACAATTTTTCGAAACTAGACTTAATGTGTAATATAATTTGTCATACACCCTAACATAAATCACACATTCAAGATTGCTGTCAGAAAACACGACAACTCACAGCTGAAAAGTATGAGTGGCTGTTTCAAGAGCTTCCTGCTGCATAAATGTAAAGTACTGATCACCACTGTGACAGTAGAAACGCAAATATGCGTGGGTAGGACTGTTATGTAGTATTACCCACAAAAACAAAATAATAATGATGTCCAAAGATGATGTTTTTTTCAGTTCAGTTCCTTTCGATATGAGGTGACGCTTTTATTCTGAAGTTTGGCAGGAAGTGTAAGTCTCTTCACAGGTGGAGGAAGTCTCGTGACGCAGCGTAAGTTTTGACATTAATCTGATTAATATTGTATTGTCAGAGGTTGTAGTTGAGTCTCCTTGTGCCCTGTAGACGCGCGGTTATCTGTTTGACTTCATCTGTGAACACACTGCACAGATTTACCGAAAGAAACATTTGTAGTAAGATGAGGAAGTTGTGTCCGGGTTGGCAACATTTGCGCGCCAACAGAAACAAATCAAGTCTGTTACATTCATGTGGCCCATTATCACAAAGGGCTTTACAGTCTGTACAGCACGTAAGGCTCGATTCAGATAAGGGAAAACTCCCCCAATGCTTTCCCGGGAAAAACATGGGAGAAAGCTCAGGCAGGAGGGACCAATCTCCCGCGTTATTTTTCTTACCATTCCTGCCTCTGATTGGCTAGTGCTTCCTCTTCTTCTTTGAGGTGTAACAGCAGCTCTGCGTCCTTGGTGTTGCATTACTTCGATCATCTGGAGATAGTTAACTCCTGCACTGTGTTAAATCAGTCCTGTCTTCTTTAGAAAGCTGACTAGACCTTTGCTGCCTTGTCTGCTTCCACCACACTCAGTCCTTATCATCCTCATGTTTTCATTCCCTCCATCCTGTCTTTTATTTCTGATATTTACTGCAGCTAACAGTTATACATTATATTGTATAACCCACTACAATACTACAGCCACAGATAACAGATTATTTTTATTTTTGGGTCAGACCATTTGATTTATTGATTACTGTCTTGATGTAAAGAGAATTTTATCAAAAAAATGCTTCTGAAATATATTAAATACCCTAGTTTTAAGGGTAAAATACTATTATAAGTAAAAGGACTGCCATCAAACTCAACGCTGATCATTCATCAGAGAAAACTTTAGTGATTGGTGCATTGCAACTTGTTAAATGTGGGAATTTGACCCATGGTATTACACACGACAAACTAGCAGGACCCACACAACGCACGCCACACTTAATGTTAACAAGATTACGGGAAAATATTTACTAAAAATTTAATATTATAATGTTAGTATACAGTTTATATATATCACTATATTTAGTATAATTTCATATAATAATATAGCTTACAACTAGTATAATATTTATCTGAATTGGACAAGACAGCAGTTGAATTTCTGTAGGTTTTGTTCCTTTATTAAAGGTGTTATGATTGGTTGTAATCTTTACTCACACACTGTGCTCATAAATAATTTTTTGAATATGCATGATTTTTTAGGCGCAAATGCGAGTACTCGTACTGTATAAGTTAAAGTACTGATTATTGCAGATTTCAGAATGATATATTATAATTATTGATGCATTAAGGTTGTTGTGGAGGTTGTTTTAATTAGTTTGTATACAGTTGGTTAGTTTAACTTATAATCATCCGAATATTGTATTTTGTTAGTTAATTCATATATTGGAACATTTTTTTCCAGCAAAGTAATAACTAAAGTTATCAAATACATGTAGTTTACCTCGCTTATGTAGTAGCATCATAAAATGGAAATACTCAGGTAAAATAAAATCTAGGTCATCGTTATTCAAGGAAGGTTAGAATCAAGGGCAACGGGACTTTGTTGAAGATACTCAGAGACATTTAGTCTGTCATCCGAAAGACTTCTTCATTTCTGACTGGCTGGCAGGGAGTCCCAGCTGTTAAACCTCTGTAGGGACGTTATCAAGGTGAAGGATGTCACTTGCTTTGTTAGTGCTCCTGGCAGTCGTACGACAGTCATTAGGGTCGTCAGAGTCACGTGAAATGTGAACGACCTTCATTGACATTGTCACAAGAGGTTTCAGTTTGTTCAGTCTCCTGGGTAGAGATGAAAGGACAGCGTTGTAGGTGGGAGATAAGTGGCGTTGAGAGATGGTCTCTCTACTTTGGTGTGAATGGCTTGTTTCAAACCTCTTTCATACCATCTGTCCTCCCCGGTCCAAAATATGTCCATTGTTGTCCTCAAACGAGTGTCTCTTATCCTTCAGCTATAAGTAAACTGCTGAGTCTTGAACAGAGGCGTTGATCCAAATGTAGTAATTTTCCAGTTAGCTCTGTGAATTCCTCACCGCATTGGGACGCATACACTAGGTTGCATTTCTTGTGTTTGGGTCTTTGGGGTGGACCAGTATCTGTCTTAGCGTGTTCTTGGGTTTAAAAAACACAGGGATGTGGTGTTTGTTGAAAATCTTCTTCCTGGGTTTTAATATGAACCCAAGTAAAGTACCTCAACATTTCCATGTGCCCAGGAGAGCAGCCACCGTGAAGAACTAGACAGCGTCCGTCTGAAGTCTGTCTGCTGGATTTTGAACAGAGTCACAGTTTATCATGATGTAGGCAAGAAAATTAACCTGATTTTGATTAAACTGAAGGAGTTGCAGGTGGAGTGCTATCTTTATAATACTGTGTATGTGTGATTTTCTCCAGTGTTTCTGGTTAAGATGATGAGGGATTTGGAGGGCATATCAGAGTCTGCAGTATCCAGCTGTCTGTCTATGAAGAGTGACTGGTCTAAAGGAAAACCTCCAGACTTCAGTAATGGACCTGGACCCTCAGACACAAAGTAAGAGACTTTCTCTGATGCAAACTGACTAGAAGATGATTTAGTGTTTTTTATATTGTTTAATAATGTAGACAACAACATGGTACCTTTACAAAATTGCATGAGTTTTGTTTTTTAATTCACAGATGTCTTGTTGAATTGATTTTTGGCCCCGATAAGAGTTTAAAATTGTGTTGATGCTGAGGCTGAACTGACACTTACCTAAATGTTGATGGAATACTGTATGTGTCTGACCCACTGAAGTAACAGCTGTAGGTACTACATCTGACATCTGACTTTTCTCAACCTACCTTGACCAAATAGTGAAGGCTCTGGTTCAAAACTGTTTGCTGCTTAAATTATTGATCTGAAATGAAACTGGAACTGGAATAATGTGACTTCTGAAACTGACATAACGCAATCACCTAGAAAAAAGAACTCTGTTGGAGTTCCACTTTGATTGCACAGTTGTGTTACAGAGTGGAGCCTCTTCCCGCACATACTGTATCTTTGGCTGAGTCAGACAGCAGATTTTTACCAGTCAACAGCAGACAAGTTCAACTTTGACCTGCCATCAACTTTCTCACTGAATTAAAATTAGTTATTGACAGCTGATATGACCTGCTGCCAGCCGTGTTTGTAATTTTAACAGGTGAAAGTGATGCCAGCGCGGGCTGAACATGAGAAGCTGCTACCTGAATGCTTTGTACACTGAACTTTTGATATTAAGAAAGGCCGACTACGTCAACATTATTTTACCACAACTCACAGTCACTTGCATCTGTGAACACAAACATTCATATTCACGTTCAGATTTTCACTGGCATATGAGCCAAATGCTGCACCGCAGAGCCCGAAATTCATAAAGGAGAGCAACACTAGCAGGCTAAACGCAGTTAAGAAACATAGTACAGTAAAGAAAGGATCGACGATAAGTATCACAGGACAGACTGTTTCGTTTGTGCAAAAACATAATATTTAATATCAAATCATGGTCATGTGTCACATCAATGTTACCTCTGCTCTTTACAAGTATTAATGATAAAACATATTTCTGTTTCCACAGACAGAGAGCAGAGTCCGCAGCATCCAGCTGTGTGTCTATAAAGAGTGACTGGTCCAAAGATTCACCTCCAAACTTCAGTGATGAACCTGAACCCTCAGACAGGCATGAGAAACAGTATGTACTGTAAGTTGATCGGAAGGAGATTCACTGTATTTTAGAGAGAGGGAAACGATCAGAGAGAAGGAGTACAAAATAAAAGACACTCTGCTCAGCACCACCACACAAGACAGAAAGAGGGACAGCAATCTGTTTGGTACCTGTTTACCTTTCTGCGTCCTTCACTCCCTTCTGCTTGTTGTCATTTAACGAGCCAGTACAGTGTGATGTGATTGAAGCAGTCAGTAAAACTTGTGTTTTCCCTCTACAGACATAATATTGTCAAAGTTTTACCCGAAATCTCTCACAAAGTTCAGCAGCAGAAAATATTGGCGCCCTGTTACTTTCCATACTTATGGAAACTTATCATCTTATTAAATTATCCATCCATCCATCGTCAACCGCTTATCCAGCATACAGGGTCGCGGGGGGCTGGAGCCAATCCCAGCTGACATTGGGAGCAAGGCGGGGTACACCCTGGACAGGTCGCCAGTCCATCGCAGCTTATTAAATTAGAATTTACACAATTCAGATAAACTGCAGCTCATTTTACATATGGAGACGCATCATTTATGCCACTGGCATTAATTTGTCCTTTAAATAAAGAAGCCAAAATCTATGTATTTCAGTGTGTCAGCCTCGGACATTTGAGGCTTTTAGATGTCCCATCTTCTGCCACTAATGTAGATTACAAACCAGTTTGCCAGTGAAAAGATAAATGATAAAAGCATGAATTTGCTGAGACATGTGAATAATCTACACACTAAATCTTTAGCTTTAGTTTGTCTGAATTACTGTATGTAAATGTTGAAAAAAGTGAGGAAGCTTTTTGCCTGTTAAAATCCATCTCAAAGCTGAGCACACCATTGATAGGGATGCTTTCATGAGAGATGGTGAGAGAATGCTCTGGGTAATGGATGTATAAAACTGGACCACTAAACTATGTTTTTTGAGTTGTCTCACAAAGTAGTCTTTATTGAGCTTTTTGCATTTGACAGTTGGAGTTGCAGTCTCATTTCAGTTTATTGCTGATGTGCAGGAATGCACCAAGGAATGAAGTAGTCAGTTATTGTAATTAGTTGGCTGTTGATAAGGATAAATGCTTTATTGATTGTTTTGTTCTGAGGTCGATGATCATTTAGTCTTTTTTCCATTCAGGACCAGGTCATTTCCCTGCACCTGACTAATTTCTCTACTTCCAGCCTATAGGCTTTATCTTTTGAGATCAGTGTCCTACAATTGTGGTGTTGTCTGTGTATTGCTGAATCCTGATGGAGTTTGATGTTGATCTTATATTGTTGGTAAGGAGGCAGAAGAACAACAGGGACTGTATCTTTGTGGCAGCCCTGTGCGGGTGGTGAGGAGTGGGAAGTAATCTTATTGAATCTGACAACTTAACTCCTGTCCGTCAGGAAATCCAGGGTCCGGAGGCACAGTAAAGTGTTAATGATCATGTCCTGTAGTTTCTTGAACACCTTCAGAGGGTTAATAGTATTAAAAGCAGAACTGAAATCGAAGATCAGAATTCTTGCGTAGCTATACAGTATATGGACTCCAGATGTTGGAGAGTGAAGTGCGGTGCCAGGTTTGATCATCATCTTCTCACACAACGGACCGCAGACATTACTTTGTCTTTGTAGCGAGCTTTGCAAACGCTTTGGTAATAAAATTTTATTAAGTTACAAGGTAAGTGTATGTGGTTTTGTTCCATTGATTTATGATTATGATGATTGTCTAATTTTTGGACAATAATTTTCATTTATGAAAAGCAATTTTAAAAAAGCAAGACGTGAATAGAATAGCCACATTTATATGTAGGGAACAAGCTGAATGGAACTTGTGAGCTGTGGGTTTGTTACCACCATTGTAATGTGTTGTAAAGAAGGGGTTCTTCTCCACAGAGAGAGGAAGAGGAGTCATGTTTCTGTGGAGGAGCAGCCGTCCTGCTGTGCTTTGTGTCAGGACGTCCTGAAGGATCCAGTCTCTACCAGCTGTGGACACTGGTTCTGCAGACGGTGCATCACCTCATACTGGGACCAGTCTGCTTCATCAGGACACTCCTCCTGTCCCCAGTGTGGAAAAAGATCCAGAACAAGAGCTGGACTGCAGACAGCCAGTCAGAGCAGCTCTGTACAAAGTAAGGCTGGATGTCGTCATGTCTGAAAACACTACTTACTTTATAAAGTTACTTACCTAAGTTTAACTGCATGTTAGTAGACATGTCTGCTCTATATCACTTGTCCTGTGTTCTCCTTTTTTTTTCATTTGCTTTTATGACAGTGCCCCCTGTCTTTGCACACAGCAATACAAAGTCAGCAAGCTTTGGCAATTTATTGCACTTCTCCTTTCTCCACTACTAATTATGTAGATTTAGCCCAGCTCCTTCAGCCACCCATAATAGACATTAGCCAGCCCAGGACTAGACTAATCTCAGTTCGGTGCAGCTTATTCTTTACCTTTATGGTCAAAGGACTTAACTCCTGCGGAATTTATCCTTGCTGTTTCATTTTTTGGTGTCTGTGTTTTTCAGTCTTGGATGGATATCTAAGCTAGTCAGTTATCTATACTAGACCATGCCCTTATGTTTTGGAAGAACAGGTTTTTAAAGCTACCATATCTGTTTTGCGAGCCAGGCAGCTGGCCGGATGCAACAATTTAACCAGGGAACATTACTGGGGTGCCCTCTACTCCGAACTCTACTACCATCTTTGCAGCCTGTACAACCTTTTCCATGCGGAGCCCACTCCCACACCACCACAGCATGCACAGTCACCACTCCATCAGCTCACTCGTTTCCCTCTTCCTCTTCCAAGTAGTGCCCCAGTTTTTAATCGTTTATCGCCTGTCACAGCCCCACCTCTCATCATCCCTTGGCCCGTTGGTATAAAGTACTTTAAAAAGGTTTTAGGCAGGTGTGGAAAATGCTGTAAAGTAAGAATACTTTCAAAAATAGACATATACATTATTTTTTATCAATTACCAAAAAGCAAAGTGGGTGAACAAATCAATATTTGATGTGACCTCCCTTTGCCTTCAAAACAGCATCAGAACTATTAACTAACTAAATTTGAAATATTTGGCTGTAGCAGAAGGCAGTTTGTTCCACGAAGGGCTGGGGAGCTGTACAAGAATGACTGTCTACAGGCAACATTGAAGCATGGTGAAGGTTCAAAAAGGGTTGGGATATGGTCAGAATGAATCGTCTCCTCAATGCTGAGAAGTACAGGCAGATACTTATTCATCATGCAGTACCATCAGGACGGCATCTGACTAGCCTCAAATTTATTCTGCGGCATGACAACGACCCCAAACATACGGTGAAAGTCATTAAGAACTATCTTCAGCTTAAAGAAGAGCAAGGAGTCCTAGAAGTGATGGTATGGCCCCAAAAGAGCCCTGATATCAACATTATAGAGTTTGTCTGGGATTACATGAAGAGAGAGAAGCAAAGGAGGCTGCCTAAATCCACAGAAGAAATGTGGGTATTTGCAGAAACCAAAAGAGCATCCCGATGGCTCTGGCTGAAAAGGGGTGACGAGTAGAGTCACTAGAAGGCCACTCGGACACGGGTCAAGATCTGATCAACCTCTGGTCAGGTTGCCTAGATGAGGGTGTCGTTTCAAGAACCGAAACACCCAGGGAGTGACACCAATGATGCGTCTGATTGTCTGCAGCAAGAAATGTGTGATAAGCTTATGGTTAACATCCTTGTCATTGCTTTACAAAACCCACCAGATAGACAGCTTGTTCACTTTTTTATCAATGGCTTCACATATGGTTTCCATCCAGATACAGAAGTAATTCTCAGCATTTGTCATGCCTGCCACAATCCTAAGCATTAGTGACTTGAATTTGATTCGGGAGGCCATGGGTACCCAGTGGAGGTCACTGAGTAATGGAGTCCTTTTGGGCTGATCAAAAACCAGATGCGCTGCTGCGTTCTGATCCTTTTTGTAGGGGTTTCACCGCACAAGCTGGAAGACCTACTAGGAGGGTATTGCAGTAGTCGAGGCGATAGATAACCATGGCCTGTACCAGCAGCTGGGTGGCATACTGAGTGTGGTAGGGCCTGATTTTTCTTTTGTTGTACAGAGCAAAGCGGCACAACCGAGAGACAGCAGCAACATGGTCTCAAAAGACTGTCCACAGATGCAGCTCCTTCCATAAGTTTTGGTGGGAAGTGGGAGGTATTTTTCTTCTCTTTGTCCCTCAGAGTTCCCATCTCTGGGCTTTGTACAGACCTTCTGTCGTTTGCCAGTGCTTCACAAGCTATACCCCATTTTATGCCCAACATACCCGCCATTCTTTGGGGACATGAATGGTCTAGAAAGACCATGCTTAACCACTGTGAAAACAATGTAGTCCTAGAGATCCTAAACAAAGGTTGATCTCATTCTTCAGCCATCACGCAGTTTTTCCCGGAGACTCCCTTCCCTTGGCTCAACACCAGTTTATTCACGTTGATAGATTAATATTAATCAAAGACTGGCAACTTTCTCCCACATCTAGACGTTTGGCACTAAATTCTACCTTCTCAGTCTGCATTCATTCTCCACATTTAGGCTACATATCCTCTAAGGTCGACTTAACCCTAAATTCGCCTTCCTGAGGTGCTTCGAAGGTTTTCACATTTACACCACAACACTACTTGTTATTTCAGGTGGACTTTATATTCTTTACTTCTCTATATATGCATCATATGATTGTCAATTTTTCTTTTCGCACTTCACACTATTTTCTAATCTCATACTTTTTTATCTTTCTTTTTAGTGAGAGGTGGTCTGCAGGAGGTTTTAGATGAACATAAGATCAGTCTGAGGAGGAGATGTGAACGTGTGACTGAAGGAAGTGATGAAACAAGAAGTGGAACCCTCCTCAACAGGATCTACACAGAGCTCTACATCACAGAGGGACAGAGTGAAGAGGTTAATACCCAGCATGAGGTGAGGCAGCTTGAGACAGCTTTCAAGAAGAAGACCCTCCATGACACTCCAATCAGGTGCCAGGACATCTTTAAAGCCTTACCTGGCCAACAGGAGCCATCAGAGTGGTTCTGACCAACGGCGTCGCTGGCGTTGGAAAAACCTTCTCAGTGCAGAAGTTCACTCTGGACTGGGCAGAGGGCTCGGAAAACCAAGATGTCGGTCTGCTGGTTCTGCTCTCGTTCAGGGAGCTGAACTTGATCAAAGATGAGCGGCACAGTCTCCTCACGCTGCTCCATGTTTTCCATCCAACATTACAGAAGGTCCCAGCAGAGAAGCTCGCCGTCTGTAAACTGTTGTTCATCTTTGACGGCCTGGATGAAAGCAGACTTTCATTGGATTTCCACAACAGTGAGGTTGTGTCTGATGTCACACAGAAGTCATCAGTCAACCTGCTGCTGACAAACCTCATCGAGGGGAATCTGCTTCCCTCGGCTCTCGTCTGGATAACTTCCCGACCTGCGGCGGCCGATCGGATCCCTCCTTCATGTGTCGACAGGGTAACGGAAGTACGAGGCTTCACTGACGCCCAGAAGGAGGAGTACTTCAGGAGGAGAGTCAGTGATGAAGAGCTGTCCAGCAGAATCATCTCACACATCAAGACCTCCAGGAGCCTCCACATCATGTGTCTAATCCCAGTCTTCTGCTGGATCACTGCTACAGTTCTGGAGCACATGTTGACTACAGAGCAGAGAGGAGAGCTGCCCAAGACCCTGACTGACCTGTACTCACACTTCCTGCTGGTTCAGATAAAGAGGAAGAAGCAGAAGTACGATGAGGGACATGAGACGAGTCCACAGGAGCTGACGGAGACTGACAGGGAGGTTCTTCTGAAGCTGGGGAGGCTGGCGTTTGAACATCTGGAGAAAGGAGACATCATGTTCTACCAAGAAGACCTGGAGCAGTGTGGTCTTGATGTCACAGAAGCCTCGGTGTACTCAGGAGTTTGTACAGAGATCTTCAAAAGAGAGAGTGTGATCTTCCAGAAAACAGTCTACTGCTTTGTTCATCTGAGCGTTCAGGAGTTTCTGGCTGCAGTCTACATGTTCCACTGTTACACCAGCAGCAACACAACAGTACTGAAGAATTTTCTGGGGAAACATTACAGTGAATCATCTCTGGTTGTCTTCCTGATGAGAGCAGTCACAAAATCTTTCAAAAGTAAAAATGGCCACCTGGACCTGTTTGTTCGCTTCCTTCATGGCCTCTCTCTGGAGTCCAACCAGAGACTCTTAGGAGGCCTGCTGGGTCAGACAGACAACAGTCCAGAAATCATCCAGAGAGCCATCAACAACCTGAAGGAGATGAACAGTAATAAGATCTCTCCTGACAGAAGCATCAACATCTTCCACTGTCTGACGGAGATGAACGACCACTCAGTACATCAGGAGATCCAAGAGTTCCTGAAGTCAGAGAACAGATCAGAGAAGAAACTCTCTATGATCCACTGCTCAGCTCTGGCCTACATGCTGCAGATGTCAGAGGAGGTTCTGGATGAGTTGGACCTGAAGAAGTACAACACATCAGAGGAGGGACGACTGAGACTGATTCCAGCTGTGAGGAACTGCAGAAAGGCTCGGTAAGTCCAGATGTGATTATCAGCACTGTAAAGCAACGTAAAGCTGAAGCATCAGTATTACAGTATCTGTTTATTATTTCTTTTACAGACACACAGACATGTCATATGTCATCTGCTGGAACTAACATCATTTTCATGCAGTTTTATTGCTATTCTAATTTTTTTCTGTGCAGTTTCTAAACTATTTCATATGAAGGACTGTTCTGTCCATTTACAACCTCCAGTAATTTTATAGCTCATTGAAAATCATGTTAAAATAACATTTAACAAACAGAAATTACAGCACGCTGTTGTGTCGCCAAGTGCTTGCTCATGGTGGGGATTGTTGGGTCTCTGTTAGAGATTTGTGACTAGGGATATACCGACTGTTCGGGCCACCAAAATAATCACCTGAAAATAGCAACAAAAAGCACTTTTGGTGTTCAGCCTAATAAGTACAAAGACCTAACAAATTTTACTGAATAATTATGTTGATATGTCGGCAGTGTGGAAGTATTTTAAAGTTTCCAAGTAAACTGAAACTACTGCCCAGAGAGATATAGATACATAGATAGTGTCAGATTTGATTTACCTTTAAATTTTATGTTCTCTGTCATCACAGACTTACTGGCTGTGGGCTCTCAGAGACTCACTGTGAAGTCGTGGCCTCAGCTCTGAAGTCCAACCCCTCCCATCTGAGAGAGCTGGACCTGAATTTCAACGAACTGCAGGATTCAGGAGTGAAGCTGCTGTCTGCTGGACTGGCGAGTCCACACTGTAGACTGGAGACTCTGAAGTTAGTTCATGTATTTTGCTATTGTCTAGTGTATACTGTATCTACAAAATTTAAATCCATAACATAAGTTTTAAATGGTCTTCAATTCTGTTGTTTTCTGTGTTTCCGAGCACAAATCACAGCTCTTTTTTTATAGTTTGTCAGTCAATTTAGTCTGAACTCAAACTGGATTGGTATTTGTAAGAAAACTGTGGGATCTACAGTGGGGAGAACAAGTATTTGATACACTGCTGATTTTTCAGGTTTTCCTACTTACAAAGCATGTAGAGGTCTGTAATTTTTATCATAGGTACTCTTCAACTATGAGAGACGGAATCTAAAACAAAAATCCAGAAAATCACATTGTATGATTTTTAAATAATTAATTTGCATTTTATTGCATGACATAAGTATTTGATCACCTGCCAACCAGTAAGAATTCCGGCTCTCACAGACCTGTTAGTTCTTCTTGAAGAAGCCCTCCTGTTCTCCAATCATTACCTGTATTAACTGCACCTGTTTGAACTCGTTATCTGTATAAAAGACACCTGTCCACACACTGGCAAGCCAGGCAGGACCTGGTCAATGACCTGAAAAGAGCTGGGACCACAGTCTCAAAGAAAAATCCTGCAGCACACGCAAGGTCCCCCTGCTCAAACCAGCGCAAGTCCAGGCCCGTCTGAAGTTTGCCAATTACCATCTGGATGATCCAGAGGAGGAATGGGAGAAGGTCATGTGGTCTGATGAGACAAAAATAGAACTTTATGGTCTAAACTCCACTCGCTGTGTTTGGAAGAAGGATGAGTACAACCCAAAGAACACCATCCCAACTATGAAGCATGGAGGTGGAAACATCATCCTTTGGGGATGCTTTTCTTCAAACAACCTCCTTCCCTCAGTAAGAGCATTGAAGATTGGTCTGGCTGGGTCTTCTAGCACGACAACGGCCCGAAACACACAGCCAGGGCAGCTAAGGAGTGGCTCCATAAGAAGCATCTCCAGATCTGAACCCAATAGAAAATTTTGGAGAGAGGTGAAAGTCCGTATTGCCCAGCAACAGCCCCGAAACCTGAAGGATCTGGAGAAGGTCTGTACGGAGGAGTGGGCTAAAATCCCTTCTGCAGTATGCGCAAACCTGGTCAAGAATTACAGGAAACGTATGATCTCTGTAATTGCAAACAAACATTTCTGTACCAAATATTAAGTTCTGCTTTTCTGATGTATCAAATACTTGTGTCATGCAATAAAATGCAAACGATTCTGTCTCTCTGTTGAAGTGTACCTATGATAAAAATTACAGACCTCTACATGCTTTGTAAGTAGGAAAACCTGCAAAATCAGCAGTGAATCCCTCTGTATCTGAAAATGTGTTGAGATATATATATATATCTCGAAGTCGTGATGTCGTCATGTGCGATTACAAACCGTAAAAAGTGCGCAATTTAATAAAACCAAAATGTGTGTGTGTGTGGAGGGAGAGATGGAGATATATATATATATATATGAATGAGAGAGAGAGATGCGGCTTGTGTGTTGATGTAGATGGCAGTGGTGATGAGCATTACTAGTAAAACTCAGCTGCACATGGTATTAACAACAAATAAATTGGAAAAGTTAATGGTGGCTGATGGGTGGATGGATAGAAGAAATGTTTTAATTCAACATGTTGTATTTGCTAATTATTACATAGTCATAGTCTGAGATCTGCAGCATGTTATTGACCTGTGTTGACATGAATAGCTGTATGAATGTTGTGCTGACATTCGGATGATGCCTGTAGAAGGCTGACACTATGATGATCCACAATAACACAATGACAAAGTCCCTCTACTCATTTTAGCTCATAAAGCTCATTGATTAGGACATAGTAAAGTTGAGCTACACATTAAAACCTTTGATCTTCATAATTTGTTCTTTATTCAGATTGTGGCGCTGCAGTTTGTCAGAGATCAGCTGTGCTTCTCTGGCCTCAGCTCTGAAGTCCAACCCCTCCCATCTGAGAGAGCTGGACCTTAGTGAAAATGTCCTGCAGGATTCAGGAGTGAAGCTGCTGTGTGGTTTTCTGGAGAGTCCACACTGTAGACTGGAGACTCTGAGGTCAGACACCATTTCTTTACTTCTGTGCTGAGGTTATTATGATTTAGTGCAGACATAAGGCTAATATTATACTGGTCGACACTGAGTCTCTTAATGCTAAAGTCTATTTTCTTCTTCAGTCATTTAGTCTGTTGACCGTGGCAGAGCAATGTTGAGCTCCATATTTAAAACAATAATGTAAGAAGAAAATTCTACGCTGGATAAATCACTCTTTTTCAGATCCAGTCTCTGCAATTTGTCAGAGATCAGCTGTCCTTCTCTGGCCTCAGCTCTGAAGTCCAACCCCTCCCATCTAAGAGAGCTGGAGTTGAGTAAAAACAATCTGGAGGATTTTGGCGTGAACCTGCTGTCTGCTGGACTGGAGAGTCCACACTGTAGACTGGAGACTCTGGGGTCAGAGACCAATTTATACTTTTGTGTGAGATTAATATGATGTCAAAGGGACACTAAACTGCAGAGGGGGGTCTGATATTAATGAGGTAGTTCTTTTCAAAATTGATAACATTATAACTAAGATTTAAATGCTTTTGAAAATGTCAAGTGTGCAGTGAGTATGTCAGGCATGCAGTTTAAAGGGGCTATGTGTAGTTTTTAATGAAATTAATTACATTTTTATTGCCTATTTGTGAACAGGTTGTAACCTCAAATAATAATGAACCATTCGCCAGCTTTCTCAGTTACCTACAACAGTCTGTGTGCTGCTTCTTATGTGAAGAAATCAGGTCAGATTTTACACGAAATTCATTGGCTTTTTGTAGGCTGTGACATTTTGATTCTGGACTGAACAGCAGCAACACAGCAAACAAAATGATGTTCGCTATCACCAAAAAATGACCGTCTCTCAGCACAACACAGACTCCATGTAAGGATAAAAAACAACAAAAACGTTTTATGTGCTGAAGCCTGTCAGGCTAAACGAGAATCAGATTGACACAGGAGAAAAAACACAGTCAACATCGGACAGGCATTTCAGTCATAGAAAGACCTGTGCTTTGTTTGGGATACAAAAACAAACCCGGAGTTGGCGTTCATCCTATTGGACAGTTAAACTAACATTACTGCAAAACGTTAAAAATACTGTGATGTATTTTAGTTGACTCAAGTAATATTTGCAGGCTAATGCTGGCTCACGCTGACCAGTTGTTGACATTAGATATCTGAGCATAACACTATCTTGAGTGGAAAAAGCATTTTTTTGCGACCTGTTGCTTCCCGATCATTGCCGCTTGTGGCTATATTTAATATTTATTTACTGCAACATTTCCCAAAGTTCATCCTGACATATTTCACATCTTTGGAGACTTTGGGATCTTGAATCGAATCTTAACTCAGTTTGTGTGGGTTTTTATTTTGTGTTTGACTGCACAACATGAGTTTGTATAGATGGAGCATGGTAGAGCTGCAGAATTCGAGTCGAAATCAATATTTCTTTGTTGAATTAGCAGCATGTTGTCATTAATATTAATGAAGGCTCTTTTTACCTTTTAGTATTTTACAGTTTGAACCTGCATCCTGTTGGGTTCAGGTGTTTGGAGTTTACATTTTCTAAACTTCTACATTCTAAACCTTCTTCAGCTCTGAACAGATTATTAAACACTGAATGATCTCAAGCAGAACATTGTCTTCTAAAGTTACATCATTTATTCTTTATTCAGCCTGAGTTTCTGCAGTTTGTCAGAGATCAGCTGTGCTTCTCTGGCCTCAGCTCTGAAGTCTAACCCCTCCCATCTGAGAGAGCTGGACCTGAGTGACAACAAGCTGCAGGATTCAGGAGTGAAGCTGCTGTGTGGTTTTCTGGAGAGTCCACACTGCAGACTGGAGACTCTGAGGTCAGACACCATTTTTTCCTTCTGTGCTAAAATTAATATGATGTTAAAGTTGTGGTGACACTAAAGTGCAGACATAAGGCTGATGGTATACTGACACTGAGTATCTTAATGCTAGAGTCTATTTTTTTCTTCAGTAGTTATGTCAATTGACTGTGGCAGAGCAATGTTGAGCACCAAATTTAAGAAAAATCCTAATTAGGATGGGTTAAATCCAGAGGACAAACAGTTGTAAACAAAGTAGTAGAGTGCAAATATAGTGTTTAATACAAAATATACACATTGCCAAAAATATCAACAGGCAGGCAGTGATCATTCTTGGTAAGTTGGACAATTTGGACTACAGGTACTTATGTAGTGCCTTTCTAATCTGACCACTCAAAGCACTTCACACGACATGTCACATTCACCCTATTCAAACACATTCATACATTCTCACACACACACGCACAGCCATCAGGGGCAATTTGAGGTAAGGATCATTTGAGGTTCAGTATCTTTCCCAAGGATACTTCCACATGCAGACCTACCTTCTGAGCCACAACCACCCTATAAAAGTGTATATAGTTTATTTAAAATGTTCTATGATTATGGACATAATCATTATATGTATATAAGAAATGGACGTAGTCATTGTGACGTCACCCATTGGTTTGCGGACTGCCATCTTGAAGCCTCGAGTTTGGCCGATAGGCCGCCGCGAACTTGAGTTTTTGCAACCAGGAAATGTCAATAATAGATAATCCCGCCCTGAAACATACTCTGCTTTATGATCTATTTTAAAATAAATGAGACCATAATTTACTAAATGAACATCATTTTGTGTTGAAGAAGACATGAATCAGGAAAGTGTTTACTGAGGTAATTATTCAGCTGAGAAGTAGGGTAATTTTACCATTGTTTCTAATGGAACCGGACTTCTTTTTGCAACAAGAAGAGTCGCCCCCTGCTGGCCTTTCAAAATAGAATGCAGGTTTCAGGCATTCCGCATTGGAGTCACGTCTCAGACCGGAAGCTTCCGGCTTGGTCAGGACCAGCCTTTCCAGGGACTTAATCAGGTGGGAAATCAGTTCAGGAAAAGGGTTGATATGAGTAGAAGTTTGTGGGGTGAGGAGTTCTTTGAGGTGGGGTGTTGTGTCGCCAAGGATGCACTGGTGGGTGAGGAGGGAGACATTGTACTCAATCCGGAGTGAGACAGGAAGGTAGTGGAGTGATTTGAGGATGGGGGTGATGTGGTTGTGTTTGCGCACCCTCATCAGGATCCTAGCAGCGGTGTTTTGAATGTACTGCAGCTTTTTGAGGCGTTTGCCAGGGATCCTGGTGTGGAGCGCATTTCTGTAGTCCAGCCTGGAGCAGACAAAGGCATGGACAAGTGTGGAATATCCTGGCAGAGAAGGTGATGCTGGTATTGACGGACGAGCTGACCTGGTGTGGGGTGCTGACTAGTATGGCTCCAGTCTTCGAGCTGTTTAGCTGCAGAAAGGTTTGCTTCATCCCTTCATCCCTGGGGCCGAGCACTGAGCCTTGAGGAACACCAAAGGTGACTTTGAGTGTAAGGGATTTAGCAAAGACAATATGTTCAGTTCTCCCAGTGAGGGAGGATGAGTTGTGGATAAAGTCAGAGACAATGAAGAAGGATGTTATAGTCCAGATGCCAGCGTCCTCTCCCATACGTGATTCTACAGCATGAAGCACATGCAACTTTAACAAAAGCGTCCACACAATGAAGGCAAGGCAATTTGTATAGCACATTTCAACAACAAGGTAATTCAAAGTGCTTTACATAAAACATAAAAGCAACAGGAAAATATAAAAAAAATGTAAAAGCAAGAACAAGTAAAAAAAATCCACGTCATTGTGGGATTTACTAAAGTAACTGTGTGCACCACTATGCTAAAAACAAACTGCCGCAAGTACGCCACACGCCAAACCACCACACTGACTGAGACTTTCAAAATAAACTCTACATGTTTCTCAAATGGAATTACAATTGCATGAAATGAAAATGTTGTGGATCTTTTGAGAATGATTTCTTGACTTTTCAAACATTTTTAAACAAAACAACCTGCTTCTTAAGATATAGACACATATTTTTTTGTTTTTTCAGACTGAGTTTCTGCAGTTTGTCAGAGATCAGCTGTGCTGCTCTGGCCTCAGCTCTGAACTCCAACCCCTCCCATCTGAGAGAACTGGAGCTGCGAGGAAACAAGTTGCAGGATTCAACTGTGAAGCTACTGTGTGACCTTGTGGAGAGTCCACACTGTAGACTGGAGACTCTGAGGTCAGTAGAGGGTTGGAGTCAGTCCATACTGGTTTCAGTTAGGGATGTGCAATATGTCTAAAGTCTCATACTTATATGTACAATTTCATATCCAAATAATAATACATATCCTGATAAAGATTCTGGACACCTGGCCCCCCCAGTCTGCAGCGGCGGGAACCTCGTCTCCCTCCAGGAGGCCTTTCTGGAGGTGGATCAGGCGAGGAATCCGGGGGAAAACTAGCCTCCAGGCTTGTAGGCCGCAGACTGGCTGCCCGTGCTTCTTCTGACTCCCTGGCCTGCATGGCAAAGAAGTCCAGGAGATTCATAGTCCCAGAGTCTTTGTTAGGGGGGGTCAGGCAGGCAGACGGGCGGACCAGGTGGATGGCTAGGCGCTGGGGCACTAGCTGGCTGGGAATTAGGCAGGTGGCTAGCCGCTGGAGCGCTATCAGGCCGGGGAACAGGCAGGTGGCTAGCCTAGTCTGCTGGGTCCATTTTACTGTTGACATCCTACTGTCTGGAGAAGGTTGAGTGCAGTAGTTGAGAGTAGACACAGACAGAGGATGCAGTTTAATAAAAGATTTATTCTCTAATAAAACGATACTCAGGTTTACTTGCAAGTGCAGTCCAAATAAAGGCGTAATCCCCAAGGGAACAAGGTACAATCCAAAACACAGCAAACCAAGGTACGGCTAAACACTCAACATAAGACAAGGACGTCACAAACACTGAACACAACTGAGGCACACATCAGGAAATCAACAGGAACAACGCTAGACAAGGACACATGAGAACAGAACACTACAAAATAAAACAGGAAGTAAAGCATATGGAAACACACAGGGACAGAAGTAAAACGCAAAACATGGAAAGACTGCAAAATCAGGGCATGGACAGAGACAGGACTAAACAGGAGACAGGACTACACTAAAACATGGAGACATAAGACTAAGGACTAAGACACAGAACAAAATGGAGATATGTTTCTGCAAAAGAACACCTCAAATAAGTTGGACAGTTTAATCAAGAATCATATTAATTAATTCTTGCATGCATCGAAATTTATTCTCATAAATAAGGTGAACAGGAGGACAAATTACATTTAAACTGATTCCGTTTCAGTGCATAGTTTCATGGATTGTTATCACATGTTTGTTGCCTTATCGAGCCAAACGCTGCACCAGCGTGTGGATGTGATGCGCTGTTTGTAAAAACACGTTACGGAAAAATAACTTTTATTTTATTGTCATTTACAAAAAGTCATATTTCTCTTTTACTCATGGGCTCTTTAATAGACACAAGCAATGATTTTGGTTTACTCTCTTTTCAAATGAGGAAATCCAAATTAGTACCTGGGTCATCCCATCTGTGTGTGAGTGTGTGTCCCCCTCTAGCCAGTGACATCACTACTCAGGGAGGCCCCTTCCTGCAGATCTGTTATAAATGGGTGGAGCTCCGGTGCCTCCTCTCCACTGGTGCACAGCGTTGGGTGAAAGGGTGTTTTTTTTTACCCACCAAACAACATGCATCAGTTTCACCTAAAGGAACATCAGTGTCACACTAAGTTAAATTTCATTTTGTAGCTTTTCTGTCAGAGTTTGCCTCCTTTTCTTCCTGCAGTCAGGACGTATTAATATTAATGAGCGGCGTTTCACTGACCATTTATAGGCAACTGTGGGTGTTTGGAGGGTCAGACATGGAGCTCCCTCACATGCCCCACATTTCAAGTTGATTGTGATTTATAAAGGGAACTTGCTTACAAGTGTGCGTACGCACGGTTTTATAAGTCTGGATATTTTTTGGCGTACGCCATTTTTGGCTTTTGAGCACACGTACAGTTTTAGTGAGGTTTCTACGCACGGTTTTATAAATGAGACCCCTCTGCTGAAGTCCAGTGATCACAATTATTATATATCTTTCCCTGTCACAATATTTTTGATGCCAGCCAGCATGTTTATTTGTGTGATATTTCAAAAACACAGTGATTTAACAGTAGTTCATTCATGTAACAAATAGTAAATCCCTCACTGAACAGTTTCTGAACTAATGATTATAATTGATGAAGGGAGTCTCTGTAAACACTGATTTATGATGAATATTGTTTCTTGTTCTCTCAACAGCTGGGAGCCATTTAAGATTTGATAAGCACTCAGTGTGTTTTGAGAGAGGATCAGCTGTGTCCTGATGATCCAGAGAGGTTGAAGCAGCAGCATCAGCTTGTGTGTGGAGAGGCTCTGACTGGGCCATGTTACTGGGAGGTAGAGTGGAGAGGAGAGCTTCATCCAGCAGTGACTGACAGAGGAATCCCAACAGTGCTGCAGTCTGAACTGCTCTGAGATCAGCTCCACTGTCAGACACAAAGTCAAGTCCACCATCATCCCTGTGTGTTCCTCTGGATGTGTGGGGTCAAATTACAATACACTATACTAGTATGCATTAACCTTTTTATGTTAATACATTTTATAATTTGCATTTTTGGACTATTGTGATATTTATTCATTATTACCTTTGACATGTTAAATCGGTCTGTTGCTGTTTTTTTTTTTCTTTCATATGAATATCATGCAAGACAAAAAAAAATAAAAATACACCTTTAATATCTGAATCAACTTTTCCACACTTTACGCACATCTGCTGGCATAACCCTTTATGTGTGGTTTCACCCACTTCGAGTGGTACTGTTTAAAAACTGTTGCGCGGCTGTGGCTCAGGAGTGAGAGCGGGTTTCCCATTAATCAGAAGGTCAGCTATTCAATTCCCGACTCCTCCGGGCTACATGTTTAAGTGTCCTTGGGCAAGATACTGAACCTCGAATTGCTTCTGGTGTGAATGTGATATAGTGTAAAAGCACTTTGAGTGGTCGAAAAGACTAGAAAGAACATTTATATTTGCGCAGAGGCTGGTATACCGATTTATTAACCTTAATAAGCGCTGTAATTTTCTAAATATACGCATGCAAAATAACACTCTCTGTTTCATCACTGACCTGTTTCAAACAGCTTTCTGTCACCAATCTTCTGTGATTTAATTTTTCGTGCAACTCTTTGGTTATTTATTTTGGTTAATTCAGTTTGGGAGTTGATTATTTTTTCACCTTCGGCCTTGTATCTCTTCCATACTGCTTAGCACTTCACTCTCTATAAGCCCTCTTGGCATATTGCACTCCTTTAGTGTTAAAATTACTCCACCCTGTAGCACCTGGTTTTCCATTATCTAACTTCTACTCGGTCCAGCTAACCTACAGACTTGCTGGCGCCTCTCTAAGAAAGGGAGGGGTGCGAGGGAGAAGGAAATACCCAAAGTGGAGCTTCTTGATTGGCTGCAGCAACTGCAGGCACACTTTGATTTTTTTACATGTATAATAAAGATTATATGAATAGATTGACCACATATAGCATGCATATATATGTTGTCTTAAAGATATTCTGCTCATTTCATAATTTTGTTTAGGGTTGTGCCAGAACAGGTTTACATGGTTTAATTTTAAAAAGACCAGAGCACATTTTGTGTGTCACCCTGTGTGTTGAATGCACCGTTTTAACTACCAAGTGAGGCATCTCACTTCTATTCTATCTTTGTCGGGAGTTGCACTTGAGCAGTGCCTAGTTAAGAACTACTAACCAATCAGAAGCAGTGACGAGCCTTTAAACACAGCTTCGGTTCAGTTGTACAAGTTCCCGAACCAGCTTTGCAACCTGGACTGGAACAAGAGTTATAATAATAATCTGTAACAAATGCATCTTTCATACGTAACGTTTATGTCCAGTCACTGCCTGCAGAGTATGTAACCTGATTTTAATTTATTATTCAACGAGCTTGGGTTGAGGGCGTGCCATACTAGCAGCTAGGCGAGCATTATGATCCTTGTTACAAAGTCAATAGCTTGGACTACAATTGAGCTCTTTTCTGTGGGAGATGGGAACTCCCTTTGGGGTGGACCTTTGGCTTTTTCACTTTGCAAACTTATTACATGCACAAAAATATTTGTATAACACAATAAAAGTGAAGGGAAAAAGCCTAAAAGCAGAACATAACCTTTTTAATAAAAGAAAATATACTTGTTTCTTATAACATGCAACAACAACCTAATATAAAATGCAACTTATAGGCACATTATTACTGAAACATTACCTTAATTTCTTTACACTGTTCTTCATATATTTACTACTTAAAGCCTGATATATCTTGCCTTTCTCATAATAAATAAAGCCAAATGTTAAATTCCCTCTCTGGATGTCTAGTGTATTTCTTCTGACAGAACATGTTTTACATTTGCACCAGCTGCTGGATGAACCCTTTAGTGAAATTTAATTCCACTGCTTGTGTAATCTCAGCTCTCGATGTAAGCATTCCCATCAGTCGATTAAGTGCATTAAATCACATTACATTTTCTCCGTTATGTGTACTCCGTAACATGTACTCAAGTAACTAGTTTGAGTAAATGGTACTTGTGTTAATGCTAATATAGTATACATAGTATATCACGCATAAAAACTCCTCCTGCTTTCTGCCTTAATGTAAATATTCAAGCTAACAGTGTACGAGCAGTCTGCATTTACCTAGTCATGCTCATTGGTGTAGTCTGATGAAGACGGACCAGATTATGCACACACAAAAAAGACAAACTACTCTTATTTCATGTGGACACGTGGTTTTAATAGGCAATAAATTATAAAACGTCACAGAATTATCTCCTAATTTGATTTGTTTTCGAAATCATAATTTACTATTGGGTACAACAAAACATAAAATAATTTATATCTTTAAACTGCATTGGAGTACTTACAGAAAATGATATTAATGCAAACTTTTGTACTCCCACTAATGCATACACACTGGGAATTATTGTCCTGCTGTAAATGTGGCAGGTTATCTAATCAGGAGATGATAATTTCATCACAAATAAATACAAGTGTATGTTTCCTTCTTCACCTTTACCTGAGGACGACCCTCTAAAATGTCACATCCACATCAAATAAAAGACCCATTGTTTTTTTATGTTTTATTTCTGAAGATACTCATTAGTCATGTAGTTTTTGGTACCACAGGCTGCTTCAATCCTGTATTATTTTTTTGCACCTGGATCACTGAGTGTCAACTTTACTGACCTTCCCGACCTTTGTGATACAGGTTAGTTTTATGTCAGCCACAAAGACAAGACTTTGGAGAACAATGGATGTAGGAAACACCCTCCCATAGCAAATTCCCCATAACCAGTTAGTGACGTAATAACAGACAAAGGTTTCTCTACTAAGAGGGGAGTTTCTTTGTTCTTTCTTCTATTTAGTATTTTAGTCAGTAAAGTCTCTCTTCTCTCCTAAAGCTGTCCATGGTTCTGTCTCAAAAACATCATCAGCCTGCCATTGAACTATATAATCAATTGCTTTTTATCATATGTTGTTGCTTTTGTTTGTGTTTAAGCTATGCTTTAACCCACATACTTGAAAGTATGCAGTATTATTGTATTTTTGTGTACTTGTAAATTTCTATTTCTGTTTCATGTGTACTGTAAGCACCAACTTATACCAAGGCAAATTCCTCGTATGTGAAAATGTACCTGGCAATGAACCCCATTCTGACTCTGAACCCTTTGAACCCCCTCAGCCATGCAAAAGACCTTTAAATAAATGTAACGTCATGGACCAGGCTCTAAAGTACAGCTGGTTGCATCAGTCAACACACACTGGATCTCCTGGTGTCTTTTCTGCAAACGAGGCAGCTTTGTTGTGTGTTTAGTTGCCGAGTCACCAACACACACACACACACACCTCCCTGCAAAGGTTACCATGGCAACACTTAAACTTTTCCTTTGCAGTTTTGACTTTCTCTCTCTCACTCATTGTCTCGGAGCCTCGCTCTACCTCTAGAGTTTTTTCGGAGCAGCAGCAGCTCGTCCTCAGACTCAGACAGACAACGCACAGGTCAGTCACCACTCTGTTCCTCTTTTGCAGCCTTAAAGCCACGCTCTGCAGCCGCTCCAGTGGGTCACCCTGTGGCTCAAGGGCACATGGGAAATTCAGGTTGTTCAACACAAGGATTTCCAGTCAAGAGCTTCTTTCTGATCCCATCGAAGTTTCTGATGTTAGAGATAATGATCTCAAATGTGACTCAATGAATGAATTAAAAAGTCGGAAATGCGTTCATTTTAGAATTATTAGGATGGGGGCAGTTGTAGGGTGGCAATAAGAATAACTTGTGTTGTTATCAATGTTAGTTAAATGTATTGTAAAATAAAGGAGGTTCGTTTCAGGACTTTCAGTACACTGGTTCCTGAGACTTTTCTGTGAGCCTTGTCCATAGAACAGAAAAACACATTTCAGTTAAATACATACATAATGTTTCTCAATCTTTATGGCCCTGTACATGAAGAAATCTCTACGTACAACCTCTCCTCGCATGTTGTCAGTGAGTTGTAAGTTGTTCCACCAAAGAGATGAAAGAAGAAAAGACTTGATAAAAGTCTGAAGCACGTTTTAACTTCTTTTCTTTTCTGTAAATCATCTCACAACCCCTCAGATACAGCCGGTGACCTTTGTTGAGGTCATGACCCCCAGGACTCACTAAACCACATTACTTTACACAACCACGTTTCTAACTGACTGCATTTTCTGATCTGTTGACTGTGAAGCTCTTGTTAGATCTTGGAACTAGAGCCAGCTGGGCCACAGATTCACAAGTTTACCAGGTCGACCTGACTAACTCATTATAAGTCAATGAACATGTAGTGGTTAAACATGACTACTGAGTATGGACATTTTAAAATAGAAGGTTCTGTCACCATTTAATTGAGTGAGCGCTGAAAATGTTGTGAAAATGTCTCAGATGGCAGATCCAGACTCTCAGTCTCCAGCCGAAGTGTCACACAGGGAGCAGCCCTCGATTGTTCCCCCAGCTGGCAGCTCTAAACCTGGGCTGAACGACTTTGCTCCAACTCCGGACACAGAGCTCCAGGAAGGGGTTCAGAGAATCCAGGACTTCTCTGGGGGAGAGGAAGAAAAAGAGGAAGGAGGAGCAGACAGAAGCAAACCCAGGCCTCCTCTGATTCACCTCCGCAGAGGTATAGACAACTCACTGATCCAGAAACTAGTCAAAGTGTGCTTTAAAACGAATACTAATGCTAAAACTGAACCTAATCACAATACTATTACTGATACTTAGTTCCAATGCTGACACTCAAAAATGATCCTAATCTGAGTCCTAAGAGGAACAGTAATGTGGCTTCTACTAAATCTACAATACTAATTTTACTCCTAATGCAGCTGTTACTGCGATTACTGTTACCAGACACCTGTCCCTTCTTATTCAATAAACCATTTCAGGAAACAGAATAGTATCCACACAGGATACTTTTATTTAATAGTTTCCACTGTCTTGCAAGATCTGATTTGGGTTTTGATGCTGTTCTGTTCTTGAACCAGTGCATGCAAGTTAAATAGAGCAGCAGCCTACTGACATTAGATTTCTTACCTTCGCGGCTGACAGGCGCTGATTTTATGGTTGGGAATTAATGGCAAAATAACAAATAATAAAATAAAATCACAAAAACAGATCAGTATGGCGATGTGATCAGCACTTATTCACGCTTTACTGGTGTGTTTGGGTTCTTTCTTTGTTTTTTTGTACGTTTTCACTGGTTTTCCCTCCAAATCTCCAGATGTGATTGGCAGAGGACATCGGCGAATAGGAAGCCAGAACCTGAGAGCCATTAATCAGATGTCTTCTCCGGCGGCTGCTCTGTCCCCGACCACTGGCACCTCTGTGAGTAAACAGCACCAGCCATGCTAGGATATAGGCATGTCATTACTGTTTTGTAGTTTAAAGTATCAGAGCAGATTAATGAAAATCTGCATCTTTCTGTCATCAATAGACAATACCATGACTCTTAATAGCTGTGAGTAACTGAATAAATTAATCTGAGTGATCTGAGTAGATCTTTCAACATGTTTTCTTGGGAGCATTTGGTATTCAGTTAGTTCAGTTATCTTTTAACATCAGTTTGCAAAAACACAACACTGTGAACATTTAGTTGTTAGTGTTTTGTGTCGAAGTTAATTTATCATTGGTGCATTGAATGGTCATTGTTGATCCGCCCGGCTGCAGCATTACCATTCTGGTTCACTCTCAGAGCGCCGTTTTCAGAGAAGAAGCTGTAAAAGTCATAAACAGACACAGATCGAGAGCAGCTGCATTAGTAGTTAAAGAGCCAGATATTTCCCTCAGGAGCTGGTGGAGACCAAACACAGAGCTAACAGAGAGAGAACACTGGACTCACCTTCATCAGGTGACACAAACACGACTCCACATGTTGCTCTGTAGCTGCTGGACGCGGAAATGATGACATGACAGTGCAGTGTTCAGAGCTTGTGGACAAAATATCACAATGCAAAATAAATAAATCAGTTCTTGCAGGTGACTTGACTTCTGTCTCCAGTGATTGAAAAACATGGCGGCAAACAAAAAGTTTCCCTCCTGACAGTTTGAACATGTCTTTGCTCTGATCACCAGGGTCAGATCGATAACCTGCTCTGGTCAGTGTGTTCAGAGACTCGTTTCTCCCCAGGTGTCTGGTAAAAGGATGGTGCTCTTGTCCAACGATGCGAGGAGAGAGATAGCAAAGCAGGCGAGAGCCATGAAGGAGGAGAGACGAGCGGCGCTGGATGCCCGACACAAATACTTGATCAGCAGGCTGGTGGACGCCGGGCCCCTGGGGGAGCAGGAGGTGGAGGATGCCCTCCTCTCTGATGACAAGGTAACACCACAGTCCGCTTATAAAACCTCAAACCCAGAAATAACCGTTCCTCTGTTCTCCACGAGTCTGTGTTCAATCTTTAGATCATTTATTTCTGATGCTTCCAGTTCAGTCTGATTGATGAGTTCTTTGCTGCAAACGGATCCAAGAAGCTGATTTTCTTCTATCAGAATGTGAAACAGGTAACTCCCACAGAAAATATATTTTATGTATAACTTAAAATGTTTTATTCTCTCTGTCATGCCTTAATTTCTGCCTTTTCTTCTCTGTTTCCTGCCCGCCTCTCTCTATACTTTCTATCCATCTTTCTCCTCAGAATTTGTCCTCCAGTCATTCCTCCTTTGTGGACGTCGCGACCGCAGCTGCTGCTCAAAGGAAACTCTTCCTCACTACAGGAAGCTATGAGGTACGCAGCAGCCAGCATTAATTACACCCTTTGAAAGTCTTAGTTTCTATAAAACACACCACAGTGAAAGCTGAGAGTTTCCCAGAGAGGAGACTCAACCCTTATTTATGTTAATTTCCACCAAATACTCTTTGTCACGAGTTAAATCAAGAACCACAAGTCCCTTTTTTGCATCTCTGTTTAAATTTCTGAAAACCTAAATATAATTGAGCGATTATGCATCCAAAAAACACCACCTAGATAAATGAGTAGCATCCAGTATTAGCAACTACATGTGTTTTGGGACAGAATTTAGACCCAGGTCAAAGTAATGTTCCTGATTTCTTACGAAGTTTCATGGATATCTGGACAAGTCCACGCAATGTGAAGTGTGTTGGCGGCAGAGTGTGTGAGGGGGACTGAAGTTGCTGCTCTGTCGATGTGCTGCTTTCCCTCTGCAACTTTCTGACTGCAGATCTGTCTGAGGATTTAGTTTCACTCTGAACTCAGCACAATGCTGATTAATGTTCACCATTGTCCGGCCTCAGAGATAATAACTGCTGTGGTTAAGTCTGTGTTGTGTTGCCATGGAGGAAAATCCTGTGTGCTGCTCTGTTTGGTGGTTAGCAAGGTGATACAAAACACCTTCAGGGTACATTACAGTTCAGACTGTGTCAGGGAAAGTAGACTGTTAAACCTACCTAAGTCTGATTCTGTGTTGCCTTGTACCAAGTTTCTGTCTCTGTGAGAAACAACCATCAGACTACACGCTAACATTATAAAGTACAAAAAAAAATGAGGGCAACAGAAGCTGGTTTAACAGTTTCCAGTCTGACCTAAATTGCTACAGATTTCTCGTCTGGGCCAAATTTTGAGCAGCACCTCTTGAATCTTTAGTAGGAATTGTGACGTTCAGTCCCTTTTCTGGATTCAGCCGCAGACTTTCCTCTGACTGCAGCACAGTGTCTTTATGTTGAGATAACTAAACACAGTCTCTGTTGTTTCCAGCCTCTGCTGGGGAAGTGTCTGTTCTTCCTTAGAACCACTGACAAGGCGATCACCACCGCCAACGTACAGCAGGTCAGTGACTCGTCTTGGTCCTCCAGCTTCAGACTAAAGAAGGCTGGACTGACCCTGCTGACTCCACATGTTTAGTGAAACAGCTATAATCTACCTGCGCGTGCCGTCATGCTGTCGTACCTGCTGTGTTTACAGGAGGTGAACTTCGGCATGCTGGACTGCAGTGACGGCAACATCCTGAACGGTCTGGAAACTCTGCTGGCGCACATCATGTTACCGGCTCTCAGGTCACAGCAGGTACACCGCCACCCATTCTGGATTCTGTTGTTTTTAGTTATTTCTCGTTGCAAATTATTAAAGGTAGCCTGCGTAGTACCTCGTAAACAAACACAGCTGTGTTCATTTCAAACACATCGTCTTGGTGAGAAACATCGATATTATTTGATCAATCTATTATTGTTTTATTGATCTGTACAGACTGTAAATACTGAATGCGGGTTTTTAATAAAGGTTCAAGTTTGTCAAATGGTTTCCTCACATCTTTTCTTGTGATGCACTCAAGAGCACCGTCCTGAATCAGACCAAAGACAGCAGGTGAGATAGTGTCAGTCAGATCTGTTTGGACTCTGAGGAACTATGTGAACTCCTGCTGTCGTCTGTTTGTGCTGTAAGAACAAAACAACAGAAAGAATTTACTTTGTTTCCTCGGCCTGACTGCATTCTGTATTTTAACTGCTGGCCCTTTCCAGACGTGGGGCTCGGTGCAGGAGGGCGCATCCTGTCCAGACGTCCAGTCCTTTCTGTCTGCAGTGGATCAGTTCGTCAGTAATCTGAGCTCAGCCAGAGTCAACATGGAGAGAAAGTTCCAGCTGCAGCAGGTGGACCTACCTGATGCAATCAGTCAGCTGAGCAGCCCTGCAGACTACACGGCCGCAGGTAGGAGGGTCAACCACAGCTACAGCTACCTTTCCTACCTGCTCCTCCCCAACACGACAGTGAGCCAGCCGGGATCCACTTTACTGCAGCTTCTGCTTTGGCTGCGTTAAACCTTGAAGACTGAGGCAATGTTTGATAAAGCATCCCCTTAAATGACTAAATCCATGAAACCTGCAGTGATCCGGAGATAGATTAATAGAAACATAAGGTTAAAAGGACCAAAATACACAAATACAGATCTACAGAGAAAACAAGACAGACCTTATTCCTCATTGTGCTGATGAGATGACACTGTGGCCGGGCTAAACATCTATCAGTCAAGATCCAAGGTTTCCATCTGAGTAAAGGACGTCGCACACGGGGGGAAAGCAGCAGCTTCTAAAATGTGAGGAGCGGCTGCTGATCCCCCCGTGTTGTTTGACTGAAATGATTAATCGATTGTCAAAATAATTGGCAGTTAATTTGCTTTTGATCGATTAATTGACTAATCGTTGCAGCTCTGTAAAGGTCACACAGCGAGGTCATCCTACATGATGACCATGTACAAAAAGCCTCATCTATAGTTTTGAAATTAATCATTTAAAAAAAAAAACAGCTCATACTTCTGCTCTCAGCCAATAACAGCGAGCTGGTGGAGCGCCTGGAGGGCGTGGTCTCAGCGTGGGCCAATCAGATCAAGCAGGTGCTGACGGAGAGTGAGCAGATGAGGAAGGAGGCCGATGATGTGGGACCGTCAGCTGAGCTGGAGCACTGGAAGAGGCGCATGGTCACATTCAACAGGTAGAGGATTCGTCTTCTTTGTTGTTTCTGTCTTTTTCTAGTTTTCTGGGAATCTCTTCAGTAAAGACGTTTCTGTCTCAGATGGTCTGACAGCATTTAGTTTCATATCTTAATGTTTCGTCTTGTCTGCTCTTCATTTTACATCCAGTCACTATAACATCAGTGACGCTGATTAAAATGTGTGTGTGTCAGTCTGATGGAGGAGGTGAAGCGTCCTCTGGTGAAAAGGACTCTGGGAGTTCTGCAAGTCACCAAGTCCCGAATCCTACGAACCTGGAGAGAGCTGGTCAGCTGCTGAAATTTAAATTTAAACTGAAATGAAGTTTGGTTTCACGGCTTATATTTGTAATATCATGATTGACTGAGTGATTGATTGATTGGTTGTGTAAGGACGGGGACATCACTGTGGTGGCTAATGAGGCGAAGGACAACGTGAAGTATCTCTACACTCTGGACAAGTTCTTTGGACCTCTGGGGAAATGCACTCCGGTACCTTTATGTCTTTATATTCTTATGTTTGTGACCTGTGTTCAACTCTTTGGTCCCATATTTTATTCTCAGTTTAAAAGCAAAAACTGTCTAGCTTGTCTAGAAACCTCAGAGCCTTAGTTTGGGAAGCGGTGTTAAATGTGTGGAGGCTGAATCTCTCGCCCTCCTTCCTCTCTGGCTCTGACAGACCAGCATGCTGGAGCACATCCCCGGTCTGATGACCAGCATCAGGATGATCCACACTGTCTCTCAGTTCTATAACACCTCAGAGAGAATGACCTCTCTGCTGGTCAAGGTCACTAACCAGATGATCACCACCTGCAGGAGCTACCTGTCGCAGGGCGTGGCCCGCATCTGGGACCACAGCAGGTACAGAGGACCAGACCACTAGACCCAGTTAGACCAGACATGTCTAGATTAGATAACAAATGTGTGTGTGTGTGTGTGTGTGTGTGTGTGTGTGTGTGTGTGTGTGTCAGGCCCGTGCTGCTGCAGCGTATCTCAGACTGCTGTAACCTGAATAAGGAGTATCAGAGGAGCTTCCAGAGCGTCAGAGACAAACTGAGAGAAAACCCTGAAAACAGACAGTTTGACTTCAGGTAAACACAAAGCAGCAGCTAATCCTCTGGATTTCTAATGTCACTTACAGTATAACTGATACTTTTACCCTTTTCATGTCAGTGAGAACTACATCTTTGGGAAGTTTGATGCTTTCTGCCGACGTCTGGAGAAGGTCGCTGACATGGCGTCTTCACTGGAGAGCCTGGCTGCTCTGCAACACATGAAGGTGACCAGGTTTTAAGATTTAGTCTGCAATGCTCAACCATTTCTTAAAATTAATAAGCAATACCATCAGCCTAAAGGTCTAATCTATTCTCCAGTTCCTTTATTGCTACATTTTTTATTATAGGCTAAAAATGACCAGAAATGATTTAAAACTATGAAAAAATATTTATTATTTTTTTAAATGCAGGTGAGGGGAAATTATTTGGGGTTTATGGTCCCGAATTTGTTTGTTTTTTTATGTGAAAAAAATCCCCATATCAGCACACAATACTACAAATGCATAAAAAATTTTAGGTTCCTGGTGATAAAGTGCTGAACAGAAATATATTATAGAAACACTAAACTATTAAAAGGCCATATTTAACTTTAATATTGACGCAGCTCCAAAACCCTGAACTAGCAGGAGAAACAAACGTGTCGATTACACCATGTGAACAAACTGCACAGTGATGCTGAACCTCATGTAAAGATGAATTTGTTCCAGGTGGAGGGCATTGAGAAGATTAATGTTCGCTACCAGACCATTGTCTCCACAACCAAGTCCAAGACCTATGACGTCCTGGACCTCCGCAGGCTGGAGGTAAATGGTAGAAAGTGCTATATTATATAAAAATGCTAAAAGTGAACAGAAGAATCAAATCATCACAAGGGCTGAAATACAATCCAGGAAGTCCAATTTAATGCTTAAAATGTGTGTGTGTGTGTGTGTGTGTGTGTGTGTGTGTCAGTTTGACAGTGACTATGCAGACTTCCAGCTCCAGGTTCAGGGTTTGTTCCAGTCTCTTCAGTCTTTGCTGGACTTTTGGTTCCATCAGTCTCTCACTGTGAGTTCAGCACCTTCAGAACTGAAACCAACCTTTGTTCTTCTTCTAAAGAATCAATTAAATGTTTGAAGAGTCAATAATGTTGATGGAAACTATGATCTGCCACATGTAGAGAAACCAGACCGTCATTCAAACCCCCTTCAGAGCGAGTGTTTGTGTTTCAGACGGAGCGGATGCTGGAGCTGCTGGTGGTGTTTGAGTCGGGTCCGACGGCCTGTCTGGACCTGAAGCAGCACTACCTGCTGCTGCTGCAGCGCTACAGCAGAGAGCTGGAGCTGCTGAGGAAGACCTACCAGAGACAGAGAGAAAGACCGCCCACCGGCCGCAACCTGCCGCCGGTATGAACACCTGCCTGACTGAGTCAAGAACACTAGGGCTGCAATGATCCATTATTTTGATGTTTGACATATCTGCATATTATTCTGTCAATTTATGGATGAATTATTTTGTCTATAAAATGTCAGACAAATATCCACTATAACTCTTTAAATTTGTTGTTTTGTCTGACCAACAGTCCAGAAATCCAAAGCTGTTTAATATCGTGTATGTTAATGAAAAGCATCACCTTCTCACATTTAAGAAACTGGAACCAGCTACTGGTTTTGTTTTTGGCTTAACACATGACAAATGATTATCAGTTATCAATAGTTGCTGATTAACGTTGTGTCTCTGTCCCTGCCTTCCTCTCAGGTGGCAGGTAGGGTCCTGTGGTGTCGCCAGCTTTTCAGGAAGATCGAAGCTCCCATGTTGATCCTGAAGAAGAAGCTCGACCTCCTGAAGGTGCAGCCTCTGATTTTACCACATCAATCATCAGTATTACTGATCAGTGTGACCTCAGTGACCCCTATCTGTGCGTTTCTCTGCCAGGGGCCAGAGATGAGTAAAGTGATCAGGAGCTACAACAAGATGGCCATGGTGTTGCTGCAGTATGAGGTGCTGCACCTGCAGGGCTGGAGTCAGGCTGCAGAGAGCGCCCCGCACTGCCTGAACGCCGCCCTGCTGGTCCGACATGAGAACAGCAAGGTGCTGGATGACGTAATTATAAATCAGTCCCTCAGGGATTTAGCTTTTTTAGTGATAGTTGCGACCTAAAATGCCTGATTTTGCAGCAGCTTTTCTAAAGAAATTGCGATGAAGTTGTGGGACTAAGTGAAAACTCCAAAGTTAGATATGATTTTTTTTTTACTTTAGAATCATAGTTTAATCATTAAACAGTCCCTCCACGTTTTCCCTAACCCTGCATATTTAAACCAGCTTACCACGATTCAGCAGCTTGTGTCTCAGTGATTTGTCCCGTCTGATGTCCTCCATGCGTTTCTGCCATTCACCGCGTATGTTTTTTAACACATGTTTTAAGTGTTTGTCACTAGACAATTTCCTTGATGTTCAACCAAATACTGCACGTTTGACAAAACAGTTTACCCCCCACTTTGGTAAAGAAGATCTGGATCCCATGGGGGGGGGTGTTTGTAGGTACTTTTGTCATCGCAACTTGGTGTCATCCTTATTTGTTAAACTCAGCAACGCTGTCCTCTAAAGAAGCGACACATCTTTCAAGGAATATCGAGGCCTCCATTTTTATTCTTGACCAAGTGAACACCCAACCCATCCTTCCAATCTTCACTCTGTGTCTTTTTGTTGTGAGATACTATCAAACATTTAGTAAGATGGACACAAATATTGAGGAACTGTTTGTTTCCCAGGAGGTTTTCGTGAACCTGGACCCGGTGGTGCTGGAGGTCCTGCAGGAAGCCCGGTGGATGACCAAACTAGGGGTGCCTGTGCCAAAGGTCATCCTAAAAATGAGTTCCAGAGAAGCACAGGTCAAAGCTCTGTACAAACGGTGAGAACAACTGTTTCTGTAACTGTGTGTTGTTTTATGAAGCCAAAGTGTTTCACAGGCGTTCAGACGAGGAATATGAAGCTAAATACACTTCAGTTTCACAGAGGGCACAAGATGCAGTCATGTGAGGAGAAATTAGACTGCTTGTTGTTTGATTTCACTACAAGATACACAGTAGTTATTGTGGTTCATGTGTGTGTGCCCTGATTTTAATTGTTTGTGTTTTTGTGCAGTTTTTACTTGAACTTGAGGTGAAATTTCATATGAAATAAATTCCAGACCTTACTCAACGTCGCATGCAGCTCGTTTTGACTTGACCTGATTTGACCCATGTCTCCTTGACTTCACCTGGATTTGTCCCGTCCTGCCCTTGTTAAACTTGGATTGCTTTATGTAACTCTGCTCTCCTGGTCCAGGCTGCTGGAGTTGCTGCAGGACTACACCTCGGTGGTTGACCGGATCCCGCCTTTCCTCTTCCCTCTGATGCAGCCCTTCATTGGGCGGGTGGAGGCATCTCTCTCTCCTGGACTCACCACACTGTCCTGGACTGCTCTCAATACTGATGCATGTGAGCAGGACGGATGCAGAGAAACACATTAGTGATGTGATGTACAACAAAATAACATAAAACCTATGTTGACCAATGAAACCCATTTAAAATGTGAACATGCATTAGACATCAGTATTATGAAAAATACTACTACAAATCAGTTCCACTCTTTGTCCTGCCAGTCATAGAGAGAGTGTATCTGGCTCTGAAAGAACTGGATCAGGTATCCAAGGTTGCCACAGACCTGTTGGACTGTCGCATCGGCCGGCTGCTTCAAGCCATGTCGTCCTGCTGTCTGCTGGTCCTGCCTGAGGACTCACCTGTCTCACCTCAGGACCTCCTGCTGCAGACAGAGAGCTCAGTCCAGACTGCTGCCTCCACTCTGAACTGGTAAGGCAAGGCAAGTTTATTTTTATAGCACAATTTAACAACAAGGTAATTCAAAGTGCTTTACATAAAACATAAAAGCAACAGGGAAATATGTAAAAGTTTAAAAGCAACATAAAATATAATAAATGTTACAGTGTTACAATCGGGGTTAAGAGTTAAATGGAAAATAATAAAAAGCTAAAAACAAAGAAAAAGAAAACAGGACCGTAAAAGTTACAGAGCAGTGTAAGTTATCAGTAAAAAGAAAAATCTTAAATATTTAATTAAAAGCAATGGTAAAAGAAAAGTCTTCAGTCTTAATTTAAAAGAACTGACAGTTTCAGCAGACCTGCAGTTATCTGGGAGTTTGTTCCAAATATACGGAGCATAATAACTGAACGCTGCTTCTCCTTGTTTAGTTTTGACTCTGGGGACAGAAAGCAGACCTGCCCCAGACGATCTGAGAGGTCTGGATAGTTCATAACGAAGCAGAAAATCAGAAATGTATTTTGGCCCTAAACCATTTAGTGCTTTATAAACTAACAGCAGGATTTTGAAATCAATTCTTTGACATACAGGAAGCCAATGTAAAGACCTCAGAACTGGAGTGATGTGATCCACCTTTTTGGTCTTAGTGAGGACTCGAGCAGCAGCGTTCTGAATCAGCTGCAGCTGTCTGATAGTTTCTTAGGGAGCCCTGTAAGGACACTGTTACAGTAGTCGAGTCGACTGAAGATAAATGCATGGATAAGCTTTTCCAGGTCTTGCTGAGACATAAGTCCTTTAATCCTTGATATATTCTTCAGGTGGTAGTAGGCTGACTTTGTAATTGTCTTAATGTGGCTCCTCAAATTCAGGTCTGAGTCCATGACTACACCACGATTTCTGGCTTGATTTGTGGTTCTTAACATTACAGACTGAAGTCGAGCGCTGACTTTTAATCGTTCGTTCCTCCCTGGCTCCAAAAACAATAACTTCAGTTTCATCCTTGTTTAATTGAAGAAAATTCTGGCACATCAAATCGTTGACCTGCTCAATACAGTTACTCAGTGCCTGTATGGGATCATAGTCCCCTGGTGAAATGGTTATGTAAATCTGTGTGTCATCTACATAATTATGGTAACATATTTTGTTGTTTTTCATAATCTGAGCCAATGGAAGCATGTAAATGTTAAACAAAAGAGGTCCCAGAATGGAGCCCTGGGGAACTCCACATGGCATTTTTGTCAGCTCAGATGTGTGATTACCTATAGACACAAAGTAGTCCCTGTCCTTTAAGTGATTCAAACCATTAGTACTCATCAGTAAACTGATGATAAAACAATATTTACACTACTGACACTGCTACTACTGATGCTGCTGCCGCTACTGGCCAACCGGCACCATCTTGACATGAAATCAAATGGTCCGGATGTGGTGCTGGCCTCTTTCCCAGTGTCCACGTGCATAAACAGTAATTTCATGATGTTTACTCACACATCCTGGCGTCTTCTGGAGCGTCTGCTGTGTGTGACGTCAAAGTACATGACCAAATAAAGTGAGTGTGTGTGTACAGGCAGAGTCAGCAGGTAGAGAAGTACGTGTTTGAGCTGATCGAGGAGCTGAAGAGGAAGATGAAGACTTCAGAGACTGTTAATCTGGAGGTAACACACACAGATGAGTAGTGGTCATTCAGTCATTTCCACCTCCTCCTTGTTTCATCTCATTCTTCTCCTCCTCAGGGAGATTTCCAGTGTCTCCACCCAGACTCCAAGCAGAAGACTCGCTGTCAGTCTTGTCTTCCTTGTCGTTTCTACAATCTGATCGGTCAGCTCTGTCATCGCAACACTGAAGCCCTGGTCAAAGGTCAGCCTTCTTTCCTAACATGTCTCCTTCCCTTCCTCTGTCTTCCATCTCTTTTTTTCTCTCTTACCTCAGTTCCATCTCTCTTTTTTCTTTCTTCAGATAACTACTACTGACTTAGTACTTGAGCCAGTCATTTCCCTAAGCCCTTTTGTCATATTTTGCAGAATTGTTTAAATTTTTAAATGAAATGTTCAGGTGAGACACCCACAGCTGACTTCAGTTCCTCACCTGCCAAAACTCACATCCACATTTATCATTCACAGTAATTATGATTGAGATGAGAACCGTCTATAAGCAGAGGGGGTCATGCCCCTCCATTATATTCAATATGTGTAATTCACCAGACACATAATCATAAACCAGCTCCAGATCCAGCTCTGCTCGCCTCAGCACCATTTCCTCTTTCACACACTCACACTGAGACGCTAAAACAGTCATTTACATATAGAAAGTGTGACTGTTTTAACATCTGTCCTCTGTCACGTCTCTGCTCTGTTCACTTTTTCCTCCCAGCTACCAAATCCTCTCTGGACGCCCTGAGGAGGAGACTTCATGTCCCCAAATATCAGCCTTCCTCCTCCAGCAGCCAATCAGCTCCTCCTCCTCTCTTCAGAGCCTCCATCCAGCTCGCCATCCCCAACATCGTCCTCAGACCCAGTCTGGACGACATCCAGGTACTTCTATTCTATTCTGTTGCTCCAATGAACTCTGCTGAGCTGATGTGTCATGCTGTAAACCAAATGCTGAACAGAATCATGTGACAGGATGTTCAGCAGTTCTGTTTCTAGAAAATGATGTTGTTATCAAGCCCAGCCAGTGTGAGAAGAAACTCCACAAGAAATTCCAACTATTTCCAGGTTACATAATTTTCATGACGATAACAGTGTGATCAGGCAGTTAGAACTGGACCAGCAGCACTTGCTTGTCAATAACACGTTTGGTTTTGGTTTTTTAGACCCTTTTTGTCTTTTTGGAATTTTCTAAATTTTGAAGGTATGAAATGTTTCTCTTTTTGTGGTCTGCAGCGTCTTTTAGTTCTTTTTTGCTAAGACGTGTGATCTTTTTTAAAAACATTAAATAGCCAAACGGAGCTGGAGGATCATCAGGGTATCTGGAGGTCTTTAAAAGTCTTTAAAAGCACTGAATTCAGTTTTTAAAAAGCCTTAGAAGTTATTAAACAGTGGCAAACCTCGTCTCTTGCCTGCTGTAGACAGTAATGTAAGTTTCTGTGTGTGACTGCAGGCTGTGTGGAAACGTTTTGTCACTGAGGCAGCTTCAGCAGCTGAATGTTGATATTAGTGAAAACTTAAATGAACTCAAATGAAGAAATGTTTGAAATTATTAGTTAATCCATCCTTTTGTGCCCTTAACTGGTCCAAGTTGGGATCATTTCATTAATTAAATCATTTGGAATTATTGTGGCTTAGGCTACTGTTGGAAGGTAGTAAATAATAATAAACTCCAGGTCTATGATCAGGAATATGGTATGAAATTGCATTTAAATTGCAGTTTAAAAGAAAAGTTTAAAAGCAAATTTAACGTGGTGAACCTGCAGATGCTGCAGCTGGCTCAGCCACGCCCATTAATCCTAACAGGTGCATAAAATCAAGCACACAGCTGTGAAGTCAGTGCTGACATACATTTTCAGCAGGTTCTGCCTGTAGCATGAGCTTCTTTGAGTCAGAAGAAAGACACAAGCTCACAGAACAGGACCACAGAGTGCTGAAACATTAACCACTCACCTAAAGTTTAGCTCTAACAAAGCAAAAACAGACTCTGTTGACTCTGGAGCCGTTGGAGAAGTGTTGTGTGGAGTAAAGAATCACATTAAACTTTCTGGAAGTCTGACGGATGTATTTGGGTCGGGTGGATGCCAGCAGAACACTAACTGCCTGAACGCAGAGTGGACGAGAAGTAATGATCCGGGGCTGTTTGTTCTGCTTCCACTGAAGTGAAATCACAAAGCTTCTGCATTAACAGGTATTCAGACGTGTTCCTCCAACTTTGTGGCAAGGGTTTGGTGAAGGTAGAAGAAAAAGGTTCATAATGAGATGTTTGTAACCACAGTCAGCGTCTGAAACGTGCAGAAACCTTTTCACAAATCCACCATAATTTACCTGTTAGAGTGACCCATAATCTATACAGCAAGGTAGTTGGGACTGATGTGAAGAAAGGAGACATGTCCTTGTCTAAAAGTTTCATATCAAGTCATGTATAACAAAGGATGGAATAAATTGTTCTAGTGTGCCAAAACCAAAAAACCAAGAACAAGAATCTCCAAACATAAATCGGACATCAGGCCTGTGGATACGACCTCTCGGGTTGTTAGAGAAAGCTGTCTGTGTTGGTGATCCAACCATGCAGAGGTGCTAATCTAGAGAGCATAATTAAATGTCTTATTCAAGTTCATTTTCCTGTAGAACATTTTCAGGACAGTGTGATTTGTCTTGTTCTTCATTGACACATGACAGCAGCCCTGATATGTACACCTTGTGTGTTTTCTGTCCATATTGGTGACATACATGTGAACATGTTAGTATCTGTTAGCAATGTGTGTTTTGTTTTTGGTTAACAGACTTGTGTGATTTTTAAGAAACAGGAAATTTTCCATCAGCTCTTGGAAATGTCAACAATTGCTGTAAATTGCTTGTGTGTTGTTTCTTTCATTTCACCATTTAAACCATGTTTCCTGGTCCAGACGCTGGTTTTAACCTGTTAGACTTGTTTTGGTCCCAGAAAGAAACATTTAGAGAACACTGTTCCTTCTGATGTCTCATTTGATGTGTGACTGACAGGAGGTGACGTCTCCACCTCTGTGGACAGTGCAGGAATATCACAGTTAAGACATCTCTACCACTTTGGATGTGTGCAGTCAAACGGGTGTGTGTTTGTGTCGTGTGGGTTTCAGACTACAGTCAACAAGCTGGTGAGCGTTGTGTTGTCTGTGACTAAAGACATCCCTCTGTGGACCTACTCTCATCTGCAGTACAGACAGCAGCAGGTACGCTCATCAGTCAGCTCACGCATCCTGTTATGGAAACACCTGTTACCAGACAGCCGATCACATTCCACCTTTACGCTCCCTCGCTCTCTCTCTGTGTCTCCCAGGTGGAGCAGGCGGCGGTCCGGGATGCAGGAGACGACATCCCGGTGAAGCCGCCGGTGCTGAGGCCTCTGGACCGACAGCTGGCCGAACACAAAGACGTCACCAAGTCAGTTACACAGTGTTTCCTGTCTTTAGTGTGTCAAATAAAATACATTAGAAAACTGCATTTCTGACTTACACTAACGTCATAAAATCCGAACATGACGTTGAGCTACAAAGCTACTGTATAATACCCTGGGAGAAAATCACTTTAAAAAGAAAGTAAAAAGAATTCAGAAGTCTTTTAGACCTCCAACAAATTCAATCAAGTGGAGAATAAAGGATGGAACTATTATATTTTCATCTGCTAACACTGACTGCTCAAAGTCATGAATTGGCAGGCAGCAAAAACTAATTTAATAATAATAAAGATTATGGATCTGACCTTTATTAACTGACAAAATGATCTGAGCTGCAGAAAATCTGAGCTAAATCTGTGAGCCCGACCACAGTTCATGTCATATTGTTGTTGTTTGGAGCAGGTTGGTGATCCAGCTCGGCTCCATCGTGTCGTCTCTCAGAGCTCAAGCTGCCGAAACTCTGAATGAACTCACTCACTTCTCGACTCTGTGGAACCAGGTGTGTGTGTGTGTGTGTGTGTGTGTGTGTGTGTGTGTGTGGATCTCACGTTGATGATGATGATGATGATGATGATCTGGACTAACAGTCGGATGTGTTTAGGACCCAGAGGAGCAGGTTCAGGCCTTCCTTCAGTCCGACCCATCACTGACAGAGTTCAGCTCTCAGATCTGCTTCTACTCTGTGAGTCCAGTCTCTGTTCAGGGTCACTGCAGTTCAGAGTCACAGTTTGAAGCTGTGACTGTTTCTGATGATTTATCCTTCCTTCTTGAACAACGCTACCTTAATGCAAATTGACAGCGTCTAACTGTAACCAATGTATGTGCAAAGAACTGCATTTGTTACAGTGATGACAGAAGGCAGAACACGATGCACAGTTCATCTCTCTGCATGTTAAACTCGTGCTGCTGCAGTCTGACGTCATTCTGTCGTGTTGAAAGTGAAACAGAAACGTTTCAGTCAGATTGCTGACTAGCATGTTTGTTCAGAGGTGAATACCTCAAGTTAAATGACCTTCAGGTTAACGTAAAGTGGTGGCCTTTAGTCTGGTCCCAGCATAAATCAGGCATCTTCTTTGGAGGGTGCGTTTTTGGATGGTGCTTGGCAGCATCCTGCGCTCTGATGAATTCAACAGAAACGATGTGTAAAAGATGAATTCACTTCACAGTTTCAGAATTAGCAGATCAGTTCTACCATTAAAACTTGTGTTCAAACAAAAAAGTTGCTCTCTTTACCCATGATGCCTTGCTGTCCCTGCAGAAGCTGGAGGTGCAGATTTCGGAGCTCCCGGTCTTCTGTACGGTGGGTTCGGTCCTCTTCGACACCGACCAGCTGAAGCTGGCGCTCACTCAGGAGTGTCGTCTCTGGAAACGAGCCTTCGGCGCCGCTCTCAACCGCCGCGCGTCCGCAGACATGGACGACATCTTCTCATTCGTGGACGGTCTGACCAAACGCCTGCAGCGGCCAATCACAGACCTGGAGGACGTCCGAGGAACCATGGCAGCGCTCAGAGAGGTCAGCCAGCTTCTGATTGGCTGCTTCTCCCTCAGACATCACACATTCATTCATTCAGTTTAATTCTTGTACTCAACCCTTCACATATTCATTCACTTTTGTCTGACTGGACCATACTTGAACTAATTAACTAATTATTATTAGATGAATCTGTTCTGTCATTCATTCATTTGTTTATTCCTTCTTTAATTAAACAGTAGCTTCTTTCTTACATGTAGAGTTTATTTATTTCCTCATGAATTTATCTTTTCACATTAATTTGTATCAGTATTTTTTGTCTCTGTGTCTACTTTCAGTCTATATGTGTCCAGTACTCATTCCGTCATCCTTGCGTTTTTTCCTTCACTCATTCACCTCCTCACTGTTTACTGTTTGAGGTTCGGGAGGCGGAGGTTCGTATCGACGCCACCATCGGTCCGGTGGAGGAATCCTTCGCTCTGCTCAACAAACACGAGCTGCTCTTCAACGACGGGAACGCAGAGCGCGTGGACGGCCTGACGTACGCCTGGAAGACCCTCAACGCCCTGGTGAGACGCCAACGGTGTCACTACAGAGGAAATGTTGTTAATAAACACAAAACATCAATATATTTTAAAAATAAATGCCACAGAGCACATGATGGTGTTTGATTGGACCGCTGAAGAAAAAACAGGAGAAACTAGATGTTTAGAAAACACAGTGGCTGTGATGAGTTCACTGACTCTTAACATTATCACTGCAGTGTTTAACATCAGCCAACTTTAACAGAGTAGATGGCAGTTTTTCATTTTTGTATTGTGACACCGCCCTCTGGTGGATGCTCTTGATAATCTGTAGCACTGCATGTCGTTGGAGGAAAACTGTTTTGTCTTATATTATAAACCAACATTCATTTCAGAAAGTGGTAAGTAGAGCAGAAATAATAATACAACTGCAGAATATTGTTATGGAACCTTTTTGTTTGTTTGTTTTTGACAGTTTTCTTTTTGTTATTGTCTGTCTTTTCGTATTTTTCATCATTGGTTATTTTCCCATCCTTATACTTGGCTTGTTATGTTGATTCTGTGATTTTTAAATAGTTTTTACATTGTTTGATTGTTATGGTGTGGAACCAGGAAAACGAGCGTCCACTTTGTGAAAACTGAATAAAGACGTACAGATGGAAATGTGTTGTGGTTTCAGGTGGTGCAGAACCAGAACACTCTTGTGAAGATCCAGCCCAGCATGAAGGCGGACCTGCTGTCTGCAGTGCAGAGCCTCCAGAGCCACGTTCAGAGCTTCTGCACCGAGTACAACCACAGGTACACTCACACTTCAGGGACGCTCAGGTAGGACGCTGCATAACAACAGGCAACAAGTCAACCGTGTGTGTTTGCAGGGGTCCAGGGATGGAGGGCCTGGCTCCAGCTGAAGCCAGTGACCGGCTGCAGAGTTTTCAGGCGGAGTTTGATCAGCTGTGGAGGAAATACACCACCTGCTCTGGAGGAGAGGAGCTGTTCGGACTGTCTGTTAACGGTACAACTGACTGGCTTCCTTCTCTCCTTCCTTCTCTCCTTCCTTCCTAATCCGGCCTCTCTTCCCTGCAGAGTATCCGGAGCTGCAGAGGATCAAGAGGGAGCTCTCTCTGCTGTCCAAACTCTACACCTTGTACAACTCTGTCATCGACAGCGTCACCGGATACTACGACATCCTGTGGGCCGACCTCAACATCGAGAAGATCAACACCGAGCTGCAGGACTTCCAGAACAGGTGCAGCAGGTTCTGATGTTGTCCAACATTGATGTTGGACATTAGATTAGATTAAGATGCATGCAGCAACATATTTTTATGTTTTAATGTAGTTAAAATGTAGGTTTTGGTCATCAGAGTGCATCTATTGCTCCACGTCTCACTGGGTCTTCTTTCGTTTTCAGGATCCGAAAGCTGCCGAAGGCGCTGAAGGAGTGGCAGGCCTTCAGAGATCTGAAGAAAACCATCGATGACTTCACTGAGACCTGTCCTCTGCTCTACATGATGGCCAACAAGGTCAGACTTCTGTTTCTGTGGGGGTGAAATGATTTTAATGCAATTTTCCAATGGTTTAAATGTGTGTTTTAAGGCTCACGTTACACCTCAGTGACAGACTTGTCAGCTTGATCCATGTCCACATTACAGATTTTTTTCATTCCTAAACTTGGTTATGTGCAAACATCCTCTTTAAGGCAGTGATCGTCATTCTGTTCAGTGAACTCACTGTGTCCTTCAGGCCATGCTGCCCAGACACTGGACTCGTCTCAGTGAGCTGACTGGTCACAGCTTCCAGGTGGAATCAGAGAGTTTCTCCCTGAGAAACATCATGGAGGCTCCTCTGCTGAAAAACAAAGAAGACATTGAGGTACTGAGAACGCTGAAGATGTTTACGAACAGATGCTGGTTGTGTCTCTCTGGACATATCATAATCAGTATCCTTAATTCTGTTACTTTCACTTCTTTCTCAGATCTTGGTTTAAGGCACACTGCAGTTCATTTCATCTTTAATGTGTCTCACATAATTCTGCCTCTTCTTCAAATGTAAAACTTACCTGTTCCTCCTGAACTTGTTTTTGTTCATTACATAAAGAGATTTAGCTTTTTAGTTTCACGTTTAGTCCTGTGTTTCTTTGTTTGTTCCTGAAAAGTCGAGAATTATCTTAAAAAATTGGGAATAACCTTGAAAAGTCAGAAATCTGGAAAAAAATCCAAAACTCAAAGTTCTGCAACCCTGAAATGATAGAAAATATCCAGTTTTCCGGGTTTTACCACAGAAACTTTTGCCTTGCTCTCTCGCTGAAAGAAAACTGCTGATTCTTGTTGCTTTCCTGTGTTTCAGGACGTTTGTATCAGCGCGGTGAAGGAGCGGGACATCGAGGCCAAGCTGAGGGACGTGGTGGCCGAGTGGAGCAGCCAGACACTCAGCTTCGCCACCTTCAGGACCAGAGGAGAACTGCTGCTGAGAGGAGCCGACACGGCTGAGAAAATCTCCATGATGGAGGACAGTCTGATGGTGCTGACGTCTCTGCTGAGCAACAGGTGAGGAGACGAGAATGTAACAAACAAGGAATGCATGAAATAATCAAATGGATAGAACAGAGAAATGAATAGGAAAAACAAAAAGGAAGTAGCGTGGAAATGCCTGTGAAAGATCTGTTAATTAATGAGCAACATTTAGGACCAGCGCCAGGGCAAAGAAGGAAATAAAGAAATAAAAGACTTGAAAGGTAGAAAAGACAGATCTAAAAGGGAAAAATGAAAACAAGCATGTCAGAAAGAATGAAATGGAATAAAAGAAGGAAAAAGCTTGGAAATGTCAGTGTGAAAGATCAGTGAGGGAATGAATGAACGTCTGTGGTCCTGCCTCCTGCAGGTACAATGCTCCGTTCAAGCCGTCCATCCAGCTCTGGGTCCAGAAACTCTCCAACACCTCAGAGATCATCGAGAAGTGGTTGTCGGTTCAGAACCTCTGGATCTACCTGGAGGCCGTGTTCGTGGGCGGAGACATCGCCAAGCAGCTGCCTCAGGTCACAAACAACACTCAGCAGTCTGATCATATCATCGACACGGCTGTAAACCACGTCACCATGGTGACTTTGGTTACAGTGTTGTTGGTGCTCAGTTGGAAAATTTCTAAAGTTTTTTGTTCACCGTGTTATGTGTGTAGTTGGAACTCTAAAGTTTGTCTTTATCTCGTCCAGGAGGCCAAACGTTTCCAGAACATTGACAAGTCGTGGCAGAGGATCATGCAGCGAGCACACGAGCTTCCCAACGTGGTGCAGTGCTGCGTGGGAGACGAGACGCTCAGCCAGGTGCCGCCCACGTGCCTCTGAGCAACACGACACTCACAGTACTCTGCTATGGTTGTTAAACATGAGACTGTGTCTGTTCAGTCTTGATTCAAACCAGGATCATCTTCTTCTTTCCTCCTCCTCCAGTTGCTGCCTCACCTCCTGGAGCAGCTGGAACTCTGTCAGAAGTCTCTGTCAGGTTACTTGGAGAAGAAGCGCTTGGTGTTTCCTCGTTTCTTCTTTGTGTCTGACCCCTCGCTGCTAGAGATTCTGGGCCAAGCCTCTGACTCGCACACCATACAGGTAACACACAAGTGATACACAGAGCGTAGAAATACAGTTAAATACATAATAAAGTTTTATAAATGTAGTTTTTTATTATCATTTAGGTTCCTTTTCTAAAATACATACCATTTCTGTTCTTATTTTCTTGCTCTTAGCTTCCTTCTTGTGGTGTTATTGTTTTTCTAGGCTCATCTGCTCAGTCTGTTTGACAACGTTAACAGAGTTGTTTTCAGTGAGAAAATCTACGACCAGATCGTCAGTTTTCAGTCTCAGGAAGGAGAAACTGTGGATCTGAGCCAGCCTATCCTGGCACAGGTACACAATCATGTCTAACTGTCTTTATGTGGACTTTCCATTAAAGCTAGGGTAGGCAGTTTATTTCAGAAGCATATTTTGTTTTATCTAGCAAATAGTTTTAGTCTGTTATCTAGCCTGTTGTTCTAACCTAAATCTAATTTTAACATTAAAGTGCCCTTGTGAAGATTGGAATATTTACGACTTTGTCATCCCAAACTGGTAGTAAAATAATAATAAACAGAAATTTGGCTGGTGTGCATGCATGATAACAGAGGTTGGTGTTTTCTACAACTTTATTTAGGATGCCAGATAGCTGCTAATAAAAACAGTCACACTGCTTTGTTAAATTTTTGTCCACTGAAACATGTCTCATTAGTATGGATTATATGTTGCCTCATGAAGGAGACTTGTCTCTTCCAGGGGAACGTGGAGGTGTGGTTAGGACAGTTGCTAGCAGGCGTGAGGCAGACCCTCCATGCTATCATTCGTCAGGCCTACCTGGCCATCAGCGACCCGGGCCTGAAGCTGCTGGAGTTCCAGTCTGCGTTTCCAGCTCAGGTTGGCCTGCTGGGAATCCAGATGATCTGGACCAAAGATGCAGAAGATGCGCTCGTCCTCAGCAAGTCTGACAAGAAGGTGATTTTATTTAGAAATAAGAGCAGAGTGGAAACATCTTTCACTATCATGAAGATGATCTCCGCTCACGGTCCCCTCTCATTGGCTTACAGATCATGCAGACAACCAATCAGAAGTTCCTGGACCTCCTCAACGAGCTGATCGATATGACGACCAGGGAGCTGAGCAGAAACGAGAGGACCAAGTACGAGACGCTCATCACCATCCACGTCCACCAGAGAGACATCTTTGACGAGCTGGTGGGTGGACGGAGGGATGGATTGAAAGATGTAAAAAGATGTAGTGTAATATTTTCTGTTGTGTTTTATCTCCATCAGGTGCGTCTGAACGTGCGATCTGCGTTGGACTTTGAGTGGCAAAAACAGTCCCGGTTTTACTTCTTGGAAGAGACGGACAGATGTGTCATCCAAATCACAGATGTGGAATTCATCTACTGCAACGAATACCTGGGCTGTACAGACAGACTGGTCATCACCCCGCTGACCGACAGGTACACAGACACCTGACACATTAACACATCTCCAACTGCTGGCTGATACCATTATTGAGACGATGCCTTCGTTGCCCTGTCAGAGCCAAAAAAGTGAATCCTCTTTTGAACATCTGTCCAGGTGTTACATAACTTTGTCCCAGGCTCTGGGGATGAGTATGGGAGGAGCTCCGGCCGGTCCGGCAGGAACAGGTAACAGTATTTGTCTCTTGTGACAGCAATATTGACTTAGTTCCATGTACCACTAATTCTGTGTTTGAGTCCAGGTAAGACAGAAACCACTAAAGACATGGGCCGCTGTCTGGGGAAATATGTGGTGGTTTTTAACTGTTCGGACCAGATGGACTACAGAGGACTTGGACGCATCTACAAAGGTGTGAAAATGTGTGTGTCATAGCGCAGTAGTGTATGGACGTATTTGGATTTCAGTCCAGTTCAGATTGGTTCACATCTTTGGCATTTGAAGGGGGCAGATCTCTTGCTCCAAGAATAGTGTCAGGGACAAAATCCTGACCTACTTTTCTGGTAACGGCACAATCGGAGCAAATTTGGGTGCCCAGAGATGTTCATATCATTGACGGGGGCAGTTGTTCTGCCCTCTTTGCTGCTGGAAACAGAGTGAGCATCATGTTTCAGCTGTCTGATGGATTCAAGGAGGAGATCCAAGCATAGACAGTCAATGCAGAACAGTCGACAAAATCCACTTAGACTACTTGTCTTCCTTTTCAAATAAGACATTTCAAGAAGACTCAGGTCCTGTAGTGACTGACCACTGATAAAACAGATAGAGATCCAAAAATTACAGTCAACAGGTAGAAGCTAGACATGGTGTCCAAACAAACATCTGAGCAACCAGATGTAGACAAAATGTTACTAAACTAACACCAGAGGATCTACTGGGACAAGTCCACCAATTTGTTGTGCGTCTCTGCAGGTCTGGCCCAGTCCGGAGCCTGGGGTTGCTTTGATGAGTTTAACCGCATCGAGCTGCCGGTCCTGTCTGTCGCCGCCCAGCAGATCTACATCGTCCTGCAGTGTAAGAAGAACAAGAAGAAACAGTTTGTCTTCACTGACGGAGACGTGGTTGACATGGACCCTGAGTTCGGCATCTTCCTCACCATGGTAACGAAGCTCTGAACCTAATGATGCACCTGCATGAGGATTTAATGTCATTCATTCACAGAACTATTACAGAAACTGTAAGTGATGTATCTGTCCCCAGATACTCATGAGTGAATGGATTTTGTTTTGAGTGCAGAGCGAGGATAAATGAGGTTTTACAACAAAATTAGGCGTGTAAATCGCTTCCCTTGTGAAAAGGCCTAAAGAGTTAAAAAATGTAAACTGCAGTAGGCCTACTGTTCAGCAGTGGGTTCTAGAAATGAAACACCATAAAAACCAACGACAGAGTTCTACAATACCATCCGTTCTAATCGGAGATCTATTTAACTCCGTAAAAAAAAGAAACCTTATCTACCACAGAAGAATCTGCAATTGTAGAGCTACATCAGACCCAGTCAGAGTGCTTTAGAAACGAACTACCTTAGAATCTGACTTCTAGAACTGATCTATCTTATAACCAGTCTGAGCTTTAGAACTTAAGTACCTCTAAACCAGAGTTTGGTTTGAACTAGCGGGGAACCGACCACAAAGTTTCAGACTTTACCTGTAACTTCTTGGTCCTCCAGAACCCCGGTTACGCCGGTCGTCAGGAGCTGCCCGAAAACCTGAAGATTCAGTTCCGCACAGTAGCCATGATGGTCCCGGACCGGGCCATCATCATGAGGGTCAAACTGGCCAGTGCAGGTTTCCGTGACAACCAGGTCCTCAGCAGGAAGTTCTACACCCTCTACAAACTGTGCGAGGAGCAGCTCTCCAAGCAGGTCAGACTTGATACTTCAGAAACACCACTCCTCGTGTCCGGCAGGACGCTAGGCTGCCAGATTCTTATAATTTAGTCACCACAGCAAAAAGACTTTGTGTCTCAGTTTCAGTGCGATCTTCTCATTTCTTTCAAAATGCTACAAACATACATAATCCCATAATGTCTTTATAACAGGTCCATTATGATTTTGGTCTGAGGAACATTTTGTCGGTTTTGAGGACGCTGGGAGCTGTGAAGAGATCCAACCCGTCAGAACCAGAGAAGACCGTGGTGATGAGGGTCCTGAGAGACATGAACCTCTCTAAACTGGTGTGTTTGTTTTGTAGTAACCTACACTGTGGAGAGAGAGGACTACATGTATAACTATATGTATCTGTAAAACATAAACAAGGCTTTTGTGTTGTTTAAGGTTTTATTAGTTATGAGCAAGCTATTCTGACAGTTGGCCACAAGATGACTTTTGCTGGCTTCATTGTCAAATGTGAGCAATGAAAAGCAACTGCAGTCGCCGGACGCAGCTGCCTTGCTCCTGCGAAGTTTTGATGTCATGTGACATAGTTACGTTTTGCAGCACCAGCATGCATCATGCTAAATCAGCGCTGCTGATCGCCGCAAGAAGTGAAACGCACCTATTGTTACCTGGTCACAGAGGCATGCTGGGAAATACACATTTACCACCTTGGAAGGAGGATAAAGCATGTATGCTGCTACTATTCCTGTATTTTGTCTCTGAGCTTAAAGAGTTGAAATATTTTATGCTGATTATTAGTGACATTTTCACAGCAGTAACACAGATTCTCTCTGGATCTCTGCAGGTTGATGAGGATGAGCCTCTGTTTATGAGTCTGATCAACGATCTGTTTCCTGGTATTGGTAGGTTTCTATCTCTCTCAATACATAGCAAACTGCAACACACTAACACAGTCAGTGAATGTGATCCACAACATCCGTCTGCTGAGTTTCTAATCAGAGTGGTTCTGACTGTGGAAATGAACACATGAACATTTTCCAAAGTGTCCATGAAGTGACTGCTTTATTCTGCAGCTGTCTATTTTGTATGTATTCATATTCTAGTCACAAGTTTAGTAGCCACTTACTCCTAAAAAATATTTTAAGAGTTTTTTATCCTCCCCCTCCTCTGTAGTTCTGGATAAAGCAGGGTATCCAGACTTGGAGTCGTCCATCTTCAGTCAAGCTCAGCAGGCCGGTCTCATCCCTCATCCCCCCTGGATCCTCAAACTGGTTCAGCTCTACGAGACGCAGCGAGTCCGACATGGTACGGATCATTTGAGACAGAATATGAAACTGTTGTATGGATCAAATAAAATCCTGATGATTTATCTATTCTTAGAGAACATTAGTGGAGATAAACATGGTGTTATAGAAGAGGTCATGGTGGTATTAAAATCTGGAGAGCCGATATGCATTTCTAAACAGCAGGTGCTTTCCATCCTCCTACTTATGTTTTATTTCTACACATGACCAGCAAAACAAGGTGGTATTCAGTACCTGCTTTTTACCACTAGATGTCAGGTTTCTCACACATTCATGTTTGGAATTATACTAACTCAGAACATTTAATAAAACATGTGTGCCTGATTAAATCAAAACTTCCAGGAAATTATGAGTTTAAGGAGGAGTAAAATAAAGTTAAACTGTTTTATTTCTCTACATGACCTATAAACGATAAACTCCTTCTGAAGAATAATGGAAAAATGACTGCAGACATGTCCAGCATCATTACACATCCTCAGTGGAATAAGTACAGCTGTCCTCCTGCAGGCATGATGACGTTGGGCCCCAGCGGAGCCGGGAAGACTGCCTGCATCCACACGCTGATGAAGGCCATGTCAGAGTGCGGCTCCCCACACCGGGAGATGAGGATGAACCCCAAAGCGATCACGGCCTCGCAGATGTTCGGCACGCTGGACGTCACCACCAACGACTGGACCGACGGCATCTTCTCCACATTGTGGAGGAAGACTCTCAAGGCCAAGAAGGTGGATGCATATTTTAGCTTCCAGACATGGTTTACCTGAATGTTTAACCTCTTTCAAGTCTCATTTTCATGTCTTTCTACTACTATAAAGCTCAGGAGAAAATCAGTAAACAATCCAGACCCTAAACTGTACAAACAGTAAGAGATTTAATAATTTAATAATGGTTCTGAAATAACTATATCTGAATTAGTGACTAAATAGGACAGCTTTTGTTGTTGCACCTCAGCTGTGGAATAACCTGCAGGACAAACTCAGACTTTTTTAAAACTGATTCTCAAAACTTTTAAGTCTTTTATAACTTGATTTAATCTGGATGATATGTATTGCATGTGTGTATTGATGTGTTTAACTTTTTTCCTCCACAGAGATAAAAGTGCATAATTATAAGATGAGAATTAAGAATTATTAATAATTAGTAATTAATAGTTTTTATCATATCTCAAAAGTTGCAAAGATAAATGCATCTACAAAGTGAGAAGGTAAACAAAGCCACAGCAGGACATGTACAGTATGTCAGAACTTTGTGTGTCTCAGGGTGAATACATCTGGATCGTGCTGGATGGTCCGGTTGACGCCATCTGGATCGAGAACCTTAACTCCGTTCTGGACGACAATAAAACTCTGACGCTGGCGAACGGCGACCGAATCCCCATGGCTCCCTGCTGCAAGGTGACCTCACAACATCTGTCTGTCTATCATGTTTCAGTGAGCAGGTTTACGTGACCTGAAGCAGCCGCTGTCAGCCAATCAGAGTCCAGTGTTGTGAGAACTTGGGATTCCCGATCAGTATATTTTAACTTAATCAAACAACAGAGCCAGAGGAGGTTTAGAAACTAAAGTGAAGCCACGTCTTCTGTGTCCGGCCTCCAGATTGTCTTTGAGCCCCACAACATCGACAACGCCTCCCCGGCCACGGTGTCCAGGAACGGGATGGTGTTTATGAGCTCCTCGGTGCTCGGCTGGAGCCCCATCCTGCAGGCCTGGTTACAGAAGCTACCGCACCAGCAGGCCGACGCCCTGAAACTCTGCTTCACCTGCTGCTACCAGGTCAGGAGGACGAAAGTCGGGACAGCTTTTCAAATTAGCATTTTTAGAGATTTCAAAATTACAGCAGAGAGAAAATATATGGTGTGGGTCTCTTTGTAAATGTTCTCTGTCTGTGCACTGAAGAACAACGAGACAGAAGAAAAAGAAAAGCTTTGTGATGTTTTTTTCTGTTCCTCCTACAGGACTTGTTGGACTTTGTCTCCACTGCTGTGTCTCCTAAGATGCAGGTGCTGGAGTGTATGTACATCAGACAGACCATTGACCTGCTGCAGGTACGACGCAGGAGTGAAACACAGTAAACACAGTAAAAACCTTCATTGAAAATCTCAGTAAATAATTCCTCCCCCTAGCTTTTTCTTTACGAGGCCTGATGTTTGTGGTGTCGCGCGTCATTCTGCGTTTGTTTTTGTTTTTTTCACGTTGGTGTGTTCAGGGTTTGCTCCCAGCAGCGGAGGAGAAACAGGGTTGCCGTGGCGATGTGGGTCGGCTGTTTGTGTTTGCGGTGATGTGGTCTCTGGGGGCGGTGCTGGAGCTGGACGACAGAGCCAAGATGGAGGCCTTCATAAAGGTGTGTGTGTGTGTGTGTGAGAATCCTTTCTGTCTGTTGATGCACTTCGTCTGTCTGTAGGTGGCGCTCTTGTCTGTGGAGAACACTCACATTCTAAATACTCCTTGTAAAAGCCTTCTACTTTTCACATGTAGATCTAAGCATCCTCTAGGCTGCAAACATTTACCTTCAGCTGACCTTCTACCTCTCATTCAGAGGCCCCAGAGAGCCAAGAGGTCACATGACCATGTTCAGTAATGCAATTATAGAATTCACATTACAACATTTTTCTTTAATCTATGAATGATTTTAAAGAACGTCAGTCACCTGATTGCTTGGTCATTTATGGGGCGCTAACGGGTCTTCTTTGTTGTGTTTCTGAAGCGCTTCAGCTCGTCTCTAGACCTACCGCACACTCAGGACGACCAGACCATCTTTGAGTTCACCGTCAACGAGCAGGGACAGTGGGAGCACTGGTCCAACAAGGTCTGTGGACACTAAACTGTGTCTTACATACATTTACAAACGTGTCTCCTCCAGACTCACAAACACAGAGCACGTGGTAGGAGGTCCAGGACACTTTGACACACTTCAAATATCCTGCATCGTCAGAAGGTTCTGGTTGTCTTTGCAACCTGACATGTTGGGTATTTGGTTTGAGATCTTAACCACTAAATTAAATGCGCAGGTCCCAGAATATGTCTACCCCAAAGACCACATCCCAGACTACTCGTCCATCCTGGTTCCCAACGTGGACAACGTGAGGACGGACTTCTTGATGCAGACCATCGTGAAGCAGAGGAAGGCCGTGCTGCTGATCGGAGAGCAGGGGACCGCCAAGACCGTCATGATCAAAGTGAGGCACCCTGCTCTCAAAGGGCCACGTCACTGACTTCTTGCAGCATCTAGAGGCCATTAGAGAAAGGTTAAGTTAGCTCATGCTAATGCTGTGTGTGTCTCTCTGGCTCCCCCTGCAGGGCTACACCAGTAAGCTCGACCCGGAGCTCCACCTCAGTAAGACGGTGAACTTCTCGTCGGCCACGCTGCCCAGCATGTTCCAGAGAACCATCGAGAGCTACATCGATAAACGAATGGGCGCCACCTACGGGCCGCCGGCCGGACGCAGGATGACGGTCTTCATAGACGACATCAACATGCCTGTTATCAACGAATGGGGAGACCAGGTCGGCTTCAGGCCCTCTCTGATTGGCCAATTTCAGCTAGTTTCCTTTCTCCTTCTGTGTCTTGTTTGCTTGTCACTTATTTTGAATTATCATAAAAATATGATCCGGTCTTTACTGGATTTTCTACTGAATGGCTCCACAACAATTGAATTAATTAAATATCAGATTATTGAAATGTAAATTTGCTTGCACTTCCAGAAATAACATCAATAATCTATTTATTTTTATTATTATGTAATTTCTGCTCTCCTCCCCTCAGATCTACACAAATAACCAGTGGGTCTTTGGCACTGTTGTTTTTATTATAAACCTCCACCTCACACGTCTATAACCAATCACATTATTGAGCTCCACTGTTCCCCCACACTTTAGAATAAGCACCTATCAGATTGTTGTATTTGTCCCCGCCCCCTGTCTCCCTCAGATAACCAATGAGATTGTGCGTCAGCTGATGGAGCAGGGAGGTTTCTACAGTTTGGACCGTCCAGGAGAGTTCATCACTGTGGTGGACGTTCAGGTAACAACATGGAGGCGACACCTGCGGGATCATCAAGCTTCTTCTCTAAAGTCACTTTTATTTATTTATTATTTAGTTTCCACTTCACGACGCCGGTGTTTAGATTTCAGCTTGGAGGTTCAGTCTTTTGAACTGTAGTGGAGCACAACTCAAAGGTCCACTTACTACATTTTACTAGAGCTTTCAACCGCATGCACTTGTCATCAAAGCCTGGAGATTTTTTGGTTGTGTACCCACACAAGTACACATTGTTTGTTCTGTATTTATTGTCAGTAAGATTTATATTTTCTAAAGAGTATATTTTAAGAAAAGTTATTTGAGTTAGACTGTTCTGGTTCAAATGACCCCTCTCAGAATCATTAACAGTATTAAAGCTGGATGATAAATGACTGAATGAAGAGTGTAATAACCTTTAACAGCTGGTGGCGGCCATGATCCACCCGGGCGGCGGGCGGAACGACATCCCGCAGCGTCTGAAGAGGCAGTTCTCCATCTTTAACTGCACGCTGCCCTCCAACTCCTCCATTGATAAGATCTTCAGCACTGTGGCTCAGGGATACTTCTGCCCAGAGAGAGGCTTCCCCGCCGGGGTCTGCGACCTCGCCGCCACCCTCGTACCCACCACCAGGCGGGTGTGGCAGGCCGTGAAGGCCAAGGTAAAACATTCCTGACTTCTTTCTTAGATGCTCACATCTTGTGCCTGATTTGTTTTTGCTTCTTTCTGTAACATAAAAAACCTTTTGTTCTTCTTTCCTGCATTTTATTCAAAATCCAGTTTTTCCATCACTCTGAGTTTTATCTAAAGAGTTTAATCTTTCTCTGCTCTGTAGATAATATAGATGTTGTTCAGGAAAATTATTTGTTGAAGCACGTTTGAGTCATAATCCATTCGTGGCAAGAATATGTTAATCTTTGGTTGTTTGTCTTTTCTTTTTATGATTTTTTTCTATTTATTGTGTGTGCTTCTATTTAGAATTTAGAAAAGTTTTGTTAAAAAGAAAATCAAAGTACAGTAAAAGTACAGTTGACTTAAAATAATGTGTTAATGGAATAATTAAGACTCCTGATGTAAGCTTCTCACAATAAGTAACACATTTAGTTATTTAATCTCACTAAACACTAAATGAAGGCACAGATCAATAAAAAGTCATGCGTGCGTAAAGCTCCAGTCAGGAGAGGTACTTAGATAATAACAGAATGAAACAATATCTAATCTAGTTTTTTATCAGAATATTTGGTAACAGTCTGCCTGCAGAGAGTTTATAGAGGGTTTGTAACAATACAACAGCTCATTTGTTCAGTTGATTCAATAATTCATCGGTTTGACAAATAAAAGCTATAAAACATCTTGGTTAGTGTATGTTCATGACTTGTCACATGTACTCGTATATTGATAATCTGTTAAACAGCTACAGATTAAGTGAAACAGTTAAAATGTTACCCTAAACTATCTGCAGGCAGACTGTCCAAATAAGTTAGTATCACTCCCAGCTTTTATTCTGAAGGCCAGATGTATATCCCAGCGGTACAGGTTTATAACTTACTTCTTTCTTCTACTTGTTTTGCTAACCTCTGCACACACAATCATTTGTCTATAGTTTGACCCTCAGTGGCCTCCCTTTCAGCCACCGGCTGTTGACCAGATTCAAACAAACCTAATGAAACCTTCTCCTCTCTGCGTTTCCTCAGATGTTACCGTCACCTGCGAAGTTTCACTACATCTTCAACCTGAGGGACCTCAGCAGAATCTGGCAGGTAGAAAACACACATCATTTAGTCTGAATACCTCTGAAGCAAAACACTTTCTGCCTTTTCTTTCTTTAGAGGTTCTTCTTTTCTTGAGTGTTTCCACTTTTTTACTATTTAGCACTATTTTACACCCCTACATTTATCACTCTGTAGTTAAAATAGTTTCCATACCACTGACGGACAGCACATTTGTGTCAGTATCATCTAAAACGTCTTGAAGTGTGTATGAGCCTAACATGTCTGACCTCTCAGGAAATCAGTCAGCTGATCTGAACACGTCAGCAGTGTAATGCAGCAGTCAGACATGTGAACACATAGATCATCTTACACTGTTCATTCTGCAGTATGAGGACCTTTATTTTGGTATTTCTGAACATCAAACGGCTAATACTTTTGCAACTGAGTAAAGTTTTAGATGCAGGTTTCACTTGTCACTGTGTGTTATTGATTAGTTATTGGAACACGTCCCAGTGTGTGTCGCGTTACTGGAACACGTCACAATGTGGGTCATGTCGTATTTCAGGGGATCCTGACTGTGACGTCTGAGGTGTGTCAGAGCTCTGAGCTCCTCTCTGCTCTCTTCCACCATGAGTGTAGCAGAGTGATCGCTGATCGATTCATCGACAGCAGCGACAGAGAAACCTTCAACAGCATCATGGAGAAGGTGTGTGAGGTTTGGTTTATGCTGTGTTTTAGTTTTTATATTGATTTCATACTGCTGATAATTTCATTCCTGAAAATATTCTTCTGCTACAGACTTCTTAAGACGCTCGAAATGCACAGTGAAATAAATACATACACAGTATAAATATACTATGTATCCACACAAAAGTAAAAATAGGAAAGGTAATAACAAGGGGAAGTGCAATGAACAAATTATGGTGCCATGCATGGATAATAATACAAGTTTCATATGACAAAATGTAAAAAAACTGCACAAACAAAATGTAAAACTGTAATATCCCAGATCTGAACAGAATACATTATATTATCAACCTAATATGAAAATGTGCCTGTTGTTCACCAAGATATGAAATCAGCACAGAGCGACACAAACTTTATCCAACAGAAAATATCTAATCAAATCATAAATCATCATATGAAAACAAAAAGGTGTAATAAAGGGAATGAAAGCATCAGCAGGTGTCAGTCAAACACCTGTCAGACTCTAAGTGGCTCCTTAACGACTCACTGCACACAGTGTGATAATGTGGTAACATGATTTGTCCTCACGGAGCAGCTGTGACGTAGCGTTACACTGTATCTTCTGTGCTACATCACAGGTGGGTGTGGTCACGAGCACCACAGGCTCGTGCAGCTTTTTGTCCTCCCTTACTTTCCTGTGCTGCATCATGACATGTTTGTGGGTGATGTTGAAGACAAACAGTGTCTTCAGCATCACCCACAAACATCCAGTTTCCTTCTTCTAACCCTCCTCTCCCCAGATCACAGTGGAGGATCATGGGAGAGCTCTGACTGAGCATGCTCAGTGGAACAGCTGCTTTGTGGACTTTCTGCGTGAAGCTCCAGAGGCGACGGGAGACGAACCTGAAGACACCGAGCTGGAAGCTCCGAAGGTCCTCAGCTCAAACCAGTTCATTCATTGTCTTATTTCTTTTGGTTATTATTGGGTTTTTATTAGAGTAAATCACGTTTTTTGTGTCATTGTGGTCAGAATGTTTGACTTTCTAAAATGTAAACTGTCACACATCAGTACAGTAGTATCACAAAGCAGACCCCTGATCCCTCTGATGGTTTGGACCTGTAATAGTTGATATGATTGACAGATGTATGAGCCAATCCCGTCACTGGATGCTCTGGCAGAGCGGCTGTCTGTTCTCCAGCAGCAGTACAACGAGGCAGTGAGGGGCGGAGTCATGGACCTGGTCTTCTTCAAGGTAAAGGGGTTCATCCAAACCACAACTTCTTTTACCTTTTTTTTTTTCCTGTGCAGCTTTAAGATGGACTAAACACTCTGGACTTTGTTCACATCTTGATGGATATCTGCTTTAAACAAGGAGGGAGTCAGACGCTAACACACAAAGTAGCATTAGAAGCTCTGTAATTGGCTAATTTTTGGCTTGCTTGCGCACCTGATGAATACCCAGATACTGTCACGGCGCTGTGGTCAAATAGATCAAACAAACCAGCGAGGCGGTGACGTTCACATTAACACTTTAATAACTTTTAAAACATGCTGCTCTTTCTGCTTTATAACAGTCATCTGTTGGCCCTCTCTGTTTTTCTATTGGTTAACGACCCTCTCTGTTTGGTCCAATGGCAGGACGCGATGACCCACCTTATGCGGATCTCGCGGATCCTGCGGACGCCGCAGGGGAACGCCCTGCTGGTCGGGGTCGGGGGGTCGGGGAAGCAGAGTCTGACGAGGCTGGCGTCGTTCATCGCAGGATACCAAACCTTCCAGATCACACTGACCAGGTCTGAAACACGTCACACACCTCCATCACGACGCAATGTGTTTGTTGTTTCTTCTCGTGTTTCCTTGATCTTGTTGTGGAGCCAAGCAACTTATTCAACAAAACAAGAAATTTTGAAAATTTGAAAGGCTGCACAGTAAACCTGCAGCTCAGAACAAATGCAGTACGGACAACTGTGATGTGTAGAGAGACACAAAATGTTACAACAACCTCCTCAGAACTATTACGTAGTCACTTAGCACTGCAGGCTTGACACATTAACCGGAGGCAGTAGACTGCTCTTTAGGCTGCTGTTGAGTTACTCTTTAATTAGGGAGTCCACAGTAAAGAGACGACAGGTGCTACAAAGGCCCCCACCAAACTCGAACCTTAAACCTCGGGCCACCAGCTCGACCAGTTTATCTTAACAAATTTTGTTTGTTTTTATTTTGTGTTTGTGAGTTGGGGAGGGTGGAGAGGATAAAGAAAGTACAGTACATGAGTCTGATGTGTCTGATGTTGAACCCAGCAGCAGCTACACTGGAGGCATTGATCCAAAGGTGAATGTTTCTGGTCATCCACACAAATATCCACTCAGGTTATTGGTGTGTGTGTCCTGCAGGTCGTACAGCAGCAGTAACCTGCTGGAGGATCTGAAGGCCCTGTATCGTATCGCTGGTCAGCAGGGAAAAGGAGTCACGTTCCTCTTCACCGACAACGACATTAAGGACGAGTCCTTCCTGGGTACCTGACCGTCTAAAGGCTGCGTTGTTACAGCCAGAATAGGAAATCATTTTACTATTCTTACTAGTGGGGGAGCTAAAACAGTATAGATTGTCCTGAAGGTGGTGCTAGAAAGACGGTCATGTAGTTTTAAAGTGTAGTTTTTTTCTAAATGGCTCGTCCTCAGAGGAACAGGAATGTCATCGATAAATTACACAAACATGTGCCTGTTAGATTTTTCAACAATTTTGTCCTGATGATGGAGGAAGAGGTCACAGTGATTGGAATCATCCTCTGGAAACCATGAATATCCATAAATATCTGCCCAGTAGTTGTCTAGTTTGAGCTGCTTCTGAACAGTCTGCGCCTCTCCTACAGAATACATGAACAACGTCCTGGCGAGCGGTGAAGTTTCCAACCTGTTTGCTCGTGACGAGCTGGACGACATCACTCAGGACCTGATTCCTGTCATGAAGCGACAGCACCCTCGCCGACCTCCCACCTCAGAAAACCTCTACGACTTCTTCCTGTCCCGCGTGCGGAGCAACCTCCACGTCGTCCTCTGCTTCTCGCCTGTCGGGGAAAAGTTTCGGACTCGTGCCTTAAAGGTGAGTTGAGCTGGATCACGTCTGGTTGACTCTGTGTACTGTAGGAGCACCTCTGACCTCTGACCTGAACAGTTCCCAGGCCTTATATCTGGCTGCACGGTGGACTGGTTCCAGCGCTGGCCTCGGGACGCCCTGGTGGCCGTATCGCATCACTTCCTGTCTCAGTACCAGGACCTTCGCTGCTCAGAGGATGTGAAGCAGAGCGTGGTGGTCACCATGGGAACCTTCCAGGTAGTGCTTCCTGTGCATGTGGTCAGGTGTATAGTACCAGCGTGTCCAGCTGACTGATCACGTGACCTCTGTACCTGCAGGACCTGGTGGCTGAGAAATGCGCAGAGTATTTTGAGCGTTTCCGCCGTCAAACGTTTGTGACGCCCAAATCCTACCTGTCCTTCATCGACAGCTACAAGGTCATCTACGCAGAGAAGATCGCTCACGTCGGCACGCTGGCCGAGCGCATGAAAACGGGTAATGGGGTCGCGGTTGATCTTGTTCATACTTGCTACTCATACTCAAATGTGTGCTGACTTGAAGGTGGAAAATCTGCCGTCAGAGCAGATCACGTTAAATATGGAGATAACGGAGCGCACAGTCGCTTCTCAAAGATATTCATGGTGTTGATCTCTGTTGTTCACATGAAAACTGCAACAATTATTCAATCAATTGGTCCATAGACAGAAATGATAATGAAATGATCGTTGTTGGTCATTTTTTTTACCAAAAGTTCCTTCATTTGCTTCTCTCAGTATTTCTTTGTCAGACACTCAGTTATCAGATCATTAGGTGCAATCAGCTAAAAGTAAAACAGTCTAATTCAACAGTCCTGCAATAAATGCTCCTTTGTGGAGGTCATAAGGTTTCCTTATATTGATAGGTGTTTATATTATTTTGTCCACCCCATTTATGTCAATATAATGGGGCATAAATAACAGAAACACAACTCTTTATAATGCAAAACAACTGTTTACAACAATTTACATCAACAACAAGTCTTTGGGGTTTGTAGTGTTTGAAGTCGTCACCTTGGACTGTGACAAATTATTCTAGAGTAAATGATTGTGTTTATCGGCAGATTTATTGATGATGAAAATTTGCTTGTTGCAGCTCTAATGAAAAGTGGCAGAAGTAGAAGAAAAGTGACGTAGCCTGCAGATGGCTGAGCAATGCGTGAAGTGGGGCTTGTAAGATTGTTTTCAGAAAGTTAGCAGGGGGATGATTTCAGATGTTGATCGACAAGCTCTTCGATTGAGGCACACTGAGAGTGAGGGCTGAACAGGTGTGAGCGCGCTGCTCATAATCTGCTGTTGTTTTCTGCAGGTCTGAGTAAACTGATGGAGGCCGAGCAGTCGGTGTCTCAGCTCTCTGAGGAGCTGGTGGCGAAGGAGCAGGAGCTCGATGTCGCCTCCCAGAGGGCAGATAAAGTCCTGCAGGAGGTCACGGCCAAAGCTCAGGCTGCTGAAAAGGTCCAACGAAACGCAAGACATGGAGAGAGAACTGAACCATTCTTAGTTTTACCATCAGAGAGGCAAAACTTCACGTTACATAAATCAAAAGAGTTAACACAAACACCACATGTCACTCTGTAGCTGGTCTGTTAGTCTAGTGGCCATAAAATACACCCCCCTCTCTTTTCAGGTGAAGCAGCAGGTGCAGAAAGTGAAGGACAAAGCTCAGCTCATTGTTGACGAGATTGAAGCTGATAAAACATCTGCAGAGTCCAAACTAGAAGCTGCAAAACCAGCACTGGAGGCTGCTGAGGCTGCATTACAGGTCACACACACACACAACGCATGTTTCCATCACTTCAGAGGACATTACATTGACTTAGATTAATTTCCTGAAGAATTAATCTAACCATAACCTTAAACCAAGTCTTCACCCAAATAGTTAATGATTTAAAATATATGGACTTGCATTTTGTCCCCTAAAGGAAGGCGAGTCCCCACAACGTAACTGTGTGAAGAGATTTATGTCCCCACAACATGAGTACAACAAGCTCTTTCTCACACACACACACTTCCTCTCTTCTTTAAAGTGAAGAGGTGTTCATGATTTACGCTGAATGAATGAATCGCCTCCGGTTAAACCTTCTGTGTCTCTGCAGACCATTAAACCGGCAGACATCGCCACGGTGAGGAAGCTGCAGAAGCCTCCTCATCTCATCATGAGGATCATGGACGCCGTTCTGCTGCTGTTCCAGAGGAAGGTGGCCGAGTCTCCCCTGGTTTCAGATATTCACAGAGATCTTGGGACTCTTTCCTATCGTTCGTTTATCGTCTCACTTTTTTCCTTCGCTTGTGTTTGTCAGATCGACACGGTGACGGCTGACCCTGAACGACCTTGTCCGCGACCCTCGTGGCCCGAGGCCATGAAGCTGATGCAGAACTCCTCTTTCCTCAGCATGCTGCTCAACTTCAGCAAGGTCACACACACACTTGTATTAATAATAATTAATTAAATTTCAACATATTAATAAATATAAGATTTATAAATCAGTTTTCACATTGAATGTGATGACAGTCAAAGACCCCACATAAATAATTTACCTGTATTATTCATCTGTATTACTTCATTTCAGCTTCATGTGCTGTTTAAAAAAACATGCCTGGGGGGGCAGTATTAGAGGAGACAACGTCCTATTTATTGGGATTTATGAGACTGTATTTTTATCTACAGTAGATTTAATAAACAATCATGTCAAAGTGTGCATCTATCGGACTTAATTGTCTTTATCAGTTTTATCATTTATCATTTTTATAATAACGCTGTATGAATCTGCAGCTTCTTTCAGCTAATTGTTTATTTATCCGGCTGCAGTTTTCCTGTCCTGGTTCACTCTCAGAGCCTCGTTTCCATAGAAGAAGAAGCTGCAAAAAGCCTCTGTACACAAGCTGCTCAGCAGCAAACAGCTAACTCTGTTATTATATGATGATGTATATATGAAATACATGCACATGCACAAACACGACCCATAGCAACACACATAGAGATGTCAGAGTGAGGTGGCTGCCAGTCAGTGCGGCGCCCCGAGCAGTTCATGGCCTCCTTCGGCAGTGCCCAGGAGGTGAACTGGCACCTCCACGCGCCGCATCTCTGGTCCGAGCTGGATTCGAACCGGAGACCCTCCGGTTCCTTACAGACTGAGCTACTGACGCCCCCAAGCTGGAGGAGACCAAACACAGAGCAAACAGAGAGAGAAGACTGAAACTGCTGGAGCTGGAAAAAATTTTAACGGTGACGATTTGTCCCAAGTGGACACAAACATCAGTTATTCCAGGTTTCATGAACCTTCATACTGCGCTATGAGGAAGTGACGACTTGACAAAATGTGCTCACAGTCGAGGTCTAAAACTCAAACTGGTTCAAAGATAGATGCACAACAGCACACACACTGTTCACGGCGTGTCAGTGTGTGTCAGAGGGAAACTCCCTGCTCATCACACTGCAGCCATCACCTGCTTTTATACCACTGTGTGTGTCTGTGTGCTACAGGCCTGCTGAGCTGTGGATTAGTGGAGCTGCCTGTTGATATGTTTAGAGCTGGAAAAACCCTGAACTGTCTGTGTCCTTCAGTCTCACGATAAGATGTTGGTTTTGTTCCAGGATATTTTAATGTGGTGTGCTGACACGATCCTTCAGTTACGCTCCAAATATCTCCATCTGTATTTGAGTTGTTTGGAGTGTACAGGAAGGAGCGAGGTTTAGTCTATAAATAAAAGAATATCCATCAGAAGTTACAATAGCTGAAAGAAGATCTTAGTATCTACTGACTGCACTCTTGCGTACTGTGTGTTTGTGCTGCAGGACTCCATCACAGAGGAGGTGGTGGAGCTGCTCGCTCCCTACCTGGAGATGGACGACTACAATCTGGAGTCAGCCAAGAGGATCTGCGGCAACGTGGCGGGACTCTGCTCCTGGACTGAGGCCATGGCCGACTTCTTCGCCATCAACAAGGAGGTGCTGCCTCTGAAGGTACACACGGAGGAGTCAAGTATTTACTGAGGCTTTATACAAGACAACATATGTTACTGTGCAGCAATGAATTAAATGTGTGTGTGTGTGCAGGCTAACCTGGCCCTGCAGGAGGCTCGGCTGGTGGTCGCTCAGACTGAACTCTCTAAAGCTCAGGAGCAGCTGGACAGTAAACAGCAGGAGCTGGACGCAGTGCAGGTCAAACACTCATCAGAGACACTTTGTTTGTTCATGCCTTTTCTTCCTGCATTAGTGACAGTGTTCATGTTCATTTTAAAACGTAACTTATTTAAGTGTATAAACACGTGTTGTGCTGAACTTCAGGCGCTTTATGATGCAGCCATGAAGGAGAAGCAGGACCTGCAGGACGACGCTCAGGCCTGCCGCCGCAAGATGGCCAACGCTACGGCTCTGATCGACGGGCTGGGAGGAGAGAAGGTCAGCTTCTTACCTTTCATCATCCTTCAGTCCATCTAACCTTTCATCCAGCCCTCAGTCATCCCTCCGTCCCTCCCCCTCCTGGTCTTGTTTGTGTTTCAGGTTCGTTGGACCAACAGCAGCGCCGTGTTCCAGACTCAGATCAAGCACCTGGTCGGGGACGTGCTTCTGTCCGCTGGCTTCCTGTCCTACGCCGGCCCCTTTAACCAGGAGTACCGCAGCCTGCTGCTGGAGCTGTGGCAGAAGGAGATGGAGGAGAAACTCATCCCCTTCGATCCTGTAAGACTTCACGGCTCGCTGAGGCTTCAGCTCATTCAGCTTTGTTTCACTTAATGTCTCTTTAACGCAGTGACTGTGAAAGTTTTTCGTGAATGCCTGCCAACTGTGTCCCCCCACAGAAAGGTTTTTGTTAATCTATTTTTATTTTAAGGTTTAAATACCTTTTAAAGCAGGTTGTGTAGAGCAAAACTGAAACTTGTAGGTGGAGTGGTGAAAAATGGTTAAACATCATGTGTGGAGTATAATCGTATGAATGTTAAATTTCAGAACCACAAAATCCATGAAACATTTCTACACTTCATGGCCACAGAGCGGCGCTGCTGGATCCAGAACTCATCATGTCTTCCATAGACCAAACTGAACTTTTCACCAAATTCAATTTCATCTTGTTTGTGTTGTCATGTTACTGAACAGGACTGCAAACAGAACATCAGTGGCAAACTTAAGTAAATCAAACCTTGTGAATTTACTGCTGGAATATGCTGCAGAGAGACATATACCTTCATTTTTAAACAGGCTTATAATAGAGAAAAGCCTTTATTGCTCATTTCTCCTGATTTTTTTAAATATAATTGATCATATATATATCTGAAAATATATTTTAGTAAGAAGCTTCTCTGATCAGCTCCTGTTTTAATTTTGTTTGCTAATTGCGTTTTTCTTCTTGAGTGGTGACTATGACAAGACCCTGTAACTGTTGAGTTACTGTGTACATGGACATTATACTGAATGTAATAAGTGAGCTGTTACAGTACAAAGACTGCTACAAACAATTTACAAATATATGTGTGTGTGTATGTGTGTAATCCAATATATTGTGGTTATATACATATACTATATATGTGTACATATAATAATCTAAAAATGTATTGACTGAATAGATTGTGATGCTTTACAAACCATACTTACCGAATAAATCCACCTGCTCTGCTTCAGGAGTTGAACATGATTGGTCTGCTGGTGGACAACGCCACAGTGAGCGAGTGGAACCTGCAGGGTTTACCCAGCGACGACCTGTCCATCCAGAACGGCATCGTGGTGACAAAGGCGTCCCGATACCCGCTGCTGATAGACCCCCAGGGCCAGGGCAAGACCTGGATCCAGAACAAAGAGAGAGACCAGCAGCTACAGGTTTTTAAAAATAAATGTTATAAAGCTTCATGTGTAGAAAGAAGGAGAGACAAGACAAAGAAACAGGAAGTCAAAATCGATCTGAATGCTTTCTTGATTATTGGTTGTGCCCCTCTGTGTTTCAGGTTACGTCTCTGAACCATAAATATTTCCGTTCCCACCTGGAGGACAGTCTGTCTCTGGGGCGCCCCCTGCTGCTGGAGGACGTAGGAGAGGAACTGGACCCCGTCCTGGACAACATACTGGACAAAAACTACATTAAGTCTGGATCAACTTATAAAGTAGGACTTCTGTGACTTTACTTTCTTCCCTACATGAATATAAAAATATAAAGCAACACATTTAAGAGATTCTGTCTGGTCACATCTCTCCAATCATCAGTTAGTTAATGTGGTTTCTTCCTGCAGGTGAAGGTGGGCGATAAGGAGGTGGATGTGATGAAGGGCTTCACGCTCTATATCACCACCAAGCTGGCAAACCCGGCGTACAGCCCTGAGGTCAGCGCCAGGACGGCTGTGGTCGACTTCACCGTCACCCAGCGAGGCCTGGAGGACCAGCTGCTGGGACGGGTCATACTGCTGGAGAAACAGGTGACTTCACCGGGCCAATAGATGGCTAGTTAACTAAAATTCTTATGAATTATTTATGTTAGCAAACTCATACAGATAAATACAGAACAGACACTTTCAGAGTCAACTTCTACATTAATATGAAGCTGACATCGTCCACCCTGTGGGTCCCAACAGGAGCTGGAGGCGGAGCGAGTGAAGCTCTTAGAGGAGGTGACATCCAACAAGAGGAAGATGCAGGAGCTGGAGGACAGTCTGCTGTTTAGGCTGACCAGCACCCAGGGGTCCCTGGTGGAGGACCAGTCCCTGATTGAGGTTTTAAGGGTCACCAAGACCACTGCTCAGGAGGTACTGCGCTCTGTCTGTTGGCTTGTGGCATTTGACATATTTCATTGCAGAACAACTGGCGGCTGAAACAACATAAACTAATGAAGAAAACAATCTTCTCGTCTTCCAGGTGAGTGAGAAGCTGTCGGTTGCAGCAGAGACAGAGGTGAAGATCAACCAGGCCAGGGAGGAGTACCGTCCGGTGGCCACCAGGGGGAGCATCCTGTACTTCCTGATCGTGGAAATGTCGCTGGTCAACGTCATGTACCAGACGTCTTTGCGACAGTTCCTGGGGCTCTTCGACTCGTCCATGCAGCACTCCGCCAAGTCGCAGCTCACCTCCAAACGTATCAACAACATCATCAACTTCCTCACCTACCAGGTGTGCTCACTAGCACTGGTTTTAGTCCAAACTAAAGATTCTGACCTACTTGCTTAGTCCTGGAAAATCTAACTGTCTATAAGACTACGCTAAGATTCAGATATTGGTTGGACGAGCTGTACACTGCAGCTGTAACTGACTGAGTACCTTCCTCAGGTGTACTGTTACACAGCCAGGAGTCTGTATGAAGAACACAAACTGCTATTCACTCTGCTGTTGGCTCTGAAGATCGATCTGCAGGCTCGAAATATCTCGCACCCCGAGGTGCTCACCTTCGTCAAAGGTTGCACACGCAAACTCTTCCTAATCCTCCTCTCCATCCTTTTCTTATTTTACCAAAATAATTTGACAGAAAATGCTGTTTGTGTGTAGGCGGAGCCTCTCTGGATCTGAACTCTGTAGAATCCAAACCACGGCGGTGGATTCTGGATCAGACCTGGCTCAACCTGGTGCAGCTGTCCAGGCTGTCGCCATTCTTCCAGATCCTGACCCAGGTAAACCCAAATCCCCTGACATTAGAGCAGGTGAAGCTGGAACACATACCTTACTGACTTTATGTTTCCTTGTGTCCAGGTGAGCCAGAACGAGCGTGCCTGGAGGACGTGGTTCGACCATTCGGCGCCAGAAGAGGCCACATTGCCCGACGGGTACGAGGAAAAGCTTGACACCTTCCGGAAGCTTCTGCTCATCCGGAGCTGGTGTCCCGACCGAACCACCGCTCAGGTCTGACTGCTCAACACTGCAACTTAAATATCAGCAGGACAAACCTAATATCAGAACCCATCAGCTATCGTCTGACTACAGTTTAGCCTCAGGGGGCAACAGACAATGTTTCAGGGCTTCTGGTGCAGCCAGTGATATCCTGATGATGGAGATCCCGGCCAAGACTTTGTTTTCCCTGCAGCGGACGTTGTTTAAAATCTGATTAGCAATCTTGGAACCCACCTGCTATCATCTGATGATGATTTGAATGCAGATTAATTTTTAAAAAGACAGTTAGGAGAGTTTCTAGGGTTTCAAGATTGGGGAAAAAAGCTAAATCATCATCAGACAACTGCTGATTGAATTTCGGCTAATGCGTTCTGCCTCTTTTGCTCTCAACACGAACTGTTTACCTGCATGTAACCAAAGCCTGCTCATACTGGATGGGTCAATACTACGTGGACTAGAGACGTTTAGAAACGGAAACCAGAACACTTAAGATACCAAAATCAGTCAGTGATACAATGCTTATAGTTGGAGCATGTATTTAAACGTATCAGGCGTGTGAGTTTATGAAATAGTGTGTGTGTGTATTTGTGTGTTGACCAGGCGCGTCGCTACATCTCGGAGTCTCTGGGTCACCAGTACGCTGAGGGTTTGGTTCTGGACCTGGACGCCATGTTGGCAGAGAGTGACAGCAGGACGCCGATGGTCTGTCTGCTGTCGATGGGGTCCGACCCGACTGAAAACATAGAGAGACTGGCCAAGAACAAGGTGAACAACTGGGATGAACGAATGCAAAGGGTTAACAGCTCGTTATAATCACTTTTCAAACCTGTGAATGTGTCAACGATACTGATCATTACAAACCAGATAATAATCATTGACATTTTCTCTTACTGTCAGCCTAAAAATCAGTTCAGACTGAAATGCTGCTTTTAAAAAACCTGCATGTCTTTTGTTAAAAAAAGGATAACAAACAACAAACCTTGGATATAAAATAAATGTGGTGAAAATGGATGTGAGCATGAGAACGGAGGGATGTACAGATGAACAGTCCTGTTCTCTGCCTGCAGGGGACGCCGTGCCGTCCCATTTCCATGGGGCAGGGCCAAGAGGTTCACGCTCGCAGGCTATTGGCCAACAGCATGACGGACGGCGGCTGGCTCCTTCTCCAGAACTGCCACCTGGGACTGGACTTCCTGGACGAGCTGCTGGAGACGGTCACCGTAGCAACACCAGAGAGCGTCCACAAAGGTTTCCGGGTGTGGCTGACAACCGACGTGCATCCCAGGTAAGTGATGAGAGGGGGGCCTGCTGGAGTCCTCTAGAGGCTGCAGTGATAGGCAATAGATCAATAAGTTGAACTAACTCAGTCCAACTTGATCCTGTTGTTAGGTGGATATAAAAAGTACATTCTTAAGTGAAGTCTTTTTAGCTTAAACCAGAAGTCGTGTCTGTGGATTCACACAGTCCAGACTGGACATCTATAACTTCACTGTGTGTGTTTGAACAGGTTCCCCATCACCTTCCTTCAGTCCTCCATCAAGTTCACCAATGAACCTCCTCTTGGTGAGAAACTCCTTTCTTAACTCTGGTTAGCTCCTTTGTTTATTGACCTTTATGTTCATCCTCAGCTTCATGAGATTTCCTCCTGCTCCTTAATAGATAGATTTTTTTGATATACTAGGCTTCTGGTGCTCTTTACGGTTGGATTTATCATGACTAATTGATTGATTGATACATTCATTAATTTATTAAATTAACCCTCCCATATATGTAATTGTATAATCTGGTGAGATGCTGGATAAGTTTTCCCCGTCTCTGTAATTATATCTGTACATCCATTTGTCTTCATCAGGGATGAAAGCCGGTCTGAAGAGGACTTTTAATGGCGTCACTCAGGATCAGTTAGAGATCAGCAACCTTCCTCAGTGGAAGCCTCTGCTGTACGCTGTGGCCTTCCTCCACACCACTGTGCAGGTCTGTTTGCAAGCAGGAAACCACCACATTCACATCCTTTTTACAGAGAGAGTCTATAAGATTGGTCTCATACAAATGAACTGAAATCAGGCTTGTTGGCGGGAAGGGAAATCGATCAGAGAACAGAATAATATAAAGTCTGGAAATAATATTTCTTAATAGTTGTTTTTTCCTTCCTTTGTCCTTCTGTTAGGAGCGTCGGAAGTTCGGTCCTCTCGGCTGGAACATCCCCTACGAGTTCAACCAGGCTGATTTTACCTCCAGCATGCAGTTTGTGCAGAACCACCTGGACGACCTGGATTCAAAGAGAGGAGTCAACTGGAGCTGCCTGCGCTACATGCTGGGTTAGACCTCTTTTTATTCTACAAGATGACAAACTCCTGAAACAGATTAAGTTTCATCCCATTACAACCTCGGACTTCCTCGCTGGAACTCCTCACATCACGAGCTCATTCATGTATTAGATCATTTCTTTAAAAGCCTCCCCCTGACCCTGTTTCTTCATGTCAAACCCAGGTGAGGTCCAGTATGGCGGCCGGGTGACAGACGACCTGGACAAACGTCTCCTCAACACCTTCACTCAAGTCTGGTTCAGCGAGAACACCTTCAGCGACAAGTTCTGTTTCTATAAGGGCTACAGCATCCCCGGCAAGGCCAAGACGGTCCAGGATGTCCTGCAGCACATCGAGGCCCTGCCACTGGTGGACTCACCTGAGGTCAGAGCACACTCACACACACGGCAGCTTTAAAACATAAAGGCCGGACGGTCCAAGCCGAGACACAAGCTTAAACCTGTTTTATTGGTAGGTTTTCGGGCTCCACCCCAACGCTGACATCACCTACCAGACCAACCTGGCCATTGAGACGCTCAGCACCATCATCAACATCCAACCGAAGGACAGCGGAGGTGGGGCCGGGGAGACCAGAGAGGCCAGCGTGCAGAGGCTGGCCAGTGAGATGCTGGAGAAGCTACCGCCTGACTACGTTCCCCATGAGGTGTGTGTTTGGTGCTGGATGGGCGAGCTCCAAAACCCGACTGGGCTCAGGCCAGGTGGGCTGGAACCGCCACAATACAGACTAACACAGGTTTTACTTGGCTTGAATAGCAAAGGTTGTCTTCTGTCTCTGTAAAAAGGTGAAATTAAATTTTACCACAGCATTTCCACCACCTGCTGCTGTTAATCAGCTGAAAGAGATACCTGCCACTTCATGCCGCCTGCCCTTTCCGCTGCATACCGCTCTGCAGGCTGCCATGTTGAAATGTTCTGAAGTGAAATGATTTATCTGTAGACCCTAAAGAGCAGACTGGTCATTTAAAAATCAACTGTATGTATCAAAATATCCCTTCTCTACATTTGATCTTGTTTTACAATTTTGCACTTTTAATTTTTATGTTGGTGAAAACCTTTAGGCTCATCTGGATGAAAAGTTATACTGTGTGTACCGAAGTTTGTCACCATCAACATAGGGCTGGACGATTTGGCCAAATCACGATAAAAAGTTTAAAATCTTTCCATATCGATAATCATCCCGATAACTATCATATCGTTATTTCTTTTGAGTTTAATCAACCATTTCTTGAATATTTATGGAACATTTGTTATATTGTTATTGGAAGAGAAGATATCGCGATAGTTATTGTCCAGCCCTACATCAACATTATTATTATCAACTGATCATTTTGACTAAAAGCAATCAAATAATAAATAATCGATTGCTGGGGCAGCTGTGGTTCAGTGAATGTGATGTAATGTAAAGCACTTCGATTGGCTGAAAAGACTAGAAAAGCTCTATACAAGTACAAACCATTTACCATCCTTGGCTGGTAGATGGTTGGTCACTATTTCAGCCATGATTTCTGTGTCCAGGACTTCCTGTACTGCTGCTGCGACGTATCTGTAGTGACAGAAACCCACAACTTAGCTAACATTAGTTAATTGCTGGCTGTGTCGCTGTTCGCTCTCGCGGCATCCGTCCTGGTTCTGGATTTCTCCAGAATCACATACCCCACTTTGAATCTCATCAACATGGAACAATACAAATTTATACTTTTTCTGTCTGACAAGCGTTATCTCTCATAATCAAGCAATATAATCACATGGACACACAAAATACTGAGTAACTGTGTTTTGAAGGTCAAAGGTCAACTGCAGAAGATGGGTCCACTTCAGCCAATGAACATCTTCCTGCGACAGGAAGTGGACCGCATGCAGCGAGTCATCAAGAGCGTACGGAGCACGCTCACTGACCTCAGACTGGCCATTGACGGTCAGTTACAGCAGACGACACAAAATGTCAACAACGAGACAACAGTAAGGTTACGTGTCTCTGTCTGTGTCTGCAGGCACCATCATCATGTCGGAGGACCTGCGCGACGCCCTCGACTGCATGTTCGACGCTCGGATCCCTCGCCTGTGGCTGCGGCTCAGCTGGCCGTCGGCGACGCTGGGCTTCTGGTTCAGTGAGCTGCTGGAAAGGAACCAGCAGCTCAGCGGCTGGATCAGCACCGGTCGACCGAACCAGTTCTGGCTCACCGGCTTCTTCAACCCACAGGTCGGTTCAGACAGCGTCCACGCAAGGAAGATGAGGCCTCAGTCCCGTCCAATCATCTTTACATGTGTGTCTTTCTCAAAGGGTTTTCTGACCGCCATGCGCCAGGAGACGACCCGCTCTAACCTGTCCAAGGGCTGGGCCTTGGATACCGTCACCCTTAGCAACGATGTCACCAAGATGATGAGGGAGGACGTGTCGGCTCCGCCCCCAGAGGATGTGGGCGGAGTCTACATCTACGGGCTCTTTCTGGACGGGGCGGGATGGGACCGGCGCAGCGCCAAACTCACTGAGGCCCCGCCCAAGGTTAGTCTGTTTCTACATTAATAAATTATAATAATGCATTACAAAATAAAAGCAATAAATTAATTAAAAAAGAAAAATTAAATACACCAAAGAAATTATTTATATATATATATATATATATATATAAAATATATAAATTATATGGAAAATAAAAAAATAATCATTTCATTAAAAAACTATTTTTAAAAAGTACATTATTAAAATAATAAACAGAAAATAAAGCAGGATTAAATAAATGAAAAGATAAATAAATAAAATCACAAGTAACTAAAGTATAATGTTGATGATGAACGTCACTGCTGTCTCCCCTCAGGTCCTCTTCACTCCCCTCCCCGTGGTCCACGTCTACGCCGTCAGCTCAGCCAGCATGGCGGACAGTAAGCGGCCTGCGGCGGCGGTCAGCCTGTACTCGTGTCCGGTCTATAAGAAACCGCGTCGGACCGACCTGAACTTCATCTTCTCTCTGCAGCTGAGGAGCGTGCAGCCGGCGGAGCACTGGACCCTGCGAGGCGCTGCGCTGCTCTGCGACTGCAAGTGATCCTGGACTGTGTGAGTGACGACGTCAGACCTTGTTCGGCTGCAGAGACGATGTTGCTGTGGTTCAGAAGCGTTTTAAGGGACCAAATAGGCACAAGCGTAACTTTTAGTCCATCAACTACAGATCACATATTCTACTTTACTGCTGATCATTTTCCAAATCCTCCTGAGACTTTTTGGAAGAATCTTCTTTCTTCCAATCAACCTTAAGTTTTACTTTACTTCACAAAAAGCATCCAGCTGAGATTAGGTTTTAGGCTTGTTCATGGCCCAGAAATAAAACAGCAAATAAAACACTGATGATGGGGAAATACAGAAAACAGACCCGGTATTCACCATTTTTATTATGTTTTCTAAATCATAATATAAAGAGGGATATTGCTCTTTTATTTCTTTGGGGGAACAGTTGGTTTTTGGTTTTGAGAATCTTTTTAAAGGTACTTATTATGCAGTAGAGCCCAACTGATAAATTGGAGTGTCGATTTATTGACTAGTATGAGCTAAGTGTAGATCCATCATGTTACGAGTGTTGTCGTTTCATTGTTTGTCCACCAGAGGGCGCTCTGCAGCTCCCCTGTTGCAATCACACGTTTGGATCTCCACATATCCGCCACAAAGCACAGCGATCAGCTGACATGATCAGCTTGATTTCTGTTCAAAGTACTATTAATAACGATAACAAAAGTTTAATTTTGAATTGCATTATGTCATCTTGGTGAGGTCTCATAACTATATAACGCAAGTTAGGGATAATCTTTGTTCATGTTATATGTTTTTGAAAAAAAGAAGAATATAACGGATTTTAAAATCATATACTCAAATATCAGAATCCGATATCAGTACTGTCTTTTTTCTTTGTTTGGTTTCGGTCTTTTGAGCTTCCTTCACATTAACTTTTTGGTTTGCTTATTAAAGTGTGATGCAAACTTCATTTCAATGCTTTGCATGACACCAGAGATGTTCACTAAAAACTTTTAGTCTGTATCTTGGAGTCCCCGTGTGTTTGGCTCTATGTGAGTTGCAGCTAACTGAGCTTTCAACATCTAAACTCAGCAGTGTTCACAGGCAGCTGTGGCTCTAAGGCCCCCAAAACTCCACCGTTTCAAACCACAGCGAGTTTTTACTGTTATTGTTCAGATTCCTCCCTCATCTGCTCACCAGTGCTGAACAGTTGAGCGGTGAGGAACAAGATCACAAGAAACCAACATGAGAACAGGTACAAACATAAATCATGTTTCTGGTGTCTGCAAACAACAACAACTGAACAGGGAATTTAAAAATTGAACAGATTTATCTGTATCAATATAGAATATAATATTTTGTCTGATCAATATGTGTAAATGTCAAAAACAAGTTTGAGCTCAGTTAGAAGCTCCATTACATAGTTTGTCCACCAGAAAGGAAAAACCACTGAAAAAAACCACTGAAAAACAAGGACAGACTTAAAAATGTCAAACTGAATAAAAATCACCTAAAACAAACAAACCTAAAAAGATTGTAAAAACATAAAAATCTAAACTGGCACTGAAGGACAAAAAGCTCAAAACCAAAAGCGACAGAGTGAGTGATGATCTGCGTGGGTGAACATTTCATGTGCTAAACTCTCAACTGGACACACAGATTGTACTAAATGTCAGTCTGCTCCTTTACATACACTTTATTATCAGTCCAGCGCTCAGCACTGCGATGCTCTTAAGGTTTCCTCTGTTCTCAGGAGTGAACTGTAGATTTATTTTATTTTCTAAAATCCAGATTCCAGCGCAGATTTTCTCTTGTCTTTTAGTGAGGATGATGATTTGGGTTGCAGATAAACTAATGAATCAAACTTGTAACTTCACTTTTTAAATTGAAATACTCCATATTCTAATCAACTTATCTTATCTAATCAAACAAGTCTTTGATCAACTCCCCTTTTAATTTCCTCCAAAGTTTGAGTTCCATCCTTTAAAGACTGAATCACATTATAAATTTAAATATTTTTGGAATAAATGATGTAACCTTCCGGCTGTGTGTGTGATACTGTGAAGATTAAAGAATAAATCACTATATACTAAAACCTGATGTCTGTTCTCAAACTCAGCTCGTGAACTGAGTGACGTTTTATTGAATTAACTTTGAAGAACATCATCAAGAGTTCATACAGATTTATTAACAGAGATCCAGCAGAGACGGCAACGAGAAAATTAACAATAAAATGTTAAAGAGGTCACGTTATGCTCATTTTCAGGTTTGTCATTTTATTTAGGTTTTAGGTTGTAATATCGTTGTCGTGCTGCACACTGCAGCAGCTCCTCTTTTCACCCTGTGTGTTCAATGCTCCGTTTTAGTGAAGCTATTAGCTTCTATTGGATCTTTGTAGTTAGTTACACATGCACAGTACCTAGGTAGGGACTACTAGCCGATCAGAAGCAGAGTAGGGCGGGTCCTGACAAGCTGGGTAGTGTGATCCAAAACAAAGCCGTTAAAGCCGGCTTCGGTTCATCCGTACTTGTTCGCGCCCGAGTCTGATCCTGAATCACAGGCAGAACAACCAGAACCAGCTTCAGAACCTAGACTGGATCAAGAGTTTCAGAGTGGTGAGTTATCAATCTGTAACACATTTATCTTTCATGACGTTTTAACTGAGCTCTGTCTCTACATCACAGTAACAGCTTACTGTCATTTCTTTCATTTAAATCATTAATTTCTTTTTATCAAGATTGGAAGTTGTAAAATATTCTCTAATGACACTGAAGGAAATAAAACATCTGTCTTAACTGGTTTTACTGTAATGATTGAAGAGCAGACTTCCCTTTGGTTACAGAAATGAATCAAGTAAACTTTTATTTTCTCAACATGACTATTCAAACACAATCCTGCTTTAATGCCACATCTCTGAGAAACTAGAGCCATGCAGTCACTCACTACTAAATGCTTAAAACACCAACAGTAAAACAAAAAAATCAAAGTTACAAGGTTTGCCTATATTATGAACATCAGAAAGACATACTGTTACTGCTCTCAGGTGAAAATAAAACCACACTGTTTACACAAAAACTAAATTTCCTTCCAAATGAATCAGGAATTCTGATCTTTAAGATACATTTTCCCCAGCGTGGAATAATTTCCCCAAACACCACTTAATACTGCAGCTACAAGACTGTTCGGACAATTCTCTCACTCACCCAACACTAACACACTAAAACTTTATACAGTACACCTTTTACATATTATGATAATCCATTATTTAGATGTTAATTAATCAATATTTAAAGACTTTTAAACTTGGACTTCCTTAACCGTACATAAGAAGTCTTTTACTCATGTGAGGGTGGTAAAGAATTTCTGAAATATTCCTCTGGTTTTATATAGAGCCACTGTCAGGTCCTCAAGCCACTAACTTATGAGGGGTTTATCAGCTCAATAAGTATTCAATCAATCGGACTTTTAGGTCTTACTCGGGGTAGGTGCAAATTATATACTATATATCTGGGTAGGGTCCATTTATTTTGTCTCGGGTCTGTGTGTGAATATGTGTAATACAGGTCCAGACATTTGGACCTGTGAAGACCTCTATAGGAACACACAGCCTCCCCCCCGATTGTTGTCTCCCCAGTGACACACAGATTTGAACCTTTTAACTACAATCATTTCACGTACCGTAACTCTGTTATACCTTTATCATCCAACATTTCAGCCTCATCAACATGCAGAAAAAGTGAACAGCAGCGGTGTGACGAAGTTTTGTGGAGAAGTTCTGAACGCTGAAAACTTTGTTCATTTATTTTCCAAAGTCAGTGTTTATTGAACACAAAACAAAAAAAATACGATATATATATTTGCTTATTTGATAATAAATGTCCAGAACACATATAACTGCATGTGAAATGAGCTCAATCATTTCAGGAATCTGTTTGCTTGTTGTCTTGATATTCAGTCAGGTTGGATCTGTGACCGTCCTGGTCTCTGCTCACTTCCTTCAACAGCGTTCAAACAAATGTTAATCTTCAGTATTTGCCCTCGTGCAGCTCTGCTTGGTAGCACCAACCCTAAAAACTTCTTTCCCTCCATCTGTGTGGTCTCAGTGGTCCAAAGAAAACGGCCCAGATTTTGTCGCAGTCTCACGGTTTACGATAGCTGCTTCATGTCGTACATCGGCACTTCAGACTCCTCTGCCTTGCCCTCTTCCTCAGCGGCCTTGGCAGCTTCCGGGCTGCCCTTGCGGCCCTTGGGAGGAGGGATGGGTGCGGCTCCCTCTGTGGCGCCCTCAGCTCCTTCCTGGCCCTCCGCCACAGTCCTCTCCTTCTTCAGGTTGAGCTTGGCCGGGACGGTCTTGGTGATGGTCTCCTTCAGCCTCTCGCCGGACTGCTTCAGCCTCTCTCCGGACTGGCGGATCTTCTCGCGCCTCTCGGCTGTCACGATGCGCTCGCCAAACTTGTTGACCTTGCTGCCCAGGTTCTCGCGGGTCTTGCTCATGTTCTCCTTGGAGAAGGTGGCTTTGAAGCTCTCGATGCGTGTCAGCCCCGTCTTCTTCATGCGGCCAGCCGCCGAGTCTGCCTCCTCCACCACCATGTACTCCTCATCCGAATCTGGAGGGAGCTCAAACTTGTCCGGTTCCACCGATGCTCTGGCGCCGGTGCTGCCGCTGGGTTCTGCTGGCTCATTGCCTGGTGCGACGGCCTTCACCTCCTGGTCACCCTGAGGAAGGAGAACACAGAACAGAGTATGAACCAGATTTTGTGGTGGTGAGAAACATGTCGTGCTTTAGATATAAAAACTGTATTTGTATTTCTAATTATTCGGATGGACAAAGTTTAATTGTTGACGTCAGGTTTAAATCGGTTTCTGGTTTAAATGTGTCATGCAGACTTTGGCCGTGAGCGTGCAGGCCTTGAGCCGGCCTCCATAAATAAACTGCAGCACCTGTTTCTGCAGCTCAGCTGCAGGAAGCTAAACATATCAACGAGCAGCAGTGTGCGCAGCAAAGCTGGATGACTTTCAGCTTCAGGCCACGTCATGGCATGCATCAGTCTCAAAGATCAGGTTACACTGAACATGAAATGGAGCAAAATGTTAAGGCCAAAGTTGCAAACTGACCCAGATCCCTGCAGACGGAATTCACTTTGGGAAGCTTGACCCTGATTCACAATCAGGCATTCATACTGGCAGCTGACCAGTACAACTGCAGCCTAATACTGGGAAACCGCAGACTGAGTCCCACAAGTAAACACAGTTAGCCAAAAACTAGCAGAAACCTTAGAAGTAAAGAACCACTTGTCAGCTAGTCACAAGCTGCAGCGTTATTGCTCCTAAAACTATGCACCAAAATCTGCGTGAGTCCATTTGAGAAAGAAAGTCAGTCTGATTAGTAACTCAGTTAAAATCATTATTAATGACTTTCAGTTGTTTAGAGAGGCAGTTTTCTACACTGTGATCTGTAGTGAAATTTGACCTGGAAAGTACTAAGCTGACTTTGTGGGGCCATAACGTTACTGGAGACCGGCTTCAACCTCCTTTAGAACAGCTAAGCTGGAAAGCAAGAAAATATTTTAAAAAGTCTTTACCGTTAATTTTCTATCCTGTCATCTGAGGAATGTAAAGTTTTCAGATCAGACCTTATTGATGGAATTCATCCAGTTGAATGAACTGTCCTGCTCGTTAGCAAACTAGTCTGTAACATGCTAATGAGATCATAAGGATATTTGATTACATGCATCATAGGCACTATATGACACCCGATAGAGAGGCTGACATTTTCAAAGCTTTGACAGAATGCATAACTGAGATAACTGAGGTGCACAGCAGGAGCATGTAGCAGAGTCCGCTAACAAACTAAAAGTAAGCAAAGTTTAAAAAATGCACCTGCCAACTCCTCAAGAGCTCATTAATTAACATGTTTTTATCTCGTTTGTGTCTTTTTTACATTTCTGTTTGTGTACACGCTGTTTGTAGTTTTGGGGGAGTTGCGTGTTGGAACAGTTTTTTTGTAGAACAACAGTTTTTGCAGACAGCATCTTCCTGAAGACTGAAGAGGTTTTGGTACCCTCATGCCTGTACAGAAATCAATTAATAGTCAAAGATCGTGCACAGAAGCATGGGCGGATGAATACACGGTTGTTAAACAAGTTCCATCACACAACTGCTTTCCAAAACAGATTAACGGATTAATGTTGCCTGTATGATGAATCAAATTTCAAGTATTGACTTTATTATTTGTGGTCCCTGTCAAATAAACTCGTAGATGTATAAATATGTAAATAAAAACACATTGACAATGTGTTAATCATTGAGCATTAGAAGTGTTGGCAGGTGTATTTTTAGAACTGTAGAAAGAGCCAGGCTAGCTGTTTCCCACTGCCTCCAGTCTTTATGCTAAGCTAGGCTAACCATGTCCTGACTCCAGCTCTGTACTTGTCATACAGGCTTGAGATTGTTATCCATTTTCTCATCTCACCACCAGTGATGCCAACTGTCCATCCTTTACATGTCAAGATTAAGTGCTACACATACAAGTCCTGAGGTTCGATACCCAGTCCAATTAAAAGTTCAAAAGTTTTGCTGTTTTCAGAGCATGAAACTGCAAAGGTGTCAGATGACGTATAACTTCCTGTTCCTTATTTAAATATTACAAGTCAAGACAATTGCTACACCGAACAACAAGACTGAACAACAACTTGTATTTAATATAGTTAATATAACATAACACAACAGAGCACAATAAGTTAAGAGTACAGCTTGAAGGCCTGCTGCTCGATTTAACTGTGGGCAGGAGAAGGGGTCAGAGAGGGAGGGTCAAAGGTCATGAGCCATTCAACCCCATGATGCCACAGTTATGTGCCGAACCCCCCACTGGTTCTGGATTTCCTCCATCAGTCTAACTAAAACTTGTCAGAACAAATCAAACAGCAGGTACCGTCTGTTAGCCGCTAACAAAATGATTTATAACCCTCGTCCAGGAGCTCGTTGTTAGCTAATACAGAGAGAGAGAGGAAGGGAGAGAGAGAGCAGGCAACTATATTAGGAGATGGTGGAGGTTCAGACTCAGAATAACCTGGTCTGTCAGCGCTCAGCTGGCACAGTCACTTACAGTCCAGAATCCACATACAGCTCTGCTAACTGAACACACTTTCAGTTGTTTTATTAACCACGATCTTTCCTTATTCTTAACAACACCACAGTTGCCATGTGCAGATATTGTAAAAAGGGGGTAGAAGACATTTAAACATGGGAATCCATCCAGCAGCTGCAGTTAGCCAATCACAGTGTCTTTCTGGGGTTTGATCAGCATGTGACCTCACTAACCGTACTGCAACCTCATTGTACATTACAAAATCCAGATTACAGTAATGAACCACACCCCACAGAGCTGTTCTTACATTTAATCTCAGTCAACAAGCTAGTTAGCATGCTAGCCTGTATGTTACACATATTGTAACTCGTCTATCTGTCGTACTCTATCGTAACATTCTGATATTTGGAAGTTACCATTATGTTTTCATGGTACACTACAACCAGTTAGTATGCTAACGTAAGCAACTAAGTACAACTGTATTTATATAGCACTACTTTTAACACACAGTAGGTTACAAAGTGATGTACATAAAAAGTATAAACATTAACATAAAATCATGAAGTGAAAAATGGCAAGGCTCACACAAGAAAAAAAACTAGTTGTTGGTTGTTTGCACAAGCATCTGTCTTTTATGACTAACATGGTATGAACTCTGAAATCTAAGTCATTACCAACATTTAAGTTTAGCAATATCTTTTTTTCTTTTTGCTTTAATTGGTTACATAAGAACCAATTACAAACTCAGCATTAGTATAAAGGGTGAACACTCCAAAGTGCGACGATCATACAAGGCAATAAAATTTGCAACTTGAGCTGCACTCAAATTTCCACACTGAAACCATCGGTCAGTCTTCAGCAGCACCTTGTCAAGATTAGAGAATTTAGTTTACTTTAGTGCTGAGTTATAACTGAAATATCAATTTGTGAATGATTATTTGGCTAATCATTCACAAATTGCCTTCTCTATGAGCTCCAGAGCTGTGGCGTAACATTTCAGCATACTGACGTTTATCCAGGGCTAAAATAATCAAGTCACCGTCATACTGGCAGCTGCTAACTGTGAAGGCCAAAGAAGTAAAATTAAGCCTGCTCTGTGTGTGTGTTGCTATTTCAACCCCTAGAACAAACCCTCAGATGTGAATCAGCAGGGACCTAAAATCATCACTTACAAGTGTCTTCTGAAGGCAATCACTTCATTCCAGAGCTAAACACAACATTTTGACTATACTGTGGATCTCAGTTGGTTTTAATGTCAATACCAGTATCGGTAGTCTAGATCTTAAGTGCATAGACACACAACCGCTGACCCGTTGAACGGATCAGAAGTACATTTTACAGTGCATATACTTGTGTAGATGTAGGTTAGTCTGATGCTGTATGCCCGTTTATAGAAGAGAATCAACATTCCTCTGCCCTGATGCAAGAAGATTTCAGCAATCAATTCCCAAGAGGCAGTTTGTCAGAACCCCAAATGTCCGTTTCTTGGGGTATATACTATGAGGTATTGATAGAAACCAGAAAGTACTTGTAATTGGAACAGATCTTTTCTTTTCAGCCAAACTACAAAGCATCTGTGAGTCTTACCTGATAAATGACCACCCTGAACTTGTTCTTGGCCAGGAGGTCGCCCTGGGTGGCCTCCACCTTCTTCACCCTCATGTTCTGATTCTCCACACGCACCCTGACGTCCTTGATGTGGCGGCTGACCTTACGCGTCTTCTCCAGTAGCCGGTCGACAGTGGAACTAGTATTGGCGTGGTCGTTGGTCAGCTTGACGACGTCGGTCTGGATGGTCTTTACCGTGTTCTCCAGCTCCAACTGACGTTCCTCCATACGCTTCTGCGTGGTCTGGACGCTGTCCATGAGGCCCGCCACACGCTCCAGCAATGCCATGATGCTTCCTGCATCATCTCCGCCACCCGTTCCCATACCTGGTTTGTCTGTCATACTTGCTTGTCGATTGGGTTTTGCGCCTGCTGTTGACTTGTCTATTAGTTGCCTGGTTGATTGGTTGATCCAAATGTAAAATGGAAGGCGAGATGACGAAGAGTAGGGTGGACGAATGTTGAAATTAACAGCGAAATCTTGGACTTTAGAATAAAAAAAAAAGATCAAAGCCAAGAAAAATACAAGGATTAGGGTTGAAGCATTGGGGGATCCAAAGAAAGAGAGGCAGTATAAGGGAGAAGGAATAGAAACCTCCTCTGTAAGGAGAAGGAGAGAAAGGAGGAGGCCAGGAGTACCGGATCACCCCTGGACAACTGGAGGTTGATTCTGAAACTGGTCAGATCAACTGTGGACTCCACCCTGCTGGGAGAGGGAGGGACAGGAGTTAAGAGTATAAAGAGTTGGATGGAGGGGGGAGTCGTGATGCTAAAAAGAGAGAGAAGACAAAGTTGAGAGGACGGAGTATTATTGATTTTTAACAATGTTTAGTCAATGTTTTAACATTGTAGTGGTAGATTTTAAAGTGAGTGACCAGACTAATAAATGTACACAAGTTTATCTTGGGTCGTGCTCGACATCTGAAGGCGAAACGAACTATCTGCAAACTTCCCATCAATCATACAATTTAAAACAGAAATTGGATATTATAGGAATGTAAGTGTTAATGAGCGAGACAGATAAAGAGTGACATGGATCCCTGCTCCTCTCTGTGTTCTCTGCTGCTAAAAATACTGTGAGGGTAAAGTGACTCCCTGCACCTCTTTGGGAGATGACTGCATTAAAAGGAATGGAAACCCCCTCCCATCCATTCCTCCATCATCCATCTATCAACTGTCCCCTTTTCACTTGTTCTCTCTTAATCCCTCCCACCAGGTTTAGACTTTTTTAGCGTCCCCACGCTCCAAATGAACATCTAGGTTTCCTAATAGAATTCCTCATGGTAACGCTCGCCACTGCTGCCATCTTTGTTAGTTACTGGAGCCAGATAGTCTGCACTTGGGCAAATAGGGTGAAGCTTTGGAGGAGCTGAGGTGGGATGAGCAAGCAGAAACCAGCACAACTGAGTGAGACAACTTTGAGTCAATGCAAACACACCTTAAATTGACTAATTTCAAGCCTTAATATCTAATCAGTGCCATGTTAGTTTTAATAATTTCCTCATAGATTCACAAACAAAAGTCAAAGTCAATGAAAAGATGTGAGTGGATGTGAACACATGGGAATTTGCTGTAGGTGCCATGAAAACTAGTGTACTACAAAGGTCTGGTGAGCCCCAGATTTTTTTCAATGTGAAACTTGTACTGTTCACCCCCGACCGAAACAGGAACCTCCGGATCTGAGAAGTGAAGCCAATGCTGAAAAGCCTTTTGAAAAGCCTGCTTGTATAGAAGTCTATGAGAAAATGAGGCTACATCTGAAATACTTTCCTAGAGTACCACAACGACCTGTCTGGCGTTGCATGGCGTGTCCCTCCCCAGCTCCAACCTCTTGTCCCAATATGGCCACTTCTGGTTCCAAGAAAACAAGATGGCAACGGCCAATATGCCAAGCTTCAAAACGGTAGTCTGACTCAGTTGACGACAATTGAGGAGATTTATCAGACATCTCACAGATCCACACTCAAGGCTTTACACTACTTGTTTCACATGCAGCAGGACTCCCCAACACCTGGAAACCCACACTGATGTGGGAAATGGGTGGCGGTTCCCCCTTATGTTTCAAAATCTTTTGATCAAATCTGAATCTGAGCTGGAATACAGAGAGTTGGTACATGGTCTTAGCAAGCTAAAGCTAATCTAGCTTTAATGTAACATGGCTGCAAACATGCACCAACCGGCTGTCTATGTGTAACTGAGGTTGGAACTGACTGCTCCACCTAAATTTATGTTTATGTTTTTGGACCAAGTGATTATTTCCATTAGATCACCCCTCTGGGCTACATTTCTGAAGGGTTGATCTTGTTTTATATTTGCTTGGGAAAGGATGGCGTTCAGTGGATAACACCAATGAAGAGAATGTAACTGTTAACATTTGTGAACATGAGCGTACAAAGTCTTGAGATTTCATCAAGGAACAAGATGGATACCGTGTTTGTGGACAGCTCCTTTGCACCCCTAAAAAGTGTCATGTCATAGTTGGATCTTTAAAGAGCGGTACCCTTGAAACATCAGAAAACTTCCGAAACCATGGAAGGCAGCCAAGTGACATACAGAAGAAAGAAGATGAGAAAGAAAGAGGGCGCAAATGAGGCGAGGTGAGAAAGGAGGAATGGAATCAGATGAACACATAAGGGGACTCCCCACCGTCTAAAAACCTCCACCAGCTGCTGCCTATAATTAACCGCAGTCACTGCTATATTTACCTCCACCTCCCTGTAGAAGACATGGATGCTTTGACAACCACCAGGAGCGCTTGGTTTTCAGTCCTCCTTCACTACAGGTTGGTGGAGTCCTCAGGTTAAAGTGATAATATGCCTACAGTTCAATGATTCAAAGGAGAAAGTGTTTGATTTGATTAGAGGGTTAAGTTAGCGTGATTTTGTATGTAAAAAACTGTCAGTTTTTGAAGCTAGAAAATTTCAGCACTGGGGATGGGTGAGATGAATATGATTGGCTGAAACACCTGTCAACCAACCCAAAACCCTATTTCTCTTTATCCAAGGAAGGTTAAAGCCAAGGGCAACTGGACTTTGTTGAAGATACTTTCAGAAGACTCGTTCGTCCCTCATCCAAGAGACTTCTTCATTGGAAGTTGGCCTCAGGTCAGGACTCAGCCGTTTATTTATATCTGATGGATAAAGGAAACTCATTTGAGGATCATCAGGTGCACATTTTAGACAGAAGATAGATGGTTTGAAAGAGGTGTCAAGGAAACCATCTACACCCGGGTGGAGAAGCCAGGAGCACTAATGAACCAGCGGAATCGATCATCTTAGCAAACTGAACTGAAGAACTCCCTTGGATGAGGGACGAAGCGTCTTCCAGTATCTTCTACCAAGTCCAGTTGCCCTTGATTTTAACCTTCCTTGGATAACTATGACCTGGATGACTGAGAACCTTCAGACATATTTCTCTTTAAGCATGAGTATCTTCAAATGAAACACAACATTCACAAATGAGTTAAATTCTATACTGATGGCTGAAGTAGTGTAAATATGTGGTAAATTTGTATTCCAGTCGGAGCTTCCTTGGAGCAGCATCTAGTGGCCATTTGAGGGACTGCATGACATGGCACCTTCAAGACTCAGCTGCATCACCATCCCCCACCACACAGGTGCTGCATTTCCTCAGGTGGCTGAGGTAGGAATATTTACCCTTCTATGTTTGTGTGTTTTAGTTATTATTATTTGTTGTCTGCCGCGCCGGCTCAGATTCCCGTGAGCTGGAATGATCTAGAAACATGAAACATGGGGGAATAACTGGAAATGGTGTGCATCAGCAAAATAGATAAAATAATAATATAATAATAATAAATAGAAATATGAACTCCAGCGCTGTAAATAAGGCTTAAAAATGCAAACTTTGAAAGGCCACGCCCCTCACGCTGTAAGTCCGATTGACTTGAAATTTCTCACACAGGTGCAGCTCAATGTGCTCTACAAAAAAAGCCTTTTGAATTTTTTAAAAATCACATTTTTGACATCTCCTCCTAGACTGTAGCTCCGATTGCCACCAAATTTTCAGTGAATCATCATTGGATCCAGCCTATTAAGAGTTGTATAAAGCATGTCGATATCTCAATTACTTTTCAAGATATGGACCAATGAACTTTGAAAGGGGCGTGGCTCTGGACATAAGAACATAAATCAGTTTGATGTACATACGTCACTAGAGGGCGCTATAAGTGCAAGAAAGGTGCTTAGCATTACACAAATTACACTATAAATCCCATATTCATTCTCCAATCATCACAAATCTCTCAGGATGTGTCCTCATAAGTAACTGAAACTAGCGCTATAAATGCAAACAAACTGCAGGCAATATAACGCAAATCAGGCTGATTAGGTCTGCATAACAACTCATTGCTTTTAGTCCCTGTCATCTGCAGTGTTACATTTTATTAGTGATGCAGCAGTCTTTCAGTGTTTTATGGACAAATAAGAGAATTTTAGTTTTATTTAACGATTTTCAACTTTACTGCGCCGTGGCTTTCAACAACCAGTTATGGCTACATAAATATGATAAAAGGCGGTTGTCCCTGCCATTCATGGTGGGTTGGAGGATTGTTGTCTACTCAATGTTATCAAAATTATGATCCAAATCAAATCATACTGCCAAAAAGACACAATGGAAAACCATAAGGGCCTAGATTTAATATTTCAATTCCTTCCCAGCAGTATAGCAATAACCCTAATGAGATAATTAATTAAATTGACGTGACTTGTTTAAGGGCAAACGGACGGAGGGATTAACCAATTTAAAATAATTTAATTTAAGATTTTGCTGAACTCTTCACTCGTCCATTCTGAGCTGATGAGCTTCCTGCTGCTGAAGCTGCAGTAGATCCAGACTGAAACAGGCTACAGCAGGGAAAAGGTCGAGAAGGATTGAGATTTGATATCTTCAAACTCCTTAAAGCATCTTCAAACAGAGAAGTGTGAACAGATCGAAGGGAAGACACGGTGTTTTCGAACATCATAATTTAATTCTAGTTCATCTACAGCACACTCTAAATGACATCTTCACTGGTTCATGCAGTACGCAACATCTACAGTAAAATCAGGCTGGATTCCCCACAGGCATCACGTGACCGAGGCCGCAGCTTCACCACTGCATCAAAGCGTCAAATAAATCTGATCTCAGTGCAGCGATGCTTCAGGGAACCTCCCAGCTTATTGAGTCTACTCCTTCTACCACATTAAAATGACCAACACGGACACTTCGTACCATCGTTACAAATTATATATAAAAAAGAAGAAACTCGACCAAACAAACAAAGTCATTTAAATTATCATCACCTTGTCAAAACACACAAAAAACAACATTGGAATCCATTTCCTGAATGGCGTCATCTGAAAATTAAGCAATAAAATAATAATTCGAACAACAACCTGTACATGTCAGCTTGTACCGTATCACTTTTTAAGCAGTAGAAAAAACAGCATTTTGGTTTTCAGGTGCGTCTCATCATAACAAATACAAAAAAAACAAAGTAAAGTTTATCTGAGTTACATGAAATCGTACTTTAGGCCCTGTGAGACGCAGCAAAGCAGAAAACAAAGCATCAGGTGTGAGCCCACTTCAGCAACAATACCCAAGACAGGCTTCAGTGGTCCCTCATAATCCTGTAGTCCTGGTACAGAGCGCCCCCTGGAGTATTAAGGCTTTTATAACACAAACAGGTTCAACACAACAGAAGAAACAACGTATAAGAAAATCAAAGAAATCTGAAGTTTTGTTGCATTTTGAAGGCGAACCCCAACTATGGAAGCAAAAGTAACAATTTTAATCTCATAAGCAACTGAACACATAACTGTGATATTGAATCACTAGTAAGCACTGAAATTTAAATACCACTGAATTAATAATCAACATATTTGACTTTAAATCTATTATGTGAATTGATGTGCTTTGAGTTCCCGTCTCTCTCATTTCCAGAAGCTGTATTTTTGGCTAAAAGCTTTTTTCCGGTTTAATAAGAAGACAAATTCCTTTTGTACGAGGCAGCTTAGATCATGTGAGCCACAGAAGATTTGATTTATCCTCTGTAGATGTTCCAAGTCCTGAATTTTTGCATCCAGTTTCAGCAGACTGGACTCAAATTTGATCAAATTTAAAAAATACCTAATACCACTGCTAGCTGAGGACAATTCAAAGAGCAAACATTCAGAGTCAAACATGTCTGTGCTATAAGTTCAGTGGTGTTTAAACGTTAACATTAAGCATTCAGTAGTGGTTACGTTTCAGAAATGGGAATTCAATAGTTATTACTTCATGATCCATAAACTAGAGTCTCCTTCAAAATAAATCTAAGCACAGAAACAGCATCAGTCTGCGTCCCACAGGTTTCCAACACGGACAGACAATCTGTGTTTTCCAGTTTGAATGAGGACGGTCCGAAGTGAAGATACAATCAGATAACTAATGTTTCCTGCCGGAGGATCCACAGTGTTTCAGAGTCTGAGAGGACGGCAGCGTCGCCACAAACTGTACGTCTCCGCTCTGCCTGATGGAAAACTCAAAATCATCTGCAGACAGCGAAGAGACACAACTGTCCAGACAGGAAGGGAAAAAGAAATCAAACATGGAGGATAATCTTAAAAATAAGGCCCCTTAAGAAATTCAAAAATTATTTTTAAAAAAAGGGGAGAAAAAAAGAGGCACCAAAATGTCGAGCTATCAAAAATGCAGTCAGTCTGTGTGGTACGAAAAAGTTAGACTTCTTGTTTTTTGATAAAAACGTGAGAGGAGGAAAAAAAGAGCAGCTACATCATCCTGGAGGACGTTCCTGACGGGAAGTGGCCGAGGGGCTGCTTCGGTCTTCGCTTCCTCTTGTTGCACCTCCTGCAGGACACGACAGGAAGGACATGTCAATAAAGATTCAGCCTTTCAGGTCATTCTACATCTTGTTAACTGTATTCTGTGTAAAAAGGTCCACTTATTTGCTTTTTGAAGAGCTTTCATCTCAACCCCGATTCATACTTGTGTGTTGGTGTCTGCGTTTCTCTGCAATTACACTGCCAAAAAGCTAGTTGGCAATAGCGTGACAGCTAACTCCCGGTTTAGCTCTACGCTAACTTGAATGGGAGTAAAATGATACTCGATGTTTCAAATGTTATGGATCAAATTCAGATTTGGGTGTAACGCTCAAAAAAGTTAAATCCACTGTGTTACAGCCGCTGCTTGCTTCTCACATACTGTACATGTGTTTTTGTGTCTGTGAATAAACGAAACATCGTCCTTGTAAACCTAATTTTCTTCTTCCTTTAGTGCTACTTTTATGATCTGTTCTATATTGTTTTATTTTAATTTATATATTTCTACCTGTTCTGTATTTAGCACGGGGAGCAGACTACAACTGCATTTCATTGTTTAATCCTGTGTTGTGTAACATTAAACCTTTAGTGATGATAGTGCTGCAATCAGATCAGCATACATGTATAATAGTTTTTATTAAATATAGATATAAACATCACTAAATTAAAACAGGTCGCACCAAACAAACTAAACTCAAATTACAAAATGCTGGCAATGTTACTAAATAAGGTATAAGTAATTACATATTTCCATCATTGTAAACACAAGCACATATTTCTCCATGTGTTCAGGGGTAACTACGTCAACAGATGTTTGTTACCTTGTAATGGTGCGACCTGATCTTTAAAATCTCTAGACTGCAGCTAGTTACTGAAACGTGGTGGTGGTGCATCTGTAGTGAGTACCTGGTGAAGCACATGACCACAGCCACGATGACGGCGATCTGAACGGCTCCGATGATGGCGGCGATGAGGACGTAGTGCAGCTTCTGCCCGCTGGGCACCACGTACAGGATGTTAAAGTCCAGGAGCTGATCACACTGGGGGCCGCCGTACGCCGCCTCACAACTGAGAGAGAGGGCAGGAGGTCAGCCTCATGTGCAGCTGATCGACACGTTCTCACCAGGAGCTCAGGACAACATAAAAGGTTTTTGGCCCTGGGTTTTGCCTCAAAGGCCAGAAAAAGCCTGTGACTGCGAGCCTGAGAAACTCTGCAACCTGCTCACCTCCTCTGCATGTTCTGGAGGAAATTAATTACATTTAGATGATATCTAATTAATTTTATAGGCAAACCTGCATCCCTGGTTTCAAGAAGCAGGACCTACATGTAACCCCAAACCTAACTTAACCTAAACTCTGCAGGTGTCACCTTGTTCGTTTCCTCTGCACGATACAAGGGAAGAAATTACTTTAGCATGGAAATCCATTTTGTATGGAAACTGCATCCAGAATAAAAGTTTCTCAATTGTATAAAACAGAATTTAACTGCTAAATAAAATATATAATATCTATCTGCTGCACTTAATAAACTGAAGATGATTCATAACCAGCCTAAGAGGGGTCTCAGTGTCTGATTTACACTCTGCTCTGATTGGCTGATTTATACAGAACTCTTGGTATTCTGTTTTTCTGTTTTCATGATTATTAATCTATCCTTTCATTCACAATATAATGTCAGTACTATCAAAATAAAATACTAATAGCTGGAAAATTTGACCTCTTTTTTCACTTTGGGGAAAAGTTTAGTAGACGGCAGTTCCACACTGCAGGAGCTCTGTGTTTTACTTTTGGTATTGAAAGTTCAGGAAGAGCTGTGGGTGGATTTAACTTTGAAACAGCCCTCTGAAGTAGTGAAGAGCCAACGCTGCGTTCCAGGCAACTCGTACATCTCCGACCTCCGACTAGAAAAAGTACCGTGGAACACTTGAAGTCCTCCCTGCTTGTGAACTCGGAGAAAAAATATGTACCCTGACTTCACGAGAAGCAGCTGAATGATGATGCATAATTTAGAAGTAATACTAAAATAAGTTGCCGATGTTATTAAGGGCACGCTTTGAGGATGTAAGCATAACTTTCTATAAGTGTCATTACTGTCGAGGTCTCTCATTGGTCGAAGAGGTACGGGGGCAGACAGTTGTTACCTGCAGGTGGGCAGGTTGTGTCTCATCTCGCACTGGCCGTGTTCACAGAACTGGGCGTAGTCATCAGGACAGGGGGCGGGGCTGTCCACGAAGCCCTCCCCCTCACCAGGCTTGGGCACAGCTGAAGAAAAAAAAAAACAAAGCAGACAGACCTGGTTTCTGATTGGCTGTTACAGACGTACGCTGCAGGATCACAGTCAGACTGCAGGGAGGGGGGCGGGGCGTACCATAGATGTCTGGTTTGGTCTTGATGCTGTCTTCCTTCCTGCTTTTATCTGAAACCACAGAAGAAGAAAACGTGAGATGTGAGACTTATTTTTCATCTTTTATATTTTAATTCTTAGTTTTTTATCTGGAGGTGTTGAACAGCAGGAGCAGCGTCGACTCTGTCTCTACATATATTATTGTTATTGACTCTGGTGAGTCATTAAACCTTTTTTTAAGATACAGACTAAATGTTTTTTTGGACCCGAGGGTCTGAATGATTTTCTAAATCGATAATATTGATGATCAATCAAAGCCAAAAGGTTAGAGTATTTATTTTCCATCACAGAATTGATTTTATCTTATTTTCTTGATTTGTGATCATTTCTCTCTGACATCAGCACCATTTAGCTTTAAAAAGCAGGGAACACTTAATAAACAGTTTATAACACTATAATGTAGTTAAGACATTTTTATGTGTATTACTGTTCAGTATTTGTCGTATTTGTTTCCTAACTTCTCCTCTGAAGGCCTATATTACCCCCTCAGGACAAACCGTCAACTCTGCACACATGAGCTCTCGTCATCCAACAGCGATTCAGACTCTCAGTTAATGTGAAGTGACCGAGCAGTAAAGGGGGGTAAACAGGTCAGACACACACAGATATCTTCTTGCTTCAGGGCGACGCAGAAATGTCCTACTAATGATGGACGACTGATATTTGTTCATGTCTCTCGCTCTGTTAAACAAACACGTGATCTTAAAGAAAGAAGAAGAAGAAAAAGTCCATGGAAAGTTAAGTTAAGTTTTCCATTAATAAAGAAATAAATAAATTATTACATAATTAGATTAATTAATTTAAGGTTTTTCAATTTTCTGCACGTGCACGATCAAAACAAACTGAAAGTTTGTGGTTTTATTTATTTACTTTACCGCTGCACAGCAGCTGCCCACTGCTCCGCTGAGGGACGGGTTAAAGTGCAGAGAATGAATTTCAACATGTATGTGACAATAAACGTATCTTCTTCTTTATTTACACTCATTTGTTAAAACAATAACACAAAGGAATATATTTATGTAAAACACATCTGAGGAGCTGTAAACTGGGCGACATTAGTTTGTCTGTCTGTCCTCCACTCTTTTCAGACTGAATCATCTCAGCAGCTGTTGGATGGCTTGTTTTGAATGTGATAATTAGCGCGTTATAACAAATGTTCAATAAATGTTTGATTAAATTTATTTGAATCACAAACGATTTAGCACTTCTTTTTTCTACTAAGATATTTATTATGTTGAGGAAAAGGGACTGAAAAAAGATTTTACTTTATTTTCCTCAGGGATATATATATATATATATAAAAACAGATCATTATGATTGTTCTGAATGAAGTGTTTGTTCTGAGCAGAAAGAAAAGTTTAAACCCACAATTAACTTTCACTCAGGAGCAAAAATCAGCCAATAAGCTGGAAAGAAATAATGATTTGAAATTTATCCTGATAATATCAAATGATATGAAATGTTTTATTGTGAAAACGGCCCCACCTCAGGATGAACTGTAATAACTTTCTTCTCATCAGGTCAGCAGCACAATCCTGATAAAAATGTTTTAAGTGACTGAGAGATGACAGATGAACTGAATCAAATGTGTTTTTGTCACTTTTTAACCTAAAATATCAGCTGATTTCTTAATTTGGTATTCACTGCAATATAAAGCAGTTGTTTTTTCACTTAGTACTGACTTGAGTTTGGGGGGCCGGGGTTTGTGGCCCCCTGTCCTAGTTTTTTTTTTTTGTTTGTTTGTTTTTTTACAGAAAATGAAATTGATTAGTGTTCAACAGACTGAATGTGGTCTGTAAGAAAAGAAGAACAAGAATGCACCAATGAAGAAGAAGAAAGAGGAAACGACAGAACAAAGAAGAAGAAGATGATAAAAAAGAAGAGCAGGAGGTCGTGGTGTTAAAGTGCGACCGGCTGGCTGTTCAGTCAGCCGAGTTAATCCTCACAGAGTGTGTGTGTTCAGATTGAGGTCAGGTCATCATTTATTATGGATGAGCAGAAAAACAGCCGTCTCCTTTTTATCCTCTTTCACCTCCCTTTCTTCTCTTTTCATGCCTCCTCTTCCTCCTCTCCTTCACCATCCCCTCTTTCTACCCACCATTTTGTTTCCTTACTCTTACTTTCTCTCCTTCGTTCCTACACCCCTCCCTCCGACTCCACTCTTTCATCCAATTGTTCTTATCCTTTCATTGTTTTCTGTCCTCTCCTACTTTTATTATCTCTTTCTTGTTTTCCCTTTCATCCATCCTTCCTCCTCTTCTCTAGTTTCTCTTCCTTCTCCTCCTGTTTACGTGTCTTTTTTCCTCCACCACCGCTTGTCCTCCATCTTCTTCTCCACCCCTTTTTATTTACATTTCCTGATTTGAATCGTGTGTGTGTGTGTGTGTTTGTGCGTGCATGCGTGGGCGATTTTATATTTTCTCGTTACCTTGGCAACGTCCCACGTGCTTGATGTCGATCTTCAGCTGTTTGAGGCAGGACGCCTCTCGGACGTGGCAGGGCGTGTCGTAGGTGATGCCGTCGCTGCCGCACACAGGGTTGTCGTTGTGGCCGTTACACACGATGTTACACATGCAGCTGGAAACACACACACAGTCTTATTTGTGTAGCAGTGATGTTTGCAATCAGAAATTCTGGGGGAATCCTGTATTGTGTAGACTTTTATTTTGAAGGGTATGTGTACTAACAGCATGTCCTCAGAGTCTTCGTCACATTCGGCTCCAAACTTGCAGTTTCCACATTTTGAGGCCTTTTTGCCGCGACCAGAGCCCTCGTCATCTGCACAGACACAAAACATCACTACAACGCGGTCTCTGCATTTATTATTATTCTTATTGTTATTATCATCATCAGTAGGGGAAATATGATCTTGTAGTTTCAAAACATTCCAATAAAATATGAAGCTGTTTACCTCCATCTCCTGATCCTGAACCAGTGTCTGAGAGAGAGACAAACAGACGTTATGATGTTATCAGCCTAACGCCCGTCTGTCCAACGCCCGTCTGTCCAACGCCCGTCAGCCTAACGCCCGTCCGTCTAACGCCCGTCCGTCTAACGCCCGTCCGTCTAACATCTGTCCGTCCGTCTAACGCCCGTCAGTCTAACATCTGTCCGTCCAACGCCCGTCAGTCTAACATCTGTCAGTCTAACGCTCGCCAGTCTAACATCTGTCCGTCCAACGCCCGTCAGTCTAACATCTGTCCGTCTAACGCCCGTCAGTCTAACATCTGTCCGTCTAACGCCCGTCAGTCTAACATCTGTCAGTCCAACGCTCGTCAGTCTAACATCTGTCCGTCTAACGCCCGTCAGTCTAACATCTGTCCATCCGTCTAACGCCCGTCAGTCTAACATCTGTCCATCCGTCTAACGCCCGTCAGTCTAATATCTGTCAGTCTAACGCTCGTCAGTCTAACATCTGTCCGTCTAACGCTCGCCAGTCCAACGCTCGTCAGTCCAACGCTCGTCAGTCCAACGCCGTCAGTCCAACGCCCGTCAGTCCAACGCCCGTCAGTCCAACGCCCGTCAGTCCAACCATGAAGGAGATTCATTACTGCTGCATTAGATTCAGGTAGGTGTTCCTAATAAACTGGACACTGGCCGAATTTAAATATACTCAACAACTGGAATCAGCAAGTAAAATCCCCCATTGTTCATGTGCGTTACCGTGGTAACAGGCTCCATTTGCCAGGATGGTGATGGCTCTCTGCTTCTTGCAGGCGGCTCTCCTCAGGAAGCACTCGTTCTGGTACGTGTCTCCGTTGGAGCCGCACACAGGGATGTACTTCTTATTACACTGAGACACACAAACACAGGAGACTTTATGAAGCTGTTACCTGCAGATATTATCAACTCAGACAGTCTCACTTTCTGGCTGACAAGTGAAATACAAAATAATTTCTCACAAATGATCCAGTTAATTCAATAAGTTTGAAGTCAGTGAAGGTAGACGTGTAAACGAGGTGCCTTCAAACAGAACCCGTTGGTTCCTGGTTGTTTCGTGTGAAAGCTGTGGATCTGGCACGGATCAAAAGCATCGTCTCATGTGTAACATGACATAACAACACAGTCAAATTTAGTCAACACTCATAGCAAATCAGGTGTGTTGTCAAAACGTACAGACTGTCTCCAGGAACATTCAGTGCCTTTGCAATCTTTTTTGTATCCTGTTACTTGTTTGTGAAGCTTCTCTTAACATTTTGGAGCATTTCTTGACTTCCTGGCCGATTCCTACCTCCTAGAAAAAACTATCCTGGAATGAAACTTAAAATTGGAGTTCCTACTCGTGAACCCCTAGAAAAGATATGTACCCCGCCTTCACGAGTAGCAGCTGAATGACGTCGCACAACAATGGCAGCTCCCATTGAAGCACACACATAACATAGACTAAACGGTAACATAAAGTATGTTTCCATTTATTTGAACTAAAATGATTCATGTTTCATACAGCAAAACTTGACTTAGGACTGTATAACAGATATCAGCTTTACCAGAATCCAGCTTCTGGTCATGAACTGTACAGAAAGTGAAAGGAAGCGACCCTGTAGCGTTCTGTATAAGCGATGTATATATTTATGTAACCATGGGAACATATACTATATTTAATCTGACTTTTTTCTGACACATCAGCAAGTCAATCAGTTAAAAGCGTTTCAAACAGATGTGTGTTGTTCCTCAGTGAGCGACCACACAGTGACTAGCGTCCCCTTTGGTGCTGTGACCCTCCTGGACACACGAGGTCGTGACGAGCGATGCTCAGATTCAGGTGAGCTCTGTGACTCCAGAGAGGATGAATAAACACATCAGGTGTAGCGCTGATGAAGCAAGTTTACATCACCAAAACTGTCCAATCAATGAGTGAGCTGTCCGTCTGTATGACCTCATGTTTACGTCCCTTGGTTTGTTTGTAATAAAGTCAGCATGAACAGGAAAGAGTGACTCAAAGGACAGATGAATCACCAGGATGTTGTTGTGTGTGTGTGCGTGACTCACGTGGAACTGGCAGACACACTTGATGTCGGCGCCGTTCTCACGGCAGACTCCTCCGAAGCGACACGTTCCGGCGTCACAAACACGCAGGTCGCTCTTCTTCACCGACACATCTGAAAAACAATCAGATCATCAGTCATCAGCACGGCGCAGGTCTGTGGTTCTTCAACCAGACAAAAAGGAAAATCTAACAGATAACACGTAATGAAACTGGTCATGAAGCCTTCGGTCTACAGAAGCTGAAACAAGCAGCGGTTTGAATCTAAAACTCCTCCTCTGAGTCAAAAGTCAATCGGGAAATCATGAACTCTATGTCCATCACTAATAAACGTCTATAAATGCAATTAGAAATCACAGAAAACACACGGCTATAACAGCAGAACCTGCCTGAGAAACAGGATGTTTTTAAGTTTTCTTCAGTATCACAGTAATCCAGTGAGAGCTGTCTGTACACCCATGCTAACTGCTAACAGGAGCTGCTAACAAAATCGCCCACATGGAGGTACGAAAATCTGCAAAAGAACATAAAAACACGCTCCTCTGCTCAGATCCTGCCTGGTCCTTGGGCTGGGTGATACGGGCACAAATGTTATCGCGATAAAACCATTTCATATCAGTCTGTATGGATAATTATCAGGATAAATGTCAAATCATTTCTTTCTGGTCAGAACAAACACTGGACCACTTCACAAATCTGATGCAGAACTATTACAATCAAATATTTTAAAATATAAATGATCAGCAAATCTTTTTTTCAGTCCCTTTTCCTCAACAAAGCACTGATTCGTTCTTGATTCAAATTAATTAAATAAAACATTTATTGACGATATATTGAACATATTTGTTAAATTGTTTTTTGAGGAAAATTATATGCTATTGAGATAATTATCATTATTGTTTTATTGAGCTTTTTAAACTAAACGTCGTTCACACACTGATGGCCGCCATGCGAGGTGCATACTGCGCACCGGAAACAGAAACTGAGCGTTCACACAAACACTCGCACACCGAAGGAACCGCCACCCGGAGCAGTTTGGAGATCAGTGTCTAGCCGAAGAAGACTTTGTCCGACCCGCTCTAACTCCTGAGCCAACGCCGCCCAAATTCAGGCCTGAAAGGTCGCTGACTCCATGGTAACATTATACTTCCTGCAGGATTAATAACAGTTGTTGACGAAAACATGAAGTTTAAATGGCTGCTCTACAATTAAAATGTGATAAACGACTGAAGTGTTTCATCCTCTGGGAAATCTGACTTCACGAACATCCAACAGTCCACATGAAACACTGTGGGAAACACAACCAGGTGCATCGACACACACAAACACACACACACACACACCAACTATTACCCAGGGTAGTAATTTCCGGATGTCAGCTGATTGGCCGGCGGCCCCGCATGCTAACCAATTACAGCTGATAATTACAGGGGTCGTGACCCTCGCCTCCCCTGTAATTAGCAAATACCTCAGTGTGCTGAGCGAGCCAGAATAACACAGAGCCTTCTGCAGGGGTGGACAAAATAAAAGAAACACTGTGTTCCCAGGATCCCTCTCTGTCGGCAGGACGGACGTCTGCTGCTGTGTTTTACTGCCGGACTCTTCCCGCCAGCGCTCAAGACTTTAAATCGATTCGAACCATCAGAGTCATAATTTAGTCATGTTTATGTTTCTGTAAGAGTTACCGCTAGCTGAGACACTCTCACACCAGAGTGACGAGTTGATTGATCTTAAATTAAGACTAAACTTGGTCACTGATTTATTGTTGATCTGGTAGAAAGTCTAACACTCCACATTAGCAGCTCTGAGACTCAACACAGACCGACCAGCCGACAGTCCGAAGTCTCACCTATTCTCTGCTTTTAGCTTTGTGACAATCTACAGATGCACACGCGGGATGCTTTTTAAAGTTAATAGTCTGATGAGTTCCCCACAGAGACCGCTTAGTGGAGGCGGACGCGCTCAAACATCAGCACCTGACTGTGACTCATCGGCTCGGTGATGTTGCAACGTGCCGCTCTGATGGATTCCTGACAGGTAACATAATGATGTGATCGATCAATCAATCACCTGCTGAGCTGAATCAGACAGATCCTGATCCATCTAGTTTTACATGGAGTTACAAGATGACGCTCGAAACTATTCCATATGTGACCTTTACTGCTGATGTTATGTCTGCAGAGGTTAGCAGAGCTCTGCTTTTTAAGGCAAGCAGAGATGCCTCCAACACAACACACACTGAGAAACTAAATGAATCAATAAAACGCTTGTTATTTGCAGATCTGCATGATTTAAGAGGCAGCTGCTGACAGCCTGGTGGTCAACTAACAAGAAACGACCATGGACGTCACAAAAACGATCACACGAAGCGTCTTGCTTTTTAAAAAGTAGCTCGTCTTGAAATTTCAGATGTCACATGAAACACATGCAGAGTTCAACCTTTGCTCTTAACTACGTCACCAACCAACAGTTAACAATGCCTGCCTGAAGGTAAAGAAATGAATCTAAAACCGATGGAGGATCTGAGACAGGATCAGCGGGAGTGTGAGGTTTCCAGGGTTAAAAAGCTGTGGTGTAAAAGCTCCTTCATCAGGTGATCAAACCGTCCTCAGAGACGCCATCAGATTCAAACTGGGTCAGTGATGATAAATCCTGTCAGGTCTCCTTCTGTCAGCAGGTCTTCATCTTTCTGAACATCTCCCCGAAGATATCACAGCGCCAAACCTCCACCTGACAGACAGGCCGCGGCTTTTCAATAACGGCCTGTTGCTATAGTTACTAACTTCTCATCTGACAGCCATTGGTGGCGTCACCGACCAATTACAGTTTGTTTACAGAGTCAGACCGGTCTGCAGAGACCCCGTCACGGAGGCCCTGTGGGAGTTACAGTGAGTAAAGCCTTTATTTACACACACTAAACACAACGTCCATCCAGCTGTCTGTGAAGTGGGGGCCTGATGTAGAGGAGTGACACAGCTGGGGAACAACAATCAGACTGAAGTCAGGCGATAAAGGCAAGAACTACAGTACACAAAAACTAACGTTAGAGACTAAATCAAGAGCTAAAATCAGAAAGTAAAAGGTATTATAAACTCTCTGCAACCTTACGTACAGATACGTTCCCTCCGAACACACCAACAATTTTCAGACGCATTTCGGCACAAAGCGGTGAGCCGCGGCCCGTCCTTTCCTGCAAAGACTGAGCCTCTGCTGCATGTTACTTTACCTGTTACCAGTTAGCCCGCTTGTTGTGGAGGTGATACTCTGTCCCAGCGTTTGTTGAGTGTGTTGCAGGTGTCAAATTCTAACCTACAAAATACAACAATGCTGCTCAGAAAAACTATTGAAAAAATCTATTCTTTTGTCAGTGAAATAAAAGGTTCACATGAACTAACGTGTTTTGCATTTAGGAAAATATGCCAACTTTTCTGGAAATTGTTTCTGTAAATCTGGAGCTAGAGTCAGAGAGTAAAAAGGGACTAAAGCCTTATGTTTGTAGCTACTACATCTAGGGCTGCATGATCATCATCGCCATTATTCACTGATTTTAGGGACACTTTCAAATTTAAATATACAAGCAACTGTTTGAACATCCATGATGTGCTGCCTTTCAGCTAATGAACAAATCTTTGCATCAGAATAAGACTGGTCCTTAAAGTGCGTCATCACCTAGAAGCCAAATACAAATAACATTTTGCCCGGGAAGCTTTGCCCCGTCCTCTGCACACGTTAACTTTCAGTGGAAGCGTCTCAGACCCATTTCTATAGCTTAGCATGTTGTTGGCTTGTTGTTATTTTGTCCTTTTCTACTCTGCATGCCGGCCACGTCTCTCTGCGACCCGGTTTTGTTCGGTTGTCTGCGGGCTCGTGGACTTTTCTTCTCTACTCTGGACTGTAGCAGCAGGACGGAGCACGCAGCCTAATCCGCCCCTCGGCTGTAAGTTTAAGAAGCGCTCGATATGCAGCGGAGTTTTCCGTGAGCGGAGCACGCTTTTTAAATGGTGATATCGCCGTCGATCGTGTTCATTTCATTGTGGGAATCTAAAATCTTAATCGTGATCAATATTCGATTAATCGTGCAGCCCCAACTACATCTGAACGACAATTTGGCAGAATACAAATTTTCAGTACAATATGGCAAACTGGACCGAAAACTGATATTAATCATTAAAAAGTGTGTTGCAGGCAAAGACTAGCAGACCAGAGTGTTGTTTCAACCTGACGCGAGCTTCACATCAGCGTTCACACTAAAACGACCTCGGCTCCATAAACCCTCTGTGAATGGCTGAGTGGGGTTTCGGGCGCCGATCAGGTCACTGACTCAAAACTGTGATGGGTCAGTGAACTGTGACTACAGAACTACATCCGACAGTCAGGTGACTTTTTTGTTTATTTAGGAGTGAACTGACATGATTCTGTAAATTGCTGCAGTGTGGAAACGCATGTAAAAGCAGCTGGTGACAAGTTCGGTGAAGCCGGTCGGGGAGTATTATCAGAAGCAGAGTGATGAGGAACGTGAAGCTGATCTGAGGCCAGTCGGTCATGAAGAGCAGTGAGCGAAGAAGATCGACCTCGAACTGAAGTGGAAGAGTGTTTTCATCCTCTGAGGATCGCCGAGGCGAAGACTGACTAACCTTCTCTCTCTCTCTGCATCACTCTATGTCTCTCGGCCTCTCACGCTCTAATGACTTCATTATCTCTGTCCTTGTTTTTCTCGCTCCCCTACACTCTTATCTTTCTCTTCCCAGCCTACATGCTGAGAAACACTGACTGCAGTTTCTCTGCAAAAGTATCTGAAAATCCCCTCCACATGTGGACGGCCTCCACTGTTCTGGTTTCAGTCTTCGCTGGATGGGGTTCAGGTCAGAGCCAGTTCTTTACAGAGCTGCTTTGTTCACAGGGACATTATCATATTCAAACAGGAAATGCTCGTCCCAAACGGTTGTCTAAATTATCATCATAGGCTGCAGCATTAAGATTTCCCAGTTACGTTTTTTTAATATGTGAAGATCATTTCCCAGGAGGTTTCCAGGAGAGATCTTTAATGTGGCACTTTAAAGACCAGCTCCATTTAAACTCAACTAAATATTCATTTGTAATTTCTATATTACTGAAAAGTTTTTTCTTCACATTGGTAGCTTTCATGCTGCCTTTAAACTAGCTGGCTGGCCGCCACTGCCTTAATAAGCAACTTCATCAGAACGCTAAGGCCAAACCACCACCATCACTATGTATCTAAATCCACTAGTGTTTAGTTTTCCTTCGGTATCAGAAACCTTTTCATGAATTGTCCTTTCACCTGCCTTTTCCAAAAAACTAAACTACTAGAAGGTTTGAATATGAATTTGTGTTTGAGTGTAAGAGCGGAGGCTGCGCTCCAGGGTCATCAGGTGGGCCCCCTCTCATCATACTGTGTTTCATGGAGTTGGACCACAACACAGAGAAGGCCCAACAGAACCACCCTGCATCCACACTCTTAACAAAGCCCTCTGAAGCACGCCACAGCAAGCTAAGGACCATGTTGCTCTCACCGACCCCAGCAGCCCTGACCCCAGAGTTCTTTTCAGGAAATTAAGCTTTGCTAATTCCCCTTCAACTCAGCGGATCATGTCAAAGTTCAACAGCAGCTACTTTTAGTGAAATTACTATAAACGCAGAAACGAGAGAAGCAGTTGGAGGAGAAGGTTTGACCGAGCATTGAACCACCTGAGGCAGAGGAAGAAGAAGGACAAGTTGGAAATGTGAAGATAGCAGTAGTTATATTTTAGGGGAGGTGCGCCTCAAGCTACGGCCCAGAAGTAGGAATTGTTTTAATGCGCGCACACACACACACACACACACACACACACACACACACACACACACACACACACACACACACACACACACACACACACACACACTCGCTGTACACATTATTCTGTTTCAGACCCGAGCTCATAAATAACAAACCGCTGAAGAGAAAGAGAGTGGAGCGTCTTCCCAGGAGAACGTCTGTGGCCGAGCTAAAGTGGGCGATGTTTAAAAAAAAAAAAAAAAAAAGAGTTCAGATCTTCTGAAAATAAAAACTTTAGAAAAACTTCAAACAGATTAAATTAGCCTGTTTGTCCCTGATCAGTGTTTGCATGAAGTTCCAGGTGTCTAGATTTAGATCACAGAAGTTACAGGCTCCATAAAAGTTTGACTGGCCGATCAGACAAACGGCCCAACAGTCTGTTCTCTTTAAATCTCATGTTTGGACCCAAACCAACAACCTGTCAGTCCGTCTCTCAATGTAGTCGCTGCAGCAGGAGCTTCCTCAGACAAACACGAGGAAATAGTGCACTCGTTGGGGACTATTTCCAGCGGTGAGTGAGTATGTGGGGCCGAGTCAGAACAGTGTGTGTCCGCGGTGATACAAGGAACATGTGACCCAGTGCAGCCGAGAGGCTCACTGATGGGTTTAATGGTTTCCATGGATCAGAGGACAGAGACACACAGGACTCATTAGGACATCCATGCACTGCTGAATAGAGCTGCAACGATCGGTCGATTAATTGATTAGGGTGCAGTGGATGAGACGCGTGCCTTTGGTGTGGGAGACCCTTAACCCCTCGTTGCTCCAGAGGCGTGCGACCTCTGACATGTACAGCAATTGTAAGTCGCTTTGGATAAAAGCGTCAGCTAAATGAATAAATGTAAATGATTAGTGGGTCGAAAGAACAACATGCTGCATTGTTGGGTAATTTATGATAATAAATTAAGAGTCTTTGGGATTTTGGGCAGCTGGTTGGACAAAAGAAGCAATTTGAAGACGTCACTTTGGGCTTTTTCTTTTTAAAAGTCTGATGAGCATTTGTCACAATTTCTTGACATTTTCTAGACAAACTGAATAATCGGCACATTAGTTGACAATGAAAATAATGGTTGGCTGCAGCCCTACTGCTGAACGTGAAGAAAACCAGAACATATCACCAGACTTCTCTAGTAAAGTTCCAGTTTGATGCACCCATGAGTACTGGCTGTGTACGTACAGCATATAGGCTGAACTCCCACACATGGTCCTCCCTAACTCTAACCTCGCCCTGTTTCTCCACCCTGTAATTAACCCTAAAATAGAGCCCAGTTAAAGTGAGGAGTGGTCAACACACACACACACACACACACACACACACACACACACACACACAGTCTCTCTGATCACACTGAGCTGTTATTGACCTCATGTTTCTGCTCTGATATCAAACCCTGTTAATCTTGTGCAGCAGTATCAGCTCCATCAAACCTCTTGTGTTCATGCTGCAGCGGTCGTCATGACAACAGCAACACAAAGATGTCTCAATGACAACAGCTGGATCATGTGATCTGCTGCACTGAAAACATCCAATTAGAGATGACACAGAGGAAGGGGGGGGGGGGGGTCAAATGAATAAAGATGCCTGTGACCTCTGACCTGCAGCTCCTCAAACACCTTCAAGGCTGACCCACCTGAGGAGGGTCAGGTGGAAACAGGGAGGCAGGGGCTCACCTGGGCAGTCGGCGGCCTTCCCAGGGCCACAGTCCGCTCCGCTGGTGCCTCCGCCGCGGGGGAACGAGCTCCGGACGGTGGGGAGAACCAGCAGAACCAGCAGGCAGCAGGACCAGGAGACCCGGCACACTGGAGCCATAATGGAGGACGGTGGTGGGGAGGAGGAGGAGGAGGAGGAGGAGGAGGAGTGTACTGGGACAGATGGAGGGATGAAGACAGAAGAGAGGCAGAGACTCAAAGGGATGAGATAAAGAGATAAATGGAGGTGAAGGGGGGAGAGAGAGAGGAAAAGAGGCCTAAAGGCAGATGGAGGTGTACAATGGGTAGGGAGGAGATAAAAAGGTAAAGAGGGAGAAAAATAAATCTGTTTTTCTGGATTCGTCCTTCAAAAAAATCCTCAGTACAAAAACAGGAGAATAATCAAATCCTGCAGCCAGAACCAGCCCTAAATCCTAACGTGCTCCATGTGCTGCCCTCCTGAAAACTCCTTCTGGGTCCCTCAGGAGGAAGGCTGCATGCTGAACCGGAGCAGAAACGGCTGCAAAACACGACGAGAAAGCCGGGAGGAGGGCTGCCGAGCGAAGCCCAGGATAACAAAGCCAAGCAGGGCCCGGGGCTTCACACACACACACACAGCGACCCCCACACCTCCGCCACCTCCTAAAACCAGTCTGCTCACAGCCCGGACTGAGCCTCCATCCCCCAGCCCCGCTGCCTCGCACTCCTCTAACCGGCGGGGAGAAGCGCGGAGCGCCGCGGAGACAAAAGGTCCAGGTAGAGATCCGAAAGGGGGCTTCAGCGGCACCCAGGCCGAAGAGGAGCGAGTGTGCGCCGGGGAGAGAGGACGGATGGATGCGGTAGGTCGGTCGGTCGAACTGGGAATCTTTTTTTTTTTTTGTCCTCCTGTTCTTTCTCCACTGAATCACATCAACAAAGGCTGAGACCACGTGACCTGCAGGAGACCACTCCCACAGAGAGAGAGAGAGAGAGAGAGAGAGAGAGAGAGAGATAGGAACAATGACATGTCCCTCTGTCGATGCTCTGATTAAATGCTTTCTGTTTGCTTGATATCACTTTTCCAGTAAACAAACATGCAATCAGAGGCTGCAGCTGAGGCTGATGGGAGTGTCATTAGTTTTTCAGGTATGTATATAAATGTCCACCTGCTGGTGGCGCTAGAGGAAAAGTTGGAGGATCCCCAAAGTCAGAAGGTTTCATCCTCCGGGGTCAGACGTGTTTTTAACAAAATGTCATGTTAATCCGTCCCACACTTGATATTTCAGTCCTAAGTGGTGGACCGGCCTGCGGACTGATATTACATCCCTGCAGCTGCTCGTAAAGGTTACCAACTTTTTAATAAACTTGTTTATTTATATTTTCTGCCAATAGAGAGAGTGAACATGGTCAGCACAGAACAGAAACCCCCTCTCAGTGTCTCTGGGCCTAAAACATGTCAGTCCAAACCCTTTTTAATAAAAGTCCTTACTACTTTCATACAAGGGCGTCACTTTGTGCTGAAAAGTGGTGGGGCCATTTAAGGGCTCAGATTGGGAGTGCAGTGATACACTTGCACCTGAAACGTGAACAAATATTCACTTCTGTGATATATGATTTGGGGGGTCTGGGGCCCCCAGAAGATTTTGAGCATTAAACACTTAATTTCCTGCATTCTGGAGACATTCTCCGGACCAATTTATGCTTGTAATGTCTTTTATATATCTAAATGGAAACACAAAATTCAGGTGTAAGGTGACAATACAAAATATAAAAATATTAATGTAGTAATCAGCAACTTGTTTGTTGTAAGTTACTTTCTTAGACAATGCACATTCGTTGCTTTGCATGTTTCTTGTCGTGTTCATTTTTAATTGGGGAAAAGATGCCTTGACAGAGGATTAGAGTGCATGTAATGGATGTAACAAACTGTGTAAAAGTCTAACTTTGATTTATGTTGACCATGTTTTCAACTTGCAATTCTCAGAATCAGCCACAGTGGCAGTAAATGCCCATCTCAACCTGGTTGTTGGATATCATCTGTCAGCCAGCCATGAACACCAAAACACCGGGCATCTGTCTCATGATGGTCTGCAGGAATTAAAAGTTTTGTTGTTTTCCTACGAGTGTAAGGCCTCAGTCTCAGATTGATAATTCCGTAATAACACAGGGATGAATTACTCCAGTTGTGGAAAATAACTAAATACATTTACTCTAGTACTGTACTTAAGTACACATTTGAGGTACCTTACTTTACTTGAGTATTTTCTTTTCTACCTGTACTCCACCGCATCTCAGAGGGACCACTGAGACCATTTTTATCATCACGCCTGGATTACTGCAACAGCCTTTTTACATCCTTGACCCAAAAATCTAACGATGGACTCAAGACTGTCCAGAACTCAGCTGCCAGGCTTTTAACCAGATCAAAGAAATATGAACACATCGCCCCTGTTTTAGCTTCATCACACTGGCCCCCAGTATGTTTTAGAACAGAGTTTTATTGATCACTTTTAAAGCTCTCCATGGCCTCTCACCTCTGAATTTAGTCCCACACACACCAGCACGTATCCTCGGCCACTGTATACTCCACCACGGCCGCCCAGCTGATGCACGCACGTACAAACAGGTAGCGGCCTCTAATACACCACCTAGCAGCATCACAGCCACTGATCACTATGGCAGTAGGCTACTACTTTAAAAAGGCATGGCCGTGACCAGCTATGAGGTCACCGAGGTCCGGACCTCCGTAATTATATTTAGTCTATAGTCTACCCCCCCCCCCCCACAGAATCTTTTGAGCATTAAACTCTTAATTTCCTGCATTCTGGAGACATTTTCTGCACCAATTTATGGTGGAAATGTCTTTATTTGTATGAAGGGAAACAAAATGCACGTGGCTGATGACAAATCAGAATATAAAAATATTATCGAATATAAAGCAGAAATCAGTAGCTTGTTTTTTTTAGCCTAAGTTAGTTTTGTTGAACAAGGCAGATCTGTTTCTTCTATATTTACATTGCATTTCATGTTTTCATGTTGTGCAAGTAGTTCTCATAGAATTTGTAAATTTTAAAAAACTGTTTCACCATCGATGGTCAGTGTCCAGACCTGGGAAATACATGAAGCACATGACAAGATTGTTTGCGCGCATTAACTGAGAGCAGCGCTGTTTGCAAGCAGAGTTTAAATAAATAGGTTTAGTGAATTTCAGGGTGGGTGAAACAGGGTGAAGCGTCTCCCCATGAAGAGAGACGCCGTGCGCATTTACAGCATAAGTTCATATTTAAATCTCCTGACGAGCCGACAGGATCATCAGGATCAGGCACGCGCACACATAGACATCAAGACTCCCCCTCCAGCTTCTCTCCCAGCAGGGTTTTTCTTGGCTTGTGTGGAGGTGAGTGGTGATGAACAAAAGACTAAATAGGCCTCTTGGTGTCTTGGTAACGCATAACTCAAGAGCTGAGCTAGTGTAATAAGTTAGCTGAAGTTTAGTTAAGGCAGTATCTCATGGCCTTACAACATAATGTACTGATGGAGACACTGCAGGTGAACACAGTAACATTTGTGTCTAATAACGTTGATATGCAAATTAGGCGTTAACTAACTTCCCCAGTTAATGACTTACATCAAGAGTTGGCTATTTTCCTCTGAAATGTGCTTTGTAAATATGCAGATTAGCTTGTTTTGGGTAATATAGAATAAATCTACAGATGCAAATAGACAGAGGTTAGTAGGCTTAAAACCAACACCATCTAAATTTTTATTCTTGAAGTTTTATTTCCATTAGAGTAAAAGAAGACATGGAAGCAAAATAGACCAAAGTCTCAAAATTGACCACTCCATGATAAAAGTGTCACCATCATTAATTGTGTGTGTGTGAGTGTGCGCATGGTAAATGTAATAAAATAGCAATAATAAAGTATTTGATCAATACATTAATGTATTCAGGTAATTCAGTATTCTGTTGCTTGGCTGTGTGAAGCTGAAGGTTCTTTACTCATTTGGCATCTTGCTTGTGAAACAAAAAGTAAAAGTATTTAAATAACATTTATTTTAATTATTCCTGCAGCCCGATGCAGTTTAGTGTGAAGATTTATGTGAAGTGTTATGTATTCCAATAACACCAAAAGAGTTGAAACGATTTATTGCCTTGTGAAAAATATACAAATTATTAATGAAACTAAGTCATAAATATATACTTGAAACCAGTAGCATAGAAAACATGCACATTGTGGCATAGTTTGCTTTGCTGTTGCTGCTCCTGTGATAAACCTAGTGAATACTAAAGAAGACCGTGGTCTCTGTGTGAACTGATTATTTTGTAGAAAAGTAAAAATGTTGTTGAGTTAATATACACTGCTCAAAAAATAAAGGGAACACTAAAATAACACATCCTAGATCTGAATGAATGAAATAATCTCATTAAATACTCCTTTCTTTACATAGTTGAATGTGCTGACAACAAAATCACACAAAAATGATTAATGGAAATCAAATTTATCAACCCATGGAGGTCTGGATTTGGAGTCACACTCAAAATCAAAGTGGAAAACCAAACTACAGGCCGATCCAGCTTTGATGTAATGTCCTTAAAACAAGTCAGAATGAGGCTCAGTAGTGTGTGTGACCTCCACGTGCCTGTATGACCTCCCTACAACGCCTGGGCTCCTGGTGAGGTGGCGGATGGTCTCCTGAGGGATCTCCTCCCTGACCTGGACTAAAGCATCCGCCAACTCCTGGACAGTCTGTGGTGCAACGTGGCGTTGGTGGATGGAGCGAGACATGATGTCCCAGATGTGCTCAGTTGGATTCAGGTCTGGGGAACGGGCGGGCCGGTCCATAGCATCAATGCCTTCCTCTTACAGGAACTGCTGACACACTCCAGCCACATGAGGTCTAGCATTGTCTTGCATCAGGAGGAACCCAGGGCCAACCGCACCAGCATATGGTCTCACAAGGGGTCTGAGGATCTCATCTCGGTACCTAATGGCAGTCAGGCTACCTCTGGCGAGCACATGGAGGGCTGTGCGGCCCCCCAAAGAAACGCCACCCCACACCATTACTGACCCACCGCCAAAGCGGTCACGCTGGAGGATGTTGCAGGCAGCAGAACGTTCTCCACGGCGTCTCCAGACTCTGTCACGTCTGTCACACCTGCTCAGTGTGAACCTGCTTTCATCTGTGAAGAGCACAGGGCGCCAGTTGCGAATTTGCCAATCTTGGTGTTCTCTGGTAAATGCACAAACATCCTGCACGGTGTTGGGCTGTAAGCACAACCCCCACCTGTGGACGTCGGGCCCTCATACCACCCTCATGGAGTCTGTTTCTGACCGTTTGAGCAGACACATGCACATTTGTGGCCTGCTGGAGGTCATTTTGCAGGGCTCTGGCAGTGCTCCTCCTGCTCCTCCTTGTACAAAGGCGGAGGTAGCGGTCCTGCTGCTGGGTTGTTGCCCTCCTACGGCCTCCTACACGTCTCCTGATGTACTGGCCTGTCTCCTGGTAGCGCCTCCATGCTCTGGACACTACGCTGACAGACACAGCAAACCTTCTTGCCACAGCTCGCATTGATGTGCCATCCTGGATGAGCTGCACTACCTGAGACACTTGTGTGGGTTGTAGACTCCGTCTCATGCTACCACTAGAGTGAAAGCACCGCCAGCATTCAAAAGTGACCAAAACATCAGCCAGGAAGCATAGGAACTGAGAAGTGGTCTGTGGTCACCACCTGCAGAACCGCTCCTTTATTGGGGGCGTCTTGCTAATTGCCTATAATTTCCACCTCCATTTGCACAACAGCATGTGAAATTGATTGTCCTAAGTGGACAGTTTGATTTCACAGGAGTGTGATTGACTTGGAGTTACATTGTGTTGTTTAAGTGTTCCCTTTATTTTTTTGAGCAGTGTATTTGTCTTGGTTAAAAAAAAGCCCTTTTTTTCATTTGAGTCTCTGCCCACCAAAATGTCTGTGCACGTCCCTGCTCATGAAGATTTGCTGCTTTTCCTTTCTATAATTGAGTGAGCCAAGACCTTATTTTGAAAAGACGTCACATGTGTATCCTCCACTTTGATAAGTTAATCGTACGTGATGATCGAATCACGTACAAGAAGGCTCATTAGATTCCCAGCCTGTCTCCAGGTAAGACCCTCGTGCTGCAACAGAGAGAAGAATAAAGTCTCAGCTTCTCTGCTGGGTTTGTTTCCCTGCATTTACCATAAAGGCTGGAATACGTGTGCACTCCAGATTCAAGCGCGGCTCACTTTGCGGCGCAGTGGATTCAAACGCTCCGGGAACTGGTGAGTTTACGGTCATGCAAATGTGCAAAATAATGTTGATTATTGGAATAAGTTTTTCGGTTAACTAGCTTAGTAACGTTTCCTTTCTGTTGTGACAGCCTGCTGAGAGAGCTGGCTGCTGATGCTTTTATCTAAAAGGATAAGAATGATTATCAAACTAATGCATAGACTGTATATATGTAACGTTATAATGCCGCATGTGTGATAACCTCAGTGTGACAGTGAGATTGGTGCACTTTGGTATCGTTACTGTGAAGTTAATTTACATGAGACTAACTAAGGGGGCTTTCACACCTACCTGGTTTGGTCCGGACTTTCGGACTTTTCAGTTTTTTTCAAAATTGCAGGTGTGACCTCCCCAGTAACAGACGGAATTTGGTCCGATGAAAAGAGGTAGTCTCGGTCCGGATCAAACTGAGCCATGGTTCGGTTCATTTCTGGTGTGAGAGCATTTTTTTGGATGGTTCGGACTATTTACAGGAAGTTCGGCGTTTGCTGTATAAATCGGAAACAAACATATGCACGGAGACATGCATTGAAATTAGGACACAAATAAATCTCCCGTGACAGCTCATCTTTTCAAACAGACGGCCGCTGCAGAAGCTCACTGCCACACATCTCTCAGGTCTCTGCTCAAACGGAGGTGCAGAAGGATCGCTTGGGGTCTCCTCCTCCTGTCGACGACCTTATTATGTTCGCACAACGAGGACGTTGCGACAAAGTTAGTCTTCAGTACAGTTGGTGCTGCAGTAATGCTATAATAATAACAATATATTGGTGGCAAATATGCATATGTACATTTTTTATTCATTCATTCTTGTCAAAGACACCCGCTGAACTGTTTAATAAACCAATCAATGTCAAGTACAGGGAGACGCAGCCCACAGAGAGGATGACGACAGGACGCAAGGATGTCATGTAAAGTCCTTTATAGTTTTTTCACGGTGTGAAAGCCTCCTCAGTGTTAGCTCCATCAGAGTTAGTATTTTTCCACCGGCTTCCTCGGAGTTTACCTGCATGTGTTTACTTTTGCAATGTGAAAGAGTTTATTCACTTGAAACAGACACCAATTAGGACTTAAGTTTTATCAAGATGTTTGTTTGGTTGAGGAAAAAGGACTGAAAAAAGCTTTTACTTCATTTTACTCGTGCATATCTGTTGACAAAGATTTTATCAACATTGTTTTTTATGATGTGCCTCAGATTTGTGAAGTGATCCACTGTTTGGCATCAAGTGTTTGTTCTGACCATAAAGAGAAGTTTAAACCACAATTAACGTTCAGGTTTCTTTCATTTTCACTCAGGAGCAAAAATCAGCCTTTAAACTCGAAAAAAATAAAGATTTGTTACTTATCGTGATAATTATCGATATCAAAAGATATTAAACTTTTTATCGGGATAACATTTTTGGCCATATTTTTCAGTCTTCAGTGATATGTGAACATGAAGGCGACTGCAGAGGCCACACCAAGTAGTACGACTTGTGGATTTAAATAGAAGTAATCCTGTATGTCCTGCAGACACGGTTCCTTTGTCTTGTGAGCAAGATCAAGTGCTGACATTGAGGAGGTTGGTCCACATTTGCTGCACGATGCTGCTGCATTTTTATAGCGCATAGTAGGACAAACACCAAGCGATTCGTTCACCTTTTTTCTCCCAGCGATGGCCTCCCCCATCTTTGTCTGCTTCACCCTGGTGGTTCTGCTGTCGGCTGAGGCGCCTTTGTGCCGGGCAGGGGACTGCAGAGGCCACAGGCGAGTGTTGAGGGGACCGCCAGGCTACGTCACAGATGGCCCAGGATACTACCCTGTCAATGGGAACTGCGAGTGGCTTATCGAAGGTATAATGTGCTCAGATGTTGCCTTGTGTGCAGGAAAATTGCAGATGACCAAGTAACTCGCAGACTGACAGGTACTCTCACTCCCACCATTTTTATATCTTCCAGCTCCAGGCAACCGCATCGTCTGAAATTTCACCTTCATGGACACAGAGTGTGCCTACGACTACCTGTTCGTCTATGATGGAGACTCCTACCAGAGCCCTCTCCTTGCCAGTCTGAGTGGCAACACTCAGCCTCAACCTGTTGAAGCCAAGTCCGGCAAGGTAACCAATGAAGACCGGACCTGAAAGAAGCTCTGTGGCAAATCTTAACTTTGTGTCTGTGATTTGATTTCCTTGGTCCAGATGCTGCTTCATCTCTTCAGTGATGCTAATTACAACCTGCGAGGCTTCAATGCAACCTACACCTTCTCTTTGTGCCCTGGAGCCTGTGGCGGTCATGGCCGCTGTGACTCCTCTACATTAAAGTGTGACTGCGATCAGGGTTGGGGTGGGCCAGCTTGTACAACCTCTCTGTGCTCCCAGGCTTGTTCTGTGAATGGCCAGTGTGACACGGTAAGAGTGGAGTCTAATCCTGGGCCCTGTTTACACATATGTTGAGGCTGAAATGGCTCGTAGGTACAAAAGTTTTGAATTTGTGCAGCTGAATCAGCGTATTCCTTTGGTCAAAATGTCTTGCTGGCAGCTCTTCTATGTGCACAGCAAACTCCTCTCCCTCCTTTCCACCTGCGTCCTGCTGCAACAACTCGCACACAGGAAGAGTCACTCACCCTTCACTGAATAAGCTCTTATTATGGCAGTTGTGCAGTTTATGAAGCGTTGCTTCTTGGTCTTCTTCTCCATGTTTTGCCTCAGAAAGGAGAGCGCTGTCTGTGTAACCCAGGCTTCCTGGGTCACAGCTGCCAGCTTGGTTTCCATAGCGACAGTGGTGCAGGGCAGTGGTGGCGTGTGAGCGGTGAAAACCCCTACACGCCTCCCAGGACGGCTTCTGCTGGCGTATACCTGTCCTCCACTGGAGCCATGTACTTGTTTGGCGGTGAGAGTTGTTTTAATATTTGCGAACACCCCCCCCCCACCCAAAACATTTATTAAACTATAACTTAAACTTGCACACTGTTTAGTTAGAAATAGCTTTTAAGGGTTTAACTTTTACTCTTCTCTGATATCTGACAGTGGTTCTGGTGATTAATGACATCTGTGTATTTGGGTTTTCTTCTTTTCCCTCTAGGGTTTGACCTGAACAGAGCTCTTGGTGACTTGATCATATATAACTTCACATCCAACCAATGGGAAAGCAGGTCTCATGGTCACTCTCCTGTAAGTAGTTTGTGGATTAGTTGTTGCATATAAAGTGAGTTTTGTGAAAAACATTTAAACTAAACTGTCCCACAAAATTGGTTTCCACCGCTGAACCGTAGATCATTTGTAAATTCAGATATGAATAGAGAACCTAAGGCCCCTTCCCATGGACCACCGTGGGACCTTATTTCGGAAAAACATTAGCTGTCTCTCGTCGTTGAATACCGTACATTTTTATTTTATCTTATTTATTTATAGCTGCTCAAACATCCATCCATCCATCGTCAACCACTTATCCTGCGTACAGGGGGGCCTGGAGCCTATCCCAGCTTGCATCGGGCGAAAGGCGGGGTACACCCTGGACAGATCGCCAGTCCATCGAAGGCTGCTCAAACATTTATCAGATAATAGAAGAGGTCTCCATCTTAAGCCGTATTTTACAATTTAGTATCAAATGGTCCACCTATCCCAGGGGGAATCATACCTTTAGATGATAGGCTGAAGCAGTCGCCATTCAGAGAAGAGTCTTACAGGAACTGTCTTTCTATTAAAGAACGTACAATCTGTTTTTATTTAAAGTTGAACAAATCTAATGTGAGTAACTCCTCTATGTAAAAAGCAATTAGCTGCTGCGCATGCTATGCTAACTGGTAACAAAAATGTCTTTCTCCAAACCTACTCAAAATTGTCCATCAAGAAATAGAGAAAGATGAAATATCAAAAAGGTCTAATCTACAGCATAGGTCACAGGGCTGGAGAGACCTTCTAAGCAGGATGTCTGTGGTGTATGGTCTCCTGTTATCTAATTTCTCCTAGTCAGATTTGTTTAATTACATTTCCCTTTCTTTCACTTCCTTCCTGCACTGTTCGGCTCTCTTACGTCGTCAGGTGGCTCGTCATTCCCACACAGCTGTGGAGTGGATGGGTAATATGGTGATCTTTGGAGGAGAACTAGCCAATGGCTCCCTGGCCAGTGACGTCTGGATGTATCGGCCACTCCACGACGACTGGCAGCAGCTTGGCTTTTCAAATTCACAGAGTGCTCCTAAACTGGCCAATCACGCTGCAGCTGTAGTAGATAGTTATCTCTATGTGTTTGGAGGTAGGCTTCACATTATATCGTCAGTTTGCAGTCTGTGTCTGGATGGGCACAGGTTAAGCAGCATCTCGCCTTATTTCCCAGGTCGCACTGAGGAGGATCTCTTTTCATCTTCTCTGTACCGGTTTGGCCTGAATAGCTCTGGAGGGTGGGAGACTGTTCAGCCCACTGCTGGAAAGCCCCCGGCCACTGCTGGCCACTCCATGGTGTTCTACAGCCCATCCAGGACCCTGCTGGTCTACGGAGGCCACAGGCCTACCACTACCAGGCACACACCCACTCATGCATGACCAAATTGGAAACAGAAATACACACACAGCCAGTTGGAAAAGCATGAGAAAATATGGACGCATCAACATTTTGTGATGCAAACAACATTTTTCTGTCCATTCCTTCACAGTGAATTATAAACTATCTGTCCCTCTATGCCTAGTGCAGACTACACGACTTTATGTCTTGTAACGGGAGTCTTGAAGTCGCCGTTGCGTTCACACTACATGAGCTGAGAACGGCTGGTCTCCACGTTTTGTCAAGAAAACACACGCGAGAAGAATTACGGGAAATGACCCGAAACCATGTGCAAAACAGGAGTTGTTTATTTTATATAGGCTGTGTCTGAAATCACCCACTACTCACTATATAGTGGATTATATAGTGAGCTCGACATTTTGTAGTGCTCTCTGCATGTATAGTGAGATTAATATACCTTATATAGTCCACTCAATGTATCCCAGTATGCATTTTGAAAAGTAGTGTACAACCGATGGTCACTTTCCAAGCCCTATATACCATCATGCATTGCACTGAAAAAACAGTCCACCAATCGATTGTCCGACGGCAATGAAGTACGGCGCCAAAATAGTGATCGGAGTAGTGTCCGACAGTGTTGTTTTCATTATGTGTGTGAGCTCACAATATAGTCCTCTACATACAACTCCCTACATAGGCGGTTGTGAATGAGCGGTGATTTCAGACACAGTCATTGTGTATATATAATAAAACACAAAAAAGGAAAATGGCGGTGAATAAAAAGTAGCTGCCTGCTCTCATTGGCTGAATGTGGATGCCGAGTTGCCAACTCTTCTAGATATTTAGCATGCTAGATGTGCTCTTTGACTGCAGATTGGTGAGTACCAATCGCTCGCTGATTGATCGCCAGTCACCCCCTGACTCTCGTAGGCTATACTGTGAACTAGGCTTAGATCAGAATAAATGTGATTCCTGTACTTAAATAAAGCTAAAGATCAGAATAGCAGACATAGAAATCATTTAAAATAATAAAACAAGTGGTTACCCAACTAACCTTTTGATATTAAGAGTAAATAAGAAAGTAAGAAGCATCTTTTATAGATATTTCAAGAACACTTGTTGATATTCCTTTATAGGTTTAGTATGAAAGTGAACAACATCGATGTGTTCCACGTGGACTGGCGGTTTTGGACTTCGCTCAGTTCCCCAGCAACAGGCCCCAGACAGAGAGCTTTCCACTCAGCCACTGTCATTGGAAACTACATGGTGGTCTACGGTGAGCCTCCAGAAAAATGAACATGTCCACTTTAATCAGTTCAGTCCAGTGTATGTTTATTTTCTTCCTGCCTTTCTCTCCAAGGGGGGACTGTACTTGGTCACCAACAGGGGAAGTGCTACGACGAGGAGATCTTCTTTTACCATCTCAGCTGTTACCAATGGGTCTCTGCGGGGGAGAGATGGTCACCTAGTGAGTTCCTATAGACTGTGTCTTCTGTCACACACATGCAGTATTCATGTACAACTACAGGGTTCCCCGGTTCTTGGAAAACCTGGAAAACAGTTGACCAAATTTCAAGTCATGGAAAACACTTGGAAAAGTAAAGTTGTATTCTTGTGTTGTCCTGGAATATTATTTTAACATTATGTTGCTCGGTTATGTTACGGCAGCGTTGTGAACACATCCCCGATTCACGTCACATGGTAGCACAGGTCGGATGACATTTGTTGGTGCACCGTTTGGTTGTTTCAGTACGCCTGTTGCCGGTGTGCTGTTTCCTTGTCATGAAAAAATTAAATAGGGGAAAAGAATAAACTTTCAATAGTTTGAATTTGTAGCATGACCACGATTTTTTTTTAACACATTTATGAGAATTAATACCAAATTATGAATTTTAATATTCAGAAAATATTAATTCACAAAGCTTCTCGTTTCGCGGGGCACCACCGGAGATCCAATTCGACCAGAGTCTCCGGACCTCTGAGTATGGTTAATAACTAACATTATTCACCAGTGATCAGTTAGTTAACAATCGCTCAATTATCTTAAATCAGTCAGTCAATCTCATATCGAAGGGGTAAATTCTCTTGGCAGGGACTTGGAGACATTTCTTTGGTTACAGTGAGATTTATTAACTAATTAAGGTGATATAAAAATGCGGTTAAATACATCAAAGAAATAAAAAATGGCTAAACAATGAGAAGGTTCTATTGTGGGGAGCATGTGACTCATACGGGCAGCTAATGAACGCAAGCTATGAGTTTTAAGAGTTAAAGATAATCTATTAACAACTATGGGACATCACTGACCAGACTGCAGGGTTTTGGTCTTACTGCGTGTCGCTTCTCCCAGCCGGGCTAGCATTTCAGAATGGCATGTAATACTTATTTTGTCCACTTGGGGGAGCTGGGGTTACATGAGGATAGCTCTGCTTAACCCTAAAACAATCTTTGCTCAGGAGCTGGGAAATTTAGTCAATTTAGTTATTTTTAACCTTAAATTTGAGCTGGAAAATTGCTCGAGTAGTATAGGATGACAATTTCTATCATCATTTCTAAAGGAAGGGTCATGAAGTGTTGTGAACAAAGCATTGGTTACAAATAAAATGAATAAAGGAATTTAGGGCTGTCCCTGGATGTCCTGGAGTTCCTCAAATTTGCATCTGGTTGTGAAAAGGAGAAAACCCTTTGATGTGAGGTAATCAAACAAAGAGGAAGGTCAGTTGCCATGGTTACGTGTGGGGGGGGGGGCAGTTTAGGGTTTCTTGCTCTCTCTTACGAAGTGAAGAGTTCAGGAGATGCTAGTCTCTGGTGAGTGTCATTTTAACAGTCAGGCACCGCGTTATCTGGCTGCGGTATCAGAGGTGGCAAGTTTTACGATCAGACTGCCCAGAAACAGCACTTAGGGAGAGAAACCTTTCACCTCTTCCTTGGAGTCGCTTCGGCTATCTCTAGAGGGTTAATAATCCAAAACCCCTCCTCCTTTTCTCATGGAGAGAGAAAGAATTTGGAGTAGTCCAAACTTATTTGGTATAAAATGCACAAATCCACACTGTTTGTTCACAACAAATTTAAGTTTGGATATTTCATTCTATTTATTCTGAATACAAACATTAAAACAACTAAACAACAAAATAATGATAATACATTTTATTTATAGGCGCCTTTCTGAACACTCAAGGTCACCTCACAAAACATAATAAAACAGTACAGTAATAAATCTATAAGATTAATAACTATAATTACAATGCATAAAATCAGGGTACATAACAACTAGAAACAAAGATTGCTGTGACCTGATAAATAGTGATCACGTGGGATATGCCAGTTTAAAAAGATGTGTTTCAGGCGGGATTTAAAAATGGGTCAATGTTGCGGATGTCTGGTGGAAGAGAGTTCCAGAGACGAGGGGCTGAAGGTCAGAAGCAGAGTCTTGAAATCAATGTGGTATTTAACTGGGAGCCAAACAATCTGCTGAAGGACACAAGTAAAATGATTAATAGAAGGGGTTCTGGTGATGATTCGGGCAGCAGAGTTCTGAACCAGTTCAAGTTTATGTATGAATTTGAGAGGAAGACGAACGAGAAGAGAATTACAAAAATCAATGAGGGATGTGACCAGCGTGTAAATGATAATGGCTGTACTAGTGCGTGAGAGAGACGGTGGAAGTATGCAGACAGAGTGACATTATTAATGTGAGCTTGAAATTAAAGTGTGCTGTCGAGGATCACACCCAGATCCATGACCTGAGGGGAGGGGGAAACTGTAGAGTTGTCAATGGTAAGAGAAAAACCTCGGTTTTGTCACTGTTAAGTTTGAGGAAGTTGCAGGAGAACTAGGATTTGATTTCTGCTAGGCAATCAGAGAGGGAGGTGGGTGGGAGAGATGTGGTAGGTTTGGTGACCAGGTAGAGTTGGGTGTCATCCGCATAGCAGTAGAAATGGATATTAAATTACGGCCAAGAGGAAGCAGATAGATGATGAACTGGAGGGGGCCCAGAACAGAGCCCTGGGGAACACCGGTAGTGACAGGAGATAGCTCTGATTTGTGAAACTAAACTAAAGCTTAATATGATCAAAACCATGCTGACATGCCATGTTTCCACAAAGAGCACCTGGCCATGGGCCACACCTGTATCAACTATCCCCTGGTCTTAAGTAGACATGTGTTGCTGCACAGCCAAAGCCGATAAACGTGACCGAAACTTTTAATATTATAAGTTGCATTATCCTCCGGAGGTAAATATTCGTCACTGCTGGCCGCTGACTGTGGTAGTTATTATTAAGTTTATAGAAATAAAAATATACAATATTAAAACATTAAAGCATTAAACAAGGCTAGATCAATGTGTCCTAATTTCTACACATCTAATAGATGATTTCATAGAGACGTTATAGCCAGACACTGCACATCTTTAAAATCCACTTCCACAGGGACATATTGTTGTGATGTGATATCTAGATAGATCAAAGTCTTTCTAGAAAAGAGAGGGAACCCTGAACTAGTTTATTAATGGTTGTTATAGTGCCCACAAATATTAAATTTTTTCTTAGATGGGGACGCTGTGTGGGGGCGTTACTCACATGTTGCTGCTGCGATGGAGAGACAAGTGCTGCTGGTTGCTGGGGGTTACAGTGGGGTTGCCCGTGGAGACCTGGTGGCTTACAAAGTTCCCTTGTTCGTCAGTAGAAATCAAGGTGACAGGGTGAGTAAAATGTCAGAAAACATGTAAACAGGAAGTAATTTCACTGGGACGACTAAGAGCAACTAGGGACGACTAAATTTTTGGGAAATACCTGTGTGTCTGTCTGTGTCTGTCTGTCTGTCTGTGTGTGTGTGTGTGTGTGTGTGTGTGCGTCTGTCTGTCTGTCTGTCTGTGCGCGTATGTGTGTCTGTCTGTCTGTGTGTGTGTGTGTGTGTGTGTGTGTGTGTGTGTGTGTGTGTGTGTGTGTGTGTGTGTGTGTGTGTGTGTGTGTGTGTGTGCGTATTTGTGCATTGCCTCATCAGGACACTCTTTGTGCTGAGGCGCTAAATGAAACCATGTGCATGAAGAACCTGGACTGCAGCTGGTGTGAAGGCCGCTGTCGAGAGTACAAGTACACTCATCCGGTAACACTTCCTCCAGCACAGCAGTGTGGTTGTTATATCCTTTCCCACCCAAATATTTGTTTGACTTTGATGTGTCTGTATGAATATCTGTCAGGATTAACGTTCGGTAGCCCCTGTTTTGTGTTCACAGTGTGGCAGTAATAGTTGCCTGGGCTTGGTTCGCCTCCTGCCTGATTGCCAGTCCTGTCTGATGTTCAGTGACACCCCGGCTTTTGGGGGCCCTGGGAAATTTGTCTGGTGTGTTCACAAAGCGTCCTGCCTACCAGTGTCAGGTGAGACCCAGGGAGGGAGGAAGGAGAGCAGAAGAGAAGGGCTAATGCTGCCTTCCAGTTGACATGGGAAGTCAGGATTTCTGAGTTCGCTTAAGTTGGATTTCTGACTTGGAAAGTCAGGAGAGCCCAACCTCAAAATCCAAGATGGCTGTGTCGGGCATCAACAGTAGTGAAAGCTGTAGTGATACACTGTTTATAGCCGTACAGACAGTCCTGTCCAACTTATATATGCGGACATGTGGCTATCATATTTATATGTGCAAAATAAAGTGTAATGCATTGTTGTCAGCTGGTATTGCTAAGAATGGCGTCCATCTTGGGTTTTCGACTTTAGTTGTACTGGAACGCGCTGAACTCGGGTGTGGCTTCATTCCCGGCTCCATCTTTCGAGGCAAATAAAATACAGCATAAGCCCCTGAAATGGATGTTGGGAGTTGGACATGGGAGGGTCTAGACCACAGTCTATGGACTAGACTCATGTTGGGCGAAGGGCTGGGGTGAGTAAATACATAGACTCACATTACGTGCGTCGAAGCGTCGCTGCAGCCGGTGTTAGTAGGGACAAGCTCCAGCTACCAGACAGCGCTTTTGACCATCTAACGTTTGGGAGTATTTTAGACAGACGTGCTGCTCTGCGAGCCCCGCTGCTGTCATGGTAATGTATCGTCACACCGCGTGTCATCTGTCATCTTTTCTGTTTATTTAACTAATCTAACTCAATATTGAAATAAATCCACGTCAGAAACATTTAAAGTTTTCAGTAAAGTAGCCAAATTAATGTCTGTTATTGTTATTACTATCACAACACATCAGTGACGTGGAAATTTGATTAATTGGCTTGAAAAATAATCATTATGTACAGCCCTAGTTGGGCGTGTTTCAGAGGTGGATGGACAGGCATCAGGCATCAGGCATCAGGCTCAGATGTGGTCTTTGTGTCTGTCGGTCTCACAGAACAAAGTGCATGCCGTTTAGACCGGATCTCAGGGGCCTACGGTTGGTGGGCGGAGCGCAGACTTTTAACGTCCCACCACTCCTGTCGCACAGAGGACTATGCACCTGGTCTGCACCTGCTCACCTTCCAGCACCCCCGCAACAACTCCCAGCCTGACAAGGTACGGAGTCCAAATCTCAAGCACAAACTGGACTAGTTGTACCACTTCCCTCTCTGCTTATACTTCCTTCCTCCCTCCAACATTACTGCAGTTTTCTCTTTTTTGTTCATTTCTATCTTGTGTTCTTAACCTTGACCAAACCTGAGCAGCTTGTAGAGAGTGCTGCTTCTGTTGATGCGTTTCCACATCTGTCCTCCTTGCCCCTTTGCCAGGTTTTCATCCTCCGCAGCGCCACCATTGACCTTAGCCATGCTGTAGAAATGGATGTAACCCTACAGTTGAGGGGCTTCATCCACCCGTTGTTTGGGGGCCCTCAGCCTGCACCCGCTCCCACTGACACTGTCTCCATGTGGGCTCGCATTCAGAGGATCCACTTTGAGGCTCGAATGGCATCAGGGCCCAACTCCAGGCAGCTGGTGAGGGAACCTGATTTTTAAAACACCTTTATCTGAAATTGCTTGATTGTATTCCCATGTGGAATAACTTTGTGACTATTGGAAGTATCCCCACTGAAGTAATCAGTACAGCACCAATAACCTCTCTGTATATCTGCTGTTGCGTGGATTGAAAGCAAGACTGAATGTCTATTGACAGTTTTGCTGCTGAAGTGTTCCCCAAAACACTCACAATAGTGTAACGGACTGTGGACATATATTGTAATTGAATGTGATCATGTACGTTTAATTTAATTTTAAATTTAATTAGTAAATTTTATTTTATGCTCATTTGAGGAACGATAGTGTTACCATATATATTTTAAATTAAATGACAGATTAAATGGCACCACTTTTGCTATTTTTATTGAACTCTTCTCTGCTTTTTCTTTCTCTTTAATTCTCTGTGAATCTCTGAACCACTGGAGCAGGAGGTGCTGGGTCGTTGGCCAGCCCAGCAGGAGGAGGAGTTGAAGCTGCTGGCTCGCAAAGATGGGAGTAGACTGTTCTCTAACCTGACAAGGGGCAACCGTTACCTTGTTGAGGCTGAGGGCTACCTTAACAACTCCAACCCAGGGCAGACCAGTGAGATGGCCCTGATATGGAACAGAACATTGCCTGGAGGAAGTGTGAGTACCAGCACACAAAAGCAAACAGGTTTAATCTGAAGGGAAAGTAAAAAAAAACAAGCTGAAGTTGGTGTTGCTTGCACATTTCTTATATCTTTCTGCACCATTAGTTTCCTTCAGAAGAAACAAACTTAACTCATATCCTCACAATGTGCTCTCCTTCCAGGAGATCCCGTTCCTGTTCTTGGAGCCTTACTGCTCAGGTGTCTGCTCAGGGTACATGTCCTGTCTGGCCTGTCTGTCCGACCAGTCTTGTGGCTGGTGCCCATCTTTGTCCCGCTGCCTGCTGCGGGACAGCCCAGATCTCGAGTCCTGCCCTGAGGGAGACAAGAGGGAAGGCCAGATAGAAGGTCAGCGCCATCTGCTGTTGGGACCCCAGCACTGCCCCCTGTGTGAGGAGCACAGAGACTGCTCTGCTTGTACTCGGGTAAATCCCAGATAACGGCTCAAAAAGTTTTAACACAGAACGTCACTATATAACTTGTATATAACTAACTTTGACCTGCAGGACCCTTATTGTGAGTGGCAGATAAACTCCAGCAAGAAAGACTACCAGTGCGGTCGACGGGGAAGACTAGATGGTTCCATACGCGACCCAAGGGCGTGTCCTAAAGTCTGCAACCAGTGAGATGAAAAGCTACAGTATGTTTGTAACCCGGGTAATTACTGATACAACCTCACTGTCTTCCCCTCTCTGGTCATCTTTTTGTCTTGCAAAGGAGAAAGACATGTGGTGAGTGCCTGTCTAACTCCAGCCAGTGTGCATGGTGTGAGTCGGTGCAAACCTGCTTCTATTTTACCGCCTACCTCACAAAATACCCCCATGGAGAGTGCAGGGAGTGGTACGGCAGGTAAAATGGTAAAATGATATACTCAATGAGTTGAAATGAACCTCAGATCAACAATCTAATATTCTTATTCTTTATTGTTGTACTCTTCAGTGTTTATTCAGCTCCCCAGTGTAAGCGATGTTCAGCTTTAAACACGTGCACAGACTGTCTGCGGACCTTCCAGTGTGGCTGGTGTGGCAACAATCCCACTACTGGAAAGTAAGTAGGGCACAACAATCCTGTGACAAGTACACTGTACAGAGAAAGTACGTGTAGTGAATGACTAATTAATAAATTCTTTTTATCATCAAATTGCTGATATCGTAAAGGTCCAGTGTGTCATATTTAGGATGATTTATTGACAGAAATGTAATATAATATCCATAACTATGTTCTCAGTGGTGTATAAAGACCTACATAATGAACCGTATGTTTTTATTACCTTAGAATGAGACATTTCTATCTACATAACTGCAGGTCCTCTTACATAGAAAGACCCATGTTGCACCGTCATGTTTCTACCGTAGCCCAAACGGACAAACTGCACTACAGAGTATGTTTCGGTAGTAGTAGTAGTAGTTGTTGTCTGGATTATTAGAAGTAAGAAAATTAGATAAATTTGGACAAATAGAGGACCACATGTATTATTCAGCACAAGAGCCGACAGGGGTTAGTCTATATTATATAAAGATGTTAAAAGAGGACCACATGTTGACAGCTTTCACAGCCTTTTTGTTGTTGGATTTAGAAATTAAATTGATATAATGTACAGCCTCATGGAGAAAAGGTACAAAGTTTTTATATTTATGAATGTGGAGTTTTGCTATTGGGATTAACGGGAAAAGCGACCATTGTAGGAACATGTGAATGTGTAGTGAGCTTTAGGTGCAATTCGCAACATACGCTTCTAGATGCCACTAAAACTTCCACACTGAACCAGTCATCGTTTTTATTTAGATTTTCTTGTATTTATTTCATGTTTTCCACCTTTTTCAGATGTTTGAGGGGAGACTGGGCGGGAATCGATGACCCCTTGGTGTATAACTGCAGTGTGGCTGTGGCTGAAGCACGGGCTGCAAAGTAAGATATCTCTTAGTTCGCTTTAATGACTTGATGCAGGAAGCTGTCTGTAAGCATCAGACTTTTTTTTACATTACACACAGGTTTTTGTTATATAGGTAATTGTATACTTTAAATATTGTGGGTGGGTCAGTTTCTCACAGGCTGAAAATGTATTGGTGGTGGCGCCATGACATTGTGTGAATATTGGCTGTAGATGTATTCAGGGCGTGACCCTTATCAAACGTGAAATTTGGTCCCTCTCTAACTTCAAGAAGCTCTTATAACACCTCTAACTCCTAACCTCTAACATGCACTTCCTGTGCTCTTCTTCTTCTTCTGTCCCCTACAATGATGTTGTATTGATTGCACTTTTTGTTAACTCTTACTTCCTTCCCTAGGTATTTACCCCATTGATGTGATATGTACTGTGAGCTCTTACTAGTATGTATTGTCAGTTGTAGATCTGTATTTGATGCTCTGTTGATGCTTGAATGTTGTTCCTCAAATGTAAGTTGCTTTGGATAAAAGCATCTGCCAAATGAGCATGTACAGTGAAGTTACAACAACTTCCTGTTTCATGGCAAACCATCAAACTTTAACGCCAAGCCACGGGCACGGTGTTACATTAAGTTTCACAACATAGCATCATCAATGTGTTAATGCTTTTCTGAGACAGTGTTAACGGGGATATGGCCAACCTGCTAGGAGCTGTAGATCACGGCGTAAAACATGTAATTTTCCTGTTGCCAGCATGTGGCGCTATGACTTTGAGTGAATCTTGGCATATGGATGTGTTCAGGATGGGACTGTCATCTTACAGGTAGATTTTGGTACCAATGTGAGCATGTACACGTGTTAAGTTATTGATTTTCAACGCCATGCCACGGACACGCCCATCGCCGAAAACTCACAGAAAGCACAACTTTTCATCGTCAATACCTTTAGAATGCTCTGCGAAAATTTGAAGTTGATCTGAATAATTTCCTTGGAGGAGTTTGTTAAAGTACGTAACCTGTGAATCGACAAAAATTACCGATAAAATCAAAGAGGCTGACTTCTTGTTGGGTTTAGAGTATCGCTCCTCTTTAAGTCTTAAGCCATTTATTTTTCTGAGCATTTTGATAAACTATGATAATATAATTTCACTTGTCACAGTCTTTGTGTTGAGTAGTAGTTACGTTATTTCCAATGAAGTGCTTTTTTGTTTGTCAATGACGGTTGGGTTTTGCTTTCACATACCTCAGATTGCCCATGCACTTAATGTCGCAAACCCAAACAGAAATTCTCCACAGAGCCAAAACACAGTAGATGTCCAACTTCACGTCTCCTTGTCCTGCTCTTTAAGTCCTGAGCCCCAGACCTCGGCCCCGCCTCGGCCCCTGGATATGGAGAACCACTTGTATGTAGAAGAGCAAGATGCCGTCTGGGCCTACTCCACCTGCCCTGATGTAGATGAATGCAGGCTGGGTCTCCACAACTGCCACCCGTTCGCCATCTGCATCAACACTCCCTCCTCCTACGAGTGCCGCTGTCAGAGAGGATACATCGGGGACGGCACGCTGCACTGCAACCAGACGTACGAGTCTAAAAATGTGTTCCTCTGTAAATTCATCCTTTCACGCTCTTAACAAAAAAACCTTCTTCACCTTTCCCATTTAGTCAGCAGCATTGCTTTTGTAAATCTGAATAAAGGACATTTTGACCCCCCCTCCTCCCTCCCACAGCTGCTACAATGAGTGTGGTGTGGGCCAGTGTAGTGGCAGCCCCCGGTTTGAGTGTGAATGTTCCCTCGGCTGGACGTCAGACACTCTGCTTCTCAGTGGTGTTGAATGTGACGTGGACTGTGGCTGTAACTTCCACTCCACCTGTATCGCTGCCCCAGGGATCTGTGACGAATGCCAGGGTGAGACCTCAGTTTGTCATCCTTTGTGTTTAACTCATATTGAATCATGCCTATTTATAATTTTAAAAAATGCATTTGTTGAAAAGTGCTTCCCCCGTCACTCAGATTGGACCTCGGGGCCCCACTGTGAGCTCTGCCGTCCAGGTAGCTTCGGTTCAGCCCTGGCTGGTGGCGGCGGCTGTGTGCCATGTGAGTGTAACGGCCATGGCGACCCTCTGCAAGGATACTGTCACATCCAGACAGGCCACTGCTACTGCACCCACAACACTCAGGGGCCACACTGTGAGTCCTGCCTGCCTGGTTACTATGGAGACCCCAGGTAAGAAGAGCTTCACCTTGAGTGCAGTGCACACTTGAATACCATTAATGTATTGAAACAGATGGAAACCAGTTTTGTGTTTTCAGATCCCTTCCTCACGGCTTGTTTCTCTTTCCAACAGGAACGGGGCCACATGCTACCGCCAGTGCCAGGGCCGTTCTTTGCTGCTCTCCTCCAACTCCTCCTCTGCCTTCCCCCTCTCCTCGTCTCTGGGATGGCGAAGTGGCACCGAGGGGGAAGGAGAAGTTTATCATTGCTTGTGGATCCTGTCTGTGACGGGGAACCTGGCTCCTTGTCTGCCCAGACAGCAGTGTCCCCCTGTAGTCCTCACCCTAAACCCAGACTCCCACATACATTGTCAAGTGAGTACAAACCTGATTATACACACGCAGGTTAACTCGTTAGCTAGCTGTGTTGTACATTCCCTATGTTTTGTTTTGCAGAGCTCCTTTGTCTATGTGTTTGATGGCCTTCCTCGTTTCCTGGGCGATGGAGCTGTCCGCTCAGATCACAACCTGCTTGGAGCGTTTTGTGGCACCACAAGGACTCAGCCTGTCACTGTGGAGGCCACCTCAGGTGTCCATCCATGTATTTATTCAGTAACAAAGACCTGTGAAATCTGCTTCAACATCCATTACAGGCACGCTGCAAAAGTTGAAATTGTACCTAACCCTAGTGGGCTACCATACATCCCTCTAATCAATATTAACCACTAACTACCCAGAAGATTATATAACCTGAGGGACTAACAGTGGGTATGAGTCAAAAGTGCTTGTGTATAAAAGACTGTGCAGTTTTCATACTGAAAGATTTGAAGATTAAGTACGTACAGAAATATCCACATGTATAAAACCAGGCGTACGGCAGAGCCTGTGCGCCTTTCCTTTATACATCCCAATCAACGTGAAAAAAAAGTCGGGAAAAGAGTTTCTCTGAAAGAAAAATCGAGATGTTTGTGAGGTCAAAGTTAGAGCACGTTTTGATTAAAGCAGCTTGTTCACAAAACATTACAAACTAAATTTAGAGAGTTTAGCAGAATTATTTAATTCCAAACAAAAGGTCTTTAGGTAGAAAAGTAAACACTATATATTGTTGATCACATCAGACGCACACCTGTCGGCTCCCGCTGCTAACAGCCGGCTGCCAGAAACAGTGGTTATATCCAACTTATATTTGTACCGGCATGGCACGCTTCTGTCGGGTTGGTCTGTGTAGTGCTGGACCCAGCTCAGCACACAGATCTTGCTCTCGGGAATCTAAATCGACGTATTGGCCAGTCATCATCATGGGCCAGAGGGGACCTGTATCAACAGCTCTGTTAGCTGTGCATCTGAACAGGACTGTCGGATCAAACAGAGAGAGATCTTCCTGTCCAGCAACTGCACTGAGACCAGTTTGCGGGACGATCTGCACATTCTCCATCACGTTCAATTTTATACATCACACGTGTACCCGTAACCTTTGTGTGCATTTATACACAGTACACTCACCGTATTTTCTCTTTTACCACCAGGTGTGATCTCCGTCTACTTTGAGGCCAACGTCTCCTCAAACAAACCTCAAAGCTTCAGTGCCTCTTTCTGGGTGCGGCAGTGTCACCAGAGCTCTGACGAGGGTGAAGGGGGGTCACCTGTGTGTCCAGGTGGAGCCCAGTGCCAAGGGGGGCTCTGTCAGTGCCCTCAGGGATATGGTGGACCTTACTGCGACCCCATGTGTCCTCAGGATTGTGGAGTAGCAGAAGGAAGAGGAGCTTGTAATCTAGTAGACTGGTGTCAATTTATGATAAGTTTACATTTGGTTTTATTTAAAGTTACCATTTAGGGACCAGGAACACTTACATCTGGGAATGAGAGAGTTTGGTAATAACGAATGGTCATTGTGTTTAATTATCTACCATTTAGTATCGGGCTGCCAAAACAATCTTCAGCTATAAAATATCACATCTTTTTGGTAGGTTACCCAGCCGGTATCACATTTTGACCGGTTGTTTTGTTTCAGTCTCTGGGAGTGTGTGTGTGCTCAGACAGCTGGGCCGGCTCAGACTGCTCGGTTCCTCGGGACTCCAACAGCCTGGTCTGGGACACACTGCTGGACTCACAGCTGACGGCGGTGAGGCGGAACAAAACACACAAACTGCATCCGTCTGCAGAATTCATGGAGTTCACACATTCATATGCAACGTTGTTCCACAGAACCAGGACCACAGGTTCCTCCACAGGATGGGCCACACTCTGGTGTCCGGACCACAGGGCCACCTCTGGATGTATGGGGGGCTCTCTCTGTCAGAGGGTATTCTGGGAAATGTCTACAGGTAGAGGCAACCGGACACTTTTCTCAGTAGTATTAATGTCAAATATTTGAGCTGTAGAAATGTATTTTACTCTTTACTCTGACAGGACGTATATTATTGAAAGTGATCAGAAATGTTATGTGTTCTTTGTGTTTGGGAGAGATGATGGAAGAGCGGTCATAATGTTTTGGCTGATGGGTGTACATGGCACATGTCCTGTCTGTGTTTGGTTTAGATATTCTGTGTCAGAGCGCCGTTGGACAGAAATGTCGACGAGCTCTGCGGAAGAAGGCTCGACTCCCGGCCCTCGCTATCACCACGCCTCTGCACTGCTTACCCGTCGTGGTTCTGGCTCTGGAGCCAGCGGAGCCAGTCACAGCTTCGTGTTGGTGGTGGGTGGTGTCACTCACAACGGCGTTGCCATGGATACCTGGAGTCTCAATCTCAGCAGTTTAGTCTGGAGGGAACACAAGGTTTGGATTAGATTTATTATGGAAACTAAATATATGATTTTTATTTTTTTTAACATCTAGCAAATTTAAATTTCTCGCGCTTCTGACAGAGCCCAGCGCTGCCCCCGGTGGCGGGCCACACTCTAACAGCACGCCGAGATTCGTCTGTGCTGCTGATTGGAGGTTACTCTTCAGAAAATGGCTTCAACCACCGTCTGCTGGAGTTCAGCCCTCGTTTTGGAAACTGGACCATTGCCCCGCACACCGGCACCCCCCCTACAGGTCTCTGCGGCCTTTTGGTTTTTATCTGCTGTGACATAGTCTTTATTCAGTTAATAACCCGATGCACCACTTATATGAGCACAAAACATTTAAATGTGTTGCCTCACCCCACATTAAAAAAATGTGTAAAAATGGACACAAAGAATCATTTAGTTTTTCTTAAATCAGGTTTATATGGCCACTCAGCAGTCTACCATGAGCCGACTGATGCCATCTATGTGTTTGGAGGCTACCGCTTCCACGTGGACGCTGTGGAGCCCTCAGGCGAGCTCTACAGTCTGTACTATCCCAACCTCACCTGGTCTGTGCTGGTCCCCTCACAGGGTAACAAGGTAAGAGGCCGACCCCATCTAGCCTCTGTCCTCAGCTTTCATCCTGTCAGCCCACTGCATTAAGATAACATCTGCTCCTGCTGCTTCATCTCTTTGCTACGCAGCCCCTGTCCCGATTCTTCCACGCTGCAGCGCTGATCAAAGACACCATGGTCGTTGTCGGGGGAAGGACAGAAGCAGAAGACTACAGTAACTCTGTGTCTCTGTACCAGGTCAACTGTAACACCTGGATACAGCCAGGTGCTGTCTTAATGTCTTTCTGCTGATCCAGCTACGCTCGACTCATATCTTACCATAACTTAACCGCTGCGCATCTCTTTCCTTCAGTCTCGGCTGCAGGAGATCCAGTAAATGGTTCAGTGTCTCTCGCCGTGACGAGCTGGGGCGGCCGTGTCTTCCTCTCAGGAGGCTTCAATGGCGTCACGCTGGGCAGACTCCTGAGCCTGTCTGTGCCCTCTGATCCCTGTGCCCTGCTGCCTACAGCAGAGGCCTGCAACACCACTACAGGCAGCTGCGTCTGGTGCAGGGGAACCTGTGCTTCTCCTGACGCTGCTGAGAGGTAACGCCTGGCTGAAAGCAACTCGAAATAAATGAGGCTGAAGCTGCATGCAGCTACTAAATAAAATGCCTGCCTCTCCATCAGAGCGGGCTGCTTGACTGGCCAGTCTCCTTGTTCGCCGGCACCTCGCCAGGCAGACGAGTGCCACAGACTGAAGACCTGCAGCGAATGCCTCGCACGACACCCTAAAACATTTTCCAGTCCATCACAGGTAACAAATCACAGCCCTAATCTAACACAGCTCAAAGAGAGACAGCTGCTGTCTGTCAACTAAATTCAGTTCTTTACTTCATTTCCCAGCATGCTCTACAGTGTAAGTGGTGCGCAAACTGTGCAGTGGGGACCTGTATCAACAGCTCTGTTAGCTGTGCATCTGAACAGGACTGTCGGATCAAACAGAGAGAGATCTTCCTGTCCAGCAACTGCACTGAGACCAGCTGTGTGGCCTCTGACTGCCCCAAGTGTACTGCTTCTGCAAAATGCATGTGGTCACGCCAGTTCAAACGCACAGGTACGGCCAACAGTGTTGATAATCTTTAGCTGAAAACAGAAAAGATGTCCATGTAAGACAAAGAAACCTCACTCCAAACCACACGAGCACATAAAGGATGGAAAGCACTGCGTATGGATGGAGTATTATTTTGGAGATGGCTGTGCAGCTCAAATAAATCTTTTAGATTCCAGAGGTGTGTTCCACTAAAAAAAAAGGTTGAGTTGTGATTTCTCCAGGTGAGACCTGGCGCATCCTGAGTGTGAACCCCATCTACGACTGGACGTGTTTCAGCTACGCCCTGCTCACCCGTGTCTCACCCATGTCGGTGGAGTCTTCTCCTCCTCTGCCGTGCCCTCCACCCTGCCACAGTCTCCGCGAATGCAGGCTTTGTTTGAGCTCCAGAGGCTCTGATGGGGGCTGGCAGCGCTGTGTGTGGAGCTTGGCTCTGCAGCAGGTAAGACTTCCTTGTGTCAGTTATTCAGTGAAAGCATATTCACTGTAGCAAACCTCTCGCCCTCCCTCTAGTGCATGAGCCCGTCTTTGGTGCCCCTGCGATGTGAGGCGGGTCAGTGTGGCCGCCTGCTCTCCGGGGGGGGCTCTTGCTCTCCGCAGTGCTCCCAGCTCACCCAGTGCTCCCAGTGCATTGCCAGGCCTCAGTGTGGTTGGTGTTCTACTCGAGGGGGCAATGGGGCTGGACGCTGCCTGCAAGGAGGACTCGATGGTGAGAAATATTTTAAGTCGATGCGTTCAAGAAACTGAGCGTTTCTTTAATAAATCTAAATGCTCTCCTCATTCTTGTCTCCCAGGTGTGAGTGAGGGCGTTTGCCCCCTGAGAAACAGCAGCTGGTCCTTCCTCTACTGTCCACCTGAGGACGAGTGCTCTAATGGTCATCACCGCTGCAACAGCAGCCAGGACTGCCACGACCACTGCACCTGCAAACAGGGTTCCACACTCAGCAGGTAAGAGCCAGAGTCTGCGTGTATGCCTCAGGCTCTGAATACATATTGCTTTTCACAGTAAGTGCACAGGTTTACCTAAATCCCCTCTTCTTGTTTTTAACCCGTGTAGTTTTTCTGGTCAGTGTGAACCAGTGTGCGCACGAGGCTGCGTGAACGGGATGTGCACGTCTCCGGGAGTTTGCCAGTGTCAGCTTGGATTGGTGGGGGGGAACTGTTCCACTCAGTGCAGCTGCAACAAACACAGCACCTGCGCCGGTGTTAACGAACCAGATGTTTGCCTCGAGTGCCACAATAACACCATAGTGAGTGCTTGTGATCAAACGCATGCTGTTAGCACAGTTTGTCCATGTCCACTGGTGACGCTTTCTCCTTTCCCCGTTTCCAGGGTAAGCACTGTGAGAAGTGTAAGCCTCTGTATGTGGGCTCCGCCAAGGGGGGCGGCACTTGTCGTCCATGTCAGGAGTTCTGCAGTGGAAACAGTGCTGTGTGTTTATCCCGAAACAATCTTCAGAAGGCCCTTAAGAACCCACAGCTCTTCCCCCTGGACCTCAACAGCGTGAGTGTCGTCCTTATAGCTCTGACAAAGAAATCTAGATATTTTCTGGGATGTTGTCGTTAACGATAATTAGACGATATTTGGCAAGAGCAGCAATAAGGCCTTAGTTTAGTAGTAATGTACAGAGTAAGTTACAGCTTGTCAAGAATAAAACGGAGCTCCTGTATGTTGTTTGCCAGCTGTTGAAGAACGAGTGAAGGAGGATAGCCCAGAAGTTGCATCGACGTTGGCCCCCAGAGAAAAACAGGAACGGTTACCAACAGGATAGAAATTGTTGCTTACTAATGATATTAATATAAATGAGTCTTATTTATGTATTTAAAGCTGAAGCATTTAAGTGAAAACACTATAAAAACTCTAAAATCACCAGTGCAAGTACGAGTAAACATAATAATACTAATACATTTTATTTGTAATGCACTTTACATTTAAAACAAATCTCAAAATGCTACAGGTTGGATCATAAAAACAAGGTAAAAACATCAATGTAAAATACAGATAAATAGTGCAACCACATTATAGTGCAAGGTTAAATAAAATTAAAATGTTTTAAGTCCTTTATTTAAAAGTCTCAATCATTTGAGGTGCCTTAAACCATTTCTCCCACCACACCTGGACCCTCGCCCCCACTTCCCTTTTATCAGATTCACACCTGGGTGTCGGCGGGTTCCACAGAAGAGAACGCTGTGTGTGTGAATTGCCAGAACAACTGCGTGGGGAACAAGTGCGAGCGCTGCATCAGTGGCTACTTCCTGCTGCACGGGAAGTGTGAAAAGTGAGTAATGTTTGCTGCTCAGCGGCCAGTGGGTTCCCACGCTGTGACCAACTTTACAAAGCCTTTAATCTGCTAAATATAACAATATAATCTGCTAATCTGCTTTAATCTGCTAAATATAACAATATAATGCTTTTAAATGTTTAAAAATGGCTTCGTGTTTTTTTGTTTTTCCCCACAGTCACTATTATTTTGGGTACACACAATGATGATTCCCCTTTTAACTCATCATGCCATCAAATGCAGTGTTTTTATTGAGATGGAAAGGACAGAGCTGATTGAAGCTGCAGACTTAGTAAAACTCGGTTTGGATTTTCTTTGAGTGTTTTAACTAAAAAGCAGTTTTGAACTTCTCATCTGTAGCGTTTCCTCCTCTTCATCGCAGGTGTCAGTGTAATGGCCATTCAGCCACGTGTGAAGACGACGGCTCGGGTTGCACCTGCCAAAACAACACAGAGACAGGCTCCTGTCTCACCAGGCCTCGGACAGAATGCCTCTTGCAGGTATGCACATGTTAGAGACTGTTTCAAATATGTAAGAATGGTTTCACTTATGTTGCCAACATATCTTGTAAATAGAAGCAGCAGAGAGGAGGAGGAGGAAGGACTGATACAGACTTACTGTATGTCTGGGTTCTTCTTTCTTTCTAAACGTCAGCATTTTAACTTCAGGAATCTGATTTATTTTACTGACATGTGCAATTTGTTTCCCCTGAGATATTACTGAGTTTATACGCTGTTAATGCTGCTGCTCTAGAAATAACATTTAGTTATATTTAAACATTTCATTCTAATCCTGTAGGGGATTTAAAGACAACCAGGCAGCTAATATGCACACTTTAATATTTTATAATATAATACATAATAATATAGTTAGTCACATCGTACGTTGCAGATCGTCCGCCTATTTCTGACCTTGTTCTGTACGTTTCTGGGTTTTGCTCAAATTGTCCTTTAATTTAGTGTGCCCAGTGCAAGGACTACTTCATTGGCAAGCCGGTGAACGGGCGTCAGTGCTACCGCCAGTTCAGCGTGGACGCGGAGCCATTCTGCTTTGACCCCACGTCCCAGACCAACTGCTTCCATGATCCCACCGTTCGCAACCTGCCAAAGGGGCGCACTGTGTTTTTTGCTGCCCAGCCAATGTTCACCAATGTGGACATTCGGGTCATCATTGATGTTGCCTTCGGTGAGGTGGAGGTGTATATGTCCGACTCTCATGACACCTTCATTGTGGATGTGGACCAGTACACAGGGATTCACACCATCAAGCTCGAGGTGGCATCAGGGACTCCTTGGATGCGGGAGAGAGAGATCAGGGAGGAGCGGGCCGAAGGACCCGTCAGCTACATCACTGTGTGGAAACCGCAGACGGTTCTGATTGTCCGTGAGGTTCGACATCGTGTGGTCGTCACCTTCCCCCATGAGGTGCACTCCCTGAAATCCAATCGCTTCTACGTCGCTTTGAGAGGCGTGGGAACTGAAAGGAGACACGGAGAGTCCCAGGGCCTGCTGTTCATGCAGCAGGGCCGTGATAGGAGGTCCAGGTGAGATGTTTGCTACCACTAACCGCCTTCAGCGCCTGGCAAACAGATCTTTGTCAAGACCCCTTGGCATCGCCTGTTAACGTCCTGGGTACACTTCAGCATCGTCTTTGCACGTGTGCGGCTGCACGTTCAAGTTAGCAAAAACTTTCAAAAATAAAACTTGTGGTTTATGTTATAAAACTTCGCAGTCTGGTTAAGTTTAGTAAAAGATCCTGGTTTGGCTTAAAATAACTACGTTACTTATGTGACTTAAATTACCTAAGTTAAGTTACATAACATCACTAAAAGGAATCAACGTTAAACCAACACTGGTTTCCTGGGTGAAAGTCAGGTTTGTCCCACCCGTCCACTTTTAGCGTTGAACTATGAAGTGAAAGGTTCCATGTGCGTCAGACGCCGACAGACGTGACTAAGCGTAGCTAGTTGACGCTATGGAAACGGGCTTGTGTTGCCATGATCATGAGTATCATTAGTAGAGCGTGGTTTGTTAATGATTGTGGGAAATTTAAGTAGCAGCGGCGGTGATTTCCAATAGCATCTGAGAATAATTAAATGGAAAATATTCGCTTTTAGATTTTAACTGTAAAATGCTTGTCTATTAAATCCAACGTCCTGTGATGAGCCGTCACATAAACAGTTATTCTATCACTAATTCAATGTGTATTTAAAGAACTTTAAAAAGACATTTTCTGTAGGTACAAAATAACTTAACCACCTCAAGTTACTTCCTGCTAAGCCAAGTGTTTCTCTTCTTCTTCCTCTTTTTCAGATGCGTGAAACTCCATGAGAGACAACTGGACCACTGGGCGCGGCCAAGAATTCTACGTTAGCAGACTTATGTGACAAGTATGAGTCCTCGTGTTCCTGCAAGATGTGGTCGGTCACACGAGTATGGCTCCATTTCCAAGTCTGCATTATAACTTACGTACTAATAGCTGTAGCTGGCTTGGCTTGAAGTAAATGTTTTATATGTTGTTTCTGTGCTTTTGGCTTTTGGTTGCATCAATAAAAATCTATCCAAATCTTTTTTTTGTGTATGTGTAGTAAGTGTGCCATGTATTGTTCAAATGCAAACAAATTTCGATTAAGTCTGCTGGATCCACAATTTTCATTGTCTGGAAAATGAATTTTTAAATGCCTGCTGACTCTTGGGGGGATGGCGTAATTATAAACTAATAAATGTTTCAATGTATTTCATTAAATGGAGAACTCATTTATTTACATATTTACATACACAAAGCAGTGGTGGTGATGGGGCACGTTAAATCATGTTCATTCCTGTTTGTAGTTTACGTTCTATATGTATTTGTTGTTTTTGTAACTGATAACTGCTAAACTGATTGTGATTGCAATTATTCTTGTTATATCATATTCAAATTTAAACTTTGTGATTTTGCTGCAAACTGCTTTGGCAAGTGTTTAACTGACCACCAATAAAGCAACTGAACTTGACCAAAAAATGTCTGAGAATTATTTAATTACAAACATTTTTAAACAAAATGTTAAATACATTAACACAACTCTGACTTTCTTACCAATTTATTATAATATTATATTTACACTTACACACAATTACTAATGGTAGTTTGACATTTGAGGCTGTCTGTATCATGTAGAGATCAATCAGCACTCAACAAACAGACAGAATGGAGAGTTATTAGATCAGGAGCCTTCGATCAAAACTATGAAGTTACTGTTTAATGCAGGACATTCTTTCACATAGCCTAGTAGTCAATTATGGTCTATTTTGCTCCCATGTCTTCTTTTACTCTAATGGAAAAAAACTTGGTGTTTATTTTAAGCCTGCTACCCTCTGTCTGTTTGCATCTGTAGATGTCTTCTAAATTAACCAAAACAAACTAATCTGCACATTTAAACAACATTTCAGAGGAAACGCCCCTTGATGGAAGTCATTAACTGGGGAAGTTCTGTGGTGACATGCTTTAGTTATTTTGTTTATCCATTTCACCTGCAGTGCCTTGGCAAACATTGTAATTAGTTAACGCCTAATTTGCATATCAATGTGGTGATTGTGATGACGTTATTAGACTCCTAAAAGTCTCGTCTCCCCAACTGATGATTAGATTTATATATATATATATATATATATATATATTCATTTATAAAAATATTTTTTAAAAGCACCCCAGAAAAAAAGGTAGATGCTCAAGCCCCTTTTGAAGAAGTAGACATACTTTATTAATCCCGCAAGGTGGAATTCAGTGTTTTTTCAATTTGTTGTTAATGTTTTTCAGTATTATACACATTTATATTATATATAATATAAATTATATATATTATAATATATTATATTATACACACAAGTCTAAAATACACCCACATACACATGGAGCCCAAACAGTCGGAGCAGTATGGGGTCCAGGGGCTTGCTCAAGGCCACCTTCAGCAGAGCCCAGGAGGTAAACTGGCACCTCTCCAGCTACCACATTCCGTATCTGTGGCCCAAACTGGACTCGAACCGGCAACCCTCCGAATTCCAACCAAGTCCTGCAACATAACACGTATTGTAATAAAATGTCTGAAACATTCAGAGCTCAATGAGTGTTTGTTACTGACGGGCTGCAGCCAGCAGGGGGCGCTGCCTGCCTGCAGAACAGCGTCTCCACCCGGCCACACGGATGTCACCAAGTACAGAAGCCCGCAACAGACATTACTCAATCAGAGTGAACTTTGTGTTTGAATTTTCAAGCTACCATCAAATAATTTCCCTCCATGTGTGCAACAAGATCAAAGCTGCATAGAAATATCTGCTGGCCGAATAAGACACATGACTGCGGCGCCCCTTGTCTTCCTGTCTACCTGTAGGCTAAATAAAGTCTAAATGCACCCACATATATCTATTTTGAAAAGGAACATTAAACAAAATCTATTCATCTACTTTTAATTTAAATGTTTTGGCAACACTTCATTTCTGCTGTAACATTAACTCAGTTCACTCAGGATCAGACCAACAACCGGCTCTCTTCTCTTTGAGTCCTTCAGAGGTTTCAGTCTCAGCGTTAAACTTCAAACTGCGGATTCAGACTCTGGTTTGAACTCACAGTCCTGAAACTCTCCCACTTTCAGACCGAAACGTCAGCCGCTGTTGGATGGATTGGATGGATTGTGGTTCAGACCGTCACGTTCCCCTCAGGATGAGCTGTAATAATCCTCTGACTTTTCATGTAGCGCCACCATCAGGCCAACATGCTGCTAGCATTCAATATGTTCTACACTCATTATGCAGATTGGCCCATTTCAAAATTATATATTATATTATTTAATGATTGATGCATTCATGTGTTCATCACTTTAATGCTGCTGCTGGTAAAGGTGTTTTTATTACTTTATGTACTGGTGGGTAGCTCATTAACCTACCCCCAAAAATCATTAATATAATAATAATAATAATAGTTATATTTTGCATATGTAATCTGAATCTGCAAAGTAACTAAAGGTATCAAATAAATATAGTGCTGGAAAACCTACTGACCTTTGAAATAGAGTGGAGTAGAAGTACAAAGTATCATAAAAGGGAAATATTCAAGTAAAATACAAATACCTCAAAGCTGTACTTCAGTGCAGTACTCGAGTAAATGTACTTACATATATACAGAAACACAACGAAGGAAATGTTGATTTGATAAATTGACATGACAGAGTGGAGACCAGACTGCAGCTTTCTCAGGTCACTGTTGTTTGGCCCGAGGACGTTTTCAATTACAACCGTGGATATCGAACACACACACACACACACACACACAGAGTACATCTAATCCTCATCTTCAGGTCTGAGTGTTCAGCTAAGCCACCTGGGCTCATTAGTTCTCTCTCCTCCCTCGCTCCTAATCTCCACTCCTCTTTGTTTCCTCCTCCTCTTCCAGTGTTTTGGGGTGAAACTCTCCTTGAACTGACCGACAGATGAAGATCAGCTCACAGAAAAGTGAAGCTGAGCAGCTGCTTTGGGGAAACACAGGTGAAAGAGCTGCTGCATCTAAATCCAAGTAAATACTCCTTTAATATTTATGATTGGAGACTTCATTTGCATATTCAGCAACCTTAGTGTGCTTTCTTTGTTATACGAGCAAGGTCTTTATTTTCCTTATAATTACTTCAAATATACATTTTTTCCCACCTAAGAAATAATTCAGAAATGACCTGTAAAGTAGCGACAGTCTGCCACAGACTTGTTGATGTTTTTTGAACAATTTCCTGATGAATCCTCCCCAATACACAAAAATCTACTCTAAAGTCAGGGCGTTCTGTTGAAGATGACATTTCTGTGACATTTTAAGTTTTCCTGTTTATTTTCCTCTCAGTTGTTCTGTCTTCAGCAGCTTTCCTAGAACCAAACACAGCCCTGAATACTTAATAATAAGTATTCAGCCCCCCCCCCCCCAGCCATTATTTCCCACTAAAAGCTTTCAGTCCATTAACCTGATTCCACCTGCAAACACACATACAGCAGTTAAGAAACTGGAACAAACCTGTCGTCTTTAATCCAGATTGAACTGACCGAGAGCAGAGCAACGACCGAGGAGGAGGAAAAGAGAAGGAAGGAAGGAAGGAAGGAAGGAAGAGAAGGAAGGAAGGAAGGAAGGATCATAAAAAACAACCTTTCTAAAGTCATATACAGCTAATTATGTGTTTTCTTTATATGTGGCAACTAAAGCATGATCAAACTTATTTATGGTTTAGTTTAGACACATCCAGGTTTGGGGAAGAAGGTGGTCCTGGTTTGATATTGAACCAAAACCACCATCTCTCCTGACCCTTAAAGATCTCCTCCAGACAGGATTTAAGACAAACAAATGCTGAATAACTGAGTTTAATAAAAGTTAAATAACCTGGTTAAACCTTCTTCGAATGACATCTGCTTCCTCACTGATTCTGTAGTTTAGTAGTCTTTATTATGTTGTTTTGTAGACAGCAGTGGTCTGAAGACTTTGGACAGGCAGCTCTCTGGTCCCGGCCTGTGTGTGTTGATGGTGTGATGTTAAATGCATGATCACTTCAACAGGACGCAGGACGTCTTCTGCGTTTGTGACCTGCGGGCTTCAGGTTTCCACATCACACCTGCGAATGTTTCATACTGGACCCTGATTGGCTCCAACCTGGTTTACCTGGTGGCAAAACATCCTGCAGGTACGTCCAGGTGTAAACTGAGCTCAGAGAAACTTTTCAAATGCTCAAACAGGAACAGCAAGAAAACACACGTGTGAGCGGAAGAGGAGTTTTAACCCGACGACGAAACTCCAGATGTCAAAGGTCTGTGCCTCCACCGTCCACCTGACCGCATGATAAATCTTTCCTTCTACAAATAGCAGCCTACAAAAAACACCTGCTGTATTAAATCTAAGATGTTAAACTCCTGCAGGTGAAACAAATCCAGATCCTGACCTGTTTGTTATATAAATTTGTAAAAAGGATAAATCGATGTAATATTATAGATTCATATTCGCTTGGTGACAGCAGCTGTTAGAAAGGTCAAAGTTTTTCCGAAGAAGCATTCCCACGAGCCAAACTCTTCCTGGCCGTGGTGTGATGTCACCGCCCGATCTTTGTGGTATTTTCTCAGACAGATAACACAGATAAGATGTGTGTGTGTATGAATGTGTGTGCGTGAGAGAGACAGTTGTAACTTGTTGAAAAAGGCATGCTGAGACACTGATGGATTAATCAGACCTGAACTGGGAGTTTAAACTGCCTCTGTGTGTGTGTGTGTGTGTGTGTGTGTGTGTGTGTGTGTGTGTTCTGGCATGAAGTCAAACCCTTACATGCTCTTTATCTCATGTTACCTGATTTACCGCAAAACCATCCACACAATGTGAAATGTGACGGCTCACCTGTGAATCTGTGGAGAACTCCTTCCAAAGGAAAAACAAGAGATGAAAGTTAATGCAAATCTTGTTTGTTTGGTTTACTGTCGACTCTAACAGCTTGTTCAGGAGATTTTTTATTTTTTTGTCTGTGGTTCAATGTGTGCTAAAATAAATATCAAAACGAATGTGATAATTAATATTATTTCAGATGAAAAGAAACAGCTGTTTTATGTTTTCCTGTTGTTATATTAAAATTAGAACATGTGCTGAGTCGGCGTGTTTCTGCAAAGCGACATGCTGTCACATTTCATTTAGGGACAAATAAGCAAGAAAATCCATTAAAGGGCTTTTTTCTGCTCCCACAGATGCTTTGTTGGCGAGAAGCGAGTCGAGGTTTTTAGGTAAACAACAGAAAAAACACAGAAAGCAGGGAGGGCTTATTAATTATGGATGCAGAAAACACTGCACTGTGGCGGAAATCAGTGACCCCATTAGCATGAAAACACATGTTGAACAAACGAATGGGCGAAAAAAAGGCAAAGAAACAAAATGTAATAAATAATGAGGTCAAATCAGAAAACAGGGGGAGTCTCTCTGCAGCTGGTGTTTAAGATCACTGAACTAAAACTAAATGTAACCTCTCAGAGCTGTTTTCATTAAATGTGAATTTAAATCAACTTAAATGTTCTCCTGCGGTTCTCTTCAGGAAAACACTAACAACACTGAAGTCAAAGAGGAGCTCTGGAAGGAGAAAACAACTAAACTAATAATAAAGAAGTGTAAACTATGAAGAAACAAGGAGCAGAAGGTGAAGCGGAGCCAACAGTTCAAACTCTCTGGTCTTTATCTATTAGATGCAGTAAGACCGATAAGAGATGTTCCCGCAGACAGGCTAAAGAAGGACGAAATACATAAATAATTCCAAAAGATGTAGAAAATGACCTTAAAAAAACGATTTACTGCTGACGTAGAATCGTGAATGTAGTATACAAATACTACAGTGTCAGTGCAGTAGACTGTAGCCTTGCCTGCACTGATAAATACAGAAGTATATTCATCTACAATTCCCCAACCCTAACCACAGGATCATTATCACAAGCATGACAATTTAGCCATTAAGGACTTCTTTGAACCCAAACGCAGCACTGAGATCCTTTACAAACAATAATGGTTATTTTAAAGTACAAAAGTAAATAAAAGTCCTTCATTCAAAAGTCTACTTGAGTAGAATCACTTAAATACGTAATAAAATACATTAACATTTATTCATCTAGCTGACACTTTTATCCAAAGCGACTTACACTTGCTATATGTGTCAGAGGTCGCACGCCTCTGGAGCAACGAGGGGTTAAGTGTCTTGATCAGGGACACATTGGTGGATGTCACAGTGGGGAGTTGAACCCGGGTCTCTCACACCAAAGGCGTGTGTCTTATCCACTGCTCCATCACCACCCAAAATAAATAATGAAGACGACAAAAGAGTAAATGAAAGCTTCCCTTATTACAGCAGATCTGCCAACATGACATCCAGCTCCTCCTCCTGCAAACTGGTTATTTCAAAAAATAAGTTGTATTTTCAGAAAACTGCAGTAGTACCACTGCAAAGTATTCTGCAACAGTTTTAATGACTGATTAATAATCGATGTAATTTTAAGCATGAATGTAGAAGTCTCAAAGTAACGTCCCTGTTTTTAAATTGTTGGTCGGACAAAACAAAGCAAGGCGAAGACATTTTTCACTGTTTCCTGTCTTTTTCTGGACAAAACGACCGATCGGTTAAACAGGAAACCTGCCAGCAGATTGACTGAAAGGGGAATGAAAACAAAGTGTTGGTTGGAGTCTGATTAGACGCGAGCTCGGTGTCCTGACGGTGTGAACTGATGTTTGCTGAAGGTTCCTCCTCCTTTGTCTCCGCACTGTGTTTGACATCAGCTGTTTTATTAACGGAGCGGCAGGTTTGAAGGATCACATCTGGGGTCCAGACCCTGACAGAGGGTCATGAGTGAGCCATGCTGGTGCAGCTTCACCTAATTCTGCTCCTAGAGATCCAGTCTGGACAAAATGGGACTCATGTTGACCAGAAAACGGAGTTCAGAGACTCGTTACAGAGACCTGCCCCATCAACATCCCGGATCAAGCACTCAGCAGGCGGTCTGTGTTTTACAGAGACGATGCTCGGTGCTCAAAGGCAGTCAGGTGGACTCTGTTTCCAAAGACTGTTTATTGTGAAGATGAAACTTTCACATTATCATCCCGTTGCTGCTGTTTCCAGTGTTCACGGTGTATACCTGTCTGTAAATATGTACACAAATAACTGTATTGTTTTATTTTATGTTACCATGTATTAATATAGGCCTGCATTGGTACCTTGTTGTACTTTGTAAATAATCAGCAGGTGGAGAAAGAAACACACTGAACAGTTCGACGTCTTCAGGCCTTAATTTACCCCAAATAAAGATGTCAGATACACGTGGAGACGTTCAACCTTCAGCACAGTGTGTAATACTTCAGTACATGTCCTGCATTCAATGCAATACATATGTGAAATATTCTTAAAGTAGTAGTAAATAAAAGTACTCTTGTAGTGTTTCACTATTAGATCCTTACAGTATTACTGCTAACACAGCATTCTGTCAGGGTGGAGCTACTTTTAACTAAATACAACAATGTTTTCAAAATATGAGACATCCTGCGGTGTCAGAGCTGCTGTTGTTCTGTTTTATTTCTCAATAAAATAAATTGGGACGGACAAAAACAAAACAAAAGCAGTAAGCTAAAACCCAGCAGGATGTGCTCCTGCATCCGGCTGCATTCTGCAGCAGCCTGCATGCTTTTCTGAGCCACAATTCTCTGTGCAGCCTGAGTTTGAGCAACAGGGTCAAAGTTCAAGGTGGAACGATGTTATGAGGAAGTTGTTGTGCGAATACTGCGTGCAGTAGTACATACAGTACTTTAAAGGGTAGCTGCAGTACAAACTAGAAGTACAAACAAACAGGTTTGGACTCTGTACATCTGTACTACGGTGGCCTGTTGGAGACATTTATCCGCTCAGGCAGTCTGACAAAATATCCTGATTTTATAGAAGATGTGAGGAGAACATGAACTGAGTGGCTGCTTGGGGCCCCATTAACCACCAGGGGGCCCCTGGGAGACAAACAAATACATAGTCCTTTGTTTATTTTCTGTATCATGAATATTTATTTATCGTGAATCACATAGTTATACACGGTTGTACAAAGGCTGTAAGGTTACAAACTATATGTGGAGACGGTGAGAAATCCATGAAACCTCTGTTGACCAGTTAAAACTCTGAACTTGTTTATTTTCCTGTAACTTCACTTTATTTGTCCTGCATCATGTAGAGAGAAGCGGTGTGGAGTTTTCACTCAGTGTCCCACCATGTCAGCAGAAAGAAATCTTTAAATCTGTGAATTATTATTATTGTCAGAGACTTTTAATGAAGAACTGATGGAGTCCCATTAAATGAATTTAAAGCCATGTTGTTAAAATGCCAAGTAGCTGAGAAATGTTACTGCCACACGCGACTCAGCTTAGTCCCTTTCCTTTGTGTGTGATGCTTGTTTGTTTTGACTGTGCTGTATTTCTATTTAAATTGTAAGTGTTGTGCCTCGCAAAAGACATTTCAACCTCAAGGGACTTCCTGGTTAAATAAAGGTTAAATAAATAAAATAAGTAATTAAACTATCATTGTTTTCTGCGGTATTATCTGAATAAACAGTGAAATTCATTTTTACGACCTTGAACTTTTCTCTAATAATATTTTGAGTGATCAGGATTAAAGATTTGTACTTTTGTAAAGAAGAAGCTGTGTTTGTGTTTAGATGCGTGTGGGTGGGGGAGGACAGTTTAATCACACAGCTACAATCAAAGGCTCCACAGCATCTCATCATGTCTGTAGAGGGACACGTTTAAAATGTGAGTTATTTATATTTTCAGTGACTTTTAATGAAGAAGACACAAAAAACAGTTAGGATCAAATCATTTTACTTTACATGTACGTATTACATTTCTTTCCTGCTGTATTCTGTGCAGAAATAGTGAAACACATATTTAAATACTTGCTTGTACCGTTTAGTGATCATGACTAAAGATTTGCACATTTTTATGCATGCATGTGTCTGTTTTCATGCATTTTGGTTGTTGGCAGCTTTATGTAAAAAGATCCACCAGGTCATACAACAGCATAAAGCAGATTATTTATTTTCTCCTCATTATTTGTGCTGCTTTTACATTTGCAAGAACGTGATTTACTTCAATCCAGTGAACTTGTGTTCTTTCTTTGAATGATTTTATTTGCTGATTGGTGAAATGCACAAACTGCTGTAGCCTGTGATTCAAGTTTTTGAGGGTGCGGGAAATTCAGATAAATCAAACTGCTGGAGTGAGACTTGTCAACAAGGCTGAGTGAGAGTGAGAGGGTGAGAGGTGTGGTGAGGGGAGGAGGTGCGTGCTTCTCTACAGAGTCTCGTTGAATCCACCAGGACCCGTCATTCAGCTTCAGCCCTCTCACACTGAAACAGCATCACGGCTGCCGCTGCTCATGGAGACCCGCTCTGCCCTCCACCTCCACAGGAACAACGACTTTGAGGAGTTCCATTAAAAAAATAAATAAAAAGCGGCCGCAGACATGAAGTTTTATGGAGGCGGAGCCGCGCTGCTGCTGCTGCTGCTCGGCCGCTGCTGCTGCACCAGTCCCGGCAGGAGAGGTAGGACTGAGCCCGGGGCGGGAGCTCCGGAGAGGGAGCGGGAGGGAGGGAGCGAGAATCCCGGGGCGAGAGCGTGTCTGTGCGGGAGGGAGCTGCTGCGTGACTCGTGTGTGTTTCAGTAGGAAACTACATCACTGTTGGGACTGAACTTTATATTGTAGCCTACAGGTTTGTTGTGAAAAGTTGTCACTTCAGGAAGTAATATAGATGAACTATGATCAGGTTGGTAAAAATTAATGACCCTTTTAGACACATTCAAAATTCCTAAAATGACAAAAACGTGAATAACTAAAGGATTCAAAACACTTCCTATAAAATATATTATGGGGATATTATAGTGGTAAAATAACTAAAATGATCTTTGAATATAAATGTAGCAGAGCAAATGTTCGCAATTATTATATTTTGGATTATTACTTTCAACCTAAAAGAGCCAAAAAAAGCTCCAATAAAAAGTTATAAAGAACTCACTGCAGAGCACTAAGATAGAGTTTAAGATCATATAGAAGTTATAACCATTAAATAAGAAGTGCATTATAAACTAAAAATAAATTGTGACCACAATTAAGATGATTTTAGGAACATCATAATCGCATATTTTTTATATATATATATATATATATATATATATATATATATATATATATACATACATACATACATACATACATACATATACATACAGCCTAGTCATAATTAACACAATAAAGTGCATTAATGTTACTATAAACCCTCCACTGAGTAGGCATAAATCTGATTAACACTGCCATTATGATTTAATAGGACAAAAACTTTACTTTCATTCCTGTAGTGATATTAGAGTCATAATAACAAACCTCTAAATGCTTTAACAGATTAGATCAATATCACAGGGACAGACTGAAAACACTATTTACTGGACAAACTGTCATTTCATGTAGTGAAAATATGTTGAAAGTGAAACTGAAAAATGAAATCTGTACTCCAATCACAACATTACAGAGGCGTTGCAGGAGAAAAACTACATGTAAACTCATTGCAGACTGAATTATCACCAATAATAGATTCATTTCCTGCTGTTTTCTTTGCATTTGAGCCAAATCCTTTGTCCTCACTGTGAGCTGGGTGACCTGTGTCTCCCAGACTGATGAGCTACAGCAGGACTGCAAATAACAATAAGTTGGATTATTAATGAAACCTTAGGTCTATAAAATAAGTGAGAATACAGTGAAAAGTGCCCGTTAAAGGAGAAAGACACACGTCTTATTATAAGGCCAAAGGAATCGATTATTAAACTAGTTGCTGATTAGATAAATAATCCTCGCAGCTCCAAACCAAAGTGTTGAAGAAAAACAGCCTTGACCTTTGTTTTTACTGTATTTATTTATTATTAGTCATTTTTTCCTGGTGATTGAGAAACATGTTTAATTTAATGATTAAACCAAAATAAAGCACTTTAGCTCCAGAGTGAAATCTCTCAATGAATACTGATTAACATGAAAGGTCCTGATCTCATTCCTGTTCTGCAGAGGATGAACCCTTTAGATTTTAAACATTTCTTTAGCCCCACTGCTGTTTAAAAGAAAAGATAAATCATCGGGATCTGTCACTACGTTATTCAGACTAAATGACAAACTTTTTGTTCTCGAGTGTTTTTTCTTTGGATCATTTCATAGATTCATTTGTTCAAAACAGCCAAATGAAAAGATTAAGTTCAGACACACCCAACAGCAGAAGAGAGGGAGGATGGCTCGCACCTCATTGCAGATATCTTGAAGCATGTGTCCTCCCACTGTCCAATACTCCCGCTGCAAGTATTTATACACTCAGACATCATCAGGTGATATGTTTGTGTGTTGAACCTAAATTAGGGATATTTTTATTATTGTTTCATTATAAATCATCATAAAGTAGTGAAAAACCCTCTCTAAAAGTCTAAATATATAATATCAGACCTCACAGAAGACGAATCAAAACAGAAAATACTAACTTTGGAGAAGCTGGAAGGATTTATGAGTTATTTTCATTAAAGAAAAATTAATCATGTTCGTTTGTGTGGAACGTGTTGCTGAGAGATCGAATCTGAGATAACCGATTGTCTCCTAATCAGATTCTGGCTGCATTGCCAGAAGAAAAAAAAAAATACAAAATTGAAAAACCAGGCTTGCTAAGCATTATGGGAATGAGTGATGAGGTTTGAGAATATCTCCGACCAAGCAGGCCGTTTGGCTGAAATAAGAGTTTTGTCTCCTGAAAGAACCAGAGAATAAATAACTGAATGAATAACGGGAGGAAACGCTGAGCTCAACTCTTCAGACTGATATCTGAGTGTGTGTGTGTTTAAGTGAAAACAGCTGACTGCACTCTCTCTTTGTCTTGGTAACAGTTTATGAGATTATGGGGAGGATTTCATTTTTATGGCTCTGAGTGTGTTTGTGTGACTTTCCTTGTTTGGACAGACTGTTATGTTGTTCTGCGCTCCGTGTATCACTCTGAGCCTCACATCAGACTCCAGGGTTCAGTACCCCCACCAATCTGCTAGCCAGTCAGAGACCAGGACTCGCTGTGGCCGTGATGAACTCAGTTTAGTCTGAGTGTTTTAAAAAAAGACAGCAGAGGTCACTGAGGATGATGCTGAAGAGGTTGAAGAGATCCTTGTGGAGGCTGCAGGCACCCTGGATGATGTTTGTGGAGGTGGTTTCGATCCTTAAGCAGATTCTGGAGGTCCCTGGGCAGGTTGAGGGAGATTGTAGAGGTCCTGAAGTTGGTACCAGAGATCTTTAAGAAGATATATTTGGTCCTCGAGCAAGTTGTACAGTTCCTTGAGGAGGTTCCAGACATTGTGCAGGAGGTCCCAGGAGATTCCAGAGGTGCATGAGGAGGTTCTTTGACTTGATGTTTGTGTATGTGTTGGACAGGTTTTTACCCATAATGCACAGAGTCAGACCCAGAGCTTGTGTTTTTTCAGGTCAAACAACTCTTTAAATAACACATAATCTGCAGGTGATCAGTTCTGACCGGTTAAAGCAGTCTGGCCTCTTCCTGTGTTTGTAGTGATCGGTCATCGATACACTCATGAAATCAGAGTGTGTGTGTTTAGCTGAGCGCCCAGATCAGAGCGGCTGGTTGGTTTCCTGTTTGTTCTTCTGGATGTTACAGCTTTTTAAACCTGAACTTCAGCTTCAGGAAATGATCAAACGCTGATTGTTGTGACTGCAGAGAGACGAGGTTTAAACGGAGAGATTTAACCTTCAGCCTGCCAACAGAAACCTTAATCAAATTCAGTGTGTGTGTGTGTGTGTGTGTGTGTGTCTCAGCCTTGTTCCCATTGAATTTGACTTTTAGGAAAGACCTTGGCAGTGTGTGTGTTTGTCTTTGTGTTTCTTTGGAAGCAGCTAAATGAAACTTCACACCGACAATAATGAAGCCTCGTGGTAACCATGGCGACACGGCTGGCATACTGAGTTGAATCGTATTGGCTGAAAACTACGACAACGACCAGCCAGATTCAGGACAGACTGTGCTCACCAGGCTGCATGGATGGATTATGAGACAACTGGGCACAGACATGTGAAAGGCCTCTCACGCCCAGACCCCCAGACCGCGACACACACTCACTTTGTGGTCGTCTTATTCTTTAGTTTGACATCTCTTTAGACATTTTGGGTCTCTTTGTGAATGTTTAGCATCTTTTTATGGTATTTTTTCCCTCTTTGTAGTATTTTGTGTCAATTTGTTGTCGTTTTGTAATCTGGACATCCCTACTTTCAACTGAGCTCTGTGACTTTCCAGGAAGCTTCATTTTTTCCCCACATGAAAATTTACATTTACTCTTCGGCTTTTAACCAAAGCGACTTATATAATGAGGAACAACATACAAGCATCAATACAGCATGAGATCTACAACTACAATACATACTAGTTAGGAAGTACTATTAAGAGCTAGGGAAAGAAGTGAGAGTTAACAAGAAAGTGCACTCAGCTGTAAGAGGATAGAAGAAGAGCACAGGAAGTGCATGTTAGAGGTTAGATGTGTTAGAGGAAGTGTTCTCTGCAGAGTTTTAATAATAATAATACATTTATTTATAGAGCGCTTTCAATCAAAGTGCTTTACAAAAACAATACAGGAGCTTCTTGAAGTTAGAGAGGGACGCCCCTGCTCTGATGGCGTGTGGTAGCTCGTTCCACCATCGTGGTGTCATAGATGAGAACAGCCGGGACTGGGATTGCTTTGTGTGAAGGGATGGCAGAGCCAGGCGGCGTTCGTTGGAGAAGCGCACTGGTCGAGAAGGAACGTAAACTTGTATTATGGAGTTTATGTAGATGGTGCAGACCCAGTAGTCACTCTGTATGCAGCATTAGTGACTTTGATTCTGGGGGCCACGGGGAGCCAGTGGAGGTCACTGAGTAATGGAGTGACATGAGTCCTTTTGGGCTGATCAAAAACCAGACGCGCTGCTGCGTTCTAAACCATTTGTAAGGGTTTCACCGCACAAGCTGGGAGACCTGCTAGGAGGGCATTGCAATAGTTGAGGTGAGAGATAATCATGGCCTGTACCAGAAGCTGGGTGGCGTACTGAGTGAGGTAGGGCCTGATTTTCCTTATGTTGTATAGAGCAAAGCGGCACGACCGAGAGACAGCAGCAACATGGTCTGTACAGCTGTGTCACTTATCAGAAACCATCATCTTTTAGCTGAGTGTTAATTTACAGACTTACAGAACAGTATGCACACTATGCATCAACAGAAACTGAAACCTTTTCTGCCCATGTCTGATTTTGGTTACTGCACTGAGGTATTACACTTAGATATTTGATATAGAGGAGACTCTCCAGATGCTCAGGAACATCAGCTGGAGACGAGGTCCTGTAACATGTGTACTCTGTCTGAACTTAAATGAGCCACGTCTGTCAACCTGTGGGACAGTAATTAGTAATGAATTAGTTAACAATGTGCAGCATTGTTCCCTGCAGTGGCAGCGAGGGGGAGAGTCAGATGAGCTGCAGGGTTTAAGGATAAGGATGCTGTACAGTTGGTAATGCTCCTTTAGGCACATTTGTTGTGATACTGGGCCATATTAAATAAAACTGACTTTGCTTAGTTGTAGACAGCAGCGGCAGCAGTGCAGCCTGGGGGATTTTCAGTGCTGGAATGTGAAGAATGTCAATAATGGAGCTCAGAAACTGTTAGCAGGATTATACAGGCAGCTCGCTCTACCTGCTCTCTCTCTCTCTCTCTCCGTGCTGTAACGTGAACTCTGTATTTTGAGGCACGAGAATGAGGACGTCTTTGACCTGTGCTTGACTCTTTCATAATAAACTGCTGTCAGTGCTGGGTCAGTCCCCGGAGGTCAACGACTCCTGTCAGCTGTTTTCACACATGTAACCTGCAGCAAATGTCAGGGTTTGTCAGTAATCACACTCAGGGGTGAAAGCGTTTAGCGGGGGGGGATTTATGATCTTTGAATTTCTGCTCTCAAATCACTTCACCTGACCCACCCTTTATTTCACTTTGAGGTCAGAATACAAAAAGTTTTAAAGTAATTAGAAAGTAAAAGGGGAAAAGGTCTGAATAATAATAAGTCCGCTTCAAGAATATGTTGAGATTAAGTGCTTGACTCTTATTTCCTGGTTCTCTGTGTCCTGTGGTGTTCCACAGGGTTCAATCATAGGGCCTCTGTCATTTTTAATTTCATCAAATAAATGTTTATTGGTTGATTACTGATAATGCTGACAAAAAGTCACTTTTGATTTAAAATTGGAACCAAGAAAGATTTGTGTTTTTGAAATGTTTACCGACGCCTTGTTATCTCACTTGAGGCAGCAGAGGCCCTGTGACTAAAGGGTGAAATTTACTGGCATGTTGAGGCAAAAAGCAGAGAGGATATGACAGTGTTGTTGGCAAGACATCAACATGATTCCACCATTAAGAAATTCTCTCTTTCCACAGAGAAAATGAACGGGGAGCGACATCAGGTGTGATGAGGATTAGGATATGTGGGTTGCATTGGTTGATTGACAATTGTATTGTTACAGAGCCTCCCTACAGCTAAAGCCAGCGTGTGTGAAAGCAACGTTAGCTAGCTGGGCTAAATTAGCTTAGCACTTCTGACAAAGTAACAGAGCAAAATCCACTCAAAACTAAGAATGACAAAACACCAGTTACCAAAACTAAAGGCTGTAACTCACAGATGAACTCCAACCTGATCTCTCTCCCTCTGATATTTTAAATTGAAAGCGGATCATGATCTTTGAAATGACAGCCTTTCACCAGTCTGCTTTTATAAACTATAGTATACATCTTTTTTCTCTGATGAGGTGACACAAGCATTTAAAAAACAGCTTCAGCTCATTTCTTGCTTTAGGTATGTGATTAACTGTTGGAGGACAGTTATCTTTTAAAGAGTATGTTATGACTGCACAACCCTGATAGTGTGAACTGCCTGAACTGTCGTTACAAGAGAAATTTGCAGTGTTTTGCTGGAACCAATAAGCAGCGGCTGTCAACTGAACATGATGTCCCATTACTAAATGTCAATTTTAGTTTACACAGAAGCGTTAACGGCACTCTTGTGAAAGAAATATGTTGACTTAAGAATTGTTGTTCCTGTAAAGTGACTTGTAACAGCCTGCAGAGCTGTCACGTCCAAGCAGTCCATTTTTTGGTGGCAATTTCTCACGGTAGTATAGCCAACACGCTGTGTAGGAAGATGACAGCCCCAGTTTCAATCTCGCCTGTGATTGGTTGTCTGTTTTTCCAGCTGGTGAACAAGATCCAAGGCAGGACCAGTTTGAATACAATGTGAAATTTGGGCAATGATTCAGTTTTTTAGAGTACACAATCAAAATAAAGCTTTTCTTTAGAAAGAGGGCTTTTTCTGCCCTGAGCAGTGTCTGCAGGATGCCGAGCTTCCTGCCAGGCTGCAGACAAGCTCCAATAAATCAGCTGGAAAGTTTTGTTTCACGTTACCGTCGATGTTCAGCTTAAAAGTAACAGTCATGTTTGAGGTTGGAGTCTGCCAGTCATAGCCTGAAAAGAAACTCAATCCTTCAGTTTATATCAGTTTTTAACAACTCAGAGTAATATTCTTCATCTGCATCAGACGGGGGGGGGGGGGGGGGCGTGTCCTCAGTCTGTCACCAGTACTTACTGTGAAAGTGTTAAAAAACAACAGAAGTTGTTCAGTCCTTGGAATTTTCCTTGAACGGCAACAAAGTGAGAGCGAAGCAGCTTCAGTGTGACAGACAAGCAGAGTCTCGCTCTGACCTGCATACACTGCTGCAGGCAGGACACACACACACACACACACACACACACACACACACACACGCTGCAGATTTCGTGATTGGTTTTTGATTGGGAATATGTTTGTTCAGGATTTTCCATTCAGCTTTTCTTCAGAAAGGATCGTGTGTCTGTTCACAACTGAGCGGGAAGCAAAAGACGTGTTTGCATTCAGACAAACCACATGTGAGAGCTTTTTATTCATGCAACTGAACTGAAGACCAGAACAAAGCAGGCAGAAGCCGCCTGACTGAACCAGTGAAAGGTTGAGAAACTACAAATGGAAATCACACATCTCTGGTTTCAATTATGTTCATCCTGCAGAGGCGTCTTTTCATAGATCCACTGAATCTCATCCATTGCTGTAATATTTAATGACTGTAGTATTGGTGTTTATTAGTGTGTTCACTTCCATATTTTCCTCCTTCCCTTGGTTCCTGTTGGGGTTTCCATCTCTTCCTGTCCTCTGCGTCTTCCTCTGCCGCACCAACCACCTGCCCGGCAGCTCCATCTTCAGCCTCTTCCTCCTGATGTACCCAGCGTCTCTCCTCCGCACATGTCCGAACCATCTCCATCTCGCCTCTCTGGCTGTCCCTCCAGTTAAACTCATTCCTAAGCCTGTCCGTTCTCGTCACTCCCAAAGAAAACTTTAGCATCTTTAACTGCGCCACCGCCTTCAAACCAAACAGCATAACTGGTTTCACCCAGGAGACTGGAGTTTGTTTCCCCTGTGAAACAACAAGTCAACATTTATTATTATTAGTGATGTAGCGTAACTTAACTTACATAATTAATGTCCCGTATAAGTAAAGTAGTTTATCTTTTCCTAAATCTAACCAAATCTTGACATATTCACAAATTTTTTAAAGTTTTATTAAGTCTAACCGGACGTTGCATATTTATTCTTGCTAACTTGAGCATGGAGCCCTACATGTCCAGAAACGACGGTAAAGGGTAGCCGGGGCGTTAACAAGTGACGCCAAAGGGGTCTTGACAAAATATGTGACTCCCTGGAATGAGAACGTGTTGGGTCTCACTAGCATCTTGAAAACCTTCCCATTCACTCTTGCTGTCGCTAATCACTCCCGACACTCTTCTCCACTGACTCCACAGATGCTCACTCAGATTATATAGACTATAGACTTATTTAATTTAAACTGCTGCATCCTGATCCCACAGCTTCATGAAGAGGTTATGTTGTTTCTACTTCAGCTGCTTCCTGAAATGTAACTACACATCAGGGCCTGGTGGCTGCAGAGACACTACGTGAGACAACAAGAACTGTGATTGGTCAGCTTGTGTTTCTGATGCTGGTAGAGGTTGTTGAGAGTGAGGACAACGTTGCACCTGTAGTAACTGATGTTTCTGTCCGCTTGTTTTGAGCAGAAACAAGCTGCGAACGCAACACTCACACACCATCAGCTTCTAAATTGATGAACTTGTCAGCAAACAGTTACTTATTTTCTCCTTCAGCAGCTCCAGATCAACATGAGGGTTCATGTGGAGTCGTGTTAGTGTCACCTGATGAACCTGAGTCCAGGATTCTGTCTCTTTTAATGTGATTTAATGTGAAAACAGAGAAACTGAAATGTGATTTTCTCAGAGGAGCTCAAACATGCTGAGCGTGTGTTCAGCAGGACGAGCGTTTCTCAGCCGGTTGAGACATTCCTGAAGTATGTGTGTGTGCGGAGAGACAAGGCCACTGTGTTCCTTTCATGGCATTCAGCAGAGCAACATTATGTCTGTCTCATTCACAGTCCACAAACCGTTCTGTGCAGAACCAGGTCCAGGTCTGTTTACAGGTTGAGATCAGATTAAAATCAGAGTTTAGTGTTCAGAGAGCCTCTTGTGCGTCTGTCACATCATGTTTTCTGCCCCCGTTACATAAATCAATAAAAACACTTAACCACAGCTTAAAATCTGACGATTTATTGAGCGTTTTCAAAGTACGGCAGAGCGGGCCGATCAAAAACCCTCATTGATTTTGTCGAGTGAAGCTGAATTTCAGCTGTGTGCTGGAGCTGCAGGCAAGGTGACTGCTGGCCAGACACTGAATCCATACATTTCCATTTCACAGTTTTAATCACAAACTGATTGATCTTTTTATGGTTTTGAGCCGTTGAATCACAACAGTTTTCTTTATAGTTTTCACTTGAGCAGCAAATCAGTCATCTCTTGGATCAAAATGTGGAATGAAAACCACCCTTTAATTTTTAGAGGCACCTTTGTGCAAAAGTGCAAAACAAAGTACTTCATATAATAACATCAAGAGAGGAAGATATCGAGAACATAAATAATAAAAAACAATCACATCATTGATCCCACAACAAACCGTAACAATGAGGGTTGGGTTCAGACAGCTGGGTTTATTTTGGCAACACACCCGACACGCTTATTGAATCTTTCATTTCTCTTTGTTATTAGCGAACAGAATGTACAAAACATTCAAGAGGAAGTCTTCTCATTTATTATCAGCGCTGACTGTTGCTTTCACTATTAAAAATGACGAACAGTGAACGGCTACATCATAGATAATTAATGTTAATTATTAGAGCAATTTGCCAAAAGGCCAAACTGTTTTCCTGTAAATGTTCTCCCTGCAGGATGGTTTCTGCGGTCAAGGTTCTGCTCCAGGTTTCTACCTGCTGTTTTTTCCTGCCTGAGCTCGCTCACGGTGAAAATTGTTAATGTTATTAAGAAGAGTATGGTCTAGACCTGCTCTATGAAAAGTGCAATAAGATTACTTCTGTTAAGAATTGGCACCTTCTCTTTTTAAGAGAATGAAGGAATTACGTTGTGTGGAGGAAGTTCTCAGATCCTTTACTGAAATAAAAGTACTAATACTACGCTGTAAAAATACTACAAGTAAAAGTCCAGCACTGAAAATGTACTTAAAGTATTAAAGCAGTAAAATGTCCCTGTGACAGTTGAATTATATATTCTATCATCGAGGCACTTCACATGAAACATCTTATACAATAAATAAAATATGAAAGAATGCATAAAGTCTGAATTTAAAATAGTCAGAAGACTTCTGGAAGTTTATTCCAGTTTTTTGCTGAGTAGTAGCTAAAAGCTGCTTCTCCATGCTGTGTGTTGAGTCTGGGGACGGTCAACAGTCTGGCCCCTGATGACCTGAGGGGTCTACAGGGTTCATAACACATCAGTGAGGTATTTTGGTCCTAAACTATTTAGTGGTTTAAAAGTGAGCAGCAGTATTTTTAAATCAATTATCTGACACACCGGGAACGAGTGCAGAGATTATTATTCCTCCTCATTAATGTAAAGCAGGATGTTGTTGAGCTGCAGCTCATTCTGAACTGTTTAGTGTCAGACGGCAGCTGATGATTCTTTTCATTCTGGATCAATCTGCTGATTATTTCCTCCTCCTGGTTTGTAAAGATTCTGCCGTCACAGTTACCCAAAGTGACACCTACACTGTGCTTGTTGTGTCCAAAGCTCAACGTTCCTCACAAACATCACAGTTATTACAATCGTCCAGAGGAGAAGCAGCAGATCTTCATGAGAGAAGCTGAAAAATGTCGTCAACCATCCAAATAGTTGCAGATTAATTTTCTGTACTTTATGTATACACTTTTGGGAAGTTTCATTTGTGAAAACACAGATTAAATCAACATTTCATGTCTTCTAGTTGGAGCTGCAGGTCGTCCACATTAATCAGACTGTTTCTGCTTTTGTAGTTTTAATTATTTAGAACTTTACTGACACATGTTGAAAGGATAAACAGGTTCAGTGAGAGTCAAACATATTTAGATTTGAGAAAATGTAATTGAATCACAACTCTAGTTACTCCCGATAGAATAACGGTTATTTGCTTCCAAATATAAAATTTTGGGACTTTGAGCATCAAACGAAACGCCCTGACAGCTGATTCTCTAAGATTGAGCAAAGCGACCACAGTTAAAGGTTTTTGGCTCGGTGTTTTTGTTTCTCTGCGTCTCTCAGAGAAGAACAGCAATCTGTGCGGCTGAAGGTCGCGGGCAGGAACGCTCTCCATCTTCTCCTCTATTTCTTCTGCTCTCCTCTTTGATCTTTAATGAAGACTGATTCTGTCCTGCTGCTCTGAAGGAGCCGCCGCCTCGCTGTCAACACGCTGACTTCACTCTGTTTGTCTCTACTTTCATTTAGAGTTTTTTTCTTTGCTCTCAGGGGGATTAGCTGCTTCAATGAAGGTCACATAAATAAAGATGGCAAGAAGACAAAGAGAGAAAAGCTGTGGAGGACAGAGAGAAAGGGAGAATTCACAGGGTTTCTGTTCAGATGTTCAGAACAGCTTCTAAACTGAGGCATCAAATCATACTAACGTCACGCACCGTGTTCAGGTGAGGACAGTTTCAGACTCCGTACTGACTCCAGACTGGTTTTGAGTTTGAGTATGTTCACAGTAGAAATGTGACAAAGTTAAGTAGTGCTAAATCCACTCGAAGTCTGGACATTTATTATATGGACATCTTTGTCCCATAATGAAATCCACAAAGGAAACAGAGGATACGTACACATTTATCCACATATTCACCAACAAAACAATCCGACTACAAAGAGCATTTAAAACTGCATCAAATTAAAGCATGACAGGATAAAACAACAATAGATGTCCAAATAAGTCAACATCAGAATGTAGCTTTGCCTGCATTCATTATTGAACTGACCTTCACAGTTTGATGTTCAGATATTATTTAAAACATGACTACAAATGTTCTGTAACTTTACCCACGTGGTTATTAATGTAACTGTGACGGTAAGAGACCCCAATCTTTAACTAAGTAGTTATCTGAACCCAATTCATGCTGATTCCCTAAAACTAAGCAAGATGTTTTTGTGCCTAAACCTAACCGGACTGAAGATCAGACATTCAGACCAGAATTACTCTTGTTGAGCTGACAAATCGATGTCCTGATCCTGGTGATCGGTGTTTCACATTGTGGATGGAAAACAACTGGTTTTTTTGTTTTGTTTGGAGGATTTGTTGATCTCAGGTTAGGGTTAGCCTGGGGTTACCATCCTTCAGGATGCTGATTGGACGACTCAGGCTGTCAACAAGTGGGCAAACTGCCGAGAAACAACATGTTGACGGACTGACTGTTATTATGGTGAAACACTGACTGTGGTGTTTAAGAGCAGTCAGCAGCTCCCCACTCATTACAGCTAATTCAGCGCGCACACACACACACACACACACACACACGCCTCAGTGAGCACATGACATTCCTCTCAGATGGAGTCCTGATTGTTCCAGAGAGGACGAAGTGGCGACAGTGTGTGGGCTGTGCAGGTACAGGTTTGAGCCTTATCTCTTCCTCCATCTCTCGCAAGTTGTGAAACTGATAAATTCCTTCCATAGTTTGATTATAGAAACATCTATTCTATCCAATTCAAATTTAACTTATTTAGCGAAGACGTCGGATGGTAGAAACCTCAAGCAGGATCTCGGCTCGGTAGCCCAACATATAGAGATGTAATATAACAGACAACAAATATCAATCCAAAGGAATCACAGTAATAATATTATTATAATTATAATAATGATAGCAATAACAATAATTATAGGACTATAATTGTAATAATTAGAGCACTAGGCGGCTCCCACTCTATGTCCCCCAGCAGTCTAGGCCTATAGCAGCATAACTAAGGGATGGTTCAGGACTCACCTGAGCCAGCCCTAACTATAAGCTTTATCAAAGAGGAAAGTCTTAAGCCTACTCTTAAATGTGGAGATGGTGTCTGCCTCCTGAACCCAAACTGGAACCTGGTTCCACAGGAGAGGAGCTTGATAGCTGAACACTCTGGCTCCTAGTCTACTTTTGGAGACTCTAGGAACCACAAGTAACCCTGCATTCTGGGAGCGCAGCTGGTGGGGTAGTAAGGTACTATGAGCTCTTTAAGATAAGATGGTGCCTGACCATTAAGAGCTTTGTAGGTAAGAAGAATGATTTTAAATTCTATTCTGGATTTTACTGGAAGCCAATGCAGAGAAGCTAAAACAGGAGAAATGTGATCTCTTTTCCTGGTTCCTGTCAGAACACGTGCTGCAGCATTCTGGATCAGCTGAAGAGTCTTAATGGACTTTTTCGAGCAGCCTGATAATAAGGAATTGCAGTAATCCAGCCTAGAAGTAACAAATGCATGGACTAGTTTTTCTGCATCATTTTTAGACAGGATGTTCCTGATTTTCGCAATATTACGTAGGTGAAAAAAGACGGTTGAGCTAGTGGTTTTCCAAAGTCAGTAGCCACACAGCATTCTCAGTAGCCACATTTTTGTTGGTGGGAAATTACGTTTTCTACGATTAAAGTTGACTATGGCGTGCTAAAATGTACTAATATTATGATTAGCTCTGACAAGGTTTTGTGTAAAGCTCTGCTTTGAAAACATGTGCACATTAAAAGAGTAGCTTCTTATTGTACTTGATCAAAGTGCTGCACGTCCTCAGAGCTGGGACTGGATTTATGTTTACCATCATGTAGCTCTGAGTAGCTCTGAGTAGCTCTGCAGTAGCTCTGAGTAGCTCTGAGTAGCTCTGCAGTAGCTCTGCAGTAGCACGGCATGACAACTTTTAACTAAAACACAGAACTCTGGAAAGATAGCTGATATGACGATATGATGTGATATGATTTTTAAATACCAGCATGTCCCTTAATCATCAAGATATCTGATTTACAGCATTTAACGGCACTTTCCTCCTGCCTTTTCTCTTTCTCTGCTGTTCATTTTTTCTCCACACTGCTCGGCCACACACACACTCCCGCACTGACTGAACTTTGTGTGCGTGCTACCAGTCGCGTGTGATGACAGAGATCATACCATCAGGTTAAAAGCAGGCGGGAGGCCAACGGTCTACAGGTCTATTGGAATGTAGCTGCCCTGTGACAGATTACACTTTTATATTCTCTTTGATAAAAGTCTGGATGTCATGTTTGGCGGGCGCACCCTCACATTTGGCAGGTTGGCGGCCATTAATGTCAAGCCCTGCTGGCTACAGTGCTGAAAAGATGTTTGCTTTAATTTTCAACTTTCAGTGTCATACCATGGAGCTAACCTTCTTTGTTTTACAAGCTTTTTTTTAGAGGGACAAAAGCCTCCAGAACTAGCAACAAGATGATCGTTTTGGGAAGGACTAAAATTAGCTCCAGGGCCATCAGATACATCCAGTGTGGGAATATTTGCCTAATGGTGCGTAGTCCAGTAATAGGAATTCAAAAATCTGATACAAATGTATTCTGTGGAAAACCTATTTAATGCTGTTTCATGCCAGAACAAAGTTGAGGGTGTATCAAAACACTGAGTCAGATTTTTGACACTCTGACAGAAGCCAACTGAATTCAATAATGACATAGGCTTTTCACCAACAGACATTATTACACAAACCAAAGCCGGTACCTTGCTGCAGATCAGCCAGGCCAGACCAGCTGACCATCCTGCCTGTTTGACTGTGTGTTCCTTACCCGTTTAAAAACACAATGGCTTGAGGCACAATTGAAAATTTTATCTATTTTAGTGAATGGAAGGAGGCAATATTGTCACCCAGATGACAACAGTCCAAATGAAGAGGAAAGATGTTCCTCTTGTCAATCACAATATTTTCCGCCTTACTCATCATTCTTTCCCCCGTAGATGCCTCTCATACCTGGTTACTTAATCCCTCATACTGGCTGTTGTTACCGTTTTTCTAAGAGACTTTTTCTGTGCCTCAGTAGCCTTTTCAAACCAGCCGATGACGCAGAAGGGGAAAACACTTTAACAAAATGAAACCAACTAAAGAGTTTTGATCACTTCCCTCACAGGAAGAGAATTAATACCTTTTATAAATATTGCTGTATTCAATAAAGTGACTCATGCATCACCTTGTTGCTGCTGTCTGAGCTATTTAGCTCTAGAATGTGCACAAGTAACTTTCCAGCACCCGCCTCAAAGGTGGCCTAATAGTTCTCTTTTCTCTCCACTTGTTGCTGTCACTCACAATATCTTTAAAAAGCAATTATCGTGAGCAGCAGGAACTTTTCCTGATAATAGTAATATCATTTATACAGAACCTGTCAGAAACAAACCTACAATGTGCTTTACAGGAAAAGCAATCATGTTTATAATATCCAAAACAGAAAGGTCAAACAAGCTTTCTCTAGACTTCCTGAATAAATAAAGTTTATAACCTATCTCAGCAAGGCAGGACACATCTGTGGCACCACTTGTACAGTTGCAAATCATGTGTATAGCAATGAAATATTATGTGTCAAAGCTGATTTGTCGCAGCGGTAACATGTATAAAGTAAATAAAGGGGGACCCAGAATAGGCCCCTTGGGACCCCACAAAAGAGAGAAGCATGAAAGAGGACCTGTTGGACATCTAAGAGAAGAACCAATCCAGAGCTATCATATTATGTAAAGTGTCCCGCAGTATTTAGTCTGTGCTGATGTGTTGTGCCACAGTTAGAGACCACCTCTCCGGTATGAACTACATACTGGGGCTCCCAATTAAGGACTTACATAGTCGAATCAGAATTGTCAAGGATTTACGTGTGTGGTGTAACTCTTAAATCTTGAGATGCTGCAGTCTCTGTTCAGTAGTCACTGTAACGTACACTGGACATTTCCAGATAAACTGAGGCTTATTATCGACCCTTTTCCCTGTGTTCTGCTCGCCTGCCATTCACCGGTCTGGTGCAGAGTCGTGTCCGCCGACTCGCTGAGAACTGCATGCAGGTCTATTCCAAGTACTGTTTTAAAATGATATAATGTTCTTTGTGTGGTTCAGCAATGGTGATAAATGATTTACGCACAACACCGGCGCCGCTGGGGCTCCGTCTCCCTACCTCTGGTACCATACGCACTCACACCCTACGCCCACACATGTGCACTGAGGCCTTAAGGGTTAGAGTGACAATTTTGGATTTATTCACATATTTTAAAACGATTTATTAAAAGCTTCTTTCTTTTTACATGATTATATGTTGAAATATATAATATAGTAGGCTGTATTTTAACTTACTGTGAAGAAACCAGTAGTTCTTTGTAAAATCAGACGTTGAACACAAAATCTTACAGAACAGCTCTGCAAAGATCCTACTGTGCGATCAGGTGCGTTTGCACTGACTTAACGTGATGCATGCTGGACTTGAAATAAAGCATGCTGTTTAGAAATTGTGATCGACTTTTGCCAGCGTTACAAAATGACACATACCCACCTTTTCTCTCCTGGCATTTGCATTTCAAGAAAAATGGCGTGAGACCTGACGTAGCTCACAGTAAGGTCACGCAGTGACGCCTCATCTCACATTTGCCTATCAAGTCGGCGAAAGTCAGTCACAGTCATCTGGAACGCACCTATTGGGAGTCAAATCAGGCTCCTCCTATTGAATCATTGAATCGTAGATGTCAGCACTACAACTTACTGAGTTCAAATACGGTTTTAGATCACAGCAGCACTTAAAAAGTGTTGCGTTGACATGAGCGATGACTCTGTGCTGCTCTGTAAACAAGCCGACTCCTTTTTTAACTATGATTGTGGAGGAAAGACGGCCAAAGGGTCGTTATGTCAGGCACCCCTGGGATTTGAAGTGTGGCCCCTATGACACAATATGTTCATGTATTTATTGTTAATAGGTGGAGTGGGGACATGACAGTAGAACAGATTAGATTTGAAAGCCAAATAACATTTGCAAACTTTGACAGCAGAGTGTCTGACTCTAAACATAACAGCTGGTTGGTTGGCCGAGTGTATTTTAAAGAGACTCACAGATGAAGCAGAAGTCCAACGTTTATTATGTATTAGTCATTTCTTTGTCTTCATATGTTTGTGTCTGTGGTGTGAGCTCTACAGAGACCAAAATGATTAAATATTCCAACAGAATTGAACAGCATGGCTAAGGTCAAGAAGAACAAAGAGAGGAAGGCAGCATATGTAGCTGCTCGCTCATTAAGGAGAAGCGATCACACCTGAGGTGGGCGGTTCCTTTGTGTCGTCCGCCCTGCCTCAGGTGTGATCATGTGACCTCTAAATGGGGACTTCTGACAGCAGAAACAGCTGTAGATTCCTTTCCACGTACTGTCACTTCACCAGGATGAAAACGTTGTGTGTTCCTGAGTGCATGTTTGTCAAACCTTGAATAAAGGTCAACCCTCAACTCAGATAACACACTCTCAGTCAGAAGCGTAGCTATTTGTTGAACTACTGATGAATGAAGTGACTAAAAATACCCTTTTTAAAGTCACAAACTCAGCTCTCTCTTTTTATTGGAATTATATTGTTGGATTGCATTAAGCTAAAAGTGCAGAAAACACATAATTTACAAAACACCATGAAATCTCATGAAGGCTTTTAAATGTTTAAATTATTGGACGGCTTTTTTGTTTATTGGACCAATTTAAAATGATCAAGCCTTTCAGGTAGCTTTTTTATAATAGGATCCACTAATTCATACATGAATCATCCGTTTAAAATCCCAATAAAACACTGCTAAGCTTAAATTTATCAAGTTGGATGATAACCATTTGAAAGAGCTAAATGAATGTACAGCAGGGGTGAAAATTAACTTTGTGGCTCACTTGCCATGGTGGCTGGCAGATGAAAAAAATCCACCGGCCAAAATAAATTGTCTCTTGTGTCACATATACATTTGTTTCTGTCATTTTAATTGAGATAATAAGGTGTTATGTCAATTACAAACTGAAACTGAAATTATATTATTGCTACTAAATGTACTTAAACGCGGACAGCTGCGGACTTCTTCTGTTTATACTACCTTCAACAGTCAGCTTGGCGGACACGTTCCACACATGCGCAGTAGATCTGTTGTTGCCCTGGTAGCGCTAGCCGTCGCCGCCGCAGACGTCCGCGCAGACCCTACGCGGACCCACTCTGATGACAATATTTTCGTGCAACACACAACCAGCAAGAACGCCGGTCTGCTGCTAATTACCGTGAAATAGAAATTTTGTGCCGAATATATTAACCCGCCAATGTTGCGGGTAGCCTTCCAACATTTGGCCGCCAAACGGAAAATCCACCCGCATATGGCGGGTGGCGGGTGTTAATTCCATCCCTGATGTACAGCTTTATATAGTTTAGAGTATATGGAGTTGGTGACCCCTGACGCCCTAACCAACTGAAATACCTTCATGTATTATGATCGATTAATTTATCCATTAAAGAACCCTTTAAAATCCAATTCAAAATTACAGAGACTCTACGGTCAACTAAACCCAGCAGATTACAGGATAGCTTGGTGACTAGCTTGTTAGCTAACAAGACACAACATGTAAGTCTGACAGACTGACTTAGTGATGTAGCTAAGCTAGCAGTTTCCCCCTGCTTCCAGTCTTTGTGCTAAGCTAGGCTAACCAAGTCCTGGAGCTGTCTCTGTCCTGAGAGATGAAAGAGATAAAAAACTGTTGAACTGTGCCTTTAAACATGAAGCAAGAGAGAGAGAGAGGTAGACGACCTGTTGAGGGTGATACATCAAACAGCTACATCCTGAAAGTCGGAACAGTTTGTCTAATCAAACACACACACACACGCCCAGTGTTCCAGCTGATGGTTTAACAAGAACGGACAATTTGCAAATTTTACATTTCAGAACAACAAAACCAAACAATGACGCCAGCAGCAAAGATTTACTGTTCTGTTAGTTTGGCTGAGTCAGCAGGAACACGGAGGCAGAGGAAAAACAGATAAAGAGGTTTTTGAAAGATCCAGTTTCTTCATGTTGGTCCTCCGTCGTTCTCGCTCTCTGATTCATTTGTGGTTTGTCTCTCTGAGCCGTAACAGGGTGGTGTAAGCATCGTCGACATGCGTGTGCACGAACCACAATGAAACAGCTACTTTAGGTCAAATTCAAGTTGCCAGCCTGATGTCTCCTCTTCCTCTGAGCCGTACAGCTCCATTGTTAAACTATTTAAATCCATCAGTGAGCCTCTCAGCTACACTGGCTGACATGTTCCTTCATCACCATGAACTGTAGTTTATTCTGACTCAGTCCCACCCACACCGTCCTGCTGCCCCAGATACTCACTAGAGTACCACATGTGGACTCAGTCATTCATTCATCACCATTTCCTCCTGTTTGTTTTAATAGAAACTACAGCGAGGAGCTGTTTGAGGAAATTACTGAGCCTTTTTAAAAGTGTGTGTGAAGTGTGTTTAAAGATTTACATCTTCTGCAGAAACCAATGGGGCTGGAGCTGAGAGCCACAGACGGGAAGTCAGACTAACGCGTCGGTTTGAGTCTAAAGATGAGATTTATTGACTGGAAATGATGAATATAACCTTCTGTGGACTGTAACATCTCAACTCATCTCTTGCTGCTGTTTGCAGCTGATACAACATGTTGTAGTTTGGATAGCAGCAGTATGAGAAAGCTAATATTGAGATGACTAAGATACTAATAAAGATACTAGTCCCAGTAACGGGTTAGCATTCATGTCGGCTTGGTCTCTGTCTGCTTGTTAGATGAAGGGCCGTTATCAGTTTGGTCTCTGAAGTTGACAGACTGGTCCAGGATCTGTCTGTCCTCTTGACAGACTAGCTCGAGCTTCAGGTGTTCATGCAAAAGTTGTCTTCTTCATATGTAAATGGTTCTTAGCTGTCTTGCTAATGAAAAATACTTGTGTTACCTGAATGTCCCCTGCTTTGTTTTTACTGTCCAGACACCAAAATCCAGTTGAGAGACCGGTCAGACTCACCTTACTCTGCAGCAGTTATTACTCACAGTAATAAACAAACAGGCTGAACTACTTTATCGCTGTTTCCACTAACTATGGTTTTCAGTTAAGATATGAATTTATACAGTTTTTTGTAGGTGATGTTGTGCAAAACAGACTCCAGAACTGAATCAGTCAAAAATAAGATAAAAGTAAAATTCTCTTTGCAGTGAAGATACAAATACAAACTTATCAAAATATCTATAAAAGGAAATTGTTTTATGCAGAGGATTACATAGAATTATATTAAGGAACTCAATTATTAAGTTATTTGCTCAATTTGTTTAAATGTTTTTGTTGTTACTTCTTTGTTCATCTTGCTAAAGTTTAGTTTAGTAGTTAAAGTTTAATTTTCCCTCCTTTTGTTTGTCCCAGACTCATCCAACCAATCACAAGAACCCAGGAAGCAGTGATGCAATAACAAAAGAGATTTTAGAAAATGAAAAACTGGATACAGAAGTAGTTTAAGAAATTAACATTTTAAGACAACAGATGTTGTGTCTATACCTGTAAAGTCTACAGGTGAATCTTGTCAGCTGCCAACAAAACCCACAGCTGATCTTTATCAGAAAAATGCTCTCTATAGGTTGTAAGTGTCTGTAACTATCCTGCTGCTGAGGAAACGGGGAAGCCGTTTGTGCACATAAACATCTGTCTTCTGCAGGATGAAAGATGGAAAATGCTCTTCCACATTATCTCTGGCCTGTGTAGGAAAATATGTGCATACTTCACACTCACACACACCTTTCCTGTGCAGCGTGCCATATAACAGGTGTGGACGTTGTCCAAGAAACAATCTGACAGATCAGACCTGTTCCTAAACAAACATCTGTGTGTGTGTGTGTGTGTGTGTGTGTGTGTGTGTGTGTGTGTGTGTGTGTGTGTGTGTGTGTGTGTGTGTGTTCGTCCTTATGTAAGTTGAACATGAGAAGTCATCACTCAGCGTCTCTTTTCTTTCATACTAACGCTCACAGATAAAGGCTTATTCATTTGTATTTATTAGTACTATCATTAGTAATACTGTAGTTAGGGTCGTTGCAGTAGTACTATACTGTACTACTATACTTTAACCCCTGTATTTGTCAGTAAGCAGCGTATATGGAGCTGCAGCGGTCGCTGTCACACACACAACTCACAGAGGACTTTAAAAACGTACTCCTCCATTGTCCACAGCAAATAAACATCCATAATATCCTCTCAAAATAACACGTGTCTATCGAAGAACAAAAATTAAGACAAAGCAATTGTCTCAGTGTTGCCCGAGCCCCTGATCATCAACAAAACATGTGACTGAAACAGGAAGTGAACAGCGGTCTCAAACAGACAGGCATCATTAGTTTCTTTTAACCGGAGCCACGTTGGTATTACTAGAAACATGACAGTGAAGTAGTCATTTCAACCTAAACCATGAGAAGTGCCTAAACCTAACTCAGCCTTAACCACAGCGCTGTCACGTCATCTGACGGAGGGCGCGGACAAACCACAGACTTTCTCATTTAATCCGGAGGACTTTGTCTGTTAAGCTGATGTTTGATGTAACAACACTGTTGTGAAGAGAGGAAGAAGAGATGAAGATGCGGTGGGAGGATGGATGAGTCAGGGAGCTGAGGGAACAGGAGAGAAAAAAGGAAGGAAGGAAGGAAGAAAGGAAGAGACCACAGGGAGAGATGAGTGGAAGGAGGCCAAGAGAAAGGAAGAAAGGAAGGAACTTTGTGAATATCGTGTGTTTCAGTTCAACTTACAATGCTCGTTATATATATTTACATTATAACATCAAACATTTATAACTTTTATTATGAAAAGATAGAGAGAATGAGGATGTGTGATGAAATGCTTCATGGGGTGTGTGTGTGTGTATCCAGATGTGGGCCGCGCCCCCTGAGGCTCTGGCCAATGGGCTGGCTTCAAAGTGAGCCATCAGCCAATCAGAGGAAGGCAGAGAGCAGTGCAGGCTGCAGCTGTGTTGTCTTTGTGACATCACAGCAGGGAGCAAGCCACTAGGAACGCAGCCAGATAAACACAGAGAGACGAGAAACAAGTTCAGACCAAAGTCATCGTCGTTCATCATCTAATTCTCTACATTTCTAACTAGTTTTCTGGTGTAAAACGAGTGTTTTTGATTCTCCTCAGACTCTTGAAAAGCTGTTGTCCTCGACAAATCTGTGACTGATATTGTTTTTAACTCTAATTTCCTGCTGAATCAGATCAGGTGTGGAGGAAACCTGATCTGATGTTTCTCCGTTTTAAAAGCCTCAAAGGGGAACGTGTTATTTCCTCGTTCCAAACAAACAGTTTCCTGTGAAATTCTACTAGTCACTCTTTGGTCTTTAAATTTAATTCTTCGGAGGTTCTGCAGGAAGTTGTTCCCAGACAAACGGAGCCTGTAGGGTTTCATTCCACACTCAGAGATCATTGACGTGTCAGCTGTGTCCTGCAGCTGCTGCTAAACTTGTTCTTCTTCGGTGTCACGCCCTCCTGCTCCACCCCTACAAGTTTCTTTAAAATCCTCTGCCTCACGCAATTAGCTCTTATCTGGAAACATGTGTGTTACCTGAAGTAGAACAATGCCTCTTGATTTGATGTTACTGTGAAACCCGTCACACCGCCTCCACTGGGTCAGATGATTAAAGGCTCAACACTTTCAGGCATTCAGGAGGGATTTTAAATAGAGGATGAACCAGTGGTGGAAAATAATGTAATACATGTACTAAAGTACTGTACCTATTTTTATGCAGAACACATTCTTAATGTTGCTGATAAATCTTTGTACTTTTACTCATATAGGACTAAATGACCCATCATAATATAAAAATCAGCAACCTGTATCAACATGAAACATCCAATTTATCCACATGTGGTACTCCAAAAATAGCTCAGTTGGACAGGTAGAGTTTTACATATTTTTCTGTTTAGTTTGATTAAACTGCAAGAATCCCATCAGCTCATGTTTTTAACTGAAAACATAACATTTTATGTTAAATTTAAAGTGTTAAGTTACCCGCTTTACATATTAATGTCCCTGAAACTGAACTCAAAGCATGCAAATGTTATATGGGCTCATATTAGGAGAGGAAACTAAAAACTGACTTTGTGTTTGAAGAGAGAAGTTTTTCCCTCTTACTTAAACACTGCCAGAGTGAATGAGAAAACACCACCATCTAGTGGCCATTAGAGGAACTCAGTTCAATAACACATGTCTTTCTGTCTGTGTCAGTGTGTCAGGGAATGAGTAACCAGCTGACCTTGTTGGGAACTAAGGAAAACCACTATGAGAACATGGTGAGAATGTACTCCAACTGCTCCATGGTCCTGGAAAACCTGGAAATCACCTACACCCTGGAGCACCAGGACCTGTCCTTCCTCCAGGTCTGTCTCAAGTGCTGGATTTGGTCTGGGTTTCAGCTTGAGTGTCAAACACACTTTCTTATTCCAGCTGATCATTTCGCAAATCACCCGTCAGTTTTTAGATTGATTATTGTCTTTCCCAAGTTTTAATTTATTTATATGAGACTTGCTGAACACTCAAGTTTTCTTTATATGTCAGAGAGACATTTTGCTCCTGTGGTGCTGCAGATGTGAGCGGGGAGCTTTTTCAAAACTCTCTTTGTGTTGCATTCAAGGACGCTCTGACATCAGTGAACTGACGGTCATCTGCCAGGATGCGTGGCCTTGAGGAGCTCTGGGTTTGTTTTTCCTGTCCAGAAAAATCAAACTCAGAGGACAAACATGGACCGGATCATGTGGGTTTTTCTGAAAGTTATGCAGGTCAGAGAGCCCTTCGACGCATCAACAAAAGAGTTCAAAAAGTCTCGGATCACAGCTGCATGTCCAGGCAACTGTACTAAAATGCTGACAGTGATGGATTATCCCTCTGTCTCAAATGAACTGAAACTCAAGGAATTTCCTTCATCACTAAACATGTTAATAATTATTAGATAGGTATTTGCTAAAAAATAACACGATTCTATCCACAGTAATTTTTTAAACTATGGTGTGAACCATAAACTGTGCAGAATGCTAGTAAATCAGGCATTTGAGCAATAAATGTAATAAAATTATTCTCTTCATCAAATGACACATGTGAAATAATAAATACAGCCAATAATGCAGCACGACTTCCAGACTTCACTGAAGACATAAATCAGATGAGACTGAACGTGCTGGTCACACTGAAGACACCAGACTTTAGTCTATGATGGTGATTAACCACTAATCAATAAATCACCGATGTCCCTAAAATTAAATGAATCGATGGAAGGAAATCAATCTAAAGACTGCTGGGTGATTTAGGAAATGATGAGGTCTAAAAGATGAAAGATCATCAGTGACGTAAAACAAATACTGATGATGACTTCTTTCTCCAGTCCATCCAGGAAGTCGGCGGCTACGTTCTGATCGCCATGAACGAGGCTGAAACCATGCCATTGGTCAATCTGAGGCTGATCCGAGGCCAGAACCTCTACGAAGGCCAGTTCGCTCTGCTGGTGATGTCCAACTACAACAGGAACCACTCGTCTGCGACTCTCAACTACACGGGCGGCCTGAGACAGCTGCAGCTCAGCAGTCTGACGGGTACACGTTCACCTTTGTTCCTCTATCCCCAAGGGAACACCACTTTTTCCCTTCCCCTAACTGTAACCTGAATCCTAAAGTCTTTATTTGTCCCCACGGTGACGCCAATCGACTGGGATGTAAAAACACACATACACTCTAAATATGATATACACAAACTCACAGACACAAGGCATCACAAAAAAATGCCAGAGAATGCAGAAAAGTCTTTCCCAGCAAATACACAGTACAGTACTGAGCCCACTCTGCCTGCTTGGAAAGCTTGTCTGTTTGAGGTTACAGGAGTAACTGCAACATTTTAGAACCTATCGCAATTATTTGTGTCAAGAAAGATTTCACTTATTGCACCTTCAAGAACACAGAGGGAATTGGTGATGAAGAGGAAGTTGCACTTTGGCGTTGGTATATGGAGCCAAACATTTGAAAAAGGCCTTCATTGAATAACTGGTTGATCTTTGGAAGACTTTGACTGCGTGTATGTTGGCTTTGAATGTTGTTCTTTTAAACTTTAATTCCTTGTTGACAACAAGGGCTGCTGTGGACCTTCAGTGCTTTTCTAACTCATTTACGTTTCATTACACAATTAAGCGCTCGTTGTGTTCTGCTTCACTTCGTTTTACAAGCTGCTAGGAGTGTCGGTGATGTTGCCTCACTCGTTGTGCTGGCAGCGGGCTGGGCGGGCGGAGTTGGCACACCATTTGAAATTCTTCAGTCAACACCAGATTGTGCCCTGGCAGCAGGAAATAGACCCCACCTATATGAGCTTTGGCTGATGACGTAGATGCTTTACTGTGCATGCATCCAGCTGTATTAACTGTACTTAAAGTGAGCTGTGTTGCCCTGGAGTTGAAGCTCTAGGTGGTGTATGTAGAAATGTAGGACATGTAGAAACCTGAATTGTGGTTTTGATGACGGATGATGTAATTTGTTTTAATTGCAGAGAATATTAATGGATCTTAACACAGAGTAGATTTTCCTGTTAATCTATTCTGTAGATTTATTAAATATGTATTTAAATTTATCAACGTCCTGCACACTGACGGCATCAAATCTACATTCTCCCTCTTTTTGAGCATCATTTTAAACACATGTCTCTAACTTCAGCCTGAAATATCTAAGATATGGAAACTAGTGCCTTCCTCAGAATATCAGATTCATCATTTTCCTTTAATTAAAGTGAAATATAACAACTTATCTGCCTGTATCTTAACTTCTTCAGCATGTGAACCTGACAACTGATCATGACTTGAACATGGGAATTATTTAGCTTTTATGAGATGTTGAGTCCGGGACTCGCGACGTGAACTGGATGCTTCGGCTTTGACGATGAATTGGTCTCGATCTTTATGATTTAGGACTTTAACTCGACTTGAACGCTAAACCGCTGTTTTTCTATGTAAGCCTGCACGCCAGCACCATCTTGATGAGAGACATTGTGGGTGAACACGCATAACCTATCAGGATGCAGCACATATTTGCGCCCCAGATCAGCATGTATCATCTACTAACCTGTTATCTGTAAGTCTGGTCTGTGCTGTGGGTGTTAACTAAAGCTGGTCAAAAGCACTCCTTTCCAGTTATCACACACACCAACCTTACACACAACAACTATGGTAAAAATTCAAACCAATGGGGCCATTCATTAACAACTAGAGATGAGCAAGTAGACCATTATCTGTACTGTGTTTGTGTTGCTTTACTGGATGATTGTTACTCCAAGGGATTGATCAGTAAAATAAAATGCTGGTAGTAATATCTACTGTAGTCAGTCTAACTGGCACCTCAGCTTCAAGTCAAACCACTACAATGCCATGCTACACAATGTGGTTAGTCATGTTACACTTAAGACGCAGCATTTACTCTTCCCTCTGTATTAATAAGTTGGGCGTTTAACTCTGAGACAGAAGACTTGGGACTTAAATCCTGTGGATCTGAACTCTGGACCGTCACGTTTGACTGGAACTCAGTGACCTGACTTAACTTTATCTTTTTATTTTTATCTCCATTGTATTCTCCTCACAGAGATCCTGAAAGGAGGGGTAAAGATGACCCACAATCCACTGCTGTGTAACACTGAGACCATCCAGTGGTGGGACATCCTGGACAAAGCCACCAATCCCAGCATGCTTTTGAAGATGGACACCGTCGCACGTAAATGTATGGAGAACAACGATGACGTTAACTCATAAGGCTGTGAGGGATTTATTGAATATTAATGTGCGTGTTTGCAGGTGAGAAGTGTGATGCCGGGTGTGTCAACGGTTCGTGTTGGGCAGCAGGACCGGATCACTGCCAGAGATGTAAGCACACAATTGCTCGAATACACACCTCTACATCTTTTGCACTTCCTCAGTCACTGTCACACATTTCCTACTCTTTGCCTCTTAAGCATTTTCTCTCCGTCTTTTTCCTCTACATTATTGTTATCTATTATACCATGAAATATAGAGGTCCCTCTTTCTGAAACTGTATGAAATTAAATATACAGCCATCAAATTTGCTCAAGGTTCACTTGACAAAAAAAGATGTTGCGAAATAAGATTTCCTTTTGACTGAATGTTCTACTTCATTTATTGGCATTTGTTATTCTTGTTTATTTTGTCTTGCTTGCTGTTTGTAATAATATTTAAATAAATGACTGTGCAAATAAAATGTTATGGAGTTGTACTGCCAAAAATATAATAAAATGTCTCTCCTTGTGTCTACTAGTCACCAAGTTGCAGTGTGCGGAGCAGTGCAGCAGAAGGTGTCGGGGTCCAAAACCCATCGACTGCTGTAATGAGCACTGTGCGGCCGGCTGCTCTGGACCTCGAGCTACAGACTGCCTGGTCAGTGTCTGCATGTGTGGGTGTGTCAATACTGTAGTCAACTAAATGGCCGACGCATTATGCCGATACCTTACTGCTACCCTTTGTCAGAATTTGCATGTAGAGCATGTACAAACGTAGACAGAAGATAACTTGAGACATACGGGCTCTTGAGACTTACATGTCTCTACCTGTCTCAAGTTCTTAAATGATTTAAAGTCCTATAATCAAGACAGACAAGTTCAAATCAGGTCCCATTCAAGTACGGCAGATCTAATATCAAGCCAAGCAACTTGCGCGTCAGTTTGCATTAAAGAGAGACAGAGACAGAACAAGACAGAGGAGTCAAACAATGTACTTTGCAAGTCAAGCTAGTCCAAATTCAGGCTTAAGTCAACATTAGCAAGTTCCATCTTCCGGGTCTTAAATACTAAACCATTTATTATGGGCTCTTTTAGTTCCAGTGGGGTTGTGCACTTAATTGTATATAGTTCAGACCAAATTATTTTACTTTTCACTGCGTTCTACCTGCCTTTTCTGTCATAAATGCATTTCCAACAAATGTTGTCTGTGGTTGAGTTATGCTTCACTTATGATCTGCAGCTCAATCACTGCAAAATTCTCTGCCTAGCTGCTCTTTCTGCAGTTATAGAAGAAACTTTCTTTCTACCTCTCTACTTCTTCTTCAGGCCTGCAGGGATTTTAATGACGATGGAACCTGTAAAGACACCTGTCCTTCTCCGACACGCTACGACTCCAAAACCCACCAAGTGGTCAACAACCCCGACGCCAAGTTCACCTTTGGGGCAACATGCGTCAAGGCCTGCCCACGTAGGGACTTTAAACCATCTGTTTTACTGAGATCAAACCAGTAATTTACTCTAAATACATATATTCAAATAATCATGATCAAGTCCTGCTGGAATCCACAACCAAATTTCTGAACTTTCAATGATTGAATTGCATTGTGGTAAAAAAAGACTATCTTCTTTTTTAGACCTTGAGGAGGGCAGTTATAAATCAGTGGAGGACTCCTTTAACTTAGAAATGACTCAACTTCCGCTTTGTTTTTGTTTGCATATAGATAACTATGTGGTGACTGACGGATCATGTGTTCGCACCTGCAGCGCTGGATGGTACGAGGTGGAGGAGAACGGAGTCCAACGCTGCAAAGTATGCGAAGGACCCTGTCCTAAAGGTAGAGAGAGAGAGAAAGAGACAGAGAGAGACCTGGATAATAAACAAATAACCTGAATAACCTAAGTTCTTTTTCTTCCTCCAGTCTGTGACGGAGTCGGGGTTGGCACTCTGGTCAGCACCATGGCCGTTAACGCCTCCAACATCGAATCCTTCAGGAACTGCACTAAGATCAACGGGGATGTCTCCCTCATTGAAACCTCCTTTACTGGGTGAGATTCTCCTCAGTGCCTCACGCCGTGAGCTTCTTCCAGCATTAAAAGATGACTCGTGTCCTGGTTAATCTACAGAGTTCATTGTGTTTTCACTGCAATATCTTTTTATCTTACAGCTCGACAAGATGTAAGTCTGAGTGAATATTTACTGAGTGTGTCTGATTATTTAGCTTGACCATGTTATTCAGACCTGCGGCAAGTGTTGATGGCTCTAGAACTTCAGCCTGCAGTTGCTTCAGCTTGAAGTCTCAAAGTCCTGTGATCTATGAAAGCCACACTTGAAACTAAAGCTTTCCTTTGTTGGCTCTTCCAGGGACGCGCACTATAAAATCCCGCCCATGGACCCGGCTAAACTGGAGTACTTCAGGACAGTACAGGAAATCACAGGTAGCTCAGAGGACTGCAGGGCTTCTCTTCAGTAGCTACGCTGAATTGTTTTGTCGATTTTGTCGATATGATGAAACCATATTATCAAAACTTCTGTGCACCAGTTACCTTCATGACCTCTGACAGCTGGAACAGTAATATTCAAGATTTACTGTAGTGACTGAATCTCACTGAAATGTGTAAAAAACCACAAGTTTTCATAATGTGAAAAGAGGCTCACATACTGTAGGAGTCATGAACTGATTTATTGCATGTTTGGAATTGATTGCTTGATTTGTCGTTGCACTTTTTTGATAATTCATGTGGTTTTGATCATTGTGATTATTTTGAATATAAGTTTTTCACATTATATTAAGTTGCATATTTTCGTCAATAAAAGTTATAGGTTATATTTTTTGGAGATCCGCAAATTATTTGTGCAGCGAGTCTGACTAACTAAAGTCAGAGTGTGTGTTTGTGTGTCCTCCAGGTTTTTTGCTGATCCAGTCCTGGCCGGAGAATCTGACCTCTCTGTCAGTGTTTGAGAACCTGGAGATCATCAGAGGAAGAACAACACGCTCGTGAGTCAGTTGATATATTAAGATCAAAAGAGTTTTTGGACCAACAAAGAAATTCCCCAAAACTTTATATTTATATTTCTCAATGATTGATTTTCTTTTGTTATAAAACTATGCTCTGGCAGTAAGTGTAACTGTAGTCATTGCCAATTTGTTTTGTATATTGCAGCTCATAAATCACATCCTCTGCTCCCATTTTGTTTGTTTGCAGAGTTAAATCTTGCTTCATCAAAGTTAGTTTTTTTGGCCATGCATGGTAGATCTTAATGTAGACCAGGTCCTCTCTGTGGCCAGTCAGTGCACTTTACCAGAATGAAGTGACAATCCTCTAATATTTAGAAGAAAACCAATCAATCACATTTGAAATGCTTTGCAGCTACAGAAAAGGTAATAGGGCCCCCTGCAGGCCAGTCGGTGTCATTTTTAGAAATGTTTGGATGTACAAAGCTCAAGACGGTCTAAACATTAATAAACATGTGTAAATTAAAAAACAAATGTAGGCAGTGTTAAGTGTTTAAAAAAATTCGAATGCAAATTAGTTGAACATAATTTTTAGGAGACAGGTTGTTAGACAAACCAATCATTAACCAGTCACCACTGAATTAAACTTGACGCTCCCTAACCCGACAAGCAGAAACAACACTTGGTTCTAGTTGAATATTAATATTGTGTAAAACCTCATATTAAATCTTTCCTCTCCAGGCAGCACAGTTTGGTGGTGGTGAACACGAAACACCTCTCCTGGCTGGGTCTGCGCTCTTTGAAAGAGGTGAGTGCTGGACGGGTAATGATGAAGGGCAACTCTCAGCTCTGCTACACCGGGCCTGAACAGTGGACCCGCCTCTTCAGATCCAACGACCAGACCATCAGCAGACTCAACAACGCCCCCCCTGGAGTCTGCGGTGAGACTCTGGATGTGGCGGGATCGTTAATGTCATCACTGTTTGGTGAAATCAATGAAATAAGAAAATCCTTCTTGTTCGCACACAGAACAACAGAATCGAACCTGTGACACGGAGTGTACAGATGAGGGCTGCTGGGGTCCAGGTCCCACCATGTGCATCTCCTGTCGGCATTTCAACCGTAGGGGACGCTGTGTGCCGTTCTGTAACCTGCTGCAGGGGTGAGAGAGCACTTTAAACCTTGCCGAGCAGATTCTCCCTGCTGGGACTTGAACCTGTGACCTTATTTCTTACTATGCTCTCTGTAGAGATGGTATTATTCACATTTTGCTGTTTATTCAGTTTATAAAGCTGCACAGGGTGACTCAGTAAGGTACAGCTGGTTGAGTACACAACCAAGTGCACAGACATTTCAGAGGAAGATAAACTAAGAGTCCTGATATACTTTATATTACACTGTTTATCTACATCTTTATGTAGACAAGCAGCTGCCACTGGGGTTCTCAATATATTTGTCCGCATACTTAAAAGATTATCCAGGAGGCGGCAGATCAGAGCCAAATCATCCCTGTCCAGCACTAGAAAATCTTAAAACGGAAACTATGGATGTCCAGTCAACACTCACTTAATGGTCCTCTGTCCTCTCTGCTTTGCTGGCAGCAGAATGATTCAGGCATCGGAGGGCAATTTGAGCAAAGACTCCTCCGGTACACTCAAATAAATAGGGCTGAGTCAGCCAAAACAGTGAAATGTTTACTTGTCCATAATGTCCTCTGCATATTTTGGGATCCAATTGTCTCCATTGGAAACGTGGCTAGTGTGCAATACAAGTGAAGAGAATAAGTTTCTCAGCAGATCCAGAGCACGCCCCCTGGCTGCTCAGAGGCAGAAACAGGTACAGAGAACATCGTCCTTTTCATGCATTAGTTGGTGCTGTTCAAGAGAAGTACTAATATCCAAAATAAAGGTGAGTGCCAGACAGGAGAATAATCTTAATCCAACCCTGCCACTTAAAAATATAATACTGATGTATAACCCACACAGCTGGTTACCCTCACTACAAACATACACCAGATAAAAGAAAACACCAAGCATCCATTCAGTTTCTTCAAACAAAGCTAACTGTATTAAAACCAAATAATAATCAACCCACAGGGTCTCACTCAAACACAAAATCCCTTCTTCACAAAATGCCCTTAAATCAACAGAGTCAGAAGAGTTCTGCTGAGAACAATGAAAAGTCTCTTAATTACATACATTAAATAAAGACCATTCATTGAAGGAAGTGTGTGTGTGTGTGTGTGTGTGTGTGTGTGTATCAGCGTAACATAATTGTGATTGGCCCTTGTGCAAATACCAAAAGCACGTTCATGCACACATGGGCGTACAGACCACAGGTACAGACACACAAATGCAAACCTGCAGCCTTTGTTCGGCACCACGTACAGCAGCTGAAGAGCCAAACGCAAATCCTCTAGCCTCTCCGACCATCGAACAACCGAAATAGCCAGCCTACAGTAACCACAGAACAAATTTAGAAATAAAAAATCTTAGAAAAGCACAGTAACTCATTATCCTAACGCTGTTTGAATGAATGGATGATGACATCTGATCACAATGCCATCGGTTGCGCCATCGGGGGGCTCATGTCCAAGGAGGGTTGAGGGTTGTGGGGTACTGTACTTTAGTCTGAGGCAGGAGAATAAGAGAAGCCTGAAGAGTAGCAAGAAGGTAGACTTAACTTTTGTAGGAAGTTTACAGCTGCGTCCGAGCAGGTCGAAGACGTAGATGAACGCGATTCATCCAAACCCAGTCCAGGGGCACAATTCCAATGATACCTTGTTGCTCAGGAGGAAAATTCAGGAAATCCAGACAGTTCTTGAACAGTTCTGCCACTCTGGTTGCTTTTATATACATCCATTTTTCTTTTTAGAGCGAAGATGCCTCAAACCAGATTAAACTGTTGGTTATCTCTTCATTTTGTCACGGTCACTCCTCTGTTCTCCACTGTGCTGCTGTGGTTAGTTTTTCCCTCCCCCAGCTCACAGGTGTGTCTTATTTATCTCCTCACCTCCATCCTGACTTCCTGTCAACGTTGAAAAGGGCTAGTTTGTAGTTTTTCATCTCCCCCTTTCTGCTACAACTGTATCGTTAGCTAACAATTGAAGTCAACGTTGGAAGAAGTATTCAATGCTTTATATAAAGTGTATTGTTATAGTATTTATTTAGTATAAAGTACTCATCATTCATTATACTAGTGTATTATTAATACTGATGCTTATTTAGACACTGTTGGAAGGTTTAATTTACAAGATAACAATGCTGGCAACTCTCAGGTAAATGTAGTGGAGTAGTATTGTGTTATAATAAGTTGTATAAAGGAGGAGAAGATGGAAATACCTCATAAATGTGTAAGGATATATATATATATTTATATTACAGTAAAGTATAATGTAAAGGATAGGATTTCCAAATAGGACGTATTATTGTAGATTAAGACTTTATTGACCCCTTGATGAAATTCACAAACTACCAGGCAGTATAAATATATAAAGATTTGCTGAGCTATGATCAGTTGTCCTCTGTTGGGCTTCCGTCCTGACGGCTGATTTTTATCTCTGTGTTTTTCTGCAGCGAGCCCAGAGAGGTCGAGGTGAACAGCAGCTGTGTGGAGTGTCACCCAGAGTGTCTGCTGAAGACCGGGATCCCGACCTGCCACGGACCGGTTAGTCCAGCTGCTGCTGGTGAACATTGAGCTTCAATTATTTTGTTGAATAAACTTTCATGCTCAAAGTAAATATGTAGAATTGTTTTGTATCATCAAATGATGAGGTAATAATTTAAAGCTAAGTACTTTACAATACAAAACTAAAGAAAATACTATATATTTATGTATAATTAGATAAGCAAGGCAGGATAACGTCAACTTTAAGAGACAAATCTTGATAGATTACTTCTGAACAAATCGCCCTCCTCCATCCCTACCTGCAGGGTCCAGACCAGTGTTCCCAGTGCGCCCATTTTAAAGATGGCCCCCACTGTGTGCCGCGCTGCCCCCACGGTGTGCTGGGAGACGGAGACACGCTGATCTGGAAATACCCGAACAGGGAAGCCGAGTGTCAGAACTGCCACCAGAACTGCACACAGGGGTGAGACTCGTTACTGATTCATCATTCAGAGCTGAAGGACTCTGATGTTAAATCGATTAGGAAAAGTGACACATACTTGAATGTAAGGTGTTTTGTTTCTCTGTCTCTGCAGGTGTTCAGGTCCTGGACTGTCTGGATGCACAGGGTAAAACTACAACTTTGGCTTTTACTCACCAACACTGAACATGACCAAAGTTCACAGATAACCAGCTTGTTGCAGATTGTTTCTGTTTCCAGTTAACATGCATCATGTCAGTTAGCTGACCTCATTTTATCACATAAAAGTTTATGTCAGGGGTTCACAAAGATAAACAAACACAGAAGAAAATACTGTCTATGAGAGCCTTAGCCTGACCTCTTAGTTAGTCCTACACATGCTAAAGTAACGTTTTATGGATTCAAAAGGAATATCAGGATAAGAGCACATTGTGTTTGCATTTTCTGCACATGCAAATCCAGGTGACTCTGTATGTAGTCATACCACCACTGAAGGTCGCCTCACGCTGTCTAAACACACAGTCAAATTCTATTTGAGTACAAACATGAACAATGGGAGTCAACAGGGATTCCTTATTCCTACCTACAGTCTATGATTCCTACCTTAGCAAGCTACATATTAATGGGAGCCGACAGAAATTCCACTTAACATGCTAAATTAGAATAGGAGTGTAGTGTAGTGGGTGGCGATGGCGCAATGGATAAGACGCCTGCCTTTGGTGTGAGAGAGGTTCAATCCCCCACTGTCACCCATCCACCATTGTTCCTGAGCAAGACGCTTAACCTCTTGCGTGCGACCTCTGACATGTATAGCAATTGTAAGTCGCTTTGGATAAAAAAAAAGCGTCAGCTAAAACTTAATGTAGGAGTCAGTGGGAATTCCACCTTTGCATATTCAATACAAAATGAGAGTCAGGTCAGTAACATTGAAAGCGTTGTTATTTGAATGTGAAGTCTTCCCTTGTACGCTACATTTCAGTGGTCGAACTGAGCATGCTAAGTTTAAATGGGAGATCATGTTAATGAAATTGCTAAATTTCAAAATGCTAAATTTCAAACGGTGTCAATAAGAATTTTAAATCTGAATGGGAGTCATTGGGAATTTAATCATATCTATTTGTATTCTACAATATCATGCTAGAAAAGATGTATATGGAAATTCTAACTAACTTGTGCATAAATTTATTGGACAACTATGATGACACATTTAAATGTCAATCTATGAGAAATTATAATTATGTGAACCTCAGGATAATTTTAAAACACAAACATTGTGTGTTTTGTGTGTCCTCACAGTGCTGCCACCCACTCCACGTTGGCGGTGGCCGTAGTTGGTGGGCTCTTGATCGCCGTCATCATCTCATTGGTTATCTTTGTGTTGGTACGGCGACGACGAATCAGGAGGAAGAGGACTCTGCGTCGCCTGCTGCAGGAGAGAGAGGTGGGAGACGGAGTGTTCATTTCATTAATGAAAACTGGGATGAAAGTCAAGAAACTGACAAAACTTATATATATTATGTAAATAGCAAAAGACAAAGTTGACTAAATTTGACTAAAGCTCACCTGGACTAAATATAAAACCAAAATACACACATATAAACACAATCCTGTATACATGTAATGTTACTGGAAGATTTAAATAAAGTATTTGAAATATGTGCTGCAGCTGGTGGAGCCGCTGACCCCGAGCGGTGAAGCTCCTAACCAGGCGCTGCTGAGGATCCTGAAGGAGACGGAGTTCAAGAAAATCAGGGTGCTGGGCTCCGGGGCCTTTGGGACCGTCTTCAAGGTAAGAATGTTTGATCCACACAAAATATCACTTCATGATACTTTTATTGAAGCCGCAGTGTGTCGATGGAAATGTCTGTCAGTCCACCACCTTGGTCCAAACTGAACTATCTCAACTATCGGATGGACTGCCATGAGTTTTTGTAAAGATATTTATGTTCTCCTCAAGATTGAACTGTAATACCTTTGGTGATCCTCTGACTTTTCATCTAGCGCCATCATCAGGTCAACATGTTAATTTGTCCATGACCAAATACCTGCAGAGCTAATGACGTTCCCTTGAGTCTCAGCTGTGTTTAGTGTATTATTTCTTCCATATTGATGTATTAAATGTAATGACTGTCTTTAGGGTCTGTGGATCCCTGAAGGAGAGAATGTGAGGATCCCAGTGGCCATCAAAGTTCTCAGGGAGGCCACGTCACCTAAAGCCAACAAAGAAATCCTGGATGTAAGACTTCTCTTCTTCTTCTTCTTCTTTGATTATCTCTTTCATCTTCTAGATCGTCCCCTTCTTTTCCGTTTTCTTGTACCTCCCATTTCCTTCTTCTCATTCTGCTTGTTGTTCCTCTTTCTTCTTCTTTCTTTTTTCTCTTCCACAGAGCCAGCTTTTCTTTTAAACATATTGCTTATATATTATCATTATTTATGAACTTCAGTATTTTTTTTCCTTTTGGATTTAAAAAGCCTGTTCTTAATTTGGATATAAAGCAGTTCAACAAGTTAATTGAGAGCAAAAAGGCTTCATTTGAGTGAGCAAGATGAGTGTGAAGGGTGTGAATCACTAGATTAATGCACAATTGAAGGCACAATTTAATTAATTTATTTCAAATCATCCCCACCAGGCTTCGTGCCCTCCTGCTTTTATCATCCTGCAGTTATTTTCAAGACTTATGTTGCGACACTAACATGTGTATGCGTTTGTGTGTAGGAGGCGTATGTGATGGCGAGCGTGGATCACCCTCATGTGTGTCGTCTGCTGGGGATCTGCCTCACGTCGTCGGTCCAGCTGGTGACTCAGCTGATGCAGTACGGCTGCTTGCTGGACTACGTCCGACTCCACAGGGACCACATTGGGGGTCAGTGGCTGCTGAACTGGTGTGTCCAGATCGCCAAGGTGAGCCCAGTTAAACAGGTTCTGACACAAATTCTGATTGTAAGTCATCTGAGTGGATCTTCTACAAACCAGCAGCCCTCTGCTTATGAGGTCATGTTTCAGTTTATATTCATTTAAGAAGAAAATCTCCTTCCTCACCCTCTGCCTGAGGCACCAGCTCCGTCTGCAGCTCACTGTAAGCCTGCTGAGGCCTATTAGCCTGAACTCAGCTGGAAACTGTATGTGTGTGTGTGTGTGTGTGTTGAGGCAGTGTTAATCCATTCAGTTTCTGTCTTAAACCTCATTTGGATCTTAAATTGCTGGGAAAATCACAAACAACAAGGTCATGAGCTCAGTGTAAAGTCTTTATGCTGTCTTGCAGCATTAAGATGCCAGTTTATTCCGACAAAGCTGCCTGTCAGACGGTTGAACAGCTTCAGAAACCCCCCAACACACACACACACACACACACACACACACCTTTCCAACAATTTCTGTAACTTTCCAAAATCAACAATCCAACATTCACACTGACACTGTTTCTGCTTTCAAATCCTCTCTTAAGACACACTTTTACAGACCTTTCACTTGAAAACTAGTCCTATTTATTTTACATACAGCTTTGTTGTGCAACCACCTGATTTTAACTTTATTTTAATTGTTCAACTTTCTACCTTTCGGATGACTTTATTCGGTCTTTTGATTGTGTGCTTGTGTTTTGTTCTTGAGTTTTCCTTTTAAAGCTGTAATTGTTTTTGTGCTGTCTATATAAAGCACTTTGTGCTCCCAGCATTTATGTAGTTAAGTACATTTGAAAAAGATTTTCTCCCGGGACATGAAACAATACGCCTCCATGTGGCTGTTTTCGGCCAGAACACCCACTTAAACCTTTTTCTGTGTGTGTGTGTGTGTGTGTGTGCAGGGGATGAACTACCTGGAGGAGCGTCACCTGGTGCATCGAGACCTGGCGGCGAGGAACGTCCTGGTCAAAACTCCTAACCACGTCAAGATCACCGACTTTGGCCTCGCCAAGCTGCTGACGGCTGACGAGAAAGAATACCATGCTGACGGAGGAAAGGTGTGTTTGTTATTTATAATCCTGTTTCATTGAGATGCACTAGAAAACACTAGGTTGGTGTCAATGTTCATGTACACAGGACTGAGTTGTTGGGAGCCATTTCCTCCTGGTTCTAGACTTTGTGCTAAGCTAGGCTAAACTTGCTCAGAGATGATATCTATCTGCTCAACTTATATTTTTGGTTTCCTAAAAAAGAATGCTCAGATGGTATTTCTAACGATATATAGATGTTTAAATTGAAACCACAGAACTTCCTCCTATATGTATCCAGAAGTCAGATTTTGATTGTCCCTCTCGGCTCTCTGTAGGTTCCCATTAAGTGGATGTCCTTGGAGTCGATCCTCCAGTGGACCTACACACATCAGAGTGATGTCTGGAGCTACGGTGAGTCAACCTTCAGCTCTCCAGCTTGCACAGGGCCACAAGGTCTTGTTTAATTAAAGAAAAATATGACCTGCTCCCACTGTATCCAGTGGTGCTGGATCCTGGTCAAGTCTCTGACACATTTTACTTTGTTCACATCTTGACGCCACCAACATCAGCAGCTGGAGATTTGCATTGTTTATTTTCCTGCTAACAGATCGCAGGCTTTTAATTAAAAGCAATAACCTATCAGTGATCAGAAATGAGAATGTCTTTGATTTTCAAACTGAAAAAGAAACAACAGCTACTCTAAACCAGATTCAGGACTTGGGAAGCTTTCACATTTTACATTTAAAAATGAAGCAGCCATCTGATGCTATTTTCTTTTAGCTATTTGTGATTTAGTGGCAAACTAATGATCAGCAAAGTTGAACAGTTCTACACAACCTCATGTCAAATGGGAAACGTTTTAGTGGCATCTAGTGGTGAGGGTTGCGAATCGCAACCAACTGCTGCACATCGCTCACCCCTCCCTTTCCAAGCGCGTAAGAGACGCTACGGTGGCCGACTAGCTCTGTTGGCTCTTGCTAAATAATACGTGTGGTCCTCCATTTCTAATTAAATAAAATAACTACTATTACTTGTCCTTATTGTTCCCCTTCTTTTCTTTGTACGTATTCAACGTAGTGATGAAACTGTAGAGCAGTTTTGTCTGTATTGGGCTACTGTAGAAACATGGCGGTGCAACATAGGAACGTCCATATAAGAGGACCTGCGGTGTATGTAGATAGAAATGTCTCATTCTAAGGTAATAAAACATAACGGTTCTTTATGTAAGGTCTTTATACACCACTGAAAACATGGTTATAGATATTGTATGGAATTTCTGTCAATAAATCCTCAGAAATATTACACACTGAACCTTTAAGTACTGTTTCCTCAAGTTACTCGAACAGACAACATTTTACCCGTGAGGGAAAAAAATCTTAAAACCTCTACCTTCACGGTTCTTCTTCCAACAGTTGTCTTTTAGGACTTGTATTGATGTGACTTTACCAACCAGTGAGTCAGTTTTATCAGTCCATGGTCTGGTCTGCAGGTGTGACGGTGTGGGAGCTGATGACGTTCGGTTCCAAGCCATACGACGGCATCCCGGCCAGCGAGATCGCCTCTGTGCTGGAGAGAGGGGACCGGCTGCCCCAGCCCCCCATCTGCACCATCGAAGTCTACATGATCATGGTCAAATGTAAGAGAATCTATACAAGAATCTACAGTCATGCCAGCAGCTTTGTGTGTTTAGGCTGGAGCTAAATGCTTACATCTAAAATTTGCCTATTAGTAGCTGAGGCTGATGGGAATGTCATTAACTTGTATACACATTAACATGTTGACCTGGTGATGATGCTGGATGAAAGGTCAGTGGATCACCAAAGTTATTAAAGTTCAACAACAACAGACACCTGAAGGTCCGGCTGGGGAAATGTTTCTGCTAATGATTTCTTTCTCTCTCTGTCCAGGTTGGATGATCGACCCGTCCAGTCGTCCCACGTTCAGAGAGCTGATAGCAGAGTTCTCAAAAATGGCCAGAGATCCATCCAGATACCTGGTCATACAGGTACACAGAGTGTGTTTCTGTGAGAGAGAGTTCTTCAGTTAGGGAACAGTTTATTACAACTTGGATCTTATTTTGGTAGTTTTGTCCATCATCTCTATCAGTGATAATAACATTGTAATGACCAAGTTAACAGAGCTGATGTCTGAGAACACGGTGACATCCAGAAACCATTAAGTTAAGTGAAGATTAAGTCAAGCTAATCATGTGCGAGTTAAAGAGCATGTGCAAAGATACACAACTCTGCATATTAGCCTTTCAACAGAAAATGTCCCTATCAAACCTCCGCCTTTGCTACATCACTCTGTCATTAATTGTTAATAATACATGTATCTTTTCCTTTGCCGTTTTAAATGTCAAATAACCCAACTGTGCTATTAAAAAGCACGGGCCAAGTGGCCATCAGCAGGTTAAACCACTGTCGGATTGAAGTATTTTCTCTCCTCATAAGTATCAAACAACAAAGTGATCTGCCTCCTGTCTCAGGGTGACCTCCCCAGTCCGTCAGACAGCAGGTTTTACTCTCGCCTGCTGAGCTCAGACGACATGGATGATGTGGTCGATGCCGATGAATACCTGCTACCGTACAAAGGAATGAGTGACCATGGCAACCATCCCTGCAATGCTACGGTACACGCACTTAAAAAATGAAAAGTCAGGATTTGAAGCATAAAAAGTAAACATAATAAAAACACATCTTTCCTTCTAATGTTACATTTAGAAGACAAACATTTTACTGTCTCCTTTTTCATCTCAGAACGGTCGTCCAGTCAGAGAGAACAGCATCGCTCTGCGTTACATCTCTGATCCGACTAACAACTCGCTGGATACAGAAGACTTTGCCGGACACGGTACACATCTCTGTGGATTACTGACAAAATATGACTATTATTTAGAACAGAATATTTAGGAACCTACAAGAAAATATCCAAGGAAGAATGAAGGGCAACTGTGAAATTCAAGGATAACTGGACCAGTTATCCTTGAATTTCACAATAAAAAATAAGGCATAAGATATAAAATACAGAATAAAATATTTGTAAAATATAAATACAAAAAAATGACTAAATAAAGAAAGAAAGACATTTTTACAGACAACAAATAAGTAAATTAACCTCTGTGTAAATAAAGAAATTAATCATTTATTACAGAGTACATGAACCAGAGCCTGAGTGGAACCAGCAGGAGCAGCAGGCTGTCGGATGTTTTGAATCCCAACTATGAGGACCTAAGCCAGGGCTGGGGTGCCGCCTCACTCCCCTCCCCGCTGGAGGATCTGAAGCCCTCCTTCCGAATACCTAAGGGACCCGAATACCTGAACACCACCCAAAGCTCAGTGCCCCTGGCTGCCAGCGACAGCCTCGACAACCCGGACTACCAGGCCGACTTCCGGCCTCAGGACACACCCTTGACCTCTTTAACAGGAAACGGTCTGTTCCTCCCGGCGGCGGAGAACCTTGAGTACCTGGGTCTGGGTGCTGCACTGCATGCCCCCGTCCGCTAGGGGGCAGCAACATTCAATCAGTTCAAACTGAAACTGTGAGGTTTTGTGGAAACAAAATGTTGCCTACTTTGACTACTGACAGTATTTAATTAAACTGTTTTTATTGTAAAGTTTCCCAGGAAATGCTGCATCATCTGCAACACTGGAACACAACCTACACACTGATTGATGCTCAGTGGCACTCAGGCAGCAATTAGTGAGAAGGAGATCCAGACTTTCTCCAGGGATTCAAACCAACCTTTCTGACGTTTCCTGGAACTTGTAAATGGCTTTCTTAACTTTTTTGACGTCACCAACATGTGACAACACCATGAAAACCAAACTGCCAGGAGCCATTGAAACAATAAAAGCACATAAACTCTTCAGTTTCAACAGAACGATGATTCTTGGTTGTAACTGTGGGAGTGAAGCTGCAGGAGGACATTAGTAGCCCGATGGATTTAATTTTGTCTTCCACTTCATCGTTCCTTGTCAGCAGTTGCATGAATTTTTTAAAAAAGAACCGTCGGGTTCACAAAGACACTGCAGAGGAGAGGATTGTATTTTATTTTTCAGCAGATGCTTCAAATAAAGTTTTCGGTTTGACACCAGACATCACAGTTCTCTTGAAGCTGAAACATTTTGAAAGTTTCTGCTCAGCTTGGTTTAGTTTAGTTTGGATCCTTGATAACTGACACACAGGGACGGCCGGCGTTTGTGGTTTGTTGTGTACATAGACGAAAGGAGGCGAGTTTCTGTCCTCTGTCAAGAGACTCTTTGAATGCACTCTGGAATAATGGTGTAAAATTTTACTTTTGTGTTCACACGGTGAATTACTAAACTCCTACTTGAACCAGGAGAGGTTGTTCACAAAAAAGTCAGATCTTATCAAAACAAGTTATGGTTTGAATTGAAGCAGTTAAGCTTAGACTTCTTGTTTCACATGTGTACCAACTTTGATGAGTTTTCACTGAAGTGTTTTATTCTCCCTTTACTTGACAAGAATGAGCCAAACTCTGATTTACTGTTACTGCTTGTTACTGTCTGTCACTGCTGTTAGTGGGAATGTACGGAAGCTGAGAGACTGGTTGATGATTATTCTTCAGGTTCATCTCAAGAGAACAAATGTTCCAGTTTTAAGGATGAGAGAGCCTCCGTTCTGATGAAGACATTCTTTATGTTGAAACATTAGTTGCTGCACTTCCTTCCAACTGTTTTCTTCTCATTCAGCGCAAATACAGGTGCTCTCATAAAATTAGAATATCGTACGTCATTTTATTCAAAAAGTTGAACTTCCATATATTCTACATTCATTACACATAAAGTGAAATATTTCAGGCCTTTTTAGTTTTAATCTTTATGATTACGGCTTAAAGCTCGTGGAAATCAAAAATCCATATCTCAAATGATTAGAATATTAAAATAATTAATGTGTAATAGAGATGTCGCGATAACTGCACAATTGAAATACAGCGCTTTTGTCCATTCTTTACACTACAGTGTGTGTTCAATTAATAAATTCGCTTCAAAAATTCCACAAGCATAACAAGCTCTGTGTTTAAGGACGGATTGCCATGAATCGTGTACATATTTATATACACGGCTAATATTCATGGAAACTGAGATAACAGAGAAAACATCTCGACACCAGACTCGAGTACTACAGCTCTGAACTTTGCAGATAAAAATAAATCATAATTCTGACTTTGTGAAATAATTTAATTCTTATCTTAGCATAACACTGATGAAAAAACTCTCCAAAAGCAACTTTATCTACTTGAGAAGATGAGCTGAATAAGTTTTGATGTCGAGATAATGAACCTAAAAAATTTTATCATCAACCATGACAGCACTCAGCTTCCATAGAAACTGACACTGAGGAATCCGGTTGAATGTCTGTAAATTTTGTTTCATTGTGCAGCAATTAAACTTTTGTGGTTAAATGTGAAATTAGTTGTGAAGCCACAGTTTGAAAAAGCTTTGTTGTTTACAGGGTACAGCTAACCTGCTGACAAGGCCACCACTTTGCTGTTGAAACATTAAAATTTCTGTTTTGTTTGTCATTGGATAAAGCTGAGTATCTGCGTGATAATGTGGAGACCGATCTGATATGTTCATCAAAGTTTCACTGGTTTGTGGTCTCAACATGCTGCTCTCTATTTTTACTGAGAACCAGCCTCCAATTTCTGTCACTGAATTTGCTCCAAAACAGTTGATGTGTTAAATTATTCATCCCCAAAAAACAACAGAAGAGACGTTAACACTTGAGTCCAGAAGACAAACCATGGTGTTTAGAAATTATTATTATTATTATTTATTTAAATTCAAATTTAACTGCATGTAGAAAACACAACTCTATTTAAAAGGTCATTTATTGATCATTTATTGTTCCAAAGAGAGAAAAGTCTGGAGGAACTCTGAGCAAAAACCACAAAATTCATGAAATATAATAAAAAAATGAAAAACTAAAACGCACCACACAAGCTCACACAAAACAGAGTCCATCAAGAGACAACTTAACAGAAAACCTGTAGTACATCAGGCCGCCGCCTCCACCATCATCATCAGTTGTTAAAAAATCTTCTCTAACCACTTTTAACTGAAGGACTTATCAGGAACATTATAATTACATGTTTAACAAAATTAAGTCAGTCAGAAAGAAAACATTCACGTCACCAGTTCAGTTTCAATACAGACAAATATTGTATTAAGTCAGTTTCATTTATTTATACACCCGAGAATCATAAATAAAAATTCACCACAAGAAGCTTTACAATTTGTCCAGCATACGACGCCCTCTGTCCTTATAAAATCGAAAAAGGAAGAAAGAAGAGGCAAAAGAGGGATCCTTCTCCCAGGATAAAACAGCTCCAGCAGAAGCCACAGAACATGAACGTTGCTGAGAATGATAGTTCCACAAGGTGGCGCTGCAACATAAAGCAATACAGAAATACACATTTAAATAAGTGTTAATCTGTAGTTATGTTGTCATAAACAGAACTACAATGTCAGGGCACTTTGGATTCAGAATATAATAATGAATTTTTAAAAAAGACAGTAAAAGATCAAAGTCCAGGTCCAGGTGGAGGTCCAGGTGGAGCTCCAGGTGGAGGTCCAGGTGGAGCTCCAGGTGGAGGAGGTGGCTGAGTGTGCAGCAGAAGGAGCGGAGGAGTCTCAGTGTGTCTGCAGAGACTGTGTAGAAGGACAGAGCAGCAGCAGAGCAGTCCAGATCCACTGATGATACTCTGTCACATCCAGAGGAACACACAGGGATGATGGTGGACTTGACTTTGTGTCTGACAGTGGAGCTGATCTCAGAGCAGTTCAGACTGCAGCACTGTTGGGATTCCTCTGTCAGTCACTGCTGGATGAAGCTCTCCTCTCCACTCTACCTCCCAGTAACATGGCCCAGTCAGAGCCTCTCCACACACAAGCTGATGCTGCTGCTTCAACCTCTCTGGATCATCAGGACACAGCTGATCCTCTCTCAACACCTCCACCTTTCTGACCCCTCACACTCTGACTGAGATCACATTAGTCTGATGAGAGAAGAAGACAGAGAGCAGAAGTCATAAATCAGAGTTTACAGAGACTCCCTTCATCAGCTGTCAGTCAGTGATGCAGCACATCCAGTATAAAGACCAGCAGGGACTTCAGTCCTGTTCAGTGACCCCAAACCCACCTCTCCAGGTTAAGTGAGGACTATTTGACCAAGGTGGAGAGTGATGGAGTATTGTGTCAGATGACCGGGCCTCCACATTCACCCGACCAACACCCAGTTGAGTTGAACTGCAGAGTGAAGGCAAAGCGCTCAGCACCCCCTGAGAACTCCTTTAAGACTGTTGGAAAACCCTTCCAGATAACGGCGGCTTGCAAAAGTATTCACTCCCATTGGCATTTTTCCTATTTTGTTGCCTTACAAACTGGATTTAGGACATTGCTTTGGTTTGTTTCATTTGATTTACAACACATGCCTACCACTTTAAAGATACAAAGTATTTTTATTGTGAAACAATCAAGAAATAAGCCAACAAGCCACCTTTTGCAGCAATTACAGCTGCAAGTGTCTTGGGGTAAGAATCTATAATCTTGGCACACATAGCCACAGGGAATTTCACCTATTCTTCAAGGAAAAAGTGTCCCAGCTCCTTCAAATTTGATGGGTTCCTCTGGTGTACAGCATTCCACAGTAAGTCATTCCACAGATTCTCAACTGGATTGAGTAGTAGTAACTATTGGTGCTCTTACTAGTTTGTATTCTCATTTATAGATCTCGTGCTGTATTTGATGTTCTGTTGATGCTTGTATGTTGTTCCTCAAATGTGAGTCGCTTTGGATAAAAGCATCTGCCAAATGAGTAAATGTAAATCTGACCACAGTACATTCTTCCACAAGTTTGGAGAGTCTCCCACATGGCTTTTGGCAAACATGTTTGAAAATGTTTGTTTTTTTCTTTAAGCAATGGCTTTTTCTGGCCACTCTTCCATAAAACCCAGCTCTGTGGAGTGTACGGCTTTAAATGGTCCTATGGACAGATATTCCAATCTCCGCTGCAGACCTTTGCAACTCCTTCAGGGTTTTCTTTGGTCTCTTTATTGGTTGGTGGCCTTCGATCCCTTTCAGAAAGAAAAGCATAAGAACTTATAAAATGAGAAATGAGTAGATAATTTAGTGAAAAGATAAAGAGAGTGAGATTGAAGAGAGGGAAGGAATAGGTTTAGATCTCACGTCCCAGTCAGGCAGAAACTCTATCTACTTGTAAACTTACAGGTGGGGTCCAGGGGGAGCCAGAGGGTGGACGGACAGATGTGTCCGGGTTGGCGATGGGGATCCAGCTGATAAGTTAGGTTTGCAGCGGGTAGTCTCAGACTAACTGAACTCAGTAGACCCAGTAACTGCTGCGTTGATGCCAGAGCACCCGAACTAAAAATGGTATGGGGAAGTGTCAGAGCAAAGCGAGGATGGTGTCGGAATCCACTCCAAGATTCACTAGTTACGAAATTGATGACTGAAAAGTATTAAACAGTGACGGGACAATTTGATAAGTGGCTTTGATAAATGGAAACTTAAGTGTAAAACTATTGAACCATCTAAAGAAATGTTTGGAGAGAAACAAGAGCAGAAATGCAATAGAGCATGCAGCCCTGTCCAGAGGAAAGAAAAGTAAAAAAAACTGCAATTCAGATGTGTAGGCTATATAAAGACGAGAACTGAAGTCAAGGAAAGCTCAGAACTGAAAATTAAAATAGATTAATTAAGGAACTGACAGGAACCAATCAACTGATTATATCTTCTTTAACACAAGTCATGGAATCCATTCCGGCTGATCCAGTCCTGGACTCCGCCCCTCTTTTCCAGTATGCTCCAGTATGCGATCCAGTCCAGTAAGAAGACTATGCCCTGGTGCTGCTGAAATCTGACCGGGCAGCAACAGAGACATGAGAAACCAAAAATTAAAGACCCACTGCTGCACAGAAGGAAATGTGCTCCAGTCCAGTAGTCGTCAGATAAAGAGACAATGGCTCTCCCTCCAGATGCCCAGAGAAAGAAATGCCATGAAAAAAAGAGGAATATTTACATTTAGGACATTGTTGAAGCCATGGGTCATGTGACCAGCCTGACTTTTGACAGCTCCAGAGACACAGCTGGAACAGTTTGGATAAGGTTGTCAAAGACAAAATTGACTGAGATAAACACAACAATGAGAAAATCAGATCAAGCTGGACTTCCACGAGATCAGCATTTCAATAAGATAAAATGTTCCCACCATCATTACCATCATATGTCGCTCCAGCCAGACAAGAAGGAAATCAGTTTGAAGTACGCTGGGTACAACAAAGGACAATGCACAGTCCAGAATTACCACTGGACTAAGTTCTGCCTGCATGATGCAGGCCAGCAGCTGAACAGCAAGAACAGACATCATGTAGGACTCTCCTAATCTGCATGACCATCACCTTAAGGCCCATTTATACTCCGGCGTAGGGTCTACGTGCCTACCTACGTGTAGTTACATTATTGAGTAGGTGCACGTCAGGCGACGGCGTGGCCTCTGTGTAGCCCCGTAGCCTACGCCGTCGATTCGACGCAGAAGTATAAATTACCCTTAAGCGGTCTGAAACGAGATGCAATGACACCTTAAAAGTACTGAGTTGGATTAGGGGCGGCTGTGGCTCAGGAGGTAGAGCTGGTTGGCCGTTAATCGGAAGGTCGGCGGTTCAATCACCAGTATGACTGGTGAATGCAGATGTAGTGTAAAAGCGTTTTGAATGGTTGAAATTGCCTAAGGTACGGAAGGATGATTAACAAGGGTTTACACTAAAATCTTAAAGTATGAGTGTAATTGTTGGCATGTTAAGTAAATAGGTTACTTATTGGCCTCCATAAACAGGAGGCCAGAGTGATAACCAAAGCCCTGACAAGCCTATAAATTAAATGCATCTCTGTTTTCCTTCCTGGGTGATGGCATCAGCAACTTACAGAGTGCTGGTGTTGTAAAATGCTAACAGTATGACAAAATGATTTGGTAAAGCAAGAAACTTTTTTCCCCATATGTTCAAGCGACACTGCCTTCACAGCTGCCCCTTGTAGCTACAGCTACTCTCCCTTACCTGGAGCCAGGGACTTGGGTACTCATCAAGGGCCACAAGTTTTCCTTTCCACTGCATAGTCTTAAAACATCAAAGGGAGCATTAACACCCCTGAGCGCCCTCCGGTGGGGAACGCCTGGTACCGAGTGCTGAATAGTTCTGTGCGTGCCACGGTAAATTCTGGTTACTATGCGTGCATGGGTAGCTACGCTCTAGGCAGTTGTCTCTGCCTTACACAGCCTGCGTGGAACGCTGACATGTAGTTTCCAAATTTAATTAAACCTTTTCCAGTCTCTGACATCTACCAGGCCCCGTTCGGGTCCTGGGACTGTATGCTCACATGGCTATAAAATCGACACGGCCCTGTTAGAAACTTATGCTAGATGTACACTTCTGCCAGAATTGAGAAATGCAAATCTTTTAAGATCATTAAGACTATGAATTACAATAGCTAATTCCAAGTACCCCAAACCAGATGTGGGTAGTTCCCTAGAGTGTGTTCACACACCTATGATTTAGCCAATATATAATTTTAAATTAGCTGTACACAGGCTGATTTAACAAATACATTGTTATGCAAAGATTGTTTGACATTAACATATCACACCTTTACAGAAAAAACACTATCACAGAACACATTTCACCTTAGCTTGTATGTAGATGCCATTGCGGTACTCAGTCGGGTTCCAAATGAATTTAAGGCTAGAAATCAGAAGTTGTGAAGTCAAAAGGTGGAGTTGGTGGATACTTTTATTCCAATCAACCGTCAAAGCTTGTGACTGTTAAATATTGAGATATTAACGAATTGAATTCATTTTAGGGAATTCCTTAACAATGACCTGGATGACTGAGAACCTTCACAGACATATGTGTTTTAGTACTTCTGTTTATTCTCTCAATTATTTGCTCAACCCAGGAATATAATTTCCACGACAGTTCATACAAAGACTGAACAGCTAAACATCAGCTGTGCTTACTGGACTTCAGCAGAGGTTCTGGTCTGCAGAAAGACCACATGGTAACTAAATGTAATGATCTCTGAAAAAAGAGCCGGTGATTTGCAGGCTTCAGTCAGACTGATCTCAGAGCTGTGACAAAGATGAACTGATCGGTAGTTTACAACAGTCGTCTTCACATCAACTCAAACACATGATCACTGACTGTTCTCTCTCTCTTTTTCTCTGTCCTTCTGTCCAATCCTAGAGCATGGACTGACTCCAACCCTCTACTGACCTCAGAAACTCCAGTCTACAGTGTGGATTCTCCAGAAGACCTGACAGCAGCTTCACTCCTGAATCCTGCAGCTTGTTATTACTCAGGTCCAGCTCTCTCAGATGGGAGGGGTTGGACTTCAGAGCTGAGGCCAGAGAAGCACAGCTGATCTCTGACAAACTGCAGTCCAACAATCTGAATAAAGAATAAAATATGTAAATGTATGTCTTCTGCATAAATTTAGTTGATTTTTACATACTTGTTTTAAAAATTATAAATTGTATGATTTTTTGACAGCCGACTACCCACAAAATCCATTATTCTCAGACAACAAATTTCATTTCAATTTGATAAAAAAAACGATTAAAAAAATAATTATAAAAAATAATTTAAAATGTACAATATTTAGGCCAGATGAAAGAGTTAAAAAAAACTCTTTAAACCTACAAGCAGTGGATTTTCAGCAATATTTACTCTTATTTTTTGATTGCTCAAAATGTGACCCAAGTCTTTGTTTTAAATTTATATGGTTCCAATCTGTTTCTGAAAAGCAGTTGATTTATTAAAGTCAGGGTCACTTTGAAATTAAAAATGTGTTTTTTATGCTCCAAATTATTTTGTATACTTATGCTAATGATGAATGTTGCATGATGTATAAGTTTGTAAAAGAGTACATGTGAAATAGAATTAAAAATCAACAAAAGTTAATATTCTACATTTAATAACATATATGTACCTATGGTGTAGACACAATGAATTTAAATCATTATAACACTAAATAAATAAGATTAACTGGCTTTATATTGTGTCTGACTGTGTTGACAAAAACTAGGTAAAGACAGATAAAACACATATTTTATGAAAAAATTACAACATCAGAAGGTTGCACCAAAATATTGCTAGATTGGTGACATCTAGCACAATAAACATAAGTTTAGATTTCTTATTATTACATTATTTCTTTTCAAAATTAAAACCTATTTTATCCAAATTCTCAAGAATCAGTGTATATTAATGTCAATGTGCTGCTATTACTTCAATAAAGACGTAGCTGCAGCTCCACCAAATAAATAAAAACCCACATAAACTGATTTAAGATTCGACTCAACATCCCAAAGTTTGCAAAGATGCCAAACATGTCAGGATGAACTTTGGGCAAATGTGAACAAAAGACATCTACAATATTTATTTTAGGAATAGTGGAGTCATAAAATCAAAGCTTCTTCACTTTAAACTATTCATATCAGCATATGCATCATATAGCTTCGTAACAATGTTTTGAAAAAGAAATACTGAATATATTTGTTATTAACTGATAGTTGAAATAGAGATAATTTTTTCAATGTATTTATGTATTTTATTATCATTTGTTTAAAAACACGATGTGGAATATAAAATGAAAATATAGTGTCTGACCCTAGAATCTCCAGTCTGCAGTGTGGACTCTCCAGAAAACCACACAGCAGCTTCACTCCTGAATCCTGAATCCTGTTTTCACTCAGATCCAGCTCTCTCAAATGGGAGGGGTTGGTCTTCAGAGTTGAGGCCAGAGAAGCACAGCTGATCTCTGACAAAGTGCAGCCCCACAATCTGAATAAAGAATAAATTATGCGCATTTTTATTACAGTGCCTTATGCAAGAACCACATGCACTAACAGATTCTTTCTTAAGTAGCTTGTTCGATTGATTTAAAAAATGATGCATATTTTGAATATTGTCTTAGGCATGAACACAATGTAGGAACGGTCCGTACCTGTTTTAGGACTCATACGCAATTAGCATGCTGTTATCCCAGCCAAAGTTTTTTGCTAACTGTATTTCCTTACTCTGCAGCAATAATGAGTATAAAAATCAAAAGTTTTGGGTCACCTGCCTTTAGATGCACATTAAGATTAATGACATCCCGTTCTTAATCTATAGGGTTTTATACAGCTTCAACTCTTCTGGGAAGGCTGTCCACAAAGTTCAAGAGTGTGTTTATGGGAATTTTTTATTGCACAAGCGGTAACCTTTCACAGTAACAAGGTCAGCTTACGTGTAATCTTTTGGATGCCTTGGCACATCAGGCCCTTTTAAGAGTGTGACAGCTTGCTGATATATTGGCAGAGGTATATTACTGGTTGTTATTCCAGTTAAGATTACGATGAAGGTGTGCTTCTGCAAATGTGAAAGTTGCAGCCGCAACTCCACAGACAGACTCATTGATCCAACCCTATTGCCCTAATTTCACTTCAGACACTGTTAAAAATGCTAGACTTATTTATAGATCTCCAAAGCAGGACTTGAATCTTGAATAAAGTTATTTTATTCTTCAATGTCATTTTCATGAATTAACATTTCCAGACATATGAGTAAGGACGGTAACCTTAAATGGTATTATCAGAGTGTTAACTATGCTAATTTACAATTCTCAATATGTTTATTTACACACAGAAGGGATTAAGAATGTTTATCCATGTAATTTATTCTTTATCTGACATTAGGAGCGTTTGCTGAATCTGATGTGATACTTGTACAAAAATAATTAAGAGAAAGAATACAAAAATGTTTTGCATTAGGCCCAGTGTTCCTGCTTGAAATTGTTTATTTAATTGGAAAGATACTCAGTGTAGATCAGTATAACATCTGCCTTGCAGTTTAGTCTTCACAACTTTAACATTATATTAATCTCTGCTCAGAAGTAAAAAATTGTGTCTGACCTCAGAGTCTCCAGTCTGCAGTGTTGACTCTCCAGAAAACCACACAGCAGCTTCACTCCAGAATCCTTCAGGTTGTTGTTGTCGCTCAGGTCCAGCTCTCTCAGATGGAACGGGTTAGACTTCAGAGCTGACACTAGACCAGCACAGCTGATCTCTGACAAACTGCAAGAACCCAATCTGAACAAAGAATAAATGATAAAGATTAAAATCCATTTTTTAATCCTATCAGATGTGTTCAGGTTTTAAATGTGGAGCTCAACATTACTATGTCATGATCAATGAGCTTTTTCCTAAAATGAGTGGAGGGACTTTGTCATTGTGTTATTGTGGATCATCATAATGTCAGCCTTCTACAGACATCATCCAAATGTCTGCACAACATTCATACACCTATTCATGTCAACACAGATCAATAACATGCAACTGATCTCAGGCCAATCCAGAATTAAAGGAGAAACACCATTATGACCTTTAAACAGCTGTGTTTTGTGTTCCCTTTTTGAGTGTGTTCTGAAGGATCAATATCAATGATCAGACATTATTTGTGAAAACACATTGAAATCAACAGAAAGCAATGGTTCTACGTCAAGTTTTAAACAATCAGTTTAAAACAGAGATGCTCACAAGTCTTTGAGCTAGAGTCCAAGTCAAGTCTCAAGTCTCTCGTGGCTATAATGAATGTTGTATCACCTGCTGCGTTCAATCCAGGCTGCTTATAAAACTGCAGAGCTAGATTCTGTAACTGTAACCTGTTTTTTAACTTAGAGAGCACAACCATGTAATGTGCAATGCCATTAATGACAGCTTATTAACTACTGTAAGTCAACACCCCCCCAGACTCTTAAACCCAGTGTAAAATTAACAAAATAAAACTAACGTTACATGATCGACAATAAACCTGTAACCTGTTTTTCACTTACAGAGCACAACCATGTAGCCTAATGTACAATGCGTCCACAACTGACAGCTTTTTAACTACTGTAAATCAAGACACCCCCAGACTCTCAAACCCATTGTAACGTTATAACTAAATAAAACTGTAATGATGCATTGTTACGACCCAGCACAGTAGGGGAAAGGGAAGCAACATAAACTAGATGTACTCGGTATGTTAAAGTTATTAATTTCACAGAGAATTTTAACAAAAAGGGATTTTAAACCCAAAGGAACATGCAAGTGGTGCTGCGTACACAACTGAAAATAATATAACAAAAGGACCCCGGACAACGAACAGGACACAGACGGGGCTGGCAGAGGTCAGACCAATCCTCAGCAGGGAACCATACAGCCTGATTAGCATATCACTACAGTGACAATAAGGCACAAACGGAGGCAGCCATAACATGCATGAACAATGATAAACATGTAGCCTGTTTTTCACTTAGAGAGAGCACAACCATGCCTAATAAATGTAGAATTTATGACAGCGTAACTCCTGTAAGTCAACAAACCACCAGACTCTCCAACCCAGTATAATGTCAACTAAATAAAACAGTAACGTTACATGATCGACAATAAACCTGTAACCTGTTTGCAGCCAACGGTAATAATGTGTTTATTGTCCTCTCTCACATGTGGCTGCACGTAGCACACTACGTGTTAATTACTTAGGCAGGTTATAGGTGGGGGGATAACAGCAAGCTCATCAGATGTTTCCTAAAAATAAACATTGTTCATGAGTCCCGCACCTCGAGTCCGAGTCAAGTCTTAAGTCTTAAGTATGAATCTCAGTTTGAGTCTGAAGTCACTGTGTGTGCGACTTGAGTCGCACTCGAGTTCGAGTCTCAAATTTGAGTCCCCATCTCTGGTTTAAAATAAATAATAGTTCAGAGGATCTTCTTCAGATGTGACCATTTCCCCAAAATTTTAAATATTCATTTACTTTAAAGAGGTCATTTGTTTTTTCCCCCCCTCCTTCATTGAGTTTTTTTTTTTGTAAAGCTTTTTTGTGCATGTAATTGGTTTGCAAAGTGAAAAAGTCCACCTCAAAAGGGAGTTCCCGTCTCCCACAGAAAGCACTGCTCTGAACTGCCTGAAAACAGCTCGTTTGTAGTCTTCTGCTTCTGATTGGCTAGTAGTCCTTAACTAGGTACTGCGCATGTGCAACTCCCAACAAAGATCTTGTAGAAGGGAGATGTATCAATCCATAGCTAAAATGGAGTGTTAAACACAAAGGGTGACAAAAATATGTTGTTTTTTGAAAATCAAACCATGTAAACCTATAAATAATAAAATAACATTATGAACCTGAAAGCATAATATGACCACTTTAACAACCAACAAGGACTAAGAAGGAAGTTAAAGGTTCTGGGGGCACCTCCAGGCTGCACTCGACAGACAATATGGACTGTGAAGTTAATTCTTTGGGAAGTTCTGTGGTAAGTCCATCAGCTTATTTTGGTACATATTAAAAAGGCGTGGGCTGGTGAGTTTGGTTTGAAACAGATAAAACACACATCAGCTCAGGGATTATGTGTAATGCAAATGTGTGTGCAAAAATAAACCAACCTTACTATAACCTTGTCTGCCAAAGTGGCGGATGATTTTATCAACTTGTGCGATGACTCATACTTGTAACTCAAAAGATATGCTTAATGAATCGCTGAAACCTTCCTGTCATGGCAGTGACTTTTAGGAATGGCAGAGCGGTAGAGACAGAATGCCAAAATAGGTACCTGGGCACCATTCATCCTTTATTGAATCCATCATACTTTTGCAATGATTTGCTGGTTTGCCAACTTCAGCATGGTTGGCAAAAATAGGCTGGGAGAGATTGTTAAACTTTGGGTCAGTACTTTTCTAATAGACCACTAAGGTTCTGTGGAAAATGCGTCTCAATTAGCTACTAGGTGTTGCATTTGTTGCAAAAGGTCTGTCCGACTACCACAAAAGTTGAATTAAAATCTCTCCACCTGCAACTTTTGTTGCGCCTGTGGGACTGCAGGTCTGACTTACAAAGCCAAAATGTACTTTGTTGTAAGGGTCAACAGAATTTTAATTTTTCATGAACAGGAAATTTACAACTTTATGCATCCAAGTTATGTCTAAACATAAATTAAGTTAACATTTAAGATATAAAATGGTAACAGAGAGTCAGTGAACAGACCCCAGAGTCTCCAATCTACAGCCTGGACTCTCCAGATAACCACACAGCAGCTTCACTCCTGAATCCAGCAGGTCATTTCTGGTCAGCTGCAACTCTCTCAGATGGGAGGGGTTGGACTTCAGAGACGAGGCCAGAGAAGCACAGCTGATCTCTGACAAACTGCAAAGCCACAATCTAAATAAAAAACAAATGATGTAACGTTAGAAGACAATGTTTCTGCTTGAAATCATTCAGTTTTTAATAATCTGTTCAGAGCTGAAGAAACGTTAGAGTGCAGGAACTCCATAGCTAGCTATCCTATCTGAGTGTTGGAAGATTTAATTAATAGGTGAAGTTATGCTGCTTTACCTCTTGTGGAAATGTGCAAAGCCTCACTCTTAATGGGGAGTATATTATCTGAATAATGCGACCTTTGAATAGCAGGGAAATACTGAGGCATTGACATTAGACCAGGTTTTTGTTGGCCAATGGCACTATCGCTTTCTGCTGCCTCAATATAGACAACAATGTGCATGATCACCAAATTTTAAGACAAACACTCCCTGGTTGCACAGACAGCTACAAGTTAATTTGCTACTTACACAACAGGGCACATTTTTATTTGCCATCACTTCTCAATCGCTGCATTCCATCCCATCAATTAAACACTTTTGTGGCGCAGTAGCGACCAGCTGATTTTACTGACGGAGCTTCCGGCTGCAGCTACTTCAGGTGTGGATGGTTTGATCGGCTGGACGTGCAGCCTCTCTTTTCCTCCGTTTGTGAGTCTTTATTGTAGTTTAGTGACTTGTTTAAACAGACTCTGTTCTCCTTTTATACTTCTGACTGTCATTTTTGGAAGTGTGCGACTCACCAATAAAGGAAAAAGCACTGGCGGAGATCTTTCAATTTGGTTTATTGTTAGAAAGTTAAAATAATTCCGTTGTTTACTTTCAAGACATCAAAAAATTACCTTACATTCATTTCCCACAAGTCATTTGGTTAAAGACCTATTTCACTTCTCCTTTCTCATTAAAAAATAAAAAAATTTGGAAGCTGTAGTCTTTTCCCGTATAATACTACCAGTGAGGATGAACTAAGATAAGGAGTGTTCTGATACAGTTTCCCAATACTTTTATGTAACAGTTATTTGAAACAAGAAAAAATAAAATTAATAATAATAATAATAAGCTACCAATCAACTACTATGGCTTCAATAGGTGGCATTTTATGCAAGGTGTCAAATGAAGTACTCTCTTGGTATTATCACTTTAAGGCTACTGGTATCGTAAAATGTTATACTATATATTTAAATGCTCCTTTACTATATTTTAATACTAGCAAGTAAAGACTGCAGCATACTGTAAGTCTTCTGCATGAATGGTTCTAATTATTGACAAGTACTTAACATTAATAAATTTGAGACCAAGTCTGTGCTTCTTGCACAAAGATTTAATGAATAAAAACAACCCAGAAAAATGGAATAGCTGTAACTGGAATTAATATTATGTCTAGTTGTAAACTACATATGAAATTTTAAGGAATATTTTAACTTTAATATATTATTATAACCTATTATACACAATCAACAAAATACTTTTATTTCATATTAAAATATGATATAGTATATCACTGGGTGGAAGATAGGGCCCTCAGTGTGGATCAGTATATTATCTGCCTTATGTCTACAGTGTTTAGTGTCACCACAACTTTTACATCATATTAATCTCAGCACAGAAGGAAAAAAAAAAAAATGGCATCTGACCTCAGAGTCTCCAGTCTACAGTGTGGACTCTCCAGAAAGTCACATAGCAGCTTCATTCCTGAATGCTGCATCTTATTGCAGCCGAGGTCCAGCTTTCTCAGATGGGAGGGGTTGGACTTCAGAGCTGAGGCCAGAGAAGCACAGCTGATCTCTGACAAACTGCAGGAACCCACTCTAAATAAAGAATATAATGATGTAACTTTAGAAGACAATTTTCCTGCTGAAATCATTCAGTGTTTAATAATCTGTTCAGAGCTGAAGAAGGATTAGAACGTAGAAGTTTAGAAAAGGGAAACGCCAAACACCTTGAACTAGCCAGCTTCATGTAAGTGTAGGTGGACAGAGGAAAAAAGGGCAGTAAGAAGAGACGAGGAGGTGTTTCTGTATTAGTTAACTCTAGGTTCTGTAATCCTAGACAAGTTACGGTAAAGGAATTAATTTGCAGTGCAAACGCTGAATTGATGGCGTTACACGAGTTCTCAAAAGCAATTGCTGTTATCTTTCCCTCACTCCACTCTGAGTTTCAGACCACAACCTGATCCACCTTGAAGCCACCTAAAAGCCACTGGTGATCAACAGGTGGTCAGTACAAACACTGGGAAGATTTTGTTTAAGGACGCAGAGGAAACTCTCCAGGAGTGTTTCCATATCACAGAATGGGAAGGTTTCTCGGAGGACTATGGGAATGTTATTGAGTCCCCCCCAATCCTACCTTTCCAGCAGCCAGGTAGAAAGTGAGCTCTCTGAGCACCAAATATAGCCAGTGGGCCTGACAACATAAATTCAATGATACATAAGGAGCGTGCTCAGACGTTTGCGTCAGCCTTTCAGTACCTCTTCATCTCTCGCTGAGATTAAGAAAGGAGCTTAAACTATGGAAGACCTCCTGCATCATTCTAGGGCCAGAGGAAGGATGTCCCAGTGCTGTCAATAACCATGTTTCTACCAAACACTTTCAGTATAGTACCTTTGAAAACCCTACCTACACCGTGGATCTGAGTTTCATTTGCATCGCAGACAGTTCTTTCCCAGACTGAAAACTTAATTCAAACCTTTTCCTCTGTCCTGCTACATTCACCGTCAATTTTTTGCTCGTTCTAGCTCACTCATGCACACATTCTGCACGCACAAATGATATGTGGTTGTTAATTAGCCTACAACAAGACGACAATATTTGTTCGGGAAAATGCTGCAGGCAGCCAGACAAAACATTGCTGAAAAGACAGGAGCATTTGAGAAATCCTCCATGAGAGTGCAGATGATGAGAGTACCGGCTGCTCAGATCCGGTCTGGCCAATCAGTGCTCTGCAGTGTTTTAATTCCAAATTTTGGTATTGTCTCAGCTTGCTAGGAGCCTCAACAGAGGGGTAATGAAAAACGGTGCACAATGGTTCCATTTGTACTATCCACAATGTTTCATAATGGAAGCACAAAAATAACCATCATCTTCATGACAAACAAGGCCCTCTCACACCTGGTGAAGCGGGGAAGCACTGTGAAGGTCATGTTCTTTGACTTCTCCAGTGTTTTCCACGCTATCCAGCCCTGCCTTCGAAGGGAAAAGCTTCTGGCAATGCACTCCGAGACTGGATCCTGGACTACCTCAATGGCCAACCACAGTGTGTCAGAGTGGAAGGCTGTGCCTCTGAGGTTGTAATAAACAAAGTGTACTGGTGCCATTCCTCTTCACTCTTTATACCTCAGACTTCTGTTTCAACTCATGCTCCTGTCCTTCATCTTTCTCTCCACCAGAAGATCCAAGAGCCATCCTGGATAACCATTCAATGAAATGATCCCCATCCTGTTGCGGGCTTGTTCGCTTTACTTTTTAGAGCATCCAGCGTGGGCGATGACTTTAACTAGGTTCATCCACTCCTGCCCTCCATGGCTTTAATATATACTGCACTTGCTTTCTTTCTTTTGTGGAATAAAATGACAGTTATTATACACCAAAGGCAATGACCTCCAGTAAGTGTTTTATATTTTAATGGTGTTATTACTTCCTTCAATTAACAACAAAATGTATTTGAACAGACATCGTGTTTCTTTTTCACCTCTATTTTATTGTTTCAGAATGGGAAAAGAACCAACAACTAAAAGTAAAAAGCTAACACATTAAAGCTGCAGTAGGTAGTTCTTTAAAAAATAAATAAATATCATTGCTGAAACAGTACATGAGACTGATAATCTATGAAATGTACCTCTGGCTTGTCCTGTTGCTCCTAATGCCATCAATACAGTCAATGTACTAAACCACTGTAAAAGAAAATAGACTTCAGCATCAAGTTACTTGGTTGGAAATCAGCAATAACACTTGCTCCACACCGTGCGCCTTGCTTTTCACTGGGTGGAAGATGGGGCCCTCAGTGTGGACCAGTACAATATCTGCCTTATGTCTGCAGTGTTTAGTGTCACCACAACGTTTACATCATAATAATCTCAGCACAGAAGGAAAAAATGGTGTCTGACCTCAGAGTCTCCAGTCTACAGTGTGGACTCTCCAGAAAATCACATAGCAGCTTCACTCCTGAATCCTGCAGCTCGTTGTCAGTCAGCTGCAGCTCCCTTAGATGGGAGGGGTTGGACTTCAGAGCTGAGGCCAGAGAAGCACAGCTGATCTCTGACAAACTGCAGTCCCACAATCTGAATAAAAAAATAAATGATGGAGATAAAAATCCATTTCTAATCCTATCAGATGTGTTCAGGTTTTAAATGTGGAGCTCAACATTACTATGTCCTAATCAATGAGCTTTTCCCTAAAATGAGTAGAGGGACTTTGTCATTGTGTTATTGTGGATCATCATAATGTCAGCCTTCTACAGACATCATCCAAATGTCAGCACAACATTCATACACCTATTCATGTCAACACAGATCAATAACATGCTGCTGATCTCAGGACAACTCTTGGGGTTGATGCAGCCCGGAAGCCAAAGGTACAGAGAATCATTGCAGTTCAGCAGTGATAGTAAGTTGCTATGGCTCAGCAAAATCAGAGGGGGGCTGCAGCTCTGTAAGGTCAGGTGTTCGCTACAACTCAGCAGGGACATGAAGATGCTGCCTCTTGTCTTCAGGGACTGGAGTCAGCCATATCGCTGACTGGACATGAGGGAGTGCACGTTAGCTGAGCGCCGACTGGACAAATGGAACGGGAGTTGGCTGGACCGGTGAGGATGGGGGACAAAGTCTCTGTAGGTACGATCAGCTGAGTCTGCACTCAGTCTTTGGGGAACTACACAGCGGAAACTGGACAGGACAGCAAAATCTCTGAAGCTGGTTACCAGGCAACAAGGTCTCTGGTTAGCTTCATAAATTTTGTCTCTGGGATGCCAGGCAGCAAAACCTTCTCAACAATGAACAACGTCAATGAATGGGGAGCTGGACAGTGATCAGGACAAAGAGCTGGGGAGTGAGGAGCACGAGGAGCTTCCTGTCAAACATTTAAATTTCTCTACTTCACTGAACTGACCTCAGAGTCTCCAGTCTACACTGTGGACTCTCCAGTCCAGCAGACAGCAGCTTCACTCCTGAATTCTGTAAGTCATTAAAACTCAGGTCAAGCTCTCTCAGATGGGAGGGGTTGGACTTCATAGCTGAGGCCACAACTTCACAGTCAGTCTCTGAGAGTCCACAGCCAGAAAGTCTGTCAAGACATATTTACAAAATATGTTACAATGTACAATCACAATGACGGCTCAACATTGTGATGACTGTATGTATTGTAAGTGTTTCCTGCAAAAACAAAGATAGGAAGGGACTTGTTGCAGTTATTGATTGCCATTTACAATAGCCAGTAGTTGGACATACACTCCATCAGTGAGTGAACACTGAAGCCGGACCGGGACCAAACACATTATCAGAGACCAGTTTGACAATACGGAATACACTACCCAGGAGATTTTATTGCCAGGTTTGGCTCTTGGCACCACAGGGCTGAGTCAGCTAATAGCACCTCTAGTTGTAAAGCTAACCAAGCTATCTAGCTACAGATACAGACAGATATTGTAGCAGTAATTAGCAGTTTATTAAAAAGTAAATCCATCAAGTTATTAATATCCATTAAGAAACTCTGTAAATCATCTCAATGCTGGATTCTCTGTTGGTGTTTGGTCCTATCATGCCACATTAACTGGGAGGCAGCGTCATAAAAAAGTGAGAAAGCTAAATTAACAAAAGTAAAATTAATACACGCCCCCCGAGTGCAGGATGAGTCATCAACACTTAAAATCCATTTTCCATAAAATGACAAACTCTCAAATTGATAAAATACCATCAATAACTACAAAACATGAATTCTTTAAGAAGCTTGATAAATACCGGCCCAGATGAATATTCTAAATGGCAAATTAGACATTAATTTGGATTTAGCAAAAGTTATCTACTCATTTAAGAAGTTGATAATCAAACCATGTAAGCTAGCACCCTTAATTTGATAATGTTTTTTTTTGTTCCATTTGATGGGGATGAGGTATCCCCCAACATCCTCCATGCTCATTATGACTTCATAAACTTTTGGAAAATGACAAATCTTATTTAAACCCCTGACCTTACTGGTAACATACAACAAAACCATAAAATGCTGCAAAAAACCTTAAGCGTAACCTCTGGAGTCCTTACCAACTTTGCATGAAACCAAAAGATAAATTAAAGAATAAACACAAAAATACATAAATTGTGTAAGAACTATTTTTACAAATAACAAGTAGCTGTGTTTGTTAACTTCATTGTTTTTCACTCGCAGCATTTGAAACACAGTCAATTTTGAAAGATATTAACTAAGCTCACTGATGATGACCTTGTAGGTAGAAATGTTGCATCGTTACAAATTTGGGAGTTTGCAAAAATTTTGTGTGCACACGGCTTCTTCCTTTCTTTTATTCTTTTACTATGCTATAGGTGGAATCACAGTATGAAGGTGTGAAGGGTGTTAAGTTTTAGATGGACTTACCGAGCCTTTCTGCAGTTCCTCACAGTTGGAATCAGTCTCCGTCGTCCCTCCTCTGAGGTGTTGTACTTCTCCAGGTCCAACTCATCCAGAATCTCCTCTGACATCTGCAGCATGTAGGCCAGAGCTGAGCAGTGGATCACAGAGAGTTCCTTCTCTGATCTGTTCTCTGACTTCAGGAACTCTTGAATCTCCTGATGTACTGAGTGGTCGTTCATCTCCATCAGACAGTGGAAGATGTTGATGCTTCTGTCAGGAGAGATCTCATCACTGTTCATCTCCTTCAGGTTGTTGATGGCTCTCTGGATGATTTCTGGACTGTTGTCTGGCCAACCCGGCAGGCCTCCTAAGAGTCTCTGGTTGGACTCCAGAGAGAGGCCATGAAGGAAGCGAACTAACAGGTCCAGGTGGCCATTTTTACTCTTCAAGGATATTTCTACGGTTCTACCCAGGAAGTCATCTAATGAGGAGTAACTATAGTCTTTCCCCAGGAAGTCATCCAGTATCTCCGGGTTCCTGCTGGTGTAACAGTGGAACATGTAGACTGCAGCTAGAAACCCCTGAACGCTCAGATGAACAAAGCAGTAGACTGTTTTCTGGAAGATCACACTCTCTCTTTTGAAGATCTCTGTACAAACTCCTGAGTACACCGAGGCCTCTGTGACATCCAGACCACACTGCTCCAGGTCTTCTTGGTAGAACATGATGTTTCCTTTCTCCAGCTGTTCAAACGCCAGCCTCCCCAGCTTCAGAAGAACCTTCCTGTCAGCCTCCGTCAGCTCCTGTGGACTCGTCTCATGTCCCTCATCGTACTTCTGCTTCTTCCTCTTTATCTGAACCAGCAGGAAGTGTGAGTACAGGTCAGTCAGGGTCTTGGGCAGCTCTCCTCTCTGCTCTGTAGTCAACATGTGCTCCAGAACTGTAGCAGTGATCCAGCAGAAGACTGGGATTAGACACATGATGTGGAGGCTCCTGGAGGTCTTGATGTGTGAGATGATTCTGCTGGACAGCTCTTCATCACTGACTCTCCTCCTGAAGTACTCCTCCTTCTGGGCGTCAGTGAAGCCTCGTACTTCTGTTACCCTGCCAACACACGAAGGAGGGATCTGATTGGCCGCCGCAGGTCTGGAAGTTATCCAGACGAGAGCCGAGGGAAGCAGATTCCCCTTGATGAGGTTTGTCAGCAGCAGGTTGACTGATGACTTCTGTGTGACATCAGACACAACCTCACTGTTGTGGAAATCCAATGAAAGTCTGCTTTCATCCAGGCCGTCAAAGATGAACAACAGTTTCCAGACGGCGAGCTTCTCTGCTGGGACCTTCTGTAATGTTGGATGGAAAACATGGAGCAGCGTGAGGAGACTGTACTGCTCATCTTTGATCAAGTTCAGCTCCCTGAACGAGAGCAGAACCAGCAGACCGACATCTTGGTTTTCCGAGCCCTCTGCCCAGTCCAGAGTGAACTTCTGCACTGAGAAGGTTTTTCCAACGCCAGCGACGCCGTTGGTCAGAACCACTCTGATGGCTCTCTGTTGGCCAGGTAAGGCTTTAAAGATGTCCTGGCACCTGATTGGAGTGTCATGGAGGGTCTTCTTCTTGGAAGCTGTCTCAAGCTGCCTCACCTCATGCTGGGTATTAACCTCTTCACTCTGTCCCTCTGTGATGTAGAGCTCAGTGTAGATCCTGTTGAGGAGGGTTCCACTTCCTGTTTCATCACTTCCTTCAGTCACACGTTCACATCTCCTCCTCAGACTGATCTTATGTTCATCTAAAACCTCCTGCAGACCACCTCTCACTTCAAAAAAAGAAAAAAAAAGTGGAAGTAAAAGTAAAGTTTAACAATCTAGTGATTATTTTCATTACAAATAAAACAATCAATCAATATAAGAATAAATATAGAAGTAAAGGTTATAAAGTCCAGTTTTGGGGGAACATCGGAAATTTCACATCTTATCTTAGGCCCCATTCATACTACTCCATTTTTTAAAAAATGGACAGTTAAAATGAATACGATCTCCATCCACAGCAGCGTTTTAGCTGCGTGTCGTTGATCTCAGTCTGTATTAAAACGTCTGAAAACGCACATCTAGTGGGCATTCACGTACACTGGGCATGCGCTTGCTAGTATAAACATGAAGCAGATGGTCTAATCCGCAGAAGATTTAGCGAAAGAATAATGTAACGCATATGAAGAACCACATCAGATTTTATTTTTCATGGACCAATAACGAGCTGGGACTGTTACTGAATGTAACACGGGAGTTAAAGCTACTGTGGCAGCAGAAAACAGACAGACTCGTCACAGAGTAAATATGGCAACATACACAGTACAAGTATAGGCTGCTAAGTGTTATTTGTAAGGTACAAATATTTTAATAAAAATAGCAAAACTAAAACTCAGTCAGCAGCATTGCGTTTCTGCTTTGCATGACTTAGAAGATCCAAGCAGAGAGCCAAATGTGAGCGTCTGTGCCATCGTTTCTAAAGTCCTCCGTTTTTGCCCGTCTTCACTAAAACACTCTCCGGAGGTAGCTAAAGGGGTACCCAGTTTGTTTAAAAGCGATGTCTTAACCAAGCGTCCATTTGTGATGAGTACGGGGTGAGAATGTCCCCCTGGTTTGAAAACGTTTTACGTCAAGCAGCAGAAGGAAAAGCTCACTTTGAGTCAGCAGTAAGTTAAAGTTCTGATGACTTAACAGAAAACAGCAGCTGGTATCTCCACGGGACCATTTTCTGCCCTTTTTCCATCCACTGCTAACTTTTCCATCAGTGCTGCCCGTGGATGTTTGTTCTTCACCTTTAGGAACAATATATGGTGGAGAGAATCTGAGCTCAAAGCTCCACTTACTAATGATTCAAAGCAAAGTGTTCATCAAGGTGAGCAAAGCTGAACTACAAATGCTTTTTCACCACATGTTGCACAATTATGATCTGAAGTGATTCAAGATGCATCTGGTGGATCAGAACAGCTGATCTGAGGAAGAGCCAAACAGCTCAGTGTTTAGAGGACAAATAGGAGAAAATGAAGGACACATTTGAAGCAGATTCTTTCAGATTCTGAATCCTTCTAAATCTTTACAGTGACGTCAACATGAAGCAAAAATATGATCATCTTCTATGAGTTTACAGTCAAAACAGTTTGTTACTTTGTGTCTGAGGGTCCAGGTTTGTTACTTCTGGAAGTTTATCTTTGGACCGGTCACTCTTCACAGACAGACAGCTGGATCCTGCAGTCTCTGGGCTGTCCTCCTCTTCCTCCCCACAAATACTCATGTTCTGGACTTCAGTCTGTCTGGGAGGTAAAACAGTAACACTGACTGTGAGTTTAGGAAACACACTAATCAGGAAGAACAACAATCCAGAGGGAGAAAACTGACTCAGAGACATTGACAGTAAAATAATAAATGTTGGTTTAACACTCACTCTGCCTCAGCCTTCAGTTTTCCTTCTTTTGCTGAGTCACAATGGAGTCTGAACTGACTGAACTCTTTCAGCTGCAGAGTCCCTTCCTTTTATCATGTGCCCGGGTCACATGATCAGTGTTGCTCCTCCCCTTACATTTACAGGAAATCAGCTTTTATCTGTGTGTGTGTGTGTTTGGGTGTGGTGCTCAAACAGATAAATTGTTAAACACAATGTGTTTATGGGCGTCTCTCTTGGATTAAATAGGTGGATTTAAAATGGGTTTGGTCACCATGTAGCGATGCACTGAAGGGGAACATCTGTTTGTTGTGGTCGATATAATAACTGATAATATTCTTACAAATGCAAAAATGTGAGGAGGGAAATATATTTTTAGATTGAGATGTTTATTTTTCTAATGCAACATCAATATTTAGATAATAGACTTCACCAACTAACTGAAAAACGTGAATTTATTTTAAACTTGTTATTGTTATAATCTGAGATTATTTTTTAATCTGCAGACTAATTAATGCCAGAGCTTCTCTCCTTCTTGACAGCATGTCTCTGCGAACTCTACATCCTTTTGGACTAACTGATGTTACCTAAAGCTCTTGGACTGTTCAGAAAGGATGCAAACTGGCTAACAGTCCTGTGTCTCGGTCCTCCTGCTGCTGATGGCAGACTAAGAGACTGCAGACAGGTACCGCTGCTAGAGAGAGGAGGGCTGGTTGCTCTCAGCCTCCAAGTTCATTATCAGACACAGAGCCTGAAGAACATTATCACACCCTGTTTAAGTTCTTCACTTCTGTCACATTACAGCCTGGAAATTAAAATACACTGTATCTAGCTTTTCTCTAGCTGTATTTACACATGATAATCCTCAAATGAAAACAATTATTAAAATGTAAACATCATGGAAACAGACACCAATACAGAGAGCAGAGGAGAGAGAGGCAGAGAGGCGACAGTCATTTTCAAAATGAACTCAAGCTTCACATGTTTAGCTGAGGCTGTACTTACTGATGATGTTTTACTGGTTTGCATTATTTTGTCAGGTGTACCTGAAGTGGCAGACAAGCCAAATCTCTCAGGGGAAGCAACTGTTGCGCTGATGGCTAAGGTGACCAGTCCAATGGTCTGAGTCAGCTATAAGACAAGGATTGTTCCTTAGGCTACATACTGTACAGTATTTGTGAACAGCTACATCCTGAAGTTCATTGTCAGTGTCTACAACAATGAATAAACAGACAGTGCAGATCAACAGATTGCCTTTTTCAGTTCACCCTCAAAGACCTTTGGATGCAAAGACAATTACTTAAGCAATAATGAAAAAAAGAATGACTCACAATCATCTGATTCAGCTGTAACAAACCTTTTATTTAGGAACAACAAATCCAGAATAAAGCGCAGTGGCACTGGGCTGATAATGTGCAATGAATTAATCTTGAACTACAGCTAAGGGACCCGTCTCAGTAATAGGCTACAGTGATGTAATGTCACATATACTGTATATGAAGGTGGATCAAACATAGCTGTTCTTGAATGTTTAATGGCGTACAGATGAACAAAGTATTTATTTTCATTCTTTACACACATTACACAAGACTAATATGGTAAGCAGACAGTTGGAAAAAAATCCAACCAAAAAGGAATAAAGCTCAGGAAAAGCAGCAGAGGAGGGATCGTTCTCCCAGGAATGACAGACAGGAAGTAGATGTCACGTCATCACAATATTTACAAATTTTGATGACGAAATATAGATAGACTGTCTCCATTTAGGCTCTGAGGAAGAACAGAGGAAATGCTGACATCTGCTGGCAGAAAGCAGCTGCAGCAGGAGCTACAGAACATGAAGGCTGGTGAGAACGATCGTTCCACAAGTTGGCGCTGCGACAGAAAGCAAAACAGAAATGTCCATTTAAATAAGTCAGTGGTTCTTAACCTGGGGGTCGGGACTCCCCTGGGGGGGACACTGCTGGTAGTAGGCTACCACCAATCCAAGTAACTGTACACTTCTATCACCACAACTGAGGACCCGTCTCTCCATTCATTAGATTGGACAATGGGAAAAAAACGCGAATGACGTCAGGCACGAGTTGAATTTTTTTCAGCAGCAGAAGGAGTGGAGGAGTCTCAATGTGTCTGCAGAGGCTGTGTAGAAGGACAGAGCAGCAGCAGAGCAGTCCAGATCCACTGATGATACTCTGTCACATCCAGAGGAACACACAGGGATGATGGTGGACTTGACTTTGTGTCTGACAGTGGAGCTGATCTCAGAGCAGTTCAGACTGCAGCACTGTTGGGATTCCTCTGTCAGTCACTGCTGGATGAAGCTCTCTCTCCACTCTACCTCCCAGTAACATGGCCCAGTCAGAGCCTCTCCACACACAAGCTGATGCTGCTGCTTCAACCTCTCTGGATCATCAGGACACAGCTGATCCTCTCTCAACACCCCACCTTTCTCATCACTCACACTCTGACAGAGATCACCTCCAGCTGATGAGAGAAGAAGACAGAGAGCAGAAGTCATAAATAGAGATATTCACTGCTGACTGTAATGATGGATTTACTGCTGTTAGTGCTCAAAACTGTTAAAAACAGCGGCTCAGTCACAAGATATTTCATCTACTTTGAAATATTACAGGACAAATCTGTAAATATAAAGTCTGTTCTAAAAACATCTGGACCAAACTACAGACACATGGACAGATATAGATATGATGTTAAAGGTCCTACAACAGCTAAACATCAGCTGTGATTACTGGACTTCAGCAGAGGTTCTGCTCTGTAGAAAGACCACATGGTTACTAAATGTAATGATGGTTCTCTGAAATAAGAGCCAGTGATTTGCAGGCTTCAGTCAGACTGATCTCAGAGCTGTGACAAAGATGAACTGATCAGTAGTTTAGTATTGAAATGAGAGAACAAACACTTTGAGATCAGATTTGATGGTCCGACAGTTTGATGAATGAGGACCACTGTCTCTATACATCTTGTGATGCTGTCAGCTGGAATCCAGCTTTATTTCCTGGAGACATGAACACAACAACAACAGTCGTCTTCACATCAACTCAAACACATGATCACTGCCTGTTCTCTCTCTCTCTCTCTGTCTTTCTGTCCAATCCTGAAGCCTGTCACCATTCTCCTCTCACAGCTTCACTGAGGAAAGCAGCCGCTGAGAAGGTTGGAGGTTTAGAGGAAATACTGGATCTCTGCTTTGATACTAACTGTGTTTAGTACAATACTGCTGAAACCAGCATGGACTGACTCCAACCCTCTACTGACCTCAGAGTCTCCAGTCTGCAGTGTGGACTCTTCTTCAGATCAGACAGCGGCTTCACGTCTGAATCCTGCAGCCTGTTTTCAATCAGGTCCAGCTCTCTCAGGTGGGAGGGGTTGGACTTCAGAGCTGAGGCCAGAGAAGCACAGCTGATCTCTGACAAATAGCAGCCTCTCAATCTGTATGAAGAATAAATTGTGTAACTTTAGAAGACAATATTCCTGCAGTTCCACCAGTGGCTCCATCTATCAACATAATGTTTGTATACTTGAATGTTCAAGTATTTTATACTGTCATTACTGTAGTTTCATACTGTCCATTACTTCATCACCACCATTCACCATCACAATCCCTTTTAGCTCCATACACCAGAGACCCACACATAGCTTTCTCTTTAAGTTAAAATGCGGAGCACAATAAAGCACATGCTGGACTGTGTGCATCCTGGCGATTGGTCCACAAGCAGCTGGTTGCTAAATAAAGAAGGGTAAGACTACATATTAGAGAGACCTGTGTGTCACACGGAAAACCCAACAGGACAGTTTTGTCCACCCATATTTTCTCTCTCCCTATGCTCCTCAAAAATGATTGTTTCCTCAGTAAATAACAACTGATAGCTGCTGAGTAAAAGCAAAGATCAGATTGACCGGCGACATGAATTCAACCTCGGACATCACTACAAAACCAATAATAACCAATGTGAATTAGAGAAAAGAAGCTAATTTCCATCTGAAAACCATGCTCTAAGCAACGGGAGGATTCTGTTATTTTTCATCATCTGAATTAGATGTTACAGTGTATAACCTGCATTTGTTCTGCAGAGACTGAAAACACTTTTAATACGTGGTTAATGGAAAGTGAAAGTATGTCTTACAGCTTGTGAGAGGGCACATTGAACATGGACATGAAATGTTTGCATTTGTCTATCTCATTAAAATTTGGCACAAGTGCACCAGCTAAAGCTCTCCTGCGTAACCGCACTTACACAGCTTGGATGATAGTTAATTTTGGAAGCAACATGCATAGTGTATAACAGACTAGTTAAGAAATTAAGGTATGAATGGCACATGTAACCAAGTAAATGTAGATTACCTGCCCAAAAATACTCCAGTAAAGAGTAAAGTACAGTTTTTATAAAAGGAACATGAAAAGTTGCCAACGTCTATTTTACTAATTTTACACATTACTTGTAACATGTTCCTACCTACCCTGTCACTGGCACCCTCACTTCTGTCTTCACTGGTGCCAATAGAAGTAGCAGCAGCAGGAAAATAAAAATCTAAATGTTGAGACTACACCCCTGTGTTTCCCTGTTCCCTGTGAAGACTGTGTGGGGGTCTTTAGATACAACGGGGACACATATTTTTGTTTATAAAACTTGACAAAGGGCATTTTGCATAATATGGGACCTTTAGGGTATTAAATGTGTAGTTCAACATTGCTCTGCCACATTCAATGGACTAAACCACTGAAGAAGAAAATCAACTTATCACATTCAGTGTGGATCAGTATAATATCAGCCTTATGTCTGCAGTTTAGTGTCACCACAACAACACTCATCATATAAATCTCAGCACAGAAGAAAGAAAATGGTGTCTGACCTCAGAGTCTCCAGTCTACAGTGTGGACTCTCCAGAAAACCACACAGCAGCTTCACTCCTGAATCATACAGGTCATTGTTAGTCAGCTGCAGCTCTCTCAGATGGGAGGGTTTGGACTTCAGAGCTGAGGCCAGAGAAGCACAGCTGATCTCTGATAAACCGCAACGCCACAATCTGAATACAAACATAAATAGAGATAAAAATCAATTTATAATGCAGTCAGAGGTGTTCAGGTTTAGATGTGTAGCTCCTTTGGAAAAGGGCTGGACTGGAATTTGCCCAGTGGGTTTACGCATCAGAGAGGCTATTAATTTAAAGAACTGATTAATTAATTAGAAACAATTTAAAATATTAAACGACCGGCAGCGGCCTATTGATTCATTTTCCAGCCCTGCCCCGAGCTCTCTTCAGGTTGTATTGTGGCACGTTTCCATTGAAGTGGAACCTATAGAAGTTGCCACAACCTAGCCGAATGACTGGAAAGAAGGAGAATAGACGTCTATTGTGGACAGCCAGGCCTTTTCCTGGATTCCATTTTGCAACTGTTAAAAGATCTGACTGATGAGCAGCAGTTGGATTTCTGGTGAGTCAGTCCTCAAATTCTTTGTTAACCCAGACATGTATTTAACTTGGACCTAGTTTTCTAGTATTGACACTGAGCCACTCTCTACCCCACCTCGGGACAATGCACCTGCTTCGAGTGGGGGAACCACCATGAGGAGATCCAGTTCCATATGAACCCCTCCTATCATGCTCCCATGATTGTGAGTCAGACCTGGTTACAGATTCACAATCCCCACATCAACTGGAATGCTGCTAAAGGATGGAGAGTTGTAGTTCCTATTGTCATTCCACCTGTCTAAGTCAGCTTTTGCCTAAGTTATTGCACTAGCTGTTCCCTTGGAGCTCTCTCTCTTCCATCCCACCCGATTATCATGATTTAGGAGAGAAAGTCCTTTCTCATGTTTTCACACCATCCTCATGATTCTTCCGTAGATCTCCTTCCTGGTGACCCTCTGCCTTCCAGCAGGCTGGACTACCTGTCTGGGCCTGAAAGAGAAGTTAGAGATAAAGATGATATGCAATGCCCCCAGAGCATTCCAATCATCCATTAATGATTGTCGTGATTTCCTGAATTGTCCTGTCCTGAGTGTGAAGGTACACATTGTCCATGTTAGGCAGTATCTCCAGGGACTATTGGATTAAGGTAAAGGTACTTTGTCACATACACATACATGTTGCGAAATTCATTCTCTGAATTTAACCCATCCCTCTAGGGAGCAGTGGGCAGCCGCTTTGCAGAGCCCAGGGACCAACTCAGTGTCTGGTCAATGGCTCTGACTGAAGAAACTACCTAAAATGTTTTAGATGGTGGGGAAACTGGAGCACCCAGAGGAAACCCACACGGACACAGGGAGAACATGCAAACCCCACACAGAAAGGCTGGGGTTTGAAACCATGACCTTCTTGCTTTGAGGCCACAGTGCCATCCAATGGACCACAGTGACACCCTAATTACAAACTGACTGTAAAAGCTGAGAAGAGTGAGATTCATGTTATCTCCGTTTCTTTTCTGGGTTACATATTGGAAAGTGAGCAGGTGAAGATGGATCCAGAGTGGCCAAGGCCTACTTCCCTGAAACAAACACAATGTTTCCTTGGCTTTGCCAACTTCTATCAAAGGTTCCTCAGGGACTATAACAATGCGGCCACTCCCCTCACCAAACTTACCTCGGTTTTCCTGGGCCCCTGAAGCCAACACTGCCTTCACAGATCTTCAGAGATGTTTCACCTCAGTGCCAATCCTAGTTTATCCAGACCCTTACCGGCAGTTGGTTGTGGATGCTTCAGACATTGGAGTCCGAGGTAACTTATCTCAAAGATCCTCTTTAGACCAGAAGTTACATCCCTGTGCACCCCTCTTCTCTCGTCGGCCATCCCCGTAGAGAAGAATTACAATGTTGGTAAACGAGAACTTCTTGCACTGAAACTCGCCATGAAGGAATGGAGACACTGGCTGGAGGGAGCTGAGCACCCATTCATTGTATGGGCAGATCACAAAAACCCATCCTACATCCAGACAGCCAAACACCTGAGCTCCCATCAAACCCAGTGGGCTTTATTCTTCTGAAGAATACAATATCACCATCTCTTACCAGTAACATTCAAGTAATGTCAAGCCCAACACCCTGTTACGTCAGTTTATCTCTGAAGATGTTGTCTCTGCTTCTGACACTATCCTTACCACTTCTGTTGTGGTGACCATGATCTCATGGGAGATCAAATCTTCAGTGAAAAAAAGATCAGCAGACCCAGCCAAATCCTGGTTGTGGTCCCGCTAACTATCTCTTTGTCACCCACTCTATTCATTCCCAGGTTTTACTGTGGGTGCATGCTTTCCGGTCTGCCTGCTATCCCGGGTTAAACCGCCCACTAAACCGTGAGACATTTCTGATGGCTGTCCATGAACTGAGACACCCATGACTTTGTGATTTCCTGTTCAGTGTGCACTTCTGAGTAAGGCTTCTATTAGACCTCCAGCTTGTGTGCTCCACCCTTTACCAGTGTCTGGTTGGCTGTGGTCGCACGGACTGCCCCACTCTAAAAGGTAATACTGTCATGTGCACTATTGTTGACAGATTCTCAAAGGATGTATACCATTTGAGGGTTCACTGGATTACTTAGCTTCCGTTTCCGGTCGAGGAGGATGACCTCGCTGTTCCATCAGTTCATTCCTATCTACAATGCTGTTGCAAGATTTGGATGGATGGACATTCTGCTCTGCTTTGTTCAATGGGTTTGACTCAGACATTCTGTTAAAGTTTCCAGGAAGCTTTGTCCTTTCCTGTCAACTTTATGTTATTGAGCTCAATTTACCCAAGTTACTAATAATCCATCTTGCCTTAACATTTCCCAGTTAAAGCCATTGTGTGTCAGTCCATTAAACTCTCCATCAGAACCCCCCACCTTGTGCCCGGGTCATCAATAACTATCCTGTCTTTGCCGTTACCAGTTATATCCAGTTGACTCATATTGGATACCACCCTCATCCAGGATTTTTATCGGGAGCACCTCCATAAGCCTGAATATTCCTGTGACTAACACTTGCTTTCTAGTGCTCCAGCACCACACTCACCTGCCTGCTCAACAAAACCCTGCCTCCCTGTTTTGACAACTGCACACATTAAAATAAAAGGAAACCATAGAAATATTTCTATTTCAGCAATACAATGTTGAAAAGAAATATTAATTCAAAGGATCTACTGTATACAGAGGCCATTTACCAATTATTATAGACATTAATTTACTTTAACTAATAGCTTTTAGACATCTTTAGATAAACTAATAGACTTTTTCTGCAGTTTCTTTAAGAAACAAGTCTTTTGTGACTGCAGACTAAATTTAGTAGAAGAAACATGAAGTTATAAGAATAAAAAGGACATTTACAACTTTGTGGATGGAAGTTATGTATGTTTATTTAACATAGAACATCTAAAATTTTAAAGATTCAGTAAACTGACCTCAGATTCTCCAGTCTGCAGTGTGGACTCTCCAGAAAACCACACAGCAGCCTCACTCCTGAATCGTACAGGTAGTTTCCAGTCAAGTCCAGCTCTCTCAGATGGGAGGGGTTGGACTTCAGAGCTGAGGCCAGAGAAGCACAGCTGATCTCTGACAAACTGCAGAGCCACAATCTGAATAAAGAATAAATGATGTAACTTTAGAAGACAATGTTCCTGCTTGAAATCATTCAGTGTTTAATAATCTGTTCAGAGCTGAAGAAGGTTTAGAATGTAGAAGTTTAGAAAATGGAAACTCCAAACACCTGAACCCAACAGGATGCAGGTTCAAACTGTAAAATACAAAAAGGTAAAAAGAGCTCTCATTAATATTAATGACAAGGTGCTGCTATACAACCACCTATACAAAGTGAACTTTTATAAAATAGATTCGGGAACTAAGGCCACGCCTCAAACTCAACCAATTTCCGCACACCTAGTACTAGTAGCAAAGTTCACCTCCCCTCGTCTCGGCTTGTCTCATCCCATTTCTTTTTCGCTCTCTCTCTCCCTCTGCTCCCTTCCTTCTCTTTGTCTGCATACAGGAACTGGGGGGTGGGGTTTCTGCACGTCTGCGGACTAAGAGATGGCTCCCCCACCCGAGTATCGACTCCACCGGTTCCCGCACACCTTCTCACCAGTAGACACCGGTCTGCTCTTCATTCACGCATCCATCGGTGCGGATCTGACTCCTGCCCTTCATCCCCCACCTGTCTTCCCCTCAACCCTTCATCCATCACACCTTGACCCCTACCCCTCATTCCTCGTCCCTCTCCCCATCCCTACATCCCTCAGCCCATCATCCGGGCACTCAATCCTTTCTTTTCACGCAATCTATCTCGGCTCCATTACAAGCAATAAACCATTGTTAACCTTCTACGTTCATAGGCGTGTTAGTGAACTCGTGTTGTGCAGCCAAACACAAAAATAAACCCACAAAAATTGATTTAAGATTCCACTCAAGATCCCAAAGTTTCCAAAGATGCCAAATATGTCAGGATGAACTTTGGGGAAATGTGAACAAAACACATCTACAGTATTTCTTTTAGGAATAGTGGAGTCATCAAATCAAATCTTTTTTTAAACTATTCAGTCAGTATAAGCAGTATAAAAATAAATACTGAATATATTTGTTATTGATGGTTGAAATAGAGATAATTTATTTATTAATCTCAGCACAGAAGGAAAAATGGTGTCTGACCCCAGAGTCTCCAGTCTGCAGTGTGGACTCTCCAAAAAATCACACAGCAGCTTCACTCCTGAATCCTGCAGCTTGTTGTAGTTCAGCTCCAGCAGTCTTAGATGGGAGGGGTTGGAATTCAGAGCTGAGGCCAGAGAAGCACAGCTGTTCTGTGACAAACCACAGCTCCACAATCTGAATAAAGAATAAATAGAGGAGATAAAAATCTGTTTGTAATCCAATCAGATGTGTTCAGGTTTTAAATGTGGAGCTCAACATTACTATGTCCTAATCAATGAGCTTTTCCCTAAAATGAGTAGAGGGACTTTGTCTTTGTGTTATTGTGGATCATCATAATGTCAGCCTTCTACAGACATCATTCAAATGTCAGCACAACATTCATACACCTATTCATGTCAACACAGATCAATAATATGCTAATATGATAATGAGACACATGTGGAACACATTAGGGCAGGTCCAAACAATCAAGACCGACGGGAAGCAAAACAAAACAATGAGACCTGCAACAGAATGACAAAATAAAACAGTTTTTTTTCTGTATTTGGCAACTTCGATGTCATTAAAGGAGATGTCCACATTTCTTCTGGTGTGTCTTAACAACAGCCACATGCCATTTGTACATTAAAGAGTTATTGGTGGCAGTAGCCATTCTTCTGTCCATTCTCATTGTGAAGTGGTCCATCCCTACCAAAACTACAGAACTTCCAACTCTTACGCTTGAGCATAAAAAGTCTTGAGTCATTACTTGAGTAATGAGTTATCATTGGCAGGCTGAATTTTTTCTAAGACTGTCTACATTTCATTCTGACACTGGCTTTCTTTATTCTCCTTCTTTGGAGTGACATCTTCAGTTGTTGCCAAGACCTGGGGCCTGTACCACAATGCGAGTTCTACATACCCAGCAGGGATCAAAAATAATGGTGGCTCAATGGCCCGGGGCCAGTAAAAAGTAATGTTGGGACTTTTGAACTAGCAACTCAAAAACATTAGAATTAAAATAATCGCATTAAAAACTCAACATCTTGCAGTTTGTTTGCAGAGCTTGGCATGCACAGTTGGCCCTCTTAGCCTACAATGACCCTGCTTCTCAACTGATTTATTCCCTGAGTAAACACTTTTCTAATGAGTTTATGGTCTCAGTCGCTAGTTTCAAGTCTTGATGTTAATTTAGTACATAAACAAACATGTTGGCCGCATCGGCAGCTGGTATGTCATTCATCATAAGCCAGTGTTTCCCATATATTGATTTGTTTGTGGCGGCCCACAACAGTATCAATTGTAACAGTCACATACTGATTTTTGATTGTTTAATACTAGGCCTATATAAAAGCATATTTGATTGCAGAGCTGGGTGCAGCGCATATATTCGCTCAGCACCTCATCTCACTCGCTCGCTCACTCCCTCTCTCTGTTTCTCTCTCTCATGAACACCGCTGCACAAATCTGTCCAACACAACACTGCCAATGTTGGAGACCCACTTTCAAAAAAGTTGCAAGGATGTAAGGAGCCTAGCTGATAAGGATAGCCAGCCTATGTTAATGTTGAGTCACTGCTGGTTTGTTGATGTTCGCACACTGTTTATAGCTGGTAGTCGGTACAACAAGGCACAAACAAAAGGAGCACTAAATGCAAAATAGGTTAGTAACCTGAAGTTATTAAACATGTTTAGCTCAGCATTAGCCACCTAATATTAGCTTGCTTCTTTAGCTATTACCTATGGGAGGTTAACTCCGACTGTCGTTCGTTATGGAAAGATGAATGAGCGTTTGTATACTTGCCAAACTAACGTAATCATTTACGTCCTACGTTCTGTAACTAAAACAGGTTATAGTTTCAGAATTCCTTGTAGCTATGCAGTGTTATAAGCAGCCTGGTTTGAACGCAGCAGGTGATACAACAATCATTATAACCACAAGTGACTTGTGACTTGACCTCTAGCTCAATGACTTGAGATTTGACTTGGACTCTAGCTCAGACTCATGTGCATCTCTGTTTGTTATCTAAAGTGTTTATCTTTGTTTACACAGAAGTTCAAACCGTCTGCAGCCTTTTTCTTCATCAGATCTTCAACAACCTCATTAAAACGGCAGAAAGTCTGCAGAAGCAGGTGGATGGGTCAAACTCTCACACAGGGGAATGGCGTTTGAGTCCCATGTGAAACCAAGTAAATGGTAAGTTTTTTGAGTTTTAAGTGACATAGAGTTACTGACTTCTGTCACATGATTTACGTCACTTGTGTGAAGTCATGTGATATACGTCACGTGACTTACGTAAAGTAGTTAAGGTCTAATTGCCTGTCACTGGACTGGTACAGAAAAAACTGTAAAAAATGTATTGTTTTGAGAGGTATGGACAAACTACCCATTTTGTCATTTAGTTTGGAGAACACACTCTACAGCCTCATCAGTACTGACATCATCCCACTTACAGATGGACCACAATGTAATTCTGTTGAAACTGAAAAACTGTCCTATGAAGCATTTCATTTCTCTTCTCAGTGAACTGACCTCAGAGTCTCCAGTCTACAGTTTGGACTCCTCAGTCCAGCAGACAGCAGCTTCACTCCTGAATCCTGCAGGTTGTTGTAACTCAGGTCCAGCTCTCTCAGATGGGAGGGGTTGGACTTCAGAGCTGAGGCAATGACTTCACAGTGAGTCTCAGAGAGTTTACAATCGGAAAGTCTGTTGACACATAAATGACATGATGAAAAACTTGATTTTTTTGCGATTAATTGCAATTAATTGCATTGTTACGCGTAAAATTGAATAATAAATTCTAAAATAGTGTATTGTGTATTTTTAATTTAAATGTACTGCTATATACACAAAAGTGTAATAATATGTGGTTTGCAAACACTTTAAACAAATAAGGTGCTTTTTACCAGCAGTATTCCCTTTACACAGTAGCAATAAAATATTTCTTGTAAATCTCACCTTAAAACATTAATGTAAGCAAATCAAATATTAAACCAAACCTATTTGCCACTGCCAGGGCATTACCTTTTATCTACTTTTTTTCTGAACAGGTATCAGCATCTGGTATCTTTTATCAGGGAGCAGCAGAAACAGTCTGTTCAGTAGGGCTGGGACGATGTCTACAAAACTACATTGAAACATCGGGATAGACTTCACTCGGTTAAAAACTTGAAATGACGTTACAAGTCGCGGTGGATGTTTTACAAGCACAGACCAGGTAACGTAATTAAGCAACATTGAACACAGGGTGCAGATGTTGGTTTCGGCTGTTTGAGTTATTTGATAGACTGCGTCATTAACAAGCAAGCAGCTCATCTGCTGCCGTGATAACAGATCGCTGGTGGAAAAATATGGAAAAAAGATGACAGCGTGGTCTCCCGAAGCCTCCCTCCACTGCTTGTTTGGGTGGGTGATATGCAGGCTGATGAACATCCTGCCCCTCCTGTGACCCATGGTTTGACTGTATGTGTATTCAGGGCCAGTGAGCAAGGGACTTTCAAACTACTAATAATAATAAAATAAAAACTGCATTAACGTGCGATAAAATAATTGTCGCCGTTAATTAATTAATGCATTAACGTGATAATAACGCGTTAACGTGCCCAGCCCTAGCTATATAACAGGACAGTTTATATTTACTTCATGCATTTGATAATGAAACACTCTGAGATATCCTGTTATATGAACATTTGCTCTTCACATCAATGGTTCAGCTAATCTTATCTCATTGTGTTTAACATGAAACAATATTTCTCATCATTCTCTCGCATTCCTGCAGACATTTAATATTTGTTTTGATTCAATCTTGCAGATGAAAAGAGAGAAGATTTATTTACATTTAGGCTCTGTCAGTGTGATCTGATCTAATTTCGGTCACAAACTTAGCATGAAGCCATCTGGATTTGTTTAAAAACAAAATAAATAAATTGCAGCAGATCTATTTATCATTCCAATTATGTATTAAAGTCCTTAAAAATAATATGATAGCATTGGGTTCTCTGTTCAACCAGCAGATCAAACGTTACTCCACACTAAGGTTACATTAAGACTGAGCATGAGAGAAGAGATAGTGAAGTGTGCATTGGTTACAGCTTCAGGGCTTGTCAGTGACTACTGAACTGTCTCTAGTAATAATTGTGACAAAAACATTTAAAATATCGCCACTGTTGTACGTCAGTGTCAAGTCAATGTATTTGCTAAACAAACAATAACCAGTCCGCGACAAACTGGGAAGAGAATAACCGTGACACAGACACCTGTCCCCCTGTCCCCCTCGCTCAGAGATACTTTGGCTCTGTTTGACTGTCTCTCTGCTCCAGCATGTTTCCCTCTGAAGCAGCTGTGAGCTGCACTTTATCAGAGGTGCTGAAGTTAACATTTGTGTGAATTTGTGGTGACATTTATTTCTGAGCACAAGTGATTTCAGGTTCGATTTTCCACCTCCAATGAAAAGCAGCGCACTTTTGTTGTGTCAGATGATCTGAAGGGAAGATCAGGCAATAACGCAGGCTTATGCACAGCAGAGTATAGGACAGACCAATTTTGTTAAAATTGCTACTACTACTTTATTCTCATTAGATTGCAACTTTATTCTCTAATATTCTTCTAATATTACGACTTTACTCTCGAAATGTCAGAGAACAGAGATACGCGTGAGAGACTTTACGTTATGTAAACAATATAAAATAAACCCTTACTTTTGAGATTCTAATGTTCTACTTGCTTACAATGAAGTTCCTCCAAAACCATTACCAAAAAATTATAGCAATGATTGCATGAAAACAATTCTGCGACATTAGAAATCTCCTTTGGAAAATGATACAGATCTCAACTCTTAAACATAGCAATGAAAAAATATATGATCTGTTTATCTGATCAAATAAGATACTGTGCAAAATCTATCTCAGGTAATAACTAAATTTTTACTAATAACATATTACTACTGAAATACTGCTAAAAGTTGTGAAATACTGCCTCCAAAAAACTGAAACATCTATAATTTTGTTCTCACGGCATTTAAAACACTATTTTGACAATACTATTTAAAAATAGTACTAAATATTTATAGATTGTATATTGAACTAAAATACTAATCTACACTAATTTATAATCGTAATCACATATGGCCTTACAGAGCCTTTCTGCAGTTCCTCACAGTTGGAATCAGTTTCTGTCGTCCCTCCTCTGATGTGTTGTATTTCCTCAGGTTAAATACATCCAGCACCTCTTCTGACATCTGCCGCATGTAGACCAGAGATGAGCAGTGGACCTCAGGGAGTTTATTATCTGATCTGTTCTCTGACGTCAGGAACTCTTGGACCTCCTGATGTACTGAGGGCTCGTTCATCTCCATCAGACAGTGAAAGATTCTGATGCTTCTGTCAAGAGATATATTTTTATTAATGACTTGTTCTCTGCTGTGAAAAATGCAGGTGTAACAATGTATCTTGACGATTCCACTGTATATTATGCAGCATCCACATGCCATGAATTGAATCGAGTTTTGTCTAGCAAGTTGAATACAATATGTATTGTATATGTGAGTCATACTGTGGTACTCTGCTTAAGGCTAAACTCATTGAGAGTAATTTACAGAACCATAACAAATTCGGATAGTTTACCCCTTAACATTTGCCTAATAAAAAATAAATTATCCTTCAAAAACAATATGAACAGATATCTATTGGGTAGACAGATGAGAGACTGAACAGTAGGAGATATATGTTTATATGTGAATTTTATTGTTTATATGTGAATTTTTGCTTGGGCAACATTGTTTACTGATTGTCATGGCATCCACTAATGGTGATCCTGTTAGGGTGTTGTGGTGGTTGAGCAGGTGGGACCCAAATGCAGGACGCATTAATAAGGCAGGCAAGCCGGACAACACACAGCAACATGGGACAGAGCATCTACACACTACAATGACCGGACACAGACTGAGGGAACAGACAAGTATATATGCACACCTGGGTTAATGAGCTGGGAGGGAGCAATATGGGTGACAGAGGCAGAGACAGATAACCCAGAATACACAGACCAGAAGTAAACACTAAGACATGAACTAATGCACAGGACTAAGAACTAAGACACGAGACAAGACAGATACTAAGTAACTTAAGAATGCAGACGAATAATAATAAACAAGGCTACACCGAATACACAGAACCAAAAACAGACTTAAACAGGAAACATGAACACAAAACTCACATTCCTTACAGTTCCTTTGAATAAACAATTAACAAATCATCACTGTTCATCTTCTTCAGGTTGTTGATGGCTCTCTGGATGATTTTGACCCACCAGGCCATGAAGGAAGCGAACAAACAGGTCCAGGTGGCCATTTTTAGAGTCAGGGGATTTCTGCATGGCTCTCCTCAGGGAGACGTACAGTATGTATATTCTTGTTTTCTTGAGTAACCATAGGTTTAATGTGCATTATTGTTTTCTTGTTTGACATATGGAGTAATTGTAATATACATATTCTTGTATAGCTAAATATTAACCTAAATGTTATAACATTTATCGTTGCAGCTAATAGATAACTTCATTATTGATTTAGCTGACAGTTCATCTCTCTGTTGATCATTGTTTGGTTTACAAAATGTCAGAAAATAGTGAAAAATGTCAAACAGAGAAGAACAAATGTATGAAAATCAAATCCTTTATACAGCAGAGAGACAACGGAGAGAAGTCAACTTCTTTTGTTCTGCTTGCACATTTTTGTTTTGTTCAGTTGCTCCATTTTTCATCACCGGTGGCTTGTACTACGAAGGGAATTCAACCTACTCAGAGTTAACTCAGGGTTAAAATGCAAACTCAGGGTTGACAAACTCTGCCTACAATGGTGTTAAACGGTACTACGACGGTAAATAAGATGTTGGTTAGTTGAGTCGGTGTTAATTTTATTGGAGTTGGTGCGCGTTTGCTTAAAAGCGGCGTGTTCGGCCGTGCAGTTTTTTCCCCACCAGTGCATGCATAATTCTGTATTATTTTTTTTAATGACTCTTCTTTTATATATCATTATACCTATATCATAATATCATTAAGATATAAAGGTACAACTGCACATTATGTCCATTGTGATAAAAGAATTGGAGCCAGGGGACAGGGGGAAAGAATTTCCAAGATTAATGTGAGAAACTAATAATCACAAATCTATCAAGTTAAAAACGTGAATATTCTCTGACATTGTATTTATACATTACATTTATGAGAGAAACTCTCAAATGGAACAAGGAACCACATCGCTTCACTTTGCAAGGCTGCAACATCACACACACACACACACACACACACACACACACACACACACACACACACACACACACACACACACACACACACACACACCTCTGCCGTGTATTATGCATGCAGTGGAAATTATATTAAACTTCACAATCAGATTTAGAAGTGAGTAAATACTACCAAGTTTAGCCCACAATCTCTGTATTACCCTCAGACCCTAGAGTATACACCTTAGAGACTTTGCATTGGGAGTATTGAGAAGAAAACACCAGATTGATTTGGATTTTTTGTGACTTTAATTTGAGGAATTTTTTTTGCGGTTTATTAACCCCCACCCACTCAATCACTACTGATGTGTGACCTGCACTACAAAGCAGGGTAACTGGCTTATCCAGGTAATTTCAGGAGTAACTTTGTGACGCCGGGTGTAACTTCCTGATTAACTCGTACTACGAAAGGTGGATAGGTGTTACCCGAGGTCTGTTGCCATGGCAATTTACACCGCATCTCTAAACTGCTCCTGTTTTTCTCTGCAGCCTCTGTGATTTTAGAGAGGAGAGCTTAATTAATTTACGGGCTAGTTTCTGAGTTGCAGCCCATCTGTAGGCTATAATTGAATTATATAAGTGTTATCACATATTTAGATAGACTACTTTACGTGTAAAAAATCCTAGATGAAAGTGTCAAATTTACAAGAACAAAAATCAGAAATTCACGGAAAGTAAAGTCACAAAAAATCAAAAATCACTCTGGTGTCTGAATATGCCCAATCTACAGCAAAGTCTCTCTGCTAGCCCCTTTTTTTCCCTGTTACAATTTACATTATGTGCAGTTGAACCTTTACATCTTAATGATATTACACATAGGCTAAATAAAGAGTCCATAAAACAACAATTAGCCTACAATACGAACACTGTGAAGATAATTACAAATTTATTCCATGCAATGCCAACAAGCCTCCCTGGTTTTGTCGGCCGCCACGGTGTTAGATTCAGACGTTAACATCTTTAAACTCTTCATATCCTGACACAATCAACGAGTCTCAAGTCTCTCGTGGTTATAATGAATGCTGTATCACTTGCTGGGTTCAAACCAGGCTGCTTATAAAACTGCAGAGCTATAAGGAATTCTCTAACTGTAACCTGTTTTTCATTTAGAGAGCACAACCACGTAATGTGCAATGCAAATAATGACTTATTAACTACTGTAAGTCAACACATCCACAGACTCTCAAACCAGTGTAACGTTAACTAAATAAAACTATAACGTTGGCCAGTGCTGAGCTAAACATGTTACTAACCTCAGGTTAATAACCTATTTTGCGTTCAGCGCTTCTTTGTTTGGGCCTTGTTGTATGAAGTTTTAAAGCCAAAGTTTGATGAATGGCATAGCGGCTGCCGCTGTTTGTTGTCCTCTCTCACTTGTGCATGCAGCAGATGCTACGTGTTATGTAGGCAGGTTATAGGTAACACAGGGAGGGAATTAACAGCACGTTCATCAGACGTTTCCTAAAAATAAACATTGTTCACGAGTCCCGCACCTCGAGTCCGAGTCAAATCTGAAGTCTATTGAGGACGAGTCTCAAGTCGAGTCTCAAGTTACTGTGTGTGCGACTTAAGTCGCCCTTGAGTCCCCTCCTCTGTACGGGTGTCTTGAAATTGTTGTGGCGTTCACACTACGTGACTCATCGGTGACAGGGGGTCACACACTACATGAGTTGACAGCGGCTGTGTCACCCAACGCTGGTCTCTGTGGTGTATAACATATGCTTTTGACATTACAGTTTAACATAATGGTCTGCAGCTGGAGAGAGGAACAGTGAACCCTTATGGGGAAGTAATGATTGATGGGTGTACCAAGAGTGAACCCTCCTATAGAATTTGACCCCTGACCCAGAGCTGGAGAGAGACACAGTGGTAGGGGAAGTGGTGTCTAACAGATGGTTACACTTAGTCTACAGCACTGTGCCCTTATCATCTCCAAACCATGTTTTGTAAAGGAAACACATGAAATGTGAAACTGGAAATGATGTGAACCTAGACACGAATCAGCTGTTGTTTGTTATTATGAAGCTATAATTATAAAGACAAAGAATATGGGTGAAAGAATGGATTAGGACATGCAGGTAGCAGGGATCGTCTGAGCTACAGAAAGAGCTGGAGGTGAGTAAAAAGTGTTTTGCGGTGAAAAAGTAGCTGCCTGCTCTCATTGGCTGGATGTGGATGTCGAGTCGGCCGACTCCTCCAGATATTTTGCATGCTAGATATCTGGCTGGCGTTGGCGAGTAGTTCACGCATAACAACTGGCGACCGCCAATCACTGTTTTACCCCCGATCACAGCCCGACAGTCACCGAGCTCGCTGACCGGCAAATCAGGCTTTTTCGGGCTCTTTTCTCAAAACTCTTAAGACAAATCCACAACTTCTCACCCAATTTCCCAAACTTCAAAATTTTAGGTCAAAATGAAGCTGTCCACTCAAAACCATTTAGTCTTGCTGAAAAAACAAACTTTGCCCTCAGACATAACACACAAGTCCTCAAAAACACACACTACAACACAGTCTTACACATTGGTGAGATAAATTCAAAACAATACTACAAAATGTTTCTTAATGTTTCTTGTGGTTCTCTCCCTCAGAAACGTTTCCACATGATATACACAAAAGAAATATCAAATGTAAACATTTTTCAAACATGCTGTACACTACAACACACTAATCAACTAATTATTCTGCCCCAGCATCCTGTCTTTGGTCTGGGACAGGCCAGAGATTCTTGTTCTCCACCTCCTCTTCCTTCCTCCTCCTCCCTTCTTTTCCTCTCTCCTCCTGCTCCTCCACCCACTCATGTTCCTCCTGTTCTTCCTCCTTCACCTGTTACTCCTCCTCCTCGTCCTCCTTCACCTTTTCCTCCTCCGCCCCCTCCTCCTCCTCTTCTCTGGTGTCCTACATCTCTTCCTTCAGATTTTTCTGGATCCATTTTTCCCAAACTGAATGAACTGACTCTGGCCCTTTTATCTATCTAATAAATCTTCTGATTGGTCAATCTGATCTATCAATCTGTGTTTATTAAGTGAACAATATCGAACGTTACTGCTTTCCCAATGACCACTTGGTGTAGGCACTGAGAAATGAAGGGATTTGTGTGTAGAGTTTAGGAAAAAAATTTTAGTTCAAAACCTGATTATAGTGTTTAAGCAATGGAGAAAAACTGTAAACGACAGAATAATAGAACATGAAGCAACTTGATAGATACACCGTGTATCCTGTAACAAGCAACAAAAGGTATTAAAGGTAGCTTAAGTCTTTACATTTTAACTATAAGCTAATATATGATTTACTTTGAAATGTTGTATTTGTGAATGTAATATTCATTTAAGATAAAGAGGTTCAAATATACGGGCTTTCCTTTATGTGGACAGGACTCATGTACATTTCAGTTGTATATATTGTAACATAGGGTTTTACTTAGAAGGATGCAGTTAATATTTCCGCTATGATGTTTTTATTGTTCTTTTTATATCAAGCATCAGTAAATAGTTTTAATGCGTTTTGTTTCGTGAATGTGTTTACTCTTATAATGGTTGTTATGTGACGTGGGATTTTTCCTAAGAGGAAATGTTAGAGTATAGTGGACTTTTTTTTTGTTAACCGCACTTACCGCGCTTCGGTTGACGTCTCTTCCTCTTGGTTCAGGGAGTTTCTCCTTCTCTTTACATTTTATTTGGTTGTAAATAACAAATTGAAGTCACTGAAACCTGAAAAATGTCCTTGTTGACATTGTTACGTTTTGAAGTTAATTTTACTAGTTTGCATGTCTAAACCTGCTGATGACGGAAAAGTTTAGCAATCAGCATGTGCGTGTCGTGAGGCTGTTTCGTAAAGTCATAGTCTTCAATAAATATAACTAAAATAATTTTGTTCATGACCAAACACAAAATGAATGACAAATGCTTTCAGTTTCGTTATTGCAAAAACACACCTTTCCTCAACATCAATCCTGTATCTTAAGGTGTTGCTTTTGATCCACATATTAGAGCAGTGAGTGCAGCGGTAATGTCGGATCCTATTTACGCTGGAGGGAGAGGGTAGCTTGTCTAAGTTTGGCTGTTGTATTTTTCCCTACGCGGGTTAGGGAGCTCGCCTTGGCTGTGAGGGTGACTCTGACCAGAGTTCACTCCGTGTCGGAGTGGAAATGTCAAGGGTCTAGTTTCAGAAAGGACCCTACTGTTCCTCTTCCTTCACCTCTTACTCCTCTCCATACTGCGTCTCCTCCTCATCTTCTTCCTCTTCCTCCTCCTCCTCCTCTCTGATGTCCTCTACCTTTTCCTTCAGATTTCTCTGGATCCATTGTTCCAAAACTTAATTAACTGACTTTGGCCCTTTTATATATATATCGAAGGTTCTGATTGGTGTGTTATCAATTATGACTCTTTGTGTTTCCACCTGGGTAGCTGTGTGTTAATTGAGCTCAACCTGTGCTGATTGAATGAACAATATTGAATGCTAGTGTTTTCTCAATGACCACATAGTGTAGGCAAGAGAAATGAAGGGATTGTAGAGGTGTGTAGAGGTTAGAGAAATGGGTGTGCTTTTTGAAAAAAGGAGTTATGGTTTTGAAATTTTTGTTCAAAAGCCTGATTATAGTGTTTAAGTAATGGAGAAAAACTATATTAGTTAGTGATAACATTTCTGTGCAGTAAAACTGCAAGTGTTAACCGAACATTGACATTACATTTCATTCCTATATAACAAAACCACCAAACATTCATCTTCTGGAATTCAGTCAGTCTGAGAGGTAAAACAGTAACACTGACTGTGAGTTCAGAACACAAGAATCAGGAAGAACAAGTTTGTTCAAGAGTCATAAGAGAACAGGACATAACACACACACACAGTGTTGAGTTCCCTCTGACGTTTCTTTCCTCTATAGTCCACAGGGAGAAAACGGACTCAGAGACTTTGACAGTAAAATAATAACACTCACCCTGCCTCAGCCTTCAGTTTTCCACCTTCTGCTCTGTCGACTCTAAATGGAGTCTGAACTGACTGAACTCTTCCAGCTTCAGGTTCCTCCCTGTTCTCAGTGCTGCTCCTCCCCTCTTCAGTTACAGGAAATCAGGTGTGTGTGTTTCGTGTTCTTATATCTCGATGGGGACATTAGCTTTAATGCACACTGACCTGCGGAGAGAGAGAGCTGTGTTTTCACTGCGTGTTCAGTGGGCGGGCCATCTACTGTGCTGAGAGGTTGAAGCATGATGTCATGAAGGAAGCCAAATTCAAACAGTGTGTTTGAACTCACATCTTTACTGAAAGACGGAAGAGGAGAAAAAGAGAGGAGAGAGGTTTGTTTTGTCATAGTTTAGAAATCTTTACAGGGGACACAGTTTTTTTCAATTGCTAAGATGCAATGGTCAAAACTGAAGCCACTTTTTTCAAAACTCTTCACACAGTCTGCATTACCAACATGTATCCTGGCCAAACAGTTTATATCACCTTCAAAAGTTACTCCAACCACCAGAACACTTCATACAAGCCTCAAAATAAACCCGTTCAGCCAAAACACTGGAAACAATTCTAACTCAGAAAGCATACATTTTCACTCATAACACACTGACCTACAAAACACTAACAACATTCCATTACGGTAAATTTGATGAACTTTTATCTTTTTAAATTTATCATATAAATAAGTATTTCATATAGAATACAGTTGTTCTCAGTCACTTTGGTACATTTCTCAGATCAGAATTTAAATTCTACTTGTTCAACCGCCACATCATCTGGTCACTTGTGCACATCATATGTAAAAGCAATTTTTGTCTTTTGAGAAATTTCAAATTTTTTGACACATTTATGCAAATGATGATGATTTATTTCAATAGGTAGGATATTAGAATTAAATTGTTATTTCCAAACGGCGAAGGCAGAATGCTGGATTCAAAAAAAGGAACAAAGGTGCTTTAAAACTACTCTTCTAGGGCTGGGGCAGTGGCTATAATATTGGAACGGGATAGCCACTACACAATTGTCTGCATTTTCGTACATTATCAATTGCTTACTGTAAGTCATGTTGATCACAATGTATTATACTGTTTGTCTGTTGAATAGTCTGAAGCTTGATTGACTACGCACGTAGTAATAATAATCTTAATTTGTAGAGCACTTTTCAAAAACAAGTTACAAAGTGCTTTAACAAGTGTAAAGACAATAATACCCAAAAGACAATAACACAAAAACAATACAAGATAAAAGCAAGAAAACATTGAAAAGACTAAAACACACGTTTAAGATAAATATAAAATTAGTAAAATAGAATAACCGACCTGATTTCCTCGGGCAGGCTGTTCCGGAGCCTCGGGGCCCTGACAGCAAACGCTCTGTCCCCTTTAGTTTTCAGTCGAGACTCTGGAACAGACAACAGACCTCTGCCCGAGGATCTCAAGGTACGTGCTGGTGTGTATGGGACTAAAAGTCAGAAATATAACAAGGCGAGAGGCCATGAAGATCTTTAAAAGTGATCAATAGAATTTTAAAGTCAATTCTAAAACATACTGGGAGCCAGTGTAATGAAGCTAAAATAGGAGTAATGTGGTCATATTTCTTTGTTCTGGACAGTCTGGAGTCGATCAATAGATTTTTGTGTTAAACAGGGAAAAGGCCGTTGCAGTAATCCAGGCGTGATGAGATGAAGGCGTGTAAAATGGTCTCGGTGTCCTTAAAAGTTAACATAGATCGAATTTTTGCTATATTTCTAAGTTGATAAAAACATGATTGAACAAGCTTTGTGGTGTGCTGCTCGAAATTTAAATTACTATCAAACCAAACACCAAGGTTCTTTGCACAGGCTAATGTGATTTACTAGGGAAGCAGCAGATGGCAGTATTTGATTTGCCATCTGCTGAGACCCGATGACCAGGATTTCTGTTTTGTCTGACTTAAGCTGGAGGAAATTATTTGACATCCATTTTTTACTTCACAAAGGTCGATAAGTGAACTCAGCATTCAAGGGTCTTTGGATCTGACGGGCAAGTATATTTGTGTGTCATCAGCATAAATATGAAAAGAAATGCCATGTTTATGGATAATATGTCCAAGGAGAAGCAGATACAAGGAAAACAAAGAGGCACACCATATTTAACAGGACAGAATGAGGAGACATAGTTGTTTACAGACACGCAGAACTTCCTATTTGACAGGTAGGATGAAAACCATTCTAGGGCAGTACCAGTGATCCCCACCCAGTGCCTCAGTCTGTCTAACATGATGTTGTGATCAATGGTGTCAAAAGCAGCGCTAAGGTCCAGGAGTACCAGGACTGAGCACATACCTTCATCAGCAGACATTAAAAGGTCATTGGTGACTTTAAGCAGGGCAGTCTCAGTGCTGTGGTACTTCCCAAAACCAGACTGAAACTTTTCAAATAATATTTTATTTTCCAGTACAGTGAGCAGCTGTTTGGACACAATTCTTTCTATGATCTTTGCAATAAAAGGCAGTTTTGAAATTGGTCTAAAATTTTGTGGGAGGGAGGGATCTAAACCAGGTTTCTTTAGAAGTGGGTTCACGCAAAACAAAAAAACTGAGATCAAATGGAACAACAGAATCCATTACTTTCAGTAAAAACAGGTATTACATCAAGTGGGCTGGAGGACACTCTCATTTGTGATACTGTTTTAAAAGCTCAGACAAGTGATGGGATAAAACTGGTTAAAACTCTCTTGTTGCTGGTGAGGAACCTCTGAGTAAGAGGCCGTGGGGGTAATAGAGGCTCTGATTGACACCACCTTATTGGTAAAATAAGATAAAAACAATTCAGTCATCATTACTTCCAGCTGAGGCACAAGGAGGGGTTGGGTTTACCAGCTGATCCACAGTCTTAAACAGAAACCTGGGATTGTGTTTATGTGTAGTAATGAGTTCAGAAAAATAGTGTGTTCTCGCACCTTAACCATGTTATTGTAGTTAATTAATAAATCCTTCAGACTGAGGTAATGGACTTGGAGACTGGATTTTTTCCATCTGCGCTCTGCTTTCCTGCATTCCCTTTTTAGGCTGCGAATGCTGTCATTTATCCAGGGTTGCTTACTAGCTTTAGACGTAGGCCTAACCTTTAGAGGAGCAGTAATATTTAGTGACGACAAGCAGATATGATTGAAGTGATCGACCAGATTGTTGGTGTTGGAATCAGACTTTGGCTCTGAAAGAATGCGCAAAACTTTGAAACACTTTGTTCATTAAAGAGCGAGAACACACGGAGCTTGGTGAGGCGGCATGAGTAACAGGAGAATCGCAGCTAAAAACAATACATTGTGGTCAGATATGGTCATGTCCACTAATTCCACAGAGGAAATGCTGACACCCAGGGTAAAAACCAAGTCCAGTGTTGACCAGTTATGTGTTTGCCCTTTGACATGTTGTTTGAAGTTAAAAGAAGTGGCCATATTTAAAAAGTCAGTTTTAACATTGGTGGGGTCATCAACATGAATATTAAAATTCTTCTTCTTAAAGTTCTGATAAAAATCGGTTTTGGGGGGGGGTAAATTATAACAAATATGATAGTTTTCAGCCCTCCAAGTTTAAGAGTGAGAACTTCAAAGGAGTTAAATTCATCACAGCATACTTGATGACATTTAAAATTTTTCTATACACGCTCACTAACCCACCACACCACTAAAAATCATATTGAGGCGGACACAGTTCAGCTAGCTGGCTATAGTCATTCATTTACAACCATGATTCAGTTAAAAACATAAAATCTAGATTTGCAGACAAGATAAAATCAATTAAGATAAAAGTCTTACTTGACAGAGATCTCGCATTAAGCCATTTAAATGACTTTGTTTTGGTGCAGTTGTCCTAATCCTTTTATTCCTAATCCTAGGATTTCTGTGTGGGATGTGCACATTTCGGTTTACTGGTCTATGCGTATAGAAGTCTTTGGAACAGCGCTGGGAGCAGACGGCTTTACATGCCAGCAGGTGGAGACAGTTGTGGCAGTGAGGCAGAGATCTGTTCAGTGAGCGGTGGTGTGTCCAGGTGTGCTGCATGAATGATTAGTCATTCACGTAAGTCCTGAGGGGAGGACCGCACCACATGCTGTATGTGAGAAGGTAACATTTCTGAGCCCTGTTTGTTTGGGTGAAGTCCGTCTGTCTTAAAAAGAGACATTCTTTGCCAGAAAATATTAAAATTATCCACATAACACACACCGTGAGCCCTGCAGGCGGACTGGAGCCAGTCGTGGAGGCCAAGGAGTCTACTGAAGCGGCCAGCACCGCGACCAACTGTGGGAATGGGACCAGAGATAAAAACGGACTTTCCACACTGATTTAAAAAGTTAGAAAGACGGATAAAATCAGATTTTGTTAGCTCAGACTGAAGCGCTGAAGAGCTGTGTCATTTGTTCCCACATGGACTATCACTCTTGTGATGGAGGACGGGAGCGATGGCATCAGGTCCTGGCGTTATTTTTTTTTTAAATGTCAGCCGTGGTGGCACCGGGGAAGCAGTGAGTGGTAGCGTTAAAGAAACAGATTTTTTTGGTTATGGAGTCACCAACATATCAAAACATATCACACTACCAGCCTTGCACAGTGGATTACCTGCTAAAGCCTGTAACTTGCTCAAAATCTTTGGTCTATCTCTCAAAAATAAATCTTTACATTTATGAAAATGTCAGTGCATCAGAAGGACTTATCTTTCTGATGCCCTGACATGTAATTGTTTATGAACAAGATAGTCAAAATGTTTAGTCATGTTGTCAGTATAACAGTGTATTCTGGAAGTATTTTCTGATGTAAACTATGTCAAAACTATAAAGTTTTGAAGACAGTAGCCGTGTTTCCATCTAATTGTCATGTGAATTTTAAGCGAACTTTTGAAATGTCGCAAAAAAGAAAAACAAAGACATTGCGAAATGTGTGTATCCATGAGCTGGTTTGGAGTGAATAAACCAGGCTACAGCAAGCGTAGTTATGTCAGTAATTACACCTGGCTGTAATAAAAAAACACCATGAGACTGTTTTACAGTAAATGTACTGTAGAAATGTTAAGACCCCTTAGGCTGACATTGCTATCTGTCAGACCACAGATTCTTATCTACATCACAACAGATATCTTTATCAATTTAGGATACATTTACAAAAAAAAGTATAATATACATGTATAGAAAATATGCATATGTATAATCCATTGTGATCAACCTGACATTAGCAATTGATAATGTATGAAACAGCAGCATAAACAGCATTTATGTCACTGATTTTACCCCCAAAACATCCATTGATGTTAAAGAGGTCATTATGCTCATTTTCAGGTTCAAACTCTTAGCTTCGGTTCAGCTGTACATGTTCCCTTACCAGCTTAGCAACATGGACTGGAGCAAGAGTTTCAGAGTGGTGAGTTATCTGTAACAAAAGTATCTGACATTCATAAAGTTTTTACTGATCTCTGTCTCTACATCACAGTAACAACTTTATGTCCATTGACTGCCTGGAGGGTAGCTAGTGTTTGGAAGGGAGAGGAGGTGTGTGTGCGCTGCAGCTCACTGTTTTTCCACCGGTGTTTTTATTGACTTAAATACAACAGAACACAACTTAACACTTGAGTCCAGAAGACGAACCATGAACCGTGATGCTGTCAGGACTAGATGAAGGCCGGGGAACCAGAGGAAACATACAAAGTAAAAGGGATTTTAGAAAACAAGAAAGAGAGAAATGTTATTTTAAGGAAACCCAGATTTCCATAAAACTAATTCATGCTGAGTGTTTTTGTGTCTAAACAAGATGGATCTTCAACATTTCTTTAAATCTATAAAGTTCTAAATTTATTGAATGTTTCAACTTTACTGTTCCAGAAAAAAAAAAGTCTGGAGGGACACTGAACATTAAACACAAAATACATAAATACATGATACATATGACAAAAACATGTAAAACAAACACTAAAACCCACCACACAAGCTCACACAAAAACATCCATCAAGAGACGACTTTTCAGATAACCTACAGTACATCAGACCGCCATCATAACCATCATTATCACCATCATTATCAGTGGTTATAAAAAATCATCTGTATCAATCTGTCCAGCATATAATCCTTTCTGTTCTTATGACCTCAATTACACTCAAACAGGATGAAAGCTCATGAGGACAGACAGGAAGTAGATGTGTGTTCAGAACAGATCAGCAGAAAAAACACATTTACACAATAGACTAATAGACTAGATTTAAAACCGCACATGTCGAGCAGTTTGTGTCATTTTGATTTCAAAACAGTTTTTAGTTTTGCAGTTTAAATGTTCTACAATAGTTGCTGTGGCATTAATTGCCAAATGGAAAAGTTTAAAATGACTGACAGCAGCCTCTCTAATCAAAAATGTAAATCATTAAGTAAAGTTATCTATCTCTGGGACAATAAAAGTCTAAATCTGAAGGAAACACTCATACATGAATAAATAAAGAAATATATAAGTTTTCATGAACACTGTTTTCCTCCTCTGACAGGGAACACAGTGGCAGTCTGTAACCAAACAACAGATAATGATGCACGTCATATTTATTTGACATCTGCTGCAGTAAGTTTCTTTGGCTGAACACTGCATCTACTGTCCTCAGTGCTGCTGTGGACAGCACATCTGGAAACCCCTGTCAGCTTGAAATGTTTTGTTGCTGTGCTCAGTCTTGCCAACTTCCATGTTGAATTTATAATCATTAGCACCTGTTTAATCATACACCTGACAGTGTGCCTAAAAAGTCCCTCACTGTGAAACTTTACCTTAAAGAACTGATCCTGTTTGAAGGCAAAGGGTGATCACACCAAATAATGATTTGATATAGATGTTTCATTTACAGAGTCTCAGTTCTACTTCAGCTCAGTTTCAGATTTCTGGAAAGGTGTGGATCCAACATCCTGAAGTCCTCAATCAGAGCTGAACTGGCTTGTGTTCCTTTGTTTCGAACCATGTCAATCACCGCTCGAGCCCTGTCAGCCCTGGTTCTGGCTCTGGCTGAATCCATTTCTTCTTGATTTATTATGCCCCGTTGCAAAAGTGATCCAGCAGCTGATTTAAAACAGGTTCAGACACTGAACCTACAAACTGTGACCGAACTGATGTCAACCTGCTCCGTGGTGAGCCACTCTGAGGCCTTGGTGGATTCTCTTCACGTACAGCCGGATCTAAAGGTCAAGCAGAACAAAGACTTGTTCAGTAAGACCTCTGACTGTGTGTTTGGGCAAAATGCAAAGCCAATTATTCCAAATTTATGTCAAAATTGACAAATTCTCCAAATGCAGCCTGATGCAAAGAAATTAATTCAGGCTGATCCTGAAGCTTGATAAACATACAGAGAGGAAATAGGAGAGAAATAAAGAAGTAGAGTTTCTGCAGAGTTCAGAGATCATTCAGAGGCTGAACTAAAAACACAAACTTAGTTGTGGCATCTGTTGCTAGCTAGCTCACAACTAACAATGAACACAGTCTATGCTGTGGTTTTCTGTCTGATCACAAGTTTATTGGGACAGCTCCAGTGATCTGTTGAATATCTGAGTGAAGATGGGGGCCAGCTGGTCAGCCCAGATTTTTTTGTGGTCAGGAGCCTTCCTAATCTTCTGTCTCTGGAAGACAGATCATGAATGCAGGTGAGGGGTCGGAGAAGGAGGATGAGAGCGTGGCAGTTGGGGACGGTAACTGAAGATGGTGTTTGAGTTGGGGAGAGGTGTGACTGTGGGCTTCTCAAACCTACAATAGAAACCATTCAGCTCGTCAGCCAGTCGTTTAGTACCAGCAGTTTTGGGGGATAGTCTCCTGTAGTTAGTGAGTGTCCGCAGGCCTTCCCACACTGACGCAGGGTTGCTGGCCGTGAAGCTGTTTCCTAGCTTTTCAGCGTAACATCTCTTTGCTGCTTTGACCTCTTTAGTCAGAGTGTTCCTGGCCTGATGTCCAGGACTCTGTTCCTACTTCTAAAGGCCCCCTCTTTGGTCTGACAAAGCTGCCTGAGTTTCACTGAGTGAAAACCCCGCTGTCTCAGTTTAACCAGTGCGCCGGCTCGCCTTCCCCTTCGGCGTCTCCAAAGGACCACAAAGAGAGCTCCTCCAACTACACACGCCACCCTGAGCGATGGTCACTCTGCCCAGCAGCTTGAGCTCCTCATCATTGCGGACGGCCAGCAGCAGGTGATGGGGGATGATCCTGGTCTTGTTGTCGTGGGCAGCATTTCCAGCCAGCCCAGGATTTCAGCGGTCAGGTACTCCAGCACCGCCGGCGGGTAGACGGGGGCTCCGGCACCGACACGCTCCGCATAGTTGCTTTTGCGCAGCAGCCTGTGAACACGGACGACAGGGAACTGGAGCCCGGCATGGGAGGAGCAGGTCTTTGCCTTAGCTCTGGCTTTTCCACCGGTTTTTCCTCCTCCAGACAGACATCGCTAGATCTTTCTAGAGTCGGTACTCAAAAAAAATGTCAAGGGAGAGGGAAGGTGGATATTTGTTCTCTGCATTTTACCCATCCTGTTTAGGAGCAATGGGCTGCCATCGTACGGTGCCAGGGAAGCAGTGTGGGGTTCAGGGTCTTGCTCAAGTGGTACCTTCAGCATGGGTCGTGCTGAACTACATCCGCAACCCACCGGTTTCCAAGCAAAGTCCTAACAGACTGAGCTAATGCTGCCCCAAAGCAAGGTCCATAAAGACATGGATGAGCGAGTTTGGTGTGGAGAACTTGACTGGCCTACACAGAGTCCTGACCTAAACACCTTTGGGATGAATTAGAGCGTAGACTGCGAGCCAGGCCTTTCTCGTCCAACATCTGTGCCTGACCTTAAAAATGCACTTTCAGAAGAATGGTCAAAATTCCCAAACACACTCCTAAACCTTGGATAGCCTTCCCTGAAGAGTTGAAGTTGTTATAGCTGCAAAGGGTAGGCCAAGACAATATTAAACACTACGGATCAAAAATGGGATGTCATTAACCTTCATGTGCATGTAAAGGCAGGTGACCTACAACTTTTGGCTATAGAGTGTATGCTCAACACACTTAGAGGTCTGGACCGAGGTATACCAACACGGTTTCACACAGAAAGTTTACAGTGACTTTTTGCAGCTTCTTGTTCTTGAGCGTGAACCAGAACAGGAAGCTGTAGCCAGAGAGATAAACAAGCTAAAAGTCACTATAAAGATCTGTGAAGGCGAGAAAGTGCAGATTCAGCTGATGACTCGGTACCAGAGAAACCAACACACTGTCACCCCATACATTGTGTTTTATAGCATGTTCTTTCCCCAGGTATTTACCCCATTGATGCCATATGTGCTATTAGCCCTTACTAGTATGTATTGTCAGTTGTAGATCTTGTGCTGTATTAATGCTTTGTTGATGCTGTATGTTGTTTTTCAAATGTAAGTCGCTTTGTATAAAAGCATCTGCCAACTGAGAAAATGTAAATGTATACATACTGGCCCTGAAGCTTCATGACCAACAAGAATGTTTAAAACTGGTTTAAAGTGGACTGCAGCATGATGAATGCAGACTGAGGAACGCTCTGAGGAAGAGTAAGAATAAAAGCACCACAGCTCAATCAATAACTGTTACTGTATTCTGTTGCATCAGGTGGAGGGATGCTGCAGGTGGATGAAGACTTTACCTGTCAGATCAACTTCATACTCCCAGACCTCTGTCTCTCTTTGGTCTTGGACCGTTAAATTCACTTCTTGTGTGTTTGTAGGCAGGCGGATCTCAAACGTTGGGTGGTAATTTGGTCCAAAGTCCAGATAAAATTGTGCTGTCTGAAAAACAAAATATCAAAACTTCCATAGCATCACAAGTAAACCAAATGTAATTGTTTCAGCAGAGACTTTTATTCCAAAAACTCACCTTAGGCTGTATTTTGATGGCCTGAGGACAGTGAACGGTGTAACTTTCATCTTTGATGAGTTGACATTTGGAAGGAGCCTCGATGTTCTCACAATGTTGCTGACGTTTGCTCACCTTACAAGAAATCAGATGATTTTAACATTTAAATTAAAGGGTTTATTCTCAGAAGGGTCAATTTAATCTCATTACAGACGTATCAGTCTCAGCTGATTTATAGATTGTTAAAAAACAATATATACCAGTACAATGGGGCTGCAACTAACCATTATTTTCATTATCGATTAATCTGCTGATTATATTCTCCTTTAATTGTTATTATTAACACAATAGTTGCAAATTAATTTTCTGTCAATCGATTAATCGTCCCACTTGTTTTAGATCTACAGCACATAAAACTGTCTTTAGGGTTGGGCAGTGGATTTTGTTCCCCATCACTTCTGTTGAAAGTACTTCAGGAAGTGATCCGTTAGTGTCCAGTATGAACAGGAGGAATCATTACAGAAAGAACAGGCTGTTCAGTGTCCAAATAGACACCTGACTTGTTTTCGGACAAACTGAAAAATTGTAAACTTGTCCTCTCAGACAGGTCAGAGAAGTCTGGATTGATAGCTGTAAGATGAAGATTACCTCCTCCAGATGAATGTTACTCGGCAGGAGAAACAATTTGAGTTTTTGCCTCTGTGTTTCTGTGTTTGGTGGTCCGAGGAACAGCAGAACTTGGCTGTAAACTGGTTTTGTCCACAATCTCTTAATGGTATCCCAGACTAGGCCAAAGGCAGAGAGGTTAGGGACTCTGACAACCACATGAGTGTCAGTAATCTCCAGCGGGTCGAGGATGCTCATTCCATCATCAGTGATGTGGACGACAGACAGCAGACCATCAGGCAGTAGAGCTGTGAAAACACAGAGCGTTAAACTTTTGTTTTACTGATATCAACCTACCTCAGTATAATGTTAGTCCTATTGTATTTCCAGGAAGATTAAAACTGTTGGCCAGGTTGAGCAATTTATTGAACTGACAGCGTTGGTGGATGGGAAGCCAGTGAGGGATTGTCCCCGTGTTGCTGTTTTCCATCAGTCTGGGCTTCTGTGTGGACTAGAGAGGATAAACTGGGGGAACTAACCATTCCAAAAACCTGGAGATTAAAAAAGGTTTTTAGTATATTTATGATCCCTTGATGATATATCCTGATGACTTGGGTGACCTGAACTTCTCTCTTGCTCCCACTTGACAAAATTCCTACTTGGATCAACAAAAATAAAAAAATTGTGGGCCTATTAGCATGAAGTGCACTAAGGAAAATACTGAATCACTGAAGTTTATAGTTAAGTTTGTAGCCCAGCTATCGCTGTTAATGTTCTGACAGCAGCTAAAGCATCTTGAACTTAATGAAGCAGCTCAAAAAGATGGTGTCCATCCCCGCACCTTTAAAGTCTGTAGCAACCAGTTATTCTCAGTGCTTCACACCATCTTATCATTGTCCCTATCGTCAAAGATTCCAGTGACATGGGAAAACATCTTTCCTTATACTAATTCCCCCCAAAAGTAACGTGTCCTGTAGGGCCCTTAGTAACCTTCGGCCCAAAGCCCTGACTTCTCATATCATGAAATGTTTTCAAAGGGTTATCCTAGGTCAACTCTTTGAACAAGTGTTGGCCGTTCAACATCGCTTTGCACTTTACATATAGGAAGGGTGTAGGAGTAGACCTTTAATCAAATGCCAATTCAGTCAGGATTATTTGTTTTGACTTTTCTAGTGCTTTTAATACTATTCAACCACACACTTTATCCCATAAATTAATTCATTTTGAATTACACAACACCACAATTTGCCTGGATTTTAGATTGCCACTTCATCCCCAGTTTGTCAGATTTGATAAAGTATCTGACATTATTAAACAGGGCACGGTTTTATCCCCTTTTTTATTCACTCTCTAAACTGTTCACTACAGGTATGGCCCACAGTTCTGCCACCCTGTCCGGCCTGTTGACAAATATATAATTAAATAACTAAGAATGAATACAAAGGAGTACATTAAAACTCGTGTTCAAGCAAAAACTGTCTGGCCATGGTATTATGCTTCTCATACTGCATACCAGGCTGCGGGGTGGGAAAAAATTTCATTATGTCTGGTTCATCCACAAAGGATGCAGCACACCAGCAACCTGCCCTCTGCAGATCATGCATTTCATGGTGAAGTTACACTGGGAATCTGGAGGAAAACCCATGATGGAGCAAATAAAAACAAGTTAATTGATTAAGTAAAGTGACCCCTAGTGGCACCTGGAATACGTTCTGATCAGGCAGTCAGTCCCTTCACTGTCTCAGCAGTGAAGAAAGTAAAAAATGTAAAATAAAAAGCCACAAAGTGTTCAGCTGCACTGTTGTTCAGACTGTTACAACAGGTAAATTATCCTCTCCACTCACAAAGCACATTAAGTCCTCACCATCCTTTGTTTCACAGTGTGGCAGGTGGAGCTGACAGACAGCGTTCTCAGGACACTTGATACTGAACAGCAGCCCTGCAGCCGTCTTGCCGGCTGATTGGAGGAGGCTCTCATCCCATTGGACAGTCCGGTACAGCAGCTCCGCCTCCTGAGCCACAACAAACACCAGTCCAGTCAAAGCACACTGGAACACACCTGGACCAGGACACCTGAACCTGTAGGACACAGGGTGGCAGAAGATTTCGGCCTGTTGGTCACATGATCTATTGATTTAAGCCTTTAGTGATGGGAAAAGTGGCTCTTTTGACAATCTTGAAACTTCAAATCTTGTTCATTAAAATCAACTAATATTTGAATCTTTGTTCATTTGCACTAGGCTGGTTATTGTGTGTGCAGTTCTCAAACACGGAAGGCTACCTTGCTTGCATTAATTGACAAAGCATAATGCATTCTCATAATGCATTCTCTATCATCATTCTATAAAGCCCCATGGGGCCACAACCAAATTTACACCATGTAAAAATCACAGACATATGTTGTCAATATTTAATCACCACTACTTCGGGGAAATCTATCCATTTTCACAGTCTTTCCTGAGTAAGATAGATAGAGATAATTACTATCATACCTCTAAAGTGCTCATTCATACAGTAGCCTAATGTTCCTATCCATGACTAAAATCCATATATTACCATCAGATTTGTGGGGAATATATTGAAGTAATAAGCTTGACACACTAGATGAATAAACACTTATTAAAATTCAACCAATTTAATAATAATCTGAATAAAGCCACCACGTTCTTAAAAGAAATCTAGCACAGAGAGAGTAACAAAGAAATAAAGACATTATTTAAATGCTGCATTCTCTGGTGGACCTGGATCAGCTGTTAGCCAACGCTAACGTTGCTATGTGGCTGTGTTTTAATGTTTTAATGACCGGGTCTGTTTATTTTGGAGAGGAGACGACCTCGGAGGTAATTTGGCTCCTGATAGAACCCTGTCAGGGCACTGAAGTGGAGCGGACCCAGAACAACTCTCATCAGCTGTAAATACTAGCAGGACTAAAGTTACGGTACAGCTGTTTTAAAACTATAGCACAACATTACTGCACTGTAATAATGTTATCCTTTATTAAATGTCAAATAATTAAGTAAATAGATATACAGTATAATGTCACTCCAGTGACTGTTACCTGTAGTTTTATTTCTGGAAAAATGTGGCAGTTCTAGCAATCGGTCCTCTCATTTCTCCCTAATTCATCACTTCTAAATATTCTCTAACATCACTTATAGCAGTTAATGCTGCCCATTGCTAAATTAGCCACAAAGCTAATGTGGTGTTCATCAGTGGAGGAGCAACGTTAAACTATAGAGTTCAACTAATTCTAAATATATCAGCATCCCACTTGTTCATAGTTACAGTCAGCATGTCAGAAATGATTAACACAGAGGGGACGTGAATAAATGTGAGCTGAACATTGTTTCCTGCCTAACAAAGTTATCTAGCTCCTCTTTGTTGACGTTGTAGATGTAAAATGTTGTAGTTCTAGTATAACGATAAATAAAATCTCAAAGTTGCAGGTCCTCGTTGTAGACAGTGATGTAGTATTAGATGCATTCAACAGCAGGTCACTGTATCACAGACTGCATGTTTAAGACAAAGGGGTTGAGAAAGGGTTACTTGTATCTTTGGATAGAATTGATGATGGTGGTGAAATAAATGTGCTGCATTGCTTAAAAAGACAGTTGATCTCAAATGCCGTATGTTTGAAAATAACTAATTTATCAGTACATTAAATAAAAACTGTTACCTTGCTGTTGTGAATGTTCACACTGGCAGCAGGTGGAGGGAAAAGCTGTCCAGCATAAAGAGGGATGATCAAGAAATCATTTGAATATGAAGATAACAAAACATATGACAGAAAAAAGTGCTGAGAGCACGCCTACTTTCTCACCCTCCACACAGCTGACCAATCACTCACTCACTCAGAATGTCGGTTTCCGAAAGTTAAGTTAAAGAGATTGTCCTACCCAGGGGTTTCTGAAGCTTTTTGAACATCATACGAGTAGTTCTGCTGAATTTTAGTGGTGCCTTATGAGCTAAACTCTACTGAAAAGTTTGAACTTATAGTTAAAGTGTAGGTGCTGGGAGGAAGTGAAGAATGGGTTAAAGTGTAATAACTGAAAGCAGTTGATTAGGTTGAAGTATTCTGAATCTTCTGATTTGGTTACCTGTATGAAGTCTTTCCAGACTCAGTCAGTAGTTCAGGTGTGAAACTTAACTTCTCCTAAAATTGAAAAACAGTACAAAATTAGTTACAAAACACATTGAAATTTGTAGCATGACAGGATCCTCACTGCTTCACTTTTAACTACAGAATCTTACAAAAATGAGTGCACCTCTCACATTTTTGCAAATGTTTGATTATATCTTTTCATGTGACAATACTGAAGAAAAGACACTTTGCTACAATGTAAAGAAGTGAATGTACAGCTTGTATAACAGTGTCAATTTGCTGTACCCTCAAAATAACTCATTGTAAAATCTCTATATTTGGTTCACAGGAGTGAACATCACCATGGTACATCGATAAGAATGCAGAAGGGACAAATTGTTCCGTTTAAGCCATTTATTGCCACCATTCACACATGAAGAGCAACAGGAGATGATGAGGCTTGGTTGTTATGGATTTCAACAAAATGTTAAAGAAACACACAAGCATTACCATACAGTAAAGCAATGTATAACATAACACTTAAAAACTAGGCTCCTAACAAACAATAAACATTCGTACTCTAACCAAAAATTACCACTATGGAAATTATAAAGTACTACATAACAAACATTCATTTAACAATTATATATAAGAAAATCATCATGGTCTAAGTTAGGTTATACTGTTTTCTGCCTTTCCTAAAGAACTACAATTAACAAACCATGTGCACTGCGCACTTACACACAATGTGATATCTGTAGTCTCAAGGCAAATAATCAAACGGAGGAATATAGCATCTACTAATATGTATTTTAGTCAAGCATTCAATCACATCAAGTTTACAAATAACCATTAAGATATATGAAAAAGACAATAACGCACAGCCATAGATGTCTATATGAATCTCAGAGACGGAGGGCCCTCACATGTGGTTTGTATTGCTGCCAGCCAGAACAAAGGGAATGGGTGGAGCTTATAAAGTAAACTATTGATTAGGAGTGAGTGAGATCAGGCGAGATTGGGTGGGTCCTTGCCATGGAAATAGGCAGAGGGTTGCTGAATAGTATGGCTCCATTCTACACACATCACACAGCCATTAATGTCTAAACCGCTGGCAACAAAAGTGAATACACCCCTAAGTGAAAATGTCCAAATTGGGCCCAATTAGCAATTTCAGGTGTGAATGGGGAGCAGGTGTGTAAAATTTGGTGTTGTCGCACTCACACTCCCTCATACTTGTCACTGGAAGTTCAACATGGCATCTAATGGCAAAGAACTCTCTGAGGATCTGAAAAAAGAATGGTTGCTCTTCATAAAGATGGCCGAGGCTATAAGAAGATTACCAAGACCCTGAAACTGAGCTGCAGCACGGTGGCCAAGACCATACAGCGGTTCAACAGGACAGGTTCCACTCAGAACAGGCCTCGCCATGGTCGACCAAAGAAGTTGAGTGTGTAATGTATTGTTATAGCGCTAGGAGCGCGGTTGTAAAATACAGTCCCTGTTCTGTGTGACTCTAGCAAGCAGACAGGTCTCCTTCTTTTCGGTCACGGTAGCAGTATATTACAGAGTGCCCATGCTCATTGTCATATCCAGAGGTTGTATCTGGGAAATAGACGCACGAGTGCTGCCAGTATAGCTGCAGAGGTTGAAGGGGTGGGGGTCAGCCTGTTAGTGCTCAGACCATAAGCCGCACACTGCATCAAATTGGTCTGCATGGCTGTCGTCCCAGAAGGAAGCCTCGTCTAAAGATGATACACAAGAAACAGTTTGTTGAAGACAAGCAGACTAAGGTCATGGATTACGGGAACCATGTCATCTGGTCTGATGAGACCAAGATAAATTTATTTGGTTCAGATGGTGTCAAGCGTGTGTGCCTGAAACCAAGTGAGGAGTCCAAAGACAAGCGTGTCTTGCCTACAGTCAAGCATGGTGGTGGGTGTGTCATAGTCTTCTTTCTGTATGTGCATTACTGCTTTTTTAAATTTAATAATAATAAAACATTGTAAACTTTTGGCACCATCTGTTTCTTCCTCATTTAAACTAAGCTTATTTGTCTTAGGCCGGTCGGATCCCATACTGTGTGCAGGGATATATCGCCCGTGAAATACAACAAACATTTTATAAAAGAGTTCTCTGATTTCTTGGCCAGTATTATGATAACGTGCATGTCTGTTGTCCTTCTAAACCACTCACAAAAGATATTTCAGATTGATGCTTTTAACTTTTTACAATATTTCAGTGGATCAACACAAGAGCATGGGCATACGTTAGATCTTGTCTACGTCTACGTGTTATCTTATGGTTTGCCCATTTTAAATATTCAGACACTGGATGCTGTATTTTCCGATCACATGCCTTTTTTATTAGATTTTAACTTGTCCTGTCTTAAATTTAAACCAACTGCTTCTGCACACCTAGGCCGTGTGTTTAAGCTGACCACTGCTGCTCAGTTTTCTTGTGGTTTTCAAATGTCATGTCAGTCTGGCACTGGTCTCTTAGCTGACACAGAGAAATTTACTTCTTCCTTTCTCTCCACATGTGCCAGCATTCTTGACATTGTTTCTCCTCTAAATGTTTTGCGCCCCAGACCTAAAGCTGAGTCATGGTTTAATGACACCACCCGTGCAGCAAAGAGTGCAGGAGAGCAGAGCGCCGGTGGAAGAAAGACAAGCTTCATGTCTCATGAGATTTTAAAGGAAAGCTGGAGAATGGATCAAAAAATAGTTAAAGCTGAAAAAACTAGATACCTAAAAGAAATATTATTAATTCTAAAATTTTATAAAACTATTTGCACAATTACAATCCTTTTAGATATACATGGTATATTCTAAATTTTTCTATCTGGTTTGAAAGCATTTCATAGTACCGAGACTGCACTTTAAAGAGTTTTTAATGATTTTCCACTAAACAGACAGTGGTGACTCTGCTGAGTCTTGTGCTTTTAGACCTTACTGCTGCTTTTGACACAATTGATCATACCATTCTCATCTCTTCCTTAGAACGCTGTGTAGGTATCCCCATTTCCTACCACTTTTATGCGGACGACTCCCAAATCTACTAACCCCTGAGAAATGGAAATGCAAACAGTTCCCTGACTCCTCTACTTGAATGTATTTAAATTTAAACGAAATGCAAAAACTGAGGTCATTGTGTTTGCACCCAGTCGGGTTTGTGATTCCACTCCCTTAAACCTTGGTTCCCTGCAACAATACGTAAAGCCAGTAGTCACCAAATTAGGCATCAAAATTGACAGTGATTTTAAACTTCACAAGAAGAAACACTGTGATTAAATCATCTGAGGCTTTTCTCTAAAATTAAATCTGTTTTATCTTTTGATCTTCTTGAGCATGTGATTCATGTTTTTATCTCAACCCATTTGGACTACTGTAATGCACTTTACATCGGCGTGAACCAAACCTCCCTTTCCCACCTACGGTTAGTCCAAAATGCAGCTGCTCAACAGGAACCCGGAAACACAAACACATTACCCCCATTCTGGCCTCGCTCCACTGGCTCCCTGTACATTTTAGAATACATTTTAATGTTTGTTTTTAAGTCGCTTAATGGGTCGGCACCTCAGTACATCTCTGAGCTCCTGCACACTTACACCCCGTCTTTTCAAAGCAGTTGCCCCCAAACTGTGGAATGACTTACCACCACACATTAAAGTGGCAGCCACCCTCCAAATCTTTTTTTTAATTAAATTATTTATTTTTAAATCTCGTTTATTTTTATTCCCTGGCTTTTAATTCACCGTGAGAGTTGCTGTGGTCTTTGTTGTCGCTGGCATAGTTGATGTTATTTGTTTTGTTTTTTCTATTAAAATAGATGTATTAATTAATTAATGAATTATTGTTTATTATATCTCTGTAAAGCATTTTGGTAACCTTGTTTTTTAAATTGTGCTATGTAAATAAAGTGAAGTGGAGTGGATTGGTCCTTTATTTATTTATTTTTTGTTTATTTAACAGGGACAATGGACAGTCATTGACTCTCCCAGAGTTAGCTAGGTAGGTATAGAATAGAACTAAAAGCACTTTCCATTTAAAACATTGCATCATACCAAAAATAAATGTTAATTAATTTGTGATTAATGGTCACATGATTGGTTATGTTTCAGCCATCAGTTGTAATTTTAAACTAGAGAGTAGAGCACTGTCTGGATATCGTGCTGCAGTTCTAATGGAGAAAGCTGACCTTTTGCTGTACTACACAGTACCTCTGGTAGATGCTGTTGTTTCAAAATCAGAATCAGCTCCAATGCCAGATATATGTACACATACAAGGAATTTGATTCAGGATTGTACATTGCTCACGATGTGCTTAATCATACAATAATAAAATCAGACACAGGCTACAGTGTAGACAACACAAATATACACACTTGAACAAAAACCAACAGACTGGATGATGGCTGTGTAGAAGTGGATCAGCAGGTCCTTAGGCAGGTTGAGTTGCCGGAGCTGGCGCAGGAAGTACATCCTCTGCTGGGCCTTCTTGATGATGGTGACCGTGTTGGGCTCACACTTTAGGTCCTAGGATATAGTGGATCCCAGAAACCTGAAGGTTTTCACAGCAGACACAGGGCTGTTTAGAATGGTGATGGGGGGCAGAGTAGGGGGGCTCCTCCTGAAGTCCACGGTCATCTCCACAGTTTTGAGCGTGTTAAGCTCCAGGTTGTTCTGACCGCACCAGAGAGCCTGCTGATCAACCTCCCGTCTGTAGGCCGACTCATCACCATCCCGGATGAGGCTGATGACCGTTGTGTCATCAGCGAACTTCACCAGTTTGACAGATGGGTCTCCTGGGGTGCAGTCGTTGGTGTAGAGGGGGGAGAGCAGTGCTAATAGTCTGGGTGCTGGATGTGATGTTCCCCAGCCTCACCTGCTGACTCCTGTCAGTCAGGAAGTCTGTGATCCACTGACAGGTGGAGGCTGGCACAGTGAGCTGAGTGAGTTTGGTGCTGAGGATGTCCGGGATGATGGTGTTGAACGCCGAGCTGAAGTCCACGAACAGGATCCTTGCATATGTCCCTGGAGATTTGAGGTGTTGCAGGATGTAATGCAGTCCCAAGTTGACTGCATCATCCACTGACCTGTTAGCCCTGTGGGCAAACAGCAGGGGGTCCAGCAGGGGGCCTTTAATGTCAGGTGGGCCAACACCAGTCTTTCATAGGATTTCATCACTACAGATGGTAGGGCGACAGGCCTGTAGTCATTTAGTCCAGAGATGGAGTTTTTCTTGGGGATTGGGATGATTGCTCCAGTGAACTGTTGAAGATCTGTGTGAAGATGGGGGCTAGCTGGTCGTTGCAGATTTTCAGACAGGATGGTGGCACCGTGAGGTACAGGAGCCTTCCTGATCTTCTGCCTTTGGAAGAGGTGGCTCACATCCTCTTCACAGATCATGAGTGCAGATGAGGGGTCAGAGAGGGAGGGTGACAGCTTGTCAGAGGGGGAAGGTGACTGTTTGAAGATGGTGTTGGAGCGGGGGAGTGGTGTGACTTTGGGCTTTTCAAACTTACAATAAAAGCCATTCAGCTCATCTGCCAGTCATTGAGTACCAGCAGTGTTGGGGGATGGTCTCCTGTAGTTTGTGAGTGTCTGCACGCTGCACTACACTGACGCAGGGTTGTTGGCTGCAAAGCTGTTATTTAGCTTTTCGGTGTAGCTCATCTTTGCAGCTTTGATCTCTTTAGTCAGTGTGTTCCTGGCCTGATTTTACAGGATTCTGTCCCCACTTCTGAAGACCTCCACTTTGGCCTGACAAAGCTGCCTTAGTTTTGCTGTGAACCAGGGTTTTTGGTTATTGTATGTGCGGAAGGTTTTGGTTGGCACACACGTCCTCTCAAAAACTGATGTAAGATGTCAGTTAGTTTGTCCAGGTCAGTGGCTTCAGCCTCAAAAACACTCTAGTAAGTAAAGTCAAAGCAGGCCTGTAAATCCAGCTTTAACTTGTTGGTCCATCTTTCAAGTCTTTACCACAGATTCAGCAGATTTCAGTTTTTGCCTGTATGTCGGGATAAGATGAACCAGACAGTGATCAGAGGGTCCTAAGGCTGCACAGGGAACATAGATAGGTGGGACACTTAATATGCTTTCTGTACTTTGGAAGTTCATGGCTGAGGTCTGGATGTTATTTCTCCACGTTAGTTATCCGGTAGGCCAGGTGTAGTAATGCCTCACTGACACAGGCTTGAGGTGGAATGTAAACAGCGACTAGGACAAACGAGGAAAACTCAGAATAAAAAGGTTTACATTTTGTGAAGTGAGGGCTGCATGATATCTGTCCACGAACCTTCATTTATGTAGAGACAGAGTCTGCCTCCCCTTGTTTTTCCCGTGAACTCCCTTTCGCGACCTGGTCGGATGAGCTTTTCACTAACCATCTTTACTATCTGTGAATCTGTCACCGGAGGCTCAGCAATGTCAGCACAGCTACATGTGTTGGATGCTAATGAAATGGATAGTGAGCTGGAATGGATACTATAACTTTATAACTTTATAACAGTTAGACTGCAGTCAGTAACTTTACTGTAACTAGTGTTAGTGGATGGCTCTTCTTCTGTGTTGTTGTGACCGTTTTGTTGCAGTGTTTTATGTTATGTGGGTCACGTTAGTTACAGCGACTGAGAGGTGGAGAAGCTGTGTACCTAAGTTCTGGTAAAACAACAATAAACCTAAACTGAATGTTAGGAAGCAAACAACGGCAGGTCCGAGCTCCTGTAGCGTTAGCTGGCTGCTCCTGGATGCATCACTATGGGCTAATATTTGTAAACAAATCGCTCCACTTTGGCTTTTTGCTGTTACATCCTTTCTTGCAGGCTAAATCAACAGTGGTACACAGGATAGTAATATGGGTCGCGTTAGTTGGTGAAGTAATATGGAAGGCGATATAACTTTGCACCGGATGTCGAGCTAACATGACTTTCTCTGTGTTTCTCAGCTTTACTAATGCTCACTTTGTTCTTACATTATTATCGACATTATCTGAATCCATTTGGTCTGATGGGCTTCAGCACATAAACCTTGTTTTGTATCTTTACGTGGAGCCTGTGTTTTGCTGTGAGTTGTTTTATGGTGTTAGTGGACTGCATGTCGGTCAAAAGGTTGTACTTGGTATTTATTAGAGCCCGACCAATTTATTGTTTTGCTAATATTATCGGCCGATATAAGCTACTTGCAGATATACTCCTCTGTTAACAAAACTGCCACACCACAATAACCACAAAAGAAAACACTAGAACTGTTTGAGAAATCAATCTACAGTCACGTCTGTCAGCAGCGTAGCCACCACCACTCAACTACTGTAACATTAAACACACTGCTGTGAGCCGGCTGGAGGGCAGTGAAATATGGGAGGGTTGTCATGCTCATGAATGTTTTATAAAAGGAGAAGTGATGCGATCTATTTTTATTTAAGTCATGTATTTGCTGTGACAAATGACCAACTCATCATGAATACTGAGTGTGAGAGCTACCTGGAGCTACTCTTCCTAGTTGTTTCTCATGCTCTGGGAGACTCCAGTCAGCTGATTGCTTTCTTTTGTGTTTTTTGTGGTGCGGCAGTGTTATTAACCGAGGAGCTGCAGAGCGTTCGCTTGTGGGCATACTATGCAACACTAAAGACATGAGAGAATGATTCAACTTTCTGGTTCCTTTTTTGATGGCGCAGTCTATAAGACACATGGCTTTGGTGTGAGAGACCCGTGTTCAAATTTCCAGTGTTACAGATCCACCAATGTGTCACACTTAAGCACACTAAACCCCTAGTTGCTCCAGAGGCGTGCAACATCTGACATATATAGCAATTGTAAGTCGCTTTTGATAAAAGTGTCAACTAAATGACTAAATATGATGTAATTTAATGTAATAGTCATAAATTGTCTGTTATAAACGTCGATATCGATTTATCTGAAATATGATAAATCTGTTGGGCTCTACTGATCTGTGACAAGTAAAAAACTGACCTTTGTATTCAGAGTCTCTCCACACAGAAGGTGGTGCTGCTGCTTCTCTGAATCATCAGGACACAGCTGATCCTCTTCATCCACACTCTCCTCTCTGTTGTCCTCAGACACATCAAGCTTTGTGTTTGATGTGGACAGATCTGGTGGGAGATTAAAGCCAGCGGATGAAGAGAAGCAGAAGCAGATGTTAAACTCACTTTTGGACATCCTGGTGACCCAACATTCAAAAACCTGTAACACCAACCAGTTCAAGTAAAGTCTTTCTCCCCATGTTTCCTGTTGTTATCTACTGGAAAACCCTCAATAAAGTCAAAATGTAGAAGACCAAGCACAGTCATGTTTAAAAGTCCAATGATACCAAGTTAAGGCAAAGAGCCATGAGAAACACAGCAGCCAATCTTCAAGTTTACATTTTTTAAAGATATTTCAGGGGACTGTCACTCACATTCTTCATGTCTGTCAGGTGTAGCCCTGATTTCTCTGCCATCCACCCTGTAGGAGTAAACACAAATATAGCAGTTATCTCTTATGAAGACAACCAGGATTTTCCAATTAGCTATGAGTATATTCACATGAAACAGGGAGTAGTCTGCGGTGCTGGGCCTCAATAATGGCCAATCACATCAGCTTCTTTCATCCATCTTAAGAGCAGCAGAAGATGTTAAGCATCCAAACAGCACATGAGGACTCCAGACTGGCTTCTCTGGAAAAACTGTTCTGCACAGGGGGCAGAGTGAAGCTCAGATATAGTAGAGCGCAAGCTGATGCTGCTTCTTCAACCTCTCTGGGTCATCAGGAAACAGCTGATCCTCTCTGAACACCACCACCTTTCTCTGTCAGTCAGTGATGCAGCACATCCAGTATAAAGACCGGCAGGGAATTCAATTCTGTTCAGACCAGAAGTGGAGCGGCTGTGTAGCGTAGCCAGCTTCCTTTCAGCTCTCATGTTAACGTATTGGAGTGAACACACTGAGACCTGCAGAGACTTTGGCCATTAGCTCTGTTTACTCTGCAGGTTTCACTCAAGTCCACAGTGGAAATAAAGTACTGAGAGTCCCTGAACGCATCATGACTGCAGAGACAGAGAGATATTCACTGCTCACTGGAATGATGGATTTACTGCTGTTAAAAACCAGCGGCTCAGTCACATTTGAAGATTTCAGCTACTTTGGAAATATTACAGGACAAATCTGTAAATATGGAGACTGTTCTAAAAAAATATGGACCAAACTAAAGACACATGGACAGATATATATATATGATGTTAAAGGTCCTACATGTTTATACAAAGAATGAACAGCTAAACATGAGCTGTGGTTACTGGACTTCAGCAGAGGTTCTGGTCTGTAGAAAGACCACATGGTTACTAAATGTAGTGATCTGTGAAATAAGGGGCAGTGATTTACAGGCTTGAGTCGAGAGTTGATTTCAGAGATGTGACAAAGATGAACTGATCAGTAGTTTAGTGTTGAAATGAGAGAACAAACACTTTGAGATCAGATTTAATGGTATGACACCAGTGGTAAGACCACTGTCAACAACAGTCATCTTCACATCATCTAAAATACATGATCACAACAAGCTACTGGCTGATCTGATTGGCTCACTGTCCTCTCTCTCTCTCTTTCTGTCCAATCCTGAAGCCTGTCACCATCCTCCTCTCAGAACTTCACTGAGGAAAGCAGCTGTTGAGAAGGTTGGAGTTTTACAGGAAATGCTGCATCTCTGCTTTGATACTAACTGTGTTTAGAACAATACCGCTGGACTGACTCCAACCTTCTACTGACCTCAGAGTCTCCAGTCTGCAGTGTGGACTCTCAAGAAAATCGCACAGCAGCTTCACTCCTGAATCCTGCAGCTCGTTGAAACTTAGGTCCAGCTCTCTAAGATGGGAGGGGTTGGACTTCAGAGCTGAGGCCAGAAAAGCACAGCTGATCTCTGACAAACTGCAGCCCCCCAGTCTGAATAAAGAATAAATAATGTAACGTTAGAAGACAATGTTCCTGCTTGAAATCATTCAGTGTTTAATAATCTGTTCAGAGCAGAAGAAGGTTTAGAATTTAGAAGTTTAGAAAATTGAAACTCCAAACACCTGAACCCAACAGGTTGCAGGTTCAAACTGTAAAATACAAAAGATAAAAAGAGCTCTCATTAATATTAATGACAACATACAGCTAATTCAATAAAGACGTAGTGACTTCACCTCTTAAACTCCACCAGTGGCTCCATCTATACAATCTCATGTTGTGCAGCCAAACACAAAGAAAATCCCACAGAAACTGATTTAAGATTCCACTCAAGATCCCAAAGTTTCCAAAGATGCCAAATATGTCAGGATGATCTTTGGGGAAATGTGAACAAAAGACATCTACAATATTTCTTTTAGGAATTGTGGAGTCATCAAATTAAAGCTTCTTCACTTTGAACTATTCAGTTAGTATAAGCATCATTTAGCTTCATACCAATGTTGGGGGAAAAAATACTGAATATATTTGTTACTGTCTGATAGTTGAAATAGAGATTATTTATTTATTCATTGTGTTTTTATTATTATTTATTTAAAAACATGTGGAATATAAGCTGAAAATCAGGAGTTTAAGAGGTTCAGAGTGAGGTTCTTGTTATATTTCATATAGGCTTCGCCCTCTAAGGCTATCGCTATTAGGTTTACCCCTCCACGTGCCTGTGCAGCACTGAGAAAAGTTGTTTACGCCCATCCACAGCGTGGGCCTCTCCTACGTCCGCACCTTGTATATATACAACGGTGACACCTGGCTTTCGGCTCCCATTTTTCTTCAGCACTGAGCTGTCTAAAGAGCAAAAGATTTCCTGTTGGAAAAGAAGAGCAATGTCTTCTAGCAAGTCGGACCGTAGCACGCCGGCTGAGTGCTCACCCCCGGCTCACGCTGCTCGTTCCGTGACCTTCTCTGCCCCGAAGAGAAGCAGTGCGGGGCGGATAATTTTGCAGGTGAGAATAAGGTGGTGTAGCAGTTCACCCACTCTCTGGACAAAGCCCTTGACCTGTTGCTATCGGATGAGCAGGAGTCCGGAGTTGCGGACGTAGGAGAGGCCCATGCTATGGGTGGGCGTAGCCAACTTTTCTCAGTGTCGTGCAGGTGCGCGCAGTGGTAAACCCAATAGCGATTGCCTTAGATGGCTGCGCCTATGCTCATAGAATCTGGAGTTACAGTACGTAACTACCGTTATATTAAGATTTTAAATGTGGAGCTCTGCCAGAGTCACTTTCACATTATATTAATCTCAGCACAGAAGGAAAAAATGGTGTCTGACCTCAGAGTCTCCAGTCTACAGTGTGGACTCTCCAGAAAACCACACAGCAGCTTCATTCCTGAATCCTGCAGCTCGTTGACACTCAGGTCCAGCTCTCTCAGATGGGAGGGGTTGGACTTCAGAGAGGCCAGAGAAGCACAGCTGATCTCTGACAAAGTGCAGGAACTCAATCTGAATAAAGAATAAATGATGGAGATAAAAATCCACTTCCAATCCTAATCAGATGTGTTCAGGTTTGAATCAATGAGTTTTTCCCTAAAATGAATATAGGGACTTTGTAATTGTGTTATTGTGGATCATCATAATGTCAGATTCTATAAACATCATCCAAATATCAGCACAACATTCATACACCTATTCATGTCAACACAGATCAACAACATGCAGCTGATCTCAGGCCAGTCTGGAATAATGATTACATTTTGTTCTTTAATTTTCTTCTGTTTCTCCTAATTCATAAAAATCAGGTGTTGTTTTATGAAAAACACTAAGACAGATGTTTTATATAGAATTCCAAAACGGTCAATAGGAAATAAATAATACTTACACTCAATAGTCAATACAAATCTTTACAGAGCTCGTTAACACCTGCCCCTGTCGAAAAATGCTACTGTGACGCAAATAGCTGGCAGAGTCTATCGATTTCCACTGACCTTAATGCCGGTTTCACACGTTTATTACCTGAGTATAACCACATGACAACTCGCACAAGTGTTGACACACAATGCGATAACACAAATAAACACAACCCGCCATTACAAAAGCTGTATAAACCCAAAACAAACATTTTTCTGTGATTTAGTTTCAATAAATGGATCAAACTGATGCCAGGTCTAAGCAAGATGACAACATGCACATTTACTTTTTGGCAGATGCTTTTATCCAAAGTGATTTACATTTGAGGAACAACATACAATCATCAACAGAGAATCAAATACAGCACGAAATCTACAACTGACAATGCATATTAATAAATGGCACATATTGCATCAGTGGGGTAAATACCTAGGGAAAGAAGTTAGATTTAACAAAAAGTGCAATCAATATAAGATAATTGTAGGGGATAGAAGAAGAGCACAGGAAGTACATGTTAGATGTTAGGAGTTAGAGTTGTTACAAGCAAACAACTTTTAAAATGCTTCTTTTCTGACTGGAGTTCAGGTCGATGCTATGCTAACTTCTGTAATGGGAATTCCAAACATACTGCATGTAACCCTGAACTCAGGGAAACTCATCTGTGATGTGGCACTGAATCTGTGTAAATGTAACAGTCCAAATATCTCTGTACTCTGTGTTATCCAGACTTCAGGGACAACGTGTCTCTGAGGGATATGATTGACCCTAAAGCTGGATAAATAACAGGCTCACTGAGCTCTCCTCACTCATTCGAGCATACATGTACACGGCGTATGTGTCCTTCTGCAGAAGACTTGAATAAAACTCACAGAAAGAAAAATGTTTTCCTGAGCTGTTTTTTAAACACTCTCATTCCCACCACACTTCTTTCATAGTTTTATGACAATGATAGCTGAAATCAAGTAACAGCACTCCTCAGGGACATAACATTGCAGTGCAGCCACAATAGGGCCCATGACAGGAGCAGGCCCTGCTTGACTTTGTCATTTACATGGAAAAAATACATCTAAATTTAGACTTCCAGCTCACCTCCTATCCCTAAATTAATCATGTGATCACATGGTATAGGGTATATACCCTCAAATATGCAAATATCCCCCTTTGCCGTGGTGCAAGTCAGTAGTTTTACCCACAAAAGTCTTTAGCAAGCAAAGTATAAAAAATGTGATTCCACAGAATGGAAATGTTTTATTTTCTTTGGTATATTCGTGTTACATAGCTACATGCAGTGATGAGTGCTGGGTAACATGTGTATGGCTGCGCAATCTCATGTTTCTATTTGTTTATGTGACAAGATGACAAGACTCCAGAAAATCTGACTGCGAGCTACCACATGTGCAAGCTAGCAGTTAAGCCATTCAAACATAAAAGTTGCTTTTATGAAAGTGCTTACCTAGCCTCTATGTAACATGTTATTTTAAGTTGCTTTTAATAATCAGTAATAAACAGTTACACACTAAGTGTTATGAGCTTAGTTTTGGGTTATGTTTGTGTTATGTTTTTCCCTGTGTGTTTCTGGTTCTGCCATTGTTTCATATGTCTATCTATTTGCCTCAGTTTCTCTCGTTCCTTGTCCCTAGTTATTTATGTCTTGTCTCTTATCTTAGGTCTTAGTCCTGCATTTTAGTTCTTTGCCTCAGTTCTTATTCCAGTGCCTTAGTTCTTAGTTCTGTGCTTTTGTTTTCTGGTTGCTGTAACGACAGTCGTTAAAGTCGTTAGGACTACCAGTGGCCATTGGACCGCATACACTATATTGCTTTTCTTGTGTTGCGGTCCAATGCAGTGAGGAATGCACAGACCTCTATATTGGGGAGACTAAACAACCACTACACAAACGCATGGCTCAACACAGAAGGGCCAACTCCTCAGGTCAAGACTCTGCAGTCTACTTACATCTGAAGGACAGAGGACACTCGTTTGAGGACCACCAGGTGCACATTTTAGACAGAGAAGATGGATGGTTTGAAAGAGGGGTCAAGGAAGCATCTACACCAGGGTCGAGAAGCCGTCATTGAACAGGGGAGGGGGTCTACGCCACCACTTATCCCCCACTTACAATGCTGTCCTTTCATCACTTCCCAGGAAACTCAACAAACGTAACCTATTGGCCTCAGGTGAAGATACCAACGATGGTCGTTCAGTCTTGGCCACAGGTAGTCTTAACAACTGCAACAACTGTCGTTACAGCAACAAGGAACACTAACGAACCAGCGGTATCGATGACCCGGGATAACGACCCCACTGAGGTTAAATAGCTGAGTTTCCCTGCCAGTCAGTCAGAACTGAAGAAGTCCTTTGGATGAGGGACGAAACGTCTTCCAGTATCTTCAACAAAGTCTAGTTGCCCTTGACTTTAACCTTCGTTGGATAGTCTGTAATATTGAGGCACTTTGGTGCACGGACCTCGAGCAACTTCTTTTCTTCTCCCTCAATTTCTATAAGCTACATTTTGTCTGTGACTGATGTGGAGTGTGAGTGATTGACTGGTCACTTAGTAAACCGCCTCCTATATGAGCCAGCTCCAAAATCGCCTGAGCCATGAAGGTAATGTGAAATAAAGCTTTACATTAGGAAAGGGGGGGGGGGACAAAACAGATTTTGTACAATGGCTCCTACCTGTATCAGGTGATGAACCTCAACACAAATCCACACACTTCAAATTTTTAAATTACTTTAAATTCAGTGCCTCTGATAAAGTGCAGCTCACAGCTTCAGGTGGAGGACAGACACAGCTGGATCATCTTATTCTCTGCTAATTTGCGGGAGAATAAATAATAATAATATTCTCTCTCTCAGTCACTCGCTCGCTCCTGCGCGTGTAGCATTAGTTAAGTGAATAAAGTTAAATTTTCAGCCTTTTGTTGTTTGTTTTTTAAAATCCTTCTGAGATCCGGGGCTTTTCAAAACACATTTAGGGCTAACGATTTCGCTACTTGTCTGACAGTTGTAGTAACGCCTCACAGGCCTGAGGTGGAATGTAAACAGCGACCAGGACAAACGAGGAAAACTCCCGCGGTGAATAAAAAGGTCTACAGTTTATGAATAATGTCTCTAAGTGAGGGCTGCATGAGTTCTTCAACACTGTGACATCTGTACGACGACCTTCGTTTTTGTAGTGACAGATTCCGCCTCACCTTGTTTTTCTCTTGAGCTCTGTTATGCGATCTGCACAGATGAGATTTAATCCCAGTGAAGTGCGCTGTCTGGGATGTGCTGAGAGAACCAGGATTCAGTAAAACAGAGGGCGGCAGATCTGCAGAAGTCTGAGTTAGTTCTGTTGAGGAGCTGCAGTTTGTAGGTCAGAGAGCGGACATTCGCCAGGTGGATAGAAGGGAGCGCAGTGCGAAAACCCGTTGTCTCAGTTTAACGAGCGCCAGCACGCTTCCCCCTCTTGTGTCTTGGGTAGATCCCATACAGAGCTGCTGCTCCTCTAACTAATAACTCTGGGAAAGTTCAAAGTTCGGTAAAGAGCAGTGGAATAAGTCTAAGTTTATAAACAAAAAGCACTACGGAGCGTAATCCAGAAGCGGCCATCTGCAGCACCTTCGTCCTTTTTGTTGTTGTTTTTTCTTATTTTACCCAACTAAACGCAGCAACAAAAAGAACATTATATTAAACTTAAACTCAAACAAAAGTTTGGGGAAAAAAGTACAATTACAAATATGTTGTCTTTAACATTAATTGTAAATATTGTGAAAACATTTTGTAACACAACAATGTTTTCAGGACATGGTGATGTTTTAAAGTAGGCGGCTTTTCTTTCTTAATTAACGTAATGTCTTGTCTCTCTGTCAAAAAGGAATGGGGTTGCCGTGATTGTTGGAGGTTGTTATACTTAAAATGCCTGAAAAAGTCTGCATCATTTCAGCACCTCGTCTGCAATCAGCTGTTTGTAGTAATGTTTAAGGATTTGGCAAAGATGTGTGTGTGTGTGTGTGTGTGTGTGTGTGTGTTCTGAAGGATTAATTTCAATTATCAGACATTATTTGTGAACACATTGAAACCAACAGAACCAAATAAATTTTTCTTCTTCAAAAAGTTACCTTGATCAGTTTCAAACAAATATTAGTTCAGAGGATCTTCTGTATACAGATGTGACCATTTACCAAAAATTAGAAACATTCATTTACTTTTATGACTAACAGTAGACATTTTCTACAGTTTCTTTAAGAAACACAAGTCTTTGTGACTGCAGACTGAATTTAGTACGAGAAACATGAACATATGAACAAAAGGACATTTACAACTTTATGGATGGAAGTTATATATGAAAAGAAATGAGCTTCAATTGTTAATTAAACACATCAGATCTACAATAGTTACAGAGAGTCAATTAACTGACCTCAGAGCCTCCAGTCTGCAGTGTGGACTCTCCAGAAAACCACACAGCAGCTTCACTCCTGAATCCTGCAGGCTGTAGTTGTTACTCAGCTGCAGCTCTCTCAGATGGGAGGGGTTGGACTTCAGAGCTGAGGCCAGAGAAGCACAGCTGATCTCTGACAGAGTGCAGGAACTCAGTCTGAATAAATAATAAATGATAGAGATAAAAATCCATTTCTAATCCAATCAGATGTGTTCAGGTTTTAAATGTGGAGCTCAACATTACTATGTCCTAATCAATGAGCTTTTCCCTAAAATGAGTAGAGGGACTTTGTCATTGTGTTATTGTGGATCATCATAATCTCAGCCTTCTACAGACATCATCCAAATATCAGCACAACATTCATACAGCTATTCATGTCAACACAGATCAATAACATGCAGCTGATCTCAGGCCAGTCTGGAATAATAATTAAATTTTGTTGTTTCTTTTGTTACTTTCATTTTCTTCTGTTTCTCCTAATTCATAAAAATCACGTGTTGTTTTATGAAAAACACTAAGACATGTGTTTATATAGAATACCAAAACAGTCAATATGAAATAAATAAGACTTTAAGTTAATACAAAACTTCACAGAGCTCTTTAACACCTGCCCCAGTACTTCTGATGCTCATTTCAAAGTAGAGATTTAGCCTCTCCTCATCACCACTGTCATCTCCATCAACACACAGAGGACTGAGTGTGAGCTTCATCCTCAGTTGTCTTTAGAACTGGATCAATTGTGAACTGAGCAAAGTGAAAGGCTCAGTCTCTCAGGCATTTTATTTATCTAGACACAGAGTAGCTTAATACTTATTTTCTTTGATATATTCGTGTCACATATTGCCGGGTTACATGTGTATGGCTGCCCAATTTTATGTTTCTATTTGATCATGTGACAAAACGACAAGACTCCAGAAACCGGATGAAATGCAAAATCTGACAAGTAGACTAGCAGAGCACACGTGCAAGCTAATAGGCATGCTATTCAAACATAAAAGTTCTTTCAAGAAGAGACAGGAGAGAGAAAAAAAACACAGGAGAGGGTCACAAAGCTCCCAAATAAGATTGTTTTAGATTTTTTACTGAGGACATTATCTAAGATTTTGCTCAATGCAGGGCTCGTTGGATGCCATTCAAACAGGTGAGTACAAGCGCTTTTTCATTTGGTGTGGCGTGCCCCTTTTTTAAAGGCTGTTATCATTTTGGGGACAGGTCGCCACAGAGCACCTGTTTGTGTGGATGTGCTTGTGGGCATTAAACCGCACCTTAGCTGAAGTCTGTTCAGGACATCAAAGATTTAATTACATATCCCCTTCTCAGATTTATTTTTTTCAGTGTAGCCTACATATCAAGCAATTTTATTCTTTATGTCTCAATCTCACTGACTCACATATCTCGAGAAGTGTTCACCCAATCTACTTCAATCTTAGCAGGTTTGTTGCTGAAGGACTCTCTGACTCTCTGACTCTGTCTCTTATAGGGCAACAAACTTCTGTTTGGGTGGTGCTCATAAATATCTTACAAGGCAATAATAAATGTGTTTTAGGATATTACTAACACTCATCAATGTTAATAAACATTTTATTAAGGTTCCTAAGGTATATATAACTTGTTAACAAGTTTTTATAAGGGTGTTAATAAGAAATAACAAATGTGTTCATTCATATTTTGATAAATACTTATTTAGTCTCATTAATATTAATAATCATTTATTTAATAAGCTGTCTATAAACATTAGACAAATTCACTACAAGTGTCTTACAATAAATTAACAAATCTATTAATTTCCGTAATTAACCCTAATAAAGTCTAATTTATGTTAATAAACATCTTATTAATGTTAATGACAGGTATATTAACCATCAACAAGTTTCTAAAAAAGAACCTATAAGTGTCTTATAGGTAATAATAAATAAGTTAATTGTGCTTTAATTAACACTTATATGGACTTATTTGTGTTTCTAAGCATCTTATAAGGTCTTATTAACTGTTAATTACTGCTTATTCCAAGCACCTTTAAATTAACTGTTAACGGCCTGTTTTCAGGAAATAGTGTTGTTTTTGAGTAGGCCACTTTTCTTTCTTGTTTAACATAATGTCTTGCCTCTCTGTCTAAGAGGAATGTGGTTGCCATGATTCGGGAGGTTATTATACTAAAAAGGCCTGAAAAACTCTGCATCATTTCAGCACAGTGGACTCCTCCTCTGCACTCAGCTGTTTGTAGTGATGTTTCAGAATTAGTCAAAGACAGCACTGGCCATGCTCCTTATAACTTTCTCTTTAACTTCTTTACTTTGCAAATACACTTAAGTAATACAGATAATTTACGTGCCTCCTCCTCAGGTGCTCCATCATACCTGGTGCGCTCCCTGCCAGGAGAGGTCAGCTTTGCAAATGCTGCAGTCTTTTTGGCCAAGTGAAGAGGGAAATTCTCCCTCACTTTGGAGGTTTTAGGTTGTGAAGGTGTTATCATTGCTGATGTTGCTAACTTTACTTTCACTACACTCAAATAAGCTGATGGGGACAACATCTTTATGAACAAAAGGACATTCACAACTTTATGGATGGAAGTTATGTATGAACATAAATTACATTCAATTGTTAATTAAACATATCAGATCTACAATAGTAACAGAGAGTAAGTGAACTGACCTCAGAGTCTCCAGTCTACAGAGTGGACTCTCCAGAAAACCACACAGCAGCTTCACTCCTGAATCCTGCAGGCTGTAGTTGTTACTCAGCTGCAGCTCTCTCAGATGGGAGGGGTTGGACTTCAGAGCTGAGGCCAGAGAAGCACAGCTGATCTCTGACAAAGTGCAGGAACTCAATCTGAATAAATAATAAATGATAGAGATAAAAATCCATTTCTAATCCAATCAGATGTTTTCAGATTTGAGCAAAGTGAAAGGCTGGTTCTCTTCTGTTTAAATAGCTGACCTGCTCTTCACAAGGCATTTCATTTATCTAGACACTGAGTAGCATAAAAGTGTCGAAAAATGCTACCGTAGCGTAAATACTTAGCAGAGTCTATCAATTTGTGCTGACCCTAATGCCAGTTTCACACATTTATTGCCTGAGTATGACAGCATGACTACTCGCACAAGTGCTCACGCACAATGTGATAACACAAATAAACACAACCCGCCATTACAAAAGCTGTATAAACCCAAAACAAACCTTTTTCTGTGATTTAGTTGAAATAAATGGATTAAACTGATGCTAAAATAACAACATCATGATGCCGATTTGCTAAACATATGAAGTCGTGTCAGGTCTGTCAGCAAGATGACAAGCAAACAACTTTTAAAATGCTTGTTTTCTGAATGGAGTTCAGGTCGATGCTATGCTAAGTTCTTTCATAGTTTTATTACAATGATAGCTGTAATCAAGTTACAGCTCTCCTCAGGGACGTAACATTACAGTGCAGACAGTGCAGCCACACTAAGGCCCATGACAGGAGTGGGCCCCGCTTGATTTTGTCATTTACATGTGTATATGAGCTGCTTACAACGGAGCTTGAACCGGATGTCAGATGGCAGCTTATGCTCTTTTTAATAGAGATGGGTCTGTGTCACTGCCAGGAAGTGAGGCTAAGGTTTCCAGTAAAAATCCTGAGGGACACAGGGGCCTTTGACTCTTATATTGTGCGATCTGTGTTGCCGTGTGTCAGAAGAAACTGATATGGGTGACTGTATACTAAGCCGTGGAATGGGTTTAACTGTTTTGCCCATAACGTTACATAAGTTGGTCCTGGACTGTGAGCTGGTAAAGGGAGAGGTAGCTGTAGGTGTGCGTCCAGCATTGCCCATTGAGGGGATTCATTTCATTTTGGGTAATGGGCTGGCTGGTAGCCGTGTTTCTGCTGACTCTCCTCCCTTACCAGTTGTTACATCTTGTCCAGTTAAGTCTGTTGACCATCTCGCCGATAACTTACCTGGAGTTTTCTCAGCCTGTGTAAGTACACGAGCTATGAGTAAAGCTGAATCTGAGGGGAAATCTGATGGGAGTGAAGTTGATTTTATGGCTCCATCACTGTCTGACTTTCTGCTATCTGTGTCAAAAACTGAGTTGTTAGAGGAACAGCAGAGTGACTCTTCCCTTAAGGAAATCTTTGATTGTGTTGTATCTGTTAAGGAGATTAAGCGAAAAGGTTAATGTTAAGGTTATTTATAGTGACACATGGCACACTCATCTTAAATGCATTTGAGCTTTGTTTGACAGGTTGTCTGAGGCATGTCTGACTATAAATTTGGCAAAATGTGAGTTTGCGAGGGCAACTGTGACGTATTTGAGACGTGTAGTGGGGCAGGGCCGTGTAGCTCTGGTCCAGGCCAAAGTTAGGTCAGTAGAACATTTTCCTGTGCCTACAACTAAGAGTTGCAACGATGAGGTGATACGTTACTCTAACTTTCCTACTCTTGAGGTGCTATTTCTTTGCACTTTTACCGAGCAATCCACTTGAATCTGAAGGCTGGCTGAGCGAGATCAAACAACTGGGTGTGTGTCCCACCCACTGAAACCAAGCTTTTCTTGTTAATCCAGAGGGCGATCTCAGCTGGGTGCAATCAATCGTAGTGCCCAACACCTGTGTGCAATTAGACCACACTACTTCAGTGAAACCTACCACTGAAGCGTCAGCGTAAGTGTCGGCTCCTTGGGTAAAGACCAGCGAGTCTAACAGTACGAGTCCACTGAGCAAGGCTGCCTAAAAGAGAAGCTTTTTCCCATCCTGAGGCACACCTACTCACCTAAAGCTGCCAGCTGCAACTACACTCAAGCCATGTGCTACTATGCTGTTCCTATTGTCTCCGGTAAACGCAAGAGGTATCATGCCATCAGGCACAGAAACCAGGCAACCCTTAAGCCTTTAAAATAGGCACCACCCACATCTGTTCACTTGTCTGTTGGGTCATGGAACTGCCAGTCGGCAGTCAACAAAGCTGACTTCATCACTGCTTATGCTAGCACATTATCTGTTGGACTACTGGCGCTCACTGAGACCTGGATCAAACCAGAAAACTCTGCTACCCCCGCTGCGCTGTCTTCTCAATTTACACCACCTCACTGGGGCTGATCATTCGCTCGCACAGCTTTTCTTACAACTGCTACGCAGACGATACGCAACTCTACCTATCCTTCCCGCCTGGCGATCCCACTGTCTCGGCGCGGATCACGGACTGTTTAAGACTGTGTGGATCAGCTGCTAGACCCAACCCCTCCTTGCGCCTCAGCTGGAAGTAATGATGACTGTGAATTGTTTTTATCTTATTTTACCAATAAGGTGGTGTCAATCAGAGCCTCTATTACACCCACGGCCTCTTACTCAGAGGTCCCTCACCAGCAACAAGAGAGTTTTAACCAGTTTTATCCTATCGACTTGTCTGAGCTTTTAAAAACAGTATCACAAATGAGAATGTCCTCCAGCCCACTTGATGTAATGCCTACAAAGTTTTTACTGAAAGTAATTGATTCTGTTGGGCCCCATTTGACTACTGGTTGTGTCCCTGATTATTTTAAAACGGCTTGCGTGAACCCACTTTTAAAGAAACCTGGTTTCGATCCTTCCCTTGTACTCAGTCCTGGTACTCCTGGACCTTAGCGCTGCTTTTGACACCATTGATCACAACATCATGTTAGACAGACTGAGGCACTGGGTGGGGATCTCTGGTACGGCCCTAGAATGGTTTTCATCCTACCTGTCAAATAGGAAGTTTTGCGTGCCTGTAAACAACTATGTCTCTTCATTCTGTCCAGTTAAATATGGTGTACCTCAGGGGTCGGTCTTAGGACCTATTTTTAGGGCCCGAACACGACCGTGCGAGGTCCCTATTGAATTTGTAAAGATTATATATATATTTTTTGTTTTTAGGGCCCAAGCACGACCGTGCGAGGTCCCTATTGAATTTGCTAAGATATATATATATATATATATATACACATATATATATATATATATATATATATATATATATATATATATATATATATATATATATATATATATATACACATATATATATATATATATATATATATATTTTTTTTTTTCTTTCAGCAAAGTAAGCTCCATTGTCGGGGCCTTAAATAGTCGAAAACTCACCAAACTTTGCAAGCATGTCAGAACTGGTGAAAAATTTGGTATTTTATGGGTTTCGCGCATGGGCGTGGCAAAATGACTCGCTAGCGCCACCTAGAAAATTGGAAAAGATTATCCCCTCGTTCACGTTCAACCTACATGTATGAAATTTTCTGGAGACATTTATCGTATCAAGACGCACAAAAAAGCCTAAAGAACCCATACCCTAAAACCAACAGGAAGTCGGCCATTTTGAATTTTACGGCCATTTTTGGATGATTTACACACTTCATACTTTAGCGAACTCCTCCGAGGGATTTAGTCGGATCGACATCAAATTTCTGCTGTGCCTTCTAAAGGCATTGACGATGAAAAGTTGTGCTATTTGCGAGTTTTCGTCAATGGGCGCGTCAAAATCAACTCTTCGCCATTACACAGGAAGTTGTTGTAACTTCAGTGTATATGCTCACATCTGAAACAAACTGTACATGTAGGATGAGAGTCCTGCCCTACAGACATCCACACACCAATACCGATTTATCTTCATAGCGGCAAGTGCTATGTAGCTCCACATAGGGGACACAGGAAGTGACATATAGCACCTTCATGCAGCGTTGGAACCGCATAGCAAATTCACAGCCGCACCGGCAGAGCTCCAGTATATGCAACTCGGCCGGCTCACACCCAGACGCGCTACAAGTACGAGTGTTACGAGGTGTGGTGTGTGGACAGAGAGGACCCAAATGCAGCACTCAGAAGGAAGGAGGTTTATTGGAGGAAAAAGGGTGAGAGGGACTGGAGGGAGAGGAGGACGTCGGGGAAGTACAGGCACGGGGAACCAAGGAGACAGGGGGCCAGAGAGCAGGGGAACACAGGGGCCGAGGAAGCGTGGAGAGGCGGGGGAACAGGGAGGACGCCGTGAGGGAAGTCCAAAGAGGAGTGGGCCAGTGGATGAGCCCAGCCGAACGGAGGACGAGGGTGAGTGTACCTGGGAGGAAAACAGACAGAGGGACAAGGTTAGGGAAGACAGCAACAAGGTACAGGGTAAACGTGAAAAAACAAGAAACATGAAAGCCTGAACGTGGGGATGGCACCGGGTATGGAGCAACGACGATCAAGCAAGGATGGTGTGGAGAACCGGGGTTGAAATACAGGCTGGGATGAGGTTGATTACTGGCAGGTGTGGCAGGCTGACGAGGTGGATGATGGGTTGCAGGTGCAGGTAGTTGGCTGGGCTCAGGAGCAGAGGGAGAGAGAGCACACGGGGGAGAAAACACAGAGAGGCGGGCAGAGAACAGGAAACCAAGGGAAAAAGCAGAAAAACTGATAAAAAGTAGAAAAAAACCAGGACACTCACCGTCAGCCGGGCTGCCACCACAACAGCGAGGGCCCGCCCAACGCTGCTTGCAGCTTTAATCTTGTATTGTTTTTGTATTATTGTCTTTTGGGTATTATTGTCTTTACACTTGTTAAAACACTTTGTAACTTGTTTTTGAAAAGTGCTCTACAAATAAAGATTATTATTATTATTATTATTATTATCGGACATATCGGCGTGGATGAAGGCTTGCCACCTTTAACTAAACCTCTCTAAGACTGAACTCTTGGTCATTCCAGCCAAGCAATCTATCCACCATAACATCAAACTACAAATTGACTCCACAACCATTACTCCAACCAAGGTGGTGAGAAACTTGGGTTTCATGATTGATGACCAGCTGTCCTTTTCAGACCATGTTGCTACTTTCTCTCGGCCATGCCGCTTTGCTCTATACAATATAAGGAAAATCAGGCCCTACCTCACTCAGTACGCCACCCAGCTTCTGGTACAGGCCATGGTTATCTCTCGCATCGACTATTGCAATGCCCTCCTAGCAGGTCTTCCATTTTGTGCGGTGAAACCCTCACAAATGGTTCAGAACGCAGCAGCGCGTCTGGTTTTTGATCAGCCCAAAAGGACTCATGTCACTCCATCACACAGTGACCTCCACTGGCTCCCCGCTGCCTCCAGAATTAAATTAAAGTCACTAATGCTTGCATACAGAGTGACTACTGGGTCTGCACCCATCTAACTAAACTCCATAATACAAACTTACGTTCCTTCTCGCCCGCTACGCTCCTCCAACGAATGCCGCCTGGCTCTGCCATCCCTTCACAAGTGATCCCATTCCTGGCTATTCTCATCTGTGACACCACGATGGTGGAACGAGCTACCACACGGCATCAGAGCAGGGGCGTCCCTCTCTAACTTCAAGAAGCTCTTGAAAACTCATCTCTTTCGAGAACAATTCCTCTTATAACACCTCTAACTCCTAACCTCTGAAATGCACTTCCTGTGCTCTTCTTCTTCTATCCCCTACAATGATCTTGTATTGATAGCACTTTGTTTTGATTGGACTTGTTGCTAACTCTTACTTCCTTCCCTAGGTATTTACCCGATTGATGTGATATGTACTGTGAGCTCTTACTAGTATTTATTGCTGCTCTTACTAGTATGTTTTGTCAGTTGCAGATCTGTATTTGATGCTCTGTTGATGCTTGTATGTTGTTCCTCAAATGTCGCTTTGGATAAAAGCGTCTGCCAAATGAGTAAATGTAAATGTAAGTGATCATTTATGCTGCCTCGTTCCCTCTTTTGTCATGACCCTTGAGCCTGGTTGTGAAAAATGGAAAAAATGCATCTAAATTTATCATGAAACAGTAGACTTCCAGCTCACCTCCTATCTCTAAGTTAATCATGTGATCACCCTCTAATCACCCTTTGCCGTGGTGTCAGTCAGTAGTTTTACCCACAAAAGTCTTTAGCAAGCAAAATATAAAAAATGTGATTCCACAGAATAAAGATGTTTTATTTTCTTTGGTATATTTAGGTTACATGTGTATGGCTGCCCAATCTTATGTTTCTATTTGATCTTGTGACAAAACCACAAGACTCCAAAAACCAGATGAAACGCAAAATCTGAGTCTTATAGGTAATAATAAGTTAATTGTGCTTTAATTAACACTTATATGGACTTATTTGTGTTTCTAAGCATCTTATATGGTGTTATTAACTGTTAATTACTGCTTATTCCAAGCACCTTTAAATTAACTGTTAACGGCCTGTTTTCAGGAAATAGTGTTGTTTTTAAGTAGGCCACTTTTCTTTCTTGTTTAACATAATGTCTTAACCTCTCTGTCTAAGAGGAATGTGGTTGCCATGATTCGGGAGGTTATTATACTAAAAAGGCCTGAAAAACTCTGCATCATTTCAGCACAGTGGACTCCTCCTCTGCACTCAGCTGTTTGTAGTGATGTTTCAGAATTAGTCAAAGACAGCACTGGCCATGCTCCTTATAACTTTCTCTTTAACTTCTTTACTTTGCAAATACACTTAAGTAATACAGATAATTTACGTGCCTCCTCCTCAGGTGCTCCATCATACCTGGTGCGCTCCCTGCCAGGAGAGGTCAGCTGCAGTTTTTTTGGCCGAGTGAAGAGTGAAATTCTCCCTCACTTTGGAGGTTTTAGGTTGTGAAGGTGTTATCATTGCTGATGTTGCTAACTTTACTTTCACTACACTCAAGTAAGCTGATGGGGACAACAACTTTATGAACAATAGGACATTCACAACTTTATGGATTGAAGTTATGTATGAACATAAATTACATTCAGTTGTTTAAAAAAAATATCAGATCTACAATAGTAACAGAGAGTAAGTGAACTGACCTCAGAGTCTCCAGTCTACAGAGTGGACTCTCCAGAAAACCACACAGCAGCTTCACTCCTGAATCCTGCAGGCTGTAGTTGTTACTCAGCTGCAGCTCTCTCAGATGGGAGGGGTTGGAATACAGAGCTGAGGCCAGAGAAGCACAGCTGATCTCTGACAGAGTGCAGTCCCTCAATCTGAATAAAGATTTAATGATGGAGATAAAAAAACATTCTAATCCAATCAGATGTGTTCAGGTTATAAATGTGGAGCTCAACATTACTATGTCCTAATCAATGAGCTTTTCCCTAAAATGAGTAGAGGGACTTGTTATTGTGGATCATCATAATGTCAGCCTTTTCAGACATCATCCAAATGTCAGCACAACATTCATACACCTATTCATGTCAACACGGATCAATAACATGCTGCAGATCTCAGGCCAGTCTGGAATAATAATAAAATTTTGTTGTTTCTTTTGTTACTTTCATTTTTTTCTGTATCTCCTAATTCATAAAAATCACGTGTTGTTTCATGAAAAACACTAAGACGTGTTTTATATAGAATTCCAAAATGGTCAATATGAAATGAATAAGACTTACAAGTTAATACAAAACTTTACAGAGCTCTTTAACAAATGCCCAGTACTTCTGATGCTCAATTCAAAGTAGAGATTTAGCCTCTCCTCATCACCACTGTCATCTCCATCAACACACAGAGTGTGAGCTTCATCCTCAGTTGTCTTTAGAACTGGATCAGTTGTGCAATAAGCTCGTTCTCTTCTGTTTAAATAGCAGACCTGCTCTTAACAAGGCATTTTATTTTATTTATCTAGACACAGAGTAGCTTAATACTATCGAAAAATACTACCGTAGCGTAAATACTTAGCAGAGTCTATCGATTTGTGCTGACCCTAATGCCAGTTTCACACATTTATTGCCTGAGTATGACCGCATGACTACTCGAATGCGTTCTCACACACAATGCGATAACACAAATAAACACAACCCGCCGTTACAATAGCTGTATAAACCCAAAACAAACCTTTTTCTGTGATTTTGTTGAAATAAATGGATTAAACTGATGCCAAAATAACAACATCATGATGGCGATTTGCTAAACATATGAAGTCGTGTCAGGTCTGTCAGCAAGATGACAAGCAAACAACTTTTAAAATGCTTGTTTTCTGAATGGAGTTCAGGTCGATGCTATGATAAGTTCTTTCATAGTTTTATAACAATGATAGCTGTAATCAAGTTACAGCTCTCCTCAGGGACATAACATTACAATGCAGACAGTGCAGCCACACTAGGGCCCATGAAAGGAGCGGGCCCCGCTTGATTTTTTCATTTAAATGGAAAAAATGCATCTAAATTTATCATGAAACAGTAGACTTCCAGCTTACCTCCTATCCCTAAGTTAATCATGTGATCACATGGTATAGGGTATATACCCTCAAATATGCAAATATAGCCCTTTGCCGTGGTGTCAGTCAGTAGTTTTACCCACGAAAGTCTTTAGCAAGCAAAGTATAAAAAATGTGATTCCACAGAATAAAGATGTTTTATTTTCTTTGGTATATTCGTGTCACATATTGCCGGGTTACATGTGTATGGCTGCCCAATTTTATGTTTCTATTTGATCATGTGACAAAATGACAAGAATCCAGAAACCGGATGAAACGCAAAATCTGACAAGTAGACTAGCAGAGCACACGTGCAAGCTAATAGGCATGCTATTCAAACATAAAAGTTCTTTCAAGAAGAGACAGGAGAGAGAAAAAAAACACAGGAGAGGGTCACAAAGCTCCCAAATAAGATTGTTTTAGATTTTTTACTGAGGATATTCTCTAAGATTTTGCTCAATGCAGGGCTCGTTGGATGCCATTCAAACAGGTGAGTACAAATGCTTTTTCATTTGGTGTGGCGTGCCCCTTTTTTAAAGGCTGTTATCATTTTGGGGACAGGTCGCCGCACCTTAGCTGAAGTCTGTTCAGGACATCAAAGATTTAATTACATATCCCCTTCTCAGATTTATTTTTTTCAGTGTAGCCTACATATCAAGCAATTTTATTCTTTATGTCTCAATCTCACTGACTCACATATCTCGAGTAGTGTTCACCCAATCTACTTCAATCTTAGCAGGTTTGTTGCTGAAGGACTCTCTGACTCTCTGACTCTGTCTCTTATAGGGCAACAAACTTCTGTTTGGGTGGTGCTCATAAATATCTTACAAGGCAATAATAAATGTGTTTTAGGATATTACTAACACTCATCAATGTTAAACATTTTATTAAGGTTCCTAAGGTATATATAACTTGTTAACAAGTTTCTAGGAAGTGCTTATAAGGGTGTTAATATGAAATAACAAATGTGTTCATTCATATTTTGATAAATACTTATTTAGTCTCATTAATATTAATAATCATTTATTTAATAAGCTGTCTATAAACATTAGACAAGTTCACTACAAGTGTCTTACAACGAATTAACAAATCTATTAATTTCCGTAATTAACCCTAATAAAGTCTAATTTATGTTAATAAACATCTTATTAATGTTAATGACAGGTATATTAACCATCAACAAGTTTCTAAAAAAGAACCTATAAGTGTCTTATTAACTGTTAATTACTGCTTATTCCAAGCACCTTAAAATTAAGTGTTACCGGCCTGTTTTCAGGACATGGTGTTGTTTTTAAGTAGGCCACTTTTCTTTCTTATTTAACATAATGTCTTGCCTCTCTGTCTAAGAGGAATGTGGTTGCTGTGATTCGGGAGGTTATTCTACAAAAAATGCCTGAAAAACTCTGCATCATTTGGTTTGGAGGTTTTAGGTCGTAAAGGTGTTATCATCGCTGATGTTGCTAACTTTACTTTGACTTCACTCAAGTAAGCTGATGGGGACAACAACTTCATGAACAAAAGGACATTTACAACTTCATGGATGGAAGTTATGTATGAACATAAATTACGTTCAATTGTTAATTAAACACATCAGATCTACAATAGTAACAGAGAGTAAGTGAACTGACCTCAGAATCTCCAGTCTACAGTGTGGATTCTCCAGAAAACCACACAGCAGCTTCACTCCTGAATCCTGCAGGTAGTTGTTACTCAGGTCCAGCTCTCTCAGATGGGAGGGGTTGGACTTCAGAGCTGAGGCCAGAGAAGCACAGCTGATCTCTGACAACCTGCACCAACTCAATCTGAATAAAGAATAATGGATGTAAATTTAGAAGACAATGGACCTTTTCCACCAACTGTTCTTAAGAACAAATTAATTATTAAAATTCATGCTGTTTCCAGGAAGATTCTGGCACTCACTGTTTTCAATTTGGGATTTGTTCTTAGGTAATAACAGAATTCTATGCACATTCAAGAGCACTGACATATTTGTGCCAAATAAGTAGTTATCCTGTTTTCCTCCATTGTGTGGTTCATCAATGGTGATAAATGATCTGAACGTCCCACACAGTTCATGGCTTACTCTGCACAACCTCAGAGCTTCTGGCGCTGTCTCTCTATCCCTATAAATTATACACACGCTATCCTACACATGCGCACCAACGCGCCCGATGTTAAGGGTTAGAATTACAATTTTGGATTTATTAACGCACTTTAAAAATATTTATTAAACTCTAATTTCTTTTCACATAATTACTTACAGCATTATATGCTGAGATTTATATCATAATAGGCTCTATATTAACTTACTGGGAGAAAACCAGTAGTTCTATGTAAAATCAGACTTTGAGAACCCCATATTGCCAAAATGGCATCATCCTCAGTTCATAACAGACTCCTCCTATCGAATCATTGAATCTTTGACTATTCAGGTTCAGCCCTAGTGTGTTCTAAAAGATCAATATCAATGATCAGACATTATTATGAAAACACATTTAAATCAACAGAAAGCAAACAAATATTTCTCCAAATATTTAGTAATATTAGTTCAGAGGATCTTCTGTATACAGATGTGACCATTTACCAAAAATTATAAACATTCATTTACTTTACAGTTTCTTTAAGAAACACAAGACTTTGTGACTAAATTTAGTAACGGAAACATGAAAATATGAACAAAAGGACATTTACAACTTTATGGATGGAAGTTATATATGAAAAGAAATTACATTCAATTGTTAATTAAACACATCAGATCTACAATAGTAACAGAGTCAGTTAACTGACCTCAGAGTCTCCAGTCTACAGAGTGGACTCTCCAGAAAACCACACAGCAGCTTCACTCCTGAATCATGCAGGTCGTAGTTGTTACTCAGCTCCAGCTCTCTCAGATGGGAGGGGTTGGACTTCAGAGCTGAGGCCAGAGAAGCACAGCTGATCTCTGACAAAGTGCAGGAACTCAATCTGAATAAAGAATAATGCATGTAACTTTAGAAGACAATGGACCTTTTCCACCAACTGTTCTTAAGAACAAATTTCTTCTTAAAACTCACAGTTTTGCTTTCAATTTGGGATTTGTTCTTAGTTAATAACATAATTCTATGTACACTCAAGAGCACTGACATGTTTGTGCAAAATAAGTAGTTATCTCGTTTTCTTCCAAAACTATTTACATGTTAACATATGCCCGCTTTTCAGAGTGTTACAACGGGATACTGAAAACTGTCATGTCTTCCCTGGTGCTGAACCTTGTCCTTCTAGTGGACCTGCAGGAGCTCCTACAGAAGCAGGCTATCTCCGGGGCTTTTAGCATGACTAAGGGATGGTTCGGGACTCACCTGAGCCAGCCCTACCTGTAAGCTTTATCAAAGAGGAAAGTCTTAAGCCTACTCTTAAATGTGGAAGCAGTGTCGGCCTATTGAAACCAAACTGGAACCTGGTTCCACAGGAGAGGAGCTTGATAGCTGAGCGCTCTGGCTCCTAGTCTACTTTTGGAGACTCTAGGAACCACAAGTAACCCTGCATTCTGGGAGCGCAGTGCTCTGGTGGGGTAGTAAGGTACTATGAGCTCTTTAAGATAAGATGGTGCCTGACCATTAAGAGCTTTGTAGGTGAGAAGAATGATTTCAAATTCTATTCTGGATTTTACTGGAAGCCAATGCAGAGAAGCTAAGACAGGAGAAATATGATCTCTTTTCCTGGTTCCTGTCAGAACACGTGCTGGAGCATTCTGGATCAGCTGAAGAGTCTTAATGGACTTTTTCAAGCAGCCTGATAATAAGGAATTGCAGTAATCCAGCCTAGAAGTAACAAATGCATGGACTAGTTTTTCTGCATCATTTTTAGACAGGATGTTCCTGATTTTTCAGTCCTGATCAAAGAAAACTCCAAGATTCCTCACAGTGGTGCTGGAGGCCAGGGCGATGCCATCCAGGGAAACTATATCTTTAGATAATGGGTCACGGAGGTGCTTAGGCCCCAGAACAATAACTTCAGTTTTATCTGAGTTTAACATTAGAAAATTACAGGTCATCCAGGTTTTAACATCCTGAAGGCACATTTGCCTTCAGGATGTTAAATGTTCCAGTGTTTGTAATAGGATATGATGGTTAATGGTATCAAATGCAGCGCTAAGATCTAATAAAACCAGTACAGAGACAAGTCCTTTGTCTGATGCAATAAGGAGGTCGTTATTTTCACCAGTGCTGTCTCTGTGCTATGATGAGCTCTAAATCCTGACTGAAAATCCTCAAATAAACTATTGCTCTGTAGAAAGTCACACAGCTGTTTAGCAACTGCTTTCTCCAGGATCTTAGAGAGAAATGAAAGGTTAGATATAGGTCTATAGTTGGCTGAAACATCCAGATCAAGTTTGGGCTTTTTCAGAAAAGGTTTAATTACAGCTACTTTAAAGAACTGTGGTACATAGCCTGTTGATAAAGATAGATTGATCATATCTAGTAGAGATGTGCTGACTAAAGGTAAAACATCTTTAAGCAACCTAGTCGGGATGGGGTCTAAGAGGCAGGTTGATGGTTTAGATGAAGAAATTATTTACGTTAGTTGGTAAAGATTGAGGGAAGCAAAGCAGTCTAAACATATATCTGGTTTTACAGCTGTTTCTAAGGTTCCTGAGTTTAGAGGTAAGTCGGTGCCAGTTAAGGGCAGGTCTTGTTTCTAATAGTTAGAATTTTATCATTAAAGAATGAAGTCATGAAGTCGTAACTACTGAGAGCTATGGGAATACTTGGCTCAATAGAGCTGTGACTCTCTGTCAGCCTGGCTACTGTGCTGAAAAGAAACCTGGGGTTGTTCCAATTTTCTTTTATTAATGATGTGTAGTACGCTGCTCTGGCATTACGGAGAGCCTTCCTATAAGTTTTAAGACTATCTTACCAAAGTAAATGAGAGTTTTCCAGTTTGGTGGAACACCAATTTCTCTCAAGTTATTTGCTTTAATTTGCGAGTTTCAGTATTATACCATGGAGCTAACTGCCTTTGTTTTATCATCTTCTTTTTAAGAGGGGCAACAGAGTCGAGTTTCATTCGCAGCGAGCCTGCAGCACTATCAACAAGATGATCGATTTGTGAGGGACTAAAATTATCATACTCTGTTATTTTGTGACTTGATAATGAATTTAGGGCTGATGGAATCACATACTTAAATTTAGCTACAGCACTATCAGAGAGACATCTACTATAGAAATTTTTGCCCAATGGCGTGTAGTTCAGCAATACAAACTCAAAAGTTATCAAACAGTGGTCAGATAAAAAGGGATTCTGTGGGAACACCACTAAATGTTCAATTTCAATACCATATAACAGAACAAGGTCGAGGGTGTGGTTAAAACAGTGAGTCGGTTCATGAACACTCTGAGAGAAGCCAATTGAATCTAACAGAGAGATAAACGTAGTACTGAAGCTGTCATTCTCAACGTCCACATGAATATTAAAATCCCCTACAACAATAACTTTGTCCATTTTAAGGACTAAAGTTGACAAAAACTCTGCAAATTCAGATAAGAATTCAGAGTACAGACCAGGTGCCCGGTACACTGTAACAAATGGAATTGGTTGCATTGATTTCCAACTTGGGTGTGAAAGACTAAGAACAAAGCTTTCAAATGAGTTAAATTTAGTTTAGGTTTAGAGCCGATTAGTAGGCTACAGTCGAAGAAAGCTACAACTCCACCTCCTCGGCCTGTGCCTCGAGGAATGTGAGTATTAATATGACTGGGAGGGGTGGATTCATTTAGGCTAACATATTCTCCATCACCCAGCCAGGTTTCAGTAAGACAAAGTAAAGTAATATTATATTAATTCATTTACTAGTACACCTTTAGAGGAGAGAGATCTGATTCTCCTATTCTTTTGCACTATTGTGGTTTTAATTTTTATGAGGTTTTTATGCACAGCTCCTCTTCTGTTTACCTTTGATTTAAATAACTTCAGTGGTCGGGGGGCAGACACCATCACTAGAGGAGCCGAGAAGTGTGTTAAACAGCGACTTTGCTACCTGGTCTTAACTCTGGACTGTCATGGATTTGGCCCACTAATAAACTTGGCCAGATTTCTAGAAATGAGAGCTGCTCCTTCCCAAGTGGGATGAATGCTGTTTCAGACCAGGTCTTCCCCAGAAAGTCTGCAAATGATCTACAAAGCCCACATTGTTTGCTGGACATCACCTCGACAACCAGCGGCGAAATGATGACATGCGGCTATACACGTCATCACTGGTCAGATTTGGTAGGGGTCCAGAGAAAACTATGGTGTCTGACTTTGTTTTTGCATATGTACACACTGACTCAACATTAATCTTAGTGACCTCCGATTGGCGTATACTTAGCCAGCAGTTTCAAATAAGACTCAGTGTCGCCCACTCTGGCCACAAAGAGGCACCTAACTATGGCCGCTGGCTTTGCTAACTTCACGTTTCTCAAAATTGAGCTGCCAATGATCAGAGTTGGTTTCTCAGCGGGTGTTTCGCTGAGTGGGGAAAATCTGTCAGAAATGTGTACAGGTTAGTGGTGATCTGTGGGCTTTGAATGCTTACGATGCCTCCTTTGGACACTCACCCAGCCACCCTTTCCTGGCTGCTCAGGAGATGCCGGGGGACGGCTACCAGAGGCTAACTCAGGCCGTTCCGCACAGACTACCGGGGACTGGCTAGCTACAGTAGCTAAGGACTGATCTACCAAGGTGTGGAGCCAGACTTCTAAATCACTGAGCCTTGCCTCCATGTCTACAAATAAACTACACTTGTTACACGTACCATTACCGCTAAAGGAGGCAGAGGAGTAACTGAACATCTGACACACCGAGCAGGAGAATGTAGGAGAGCGAGAGGGAGAAGGAAAAGGAAAAGCCATCACGAGCTGCTTAGCTTAAGTTGCTAACGGCTAAGCTAAAGTACAGAAAACAACTATGAGATTAAACAGCAGTCTCTAAAAGATGGAAAGAACTGTGAGTGCTTAGACAGAATTGCTGGAAGTGTTTAGCAAACAGCTGGTCGCTGTAATGAAAAATCTAACTAATTTAACTGGTATTTAGTGAAAGCAGCAAAACACGCTACCAACACACAAGCGCTGGAGACGGAAATGAGTCAACACGCTTAGTCAGTTGAGCACACGCTTTCAATTTACAAAGACAATGGGATTCATTATTCAAGAACACAACTGCGAACAATTCTGCAGAAAAAACATAAGAAGATATTGGTGAATGAGGTCAAATATTCTTACTTGACATAATTCAGTGTTTAATAATCTGTTCAAAGCTGAAGAAGGTTTAGTATGTGGGAAGTTTAGAAAATGGAAACTCCAAACACTTGAACCCAACAAGGTAGATCATTATAATAACAGCCTTGTCTGCAGTTTAGTGTCACCACAACCTTCACAGAAGTAAAAAAAAAAAAAAAAGGTGTCTGACCTCAGAGTCTCCAGTCTGCAGTGTGGACTCTCCAGAAAACCACACAGCAGCAGCACATCTGAATCCTGCAGCTTGTTGTCACTCAGCTCCAGCTCTCTCAGATGGGAGGGGTCAGACTTCAGAGCTGAGGCCAGAGAAGCACAGCTGATGTCTGACACAGTGCAGTTCTTCAATCTGAATAAAGAATACATTATGGAGATAGTGTCATTCTGCATTTCTTTCTTTCCTACCCACTTCCCTAGGTCCCTTAGTTGCTGCTCTCCAGCAGTCCACCAAATGCTCTCTGACGTTTCTCTTTCCATTCCAGACCGTGCTACTCCCATTTGCCCTCCAATCACCTCATGCCCCTTCCCTGAGCCTCTAGCCCATCTGTCCACCTGCACCTTATTCCCTCATCAGCAGTTCATGTGCATCTTGGATTTCCATCCTTGGTTCACCCCTTTTGATTTGTTTGCCTGTTTAGACCATAGACTGTATATAAGAAGGGGACGTAGTCATTGTGACGTCACCCGTTGGTTTGTGGACAGCCATTTTAAGCCTCGATTTTGGCCGATAGGGCACCACCATGTTGATTTTTTGGAACAAGCCACACTGGACGTGACCATTTTTGGAAGAGACAGTGGAGCCAACGGCTCTGTATGGAGGTAGCTAGCTTGCTTAGCTAGGTGCATTTGTACTTCATGTTAACTGTCATTTTAACAGAGATGATAACTTTGTCTGGTGAATGACAGTCTTAAAACTAAATGTACTCATCACAGAAGTTGAACAGACAACTCATAAGCTTTTTCAATGGCACTGGTTAAATTTACACAGTGCCGTGGGTAGGAGTCACTCTTGCTTGATTGACAGGTTGCCATGGTAATGACTTGTCAATAACATATACTCCCGCCCTGAAGCATACTCTGACTTCTTTTTGCAACGAGAGGAGTTGCCCCCTGCTGCCCGGTTGATAGAATGCAGGTTTAAGGGACTTCCACATTGGCCTCACTTCTCAGAGTGGAAGCCTCCCGCTTGATTTGGATTGCATTCCCGGTTTTGACCTTGCCTGCCAAATGACTCTGTAAGATTTTGTAGTTATTTGATCAATAAACCCCTGAACTATGTCTGCCTTGTCATCTGCATTTGAGTCCTATTCATGTTTCCCTGTACACACCGGCCATGACAAGAAGTCCACTTATAATCAGATGTGTTCAGCTGATCTCTGACAAACTGCAGTCCCTCAATCTGAATAAAGGATAAATGATGGAGATAATAATCCATTTCTAATCCAAGCAGATGTGTTCATGTTTTAAATATGGAGCTCAACATTACTACTAAAATGAGTAGAGGTGTTCTTGGCCGCACAATGGTGCATGCTCTGTATTTTCCCCAGAAGAATGCCCGATGATAAGATACTTTAATGGCTAAATCTAACACCGTGTACGCCAACAAAGCCAGGGAGGCTTGTTGGCATGCATTGGTAAATTTGAAGAAATGGCCGACTTCTTGTTGGGTTTAGGGCATCGCTCCAAGAGGCTTTTTAGTACATCTGGACATGATACATGTGCCACAGAAATTTCATACATGTAGGTGAAACGTGCCACGAGGACTGCTAAGTTAAAGGTCACTTCTTGTTGCCAGCAGGTGGCGCTGTGACTATGGGTGAATATTGGAATGTACATGTGTTCAGGACTTGACCCCTGGACAAAAACTCACTGCGGATCAGATTAATTCTGTAGGAGGAGTTTGTTAAAGTATGAAGTGTGTAAATGCCAAAAATGACCATTAAATCCAATATAGTCGACTTCCTGTTGGGTGTGGGACATTGCTCTAAGAGGTTTTTTTATATGTCTGCATATGTTTCTACCACAAAAAATGTCGGGGGATAATGGGGATGCTCTGTATTTTCCCACATGCATGTGCGAGACCCATAAGCTACAAAATATTTCACCGTGCCTAAATTATGTGCAAAGTTTGGTGAGTTTTTGAGCATTTTTAGGTCCCCAAAAATGAGATTACTTTGCAGAAAAAAAGAGAATGATCATGAAGTAATTTTGTGTATCATACTTTTTCGACTGAAGTTCATTATGTAGTCTTCAGTGTTTGAGAATCTAGCTACTTTTTTCATTGCCCACAAGGGGGCTATAGCGCTGCAATAACCAGACTAGTTCAAATAAAAGAAATGAACAAAATTACTTGATAAAAGATTAGTCCATTATACTGAACAAGATTCAAAGATTTTATTCAGTAAAAAGAATCAAACTTCCCATCACTATCTGGTAGACTCTGGTCAGCTGATTGTTTTGTTTTGTGGTAGGCAGTGTTGTTAACAGGGGAGTTTCAGAGCCCTCTGGTGGGCAAACTATAGAATTCTCATGACATGAGTGAAGGATCTGTCTCTCCATTTCTTTTTTAACTGTTATTAAATGACTATTATAAACAGTGATCCAGTTTTATCTGCATTAGCTCATATTGGTCGATAATATCAGCACACCGATTGGTCGGGCTCTAGAACACACAGTACAATATGACAATATTTTTTATCCAAAAAAAGGACTTAACTTATTGCATTTGCCAAATTTATGAGGGAAGAATATAATAATTTTTTGTTTTAAACAACGTATCACAAAGTGTACAAAGCTTCCCCTAAATCAACAACTCACACAAACGTTTTAAGGGAATCTTTGATTGATTTTGTTGGCACCTCAAATTACTCATATGCAGGTTTTGCTCTGGAGGACAAAGATCTGATCTCAGTGAGGATAATAAGATGATTAAAAATACCAGGTGTAAACTCAATGGCAAGACTGCATCATCTCTTCTCCGGATAATGTATCTGGACACAGAGCTGATTTAATACCAGGTGTAAATGTGGTGAGAGAGTCCTTGAACTGACCTCAGAGTCTCCAGTCTACAGTGTGGACTCTCCAGAAAACCACACAGCAGCTTCACTCCTGAATCCTGCAGCTTGTAGTTGAGATTCAGGTCCAGCTCTCTCAGATGAGAGGGGTTGGACTTCAGAGCTGAGGCCAGAGAAGCACAGCTGATCTCTGACAAACTGCAGCAACTCAATCTGAATAAAGAATAAATTAATAAATAAATAAAGTCCTTCTCCATGGCTTCTTCAGACTTCTCCCACACCCGCTGCTTTGCCTCATTCTTCAGCAATGTAAGCTTTGAACCCTCCCCACTCAGTTTCAATGCCCCCAAACTCCACAGGGATGCCAGAAAAGCTCTGCCAAAGCTGTGAGTTGAAGATCTATCGGACAGGGACCTCCTTCAAACATTCACTGTTTCCCTCTAATTACTGTTTAGGCTTGGTCTGTCCAGAGTCTTCCCACACCCCCTGAACCAACTCACCACCAGATGGTGATCAGTTTACGGCACTGCCCTTGTCTTCATTCGAGTGTCCGAAACATGTGGCCTCAGATCAGATGACATTGTTCACAAAATATATCGATCTTCGGTTTAGGGTGCTCTGGTAATACATAGACTTATGAGCATCCTTGTGTTTCAACATGGTGTCCATTATGGATAATTCATGACTTAGAAAATTTAGTGCAAGAAACATGAAAATATGAACCAAAGTACATTTACAACTTTATGGATGGAAATTATGTATGAACAGAAATTACATTCAATTGTTAATTAAACATATCAGATTTACAATAGTAACAGAAGGTCAGTGAACTGACCTCACAGTCTCCAGTCTACAGTGTGGACCCTCCAGAAAACCACACAGCAGCTTCACTCCTGAGTCCTGTAGCTTGTTGAGACTCAGCTCCATCTCTCTCAAATAGGAGGGGTTGGACTTCAGAGCTAAGGCCAGAGAAGCACAGCTGATCTCTGACAAACTGCAGTAACTCAATCTGAATAAAGAATAAATTATGATAAATAAGATCACTTGTGCACACAAGTTTGATACAGAGGCAAGCAAAAAATTCAGTGAGTACAAAGACAAAAGAGAAACAAATACATCTAATATCCTGCCAAGATGAGGATCCATTGGGAAAACAGAACTCACAAAAGAAGTATTTTTATCAAGTGTCTATTCAGCTTATAGAATAAATCCCTGAGTTAAAAAATTCAAACATGCAATACCCTCCAACTGCTGATTCGTGTCCAAACAGATAGACATGCTAGTCACGGACTTCCACGAGGTTCTGTGCTTAGACCAACCCCATGCACAACATGTTACAACATATGTGACCAAACACACTGAAGTGAAAAGGTTAATAACACACTTTAAGCACTATGTCTCAATAGTCCAGTGGTTAAGGCATTGCCCTGCAAATCCAAAGATCAATGCTTTGATTCCCAGTCATGGCATATTAACTTCAATAGTAACCTGGGGAAATATTTCTGTAAACACATTTCATTTTTGATGGCCTAAACCTTCATGAAAATGTACAAAACTTTGAATACACGGCAGGCAGGTCAACAACCAACAGGAAGTCGGCCATTTTGAATTGTCACATTGTCACATCTGTACCAAGTTTGACAAGTTTGATAACAGTCCCACCTTGAACGCATTCATATGCCAACATTCACTCAAAGTCATATTGTTGGTTTTTCCAAATAAATACATTGCTTACATGGAATAAATTTTAAGGAGTTTAGTTGCTTCTGTGTCTTCATGTTATTTCACAACAGTGGACTACATGTCACAGAAAATATACTGTATAAACACCAGGAAGTCACGGTCTACCAACTGAGTGGTATAAGATTTTCAGAGAAGAGATGACTATGTTAAATTATTTTAATTTGTGGAGAGAACCTGTCATTTCTGTCATCCTAAAGGAGAGCAAGTATAAACATATATTAGACAGATTTCAAATTTAAATCATCATTACAAAATGTAAGCATCCATCATGTCCAGGAGACTATTCCTGATGTAACCCATAGTGACTATTATAGTGAGTTTTGTCCAGGGCCGCAAAAGACTAATAATAATATTAGACCCTCTCTTAATAAAAACAAAACATTAGAAAGAAAAAAAAGACAATGTTGTGTTCATCAATCAAGACTCTGACAAAGCTTCTCCCAGCGTCTGCTGGGAATATTTGGTTTTGTTCTTAGAGCGACATGGCTTTCCTGAAAAGTCAATAAAATACAAAATAGTTTAACAAAATAGTTTTGTACGACACGTTTAATTCTATGTTCGTAACACAGAGGTCTGCCTTCCTATCGTTTTGGATCTGCTTGACATATGTGGCACATATTCAGATAAAAAAGGTTTGGGGGGCAGGGATATGGAACATGGAATGACCAATACATCTAGTTTGACTTATACTTGACATATTCATTTTATAAATCTAATGTAACTTTTGTCCTTCATGAACAGAGCCGATCTCAATGAGGATAATGAGAACACATTAAAAATACCAGTTGTAAACGCAAAGGCAAGACGAATCATTTATTCTCCGTATAATGTATCTGGACACAGAGCTCATTTTAATACCAGGTGTAAATGGGTTTAACAGTCTGAACTGACCTCAGATTCTCCAGTCTACAGTGTGGACTCTCCAGAAAACCACATAGCAGCTTCACTCCTGAATCCTGCAGCTTGTTGTGGCTCAGGTCCAGCTCTCTCAGATGGGAGGGGTTGGTCTTCAGAGCTGAGGCCAGAGAAGCACAGCTGATCTCTGACAAACTGCAGTCCCTCAATCTGAATAAAGAATAAATGATGGAGATAAAAATCCATTTCTAATCCGATCAGATGCGTTCAGGTTTAAAATGTGGAGGATCAAGATACAACATTCCTTTGTTTGTCATTCAGCAAAACACAGAAATATGTAAAGCATGAACAAGATTACAATTAATATGAAATCAAACATGTTGGACTAAAAATCTGTTCATTATGTCATTACATGACCTTCTTCTGTCTTTATTTGGCAACTTAGCAGGTGTGTCTTAAAGAGGTGGTATTGTGCTTTTTAGCTTTTCCCTTCTCCTTTATTGAGTTATATGTCTTTTTTTGTGCATGTAACAGATTTGCAATGTGAAAAAGCCCAAAGTCCAGCCCAAAGGGAGTTCCCATCTCCCAAAGAAAGCACTGCTCTGAACCGCTTGAAAACAGCTCATTTGTAGTCCAGCCCTTCATTTCCTTTACTTGTGGAGTCACAATGAAAACGCATCATAAAGCTTGCCAAGCAACTAGCGGGGTCAGGCACACCCTCAAACCAAGCTAGTCTGAGCGGAGGCCCTTTGGCTGGACTCGCCTTTGTTTGGTTTTCCATTGTAGAAATTTTGTACCTGTACCTGCTTCCAGGTACTTTTTTTGTATCACCTCACCTCCATGGAGGTTCCAAGCGAGCTGAGGGATACTAAAATGTAACGCAAAAACAGACAGACTGCTGATTAGTCAGAGAGAATATTCACTACACAAAAAAAAAGTGTCAATATTTCAGTGTCAACCTATTTTAACCTACACAGAGTATTTACAACTATATGGAGAGTAAACCAACTCAAAGAGTAGAGTTAAAAGTCAGTGTAAAATTCAGAAGACCTGCAGTGAAAAATTCAACTCTATAGAGTGATGATTACGCACGCCTCCAGTGTGCATGAGGGATCCGATGCTGTGCTGGTTTACTGGAGTGGAGTCACCGTCTGGTAAGTAAAGTTAACATTCCCATGTTTGCAATATCGTTAAATAATTGTTTTTCATCTCAACACAGTTTCATAGATGTCGACTGAGGACATGTTGGCAACATGTACCCTTCTGTTTGATATTGTCAAGTGGCTAGGCTATATGCTAACATGTTGCTAGCAGTTCAGAAGTTCGACATGTTGACATAGGGTTAAGATGCACCAATGTAACGTTAACATGTTAACTAACGTTACATATTTTTTCTGAATGCTGATGAGGTATGAATATGTGCTGCCTCTTGTATTGTAAAATTATATAAAGTTAATTATTGTTTATAAAAATGCAAATCGCCAGCAAAGCTGATCGCCAACGTTAGTACATTTACATTTACTCATTTGGCAGACGCTTATTATCCAAAGCGACTTACATTTGAGGAACAACATAAAAGCATCAACAGAGCATCAACTACAGATCTACAACTGACATATATACTAGTAAGAGCTCACAGTACATATCACATCAATGGGGTAGATACCTAGGGAAGGAAGTAAGAGTTAACAAAAAGTGCAATCAATACAAGATCATTGTAGGGGATAGAAGAAGAAGAGCACAGGAAGTGCATGTTAGAGGTTAGGAGTTAGAGGTGTTATAAAAGAAAGTGTTCTCGAAAGAGATGAGTTTTCAAGAGCTTCTTGAAGTTAGAGAGGGATGCCCCTGCTCTAAATGGCGTGTGGTAGCTCATTCCACCATCGTGGTGTCACAGATGAGAATAGCCAGGAATGGGATTGCTTTGTGTGAAGGGATGGCAGAGCCAGGCGGCGTTCGTTGGAGGAGCGTAGCGGCTGAGAAGGAACGTAAGTTTGTATTATGGAGTTTAGTTAGATGGGTGCAGACCCAGTAGTCACTCTGTATGCAAGCATTAGTGACTTGAATTTGATTCTGGAGGCCACAGGGAGCCAGTGGAGGTCACTGAGTAATGGAGTGACATGAGTCCTTTTGGGCTGATCAAAAACCAGACGCGCTGCTGCGTTCTGAACCATTTCTAAGGGTTTCACCGCACAAGCTGGGAGACCTGCTAGGAGGGCATTGCAATAGTTGATGCGAGAGATAACCATGGCCTGTACCAGAAGCTGGGTGGCGTACTGAGTGAGGTAGGGCCTGATTTTCCTTATGTTGTATAGAGCAAAGCGGCATGACCGAGAGACAGCAGCAACATGGTCTGAAAAGGACAGCTGGTCATCAATCATGACACCCAAGTTTCTCACCACCTTGGTTGGAGTGATGGTTGCGGAGTCAGTTTGTAGTTTGATGTTATGGTGGATAGATTGCTTGGCTGGAATGACCAAGAGTTCAGTCTTAGAGAGGTTTAGTTAAAGGTGGCAAGCCTTCATCCATGCAGATATGTCTGATAGACAGTCCGTGATCCGCGCCGAGACAGTGGGATCGCCTGGCGGGAAGGATAGGTAGAGTTGCGTGTCATCTGCGTAGCAGTGGTACGAGAAGCCGTGCGAGCGAATGATCTGCCCCAGTGAGGTGGTGTAAATTGAGAAGAGAAGGGGCCCAAGCACTGAGCCTTGGGGCACCCCTGTCGAGAGGCAGTGGGAGGAGGATAATTGTCCTTGCCACAAAACTTTGTAGGAACGCCCCGAGAGGTAGGATTCGAACCACAGGAGTGCTTTACACGAGATGCCCATTGCTGAGAGAGCGGATAGCAGGATCCTGTAGTTGACTGTGTCAAAGGCAGCTGATATGTCAAGCAAGATAAGAACTGAGGATTGGGCTGCAGCTTTAGCTGACCTTAGGGCTTCTGTTACAGACCGAAGAGCCACTTCAGTAGAGTGGGCACTCTTAAAACCAGACTGACATGAATCTAGGAGGTCATTCTGTGAGAGGAATTCTGAGACCTGTTTGAATACTGCCCGATTAATAGTTTTGGATGAAAAGGTAGAACAGACACTGGTCGATAGTTCTCAACTTGAGTTGGGTCAAGTGAGGGCTTTTTGAGCAAGGGTGTAACCTGAGCCCTTTTGAAAGTGGTCGGGAAGGTTCCTGAAGCCAGAGAAGTATTTATCACATGAGTGATTGTCGGGACCACAGTAGGAGATATGGCTTGGAGGAGATTCGTAGGAATCGGGTCCAGTGGGCATGTAGTTGGACGGCTACGGGTCAAGAGTTCTGATACTTCGCTCTCTGTGAGAGGAGTAAACAATGAGAGTGAACAACCACTGACCTGGAAGAGCAGGGGAAAAGATGTAGTAGGACTGCTACAATGGTTGAGTTTGAGTGTTTCAAAGAATTGGCTAGTTATAGCCTCCACTTTGCCTGTGAAGAAGGCAGTAAAGGTATCAGCAGACAAGTTTGTGGGTGGTGGAGGTGGAGGAGGATTTAGTAGCGCTTTAAAAGTGGAAAATAATTTCCTTGAGTCAGTGGCACTGCTTATTCTGTCATTATAGAACGCAGTTTTGGCAGCACTGATGCTTGTTGAGAAGGGGGGATCGGAGCAATTGGTAGCCCTTAAGGTCGGCGGGGTCTTTGGTTTTTCGCCATTTTCTTAGCGAAACCACCCCCCCCCCCCTCTATTAATTCTTGGTTGTTATTTTTTCCCTTTGTTTAATAGAATATGCTGCTGCGTGTTTTGTTTGGCGGGGAGCAGAAGTATGTTAGGCTGTCTGAGCTAATATTCAATGCCTTCATGACAGAGGGTTAGTTGGTACATCAGGACAAAATAATACCACAACTTTTTGCTTGGTTAATGCACACTGATTCATCATTAAAACCATTTCTTCTGAACTACCTAAGTTGATCATTGTTTCTACTGTTGTAAATTACCCATTGACTTCAGCTTCAACTCAACAGCATTTTGTGAAGACATGAGGCTTACTCCATTTAGTTAATGCTTTGATTCTCATCAAAAGGAAATGGTTTTCAAAATTTGTAACAATTTCTGTAATATTCTTTTCCTTTTACTTCAGTGCGCCAAAAATTTAACATACCAGAAGATAGGCAGCTACATATGAAGGCGTATGACCAGTCAGACAGACGTTGACGCAGAGGTTTTTGAAGAAATAGTGAAGGAGTCACCTGGAACCTTCCGAGTCATGTTGGGCAATGAAGAACAAAATTCACAATTGTGTTCATATTAAACTTAAAGTTTGGGATGGGAACATTAACAGTTCCTTTTAATATGCTTGTTTTTTTTTTATATTCCTTAATGCACAGATGCTTCTCTGTCGTCATCATCATCATCATGCTCAACAGCATCTGACGATACTATCCTTCTGAAGAAGCAGCCGCTGTGGAAGGAAGTCAACCTAAAAAGCCATGCCACATAAACTATGAGGCAAAAGCGGTGGGTAGTGGACACTGTTGTTAAGTCTAATCCGGACTTTATTCCATTTGATGGGAAGTGTTTTTAATCAATTCCAGTCTTACAAATGGTTAAAACATTTCTAACTGCATATTTGATTTCTCTTTTAAGTTGATTGAAAAAATCCTAACAACAAAGCCTGGCGGTGAACACATCATGAAAGAGTATGCAAAAACCAAATCTCTGAAAGATGCCACCAGAAGACAGATGATAAACATACTTGCCGCTGAGATGACACTAACACATGGGTAAGAATCATACATGTAGGTTATGAAGAAACATTTTTATTATTTATATAGTCACTGTCTAATTGAGTGATGGTCATCATTTAATGCATACATTAGGACATTCCACCCCTAAAAGTGTCAGAGTGATGTATGCACAGGGGACAGTTGCTCTGTTTCCGTATCTGGAAGACCCATATTCACAACATGGATATGTAAGTAAAAGGGTCCTTACAACATTAAACACATAATTGCCCTTAGAAATGTTGATAGCATATTCAGTATGCATGTATTTAATTACACAGGAACATTACTACGATCCAAAGAGTGGTTCGGGATACCTTGCATGGCGGTTGAGGACCATTGAAAGAAAAACTACAGAAGAAAGAGGTGCCTCAATTAGCAAATCTTCCAAAAGTAAGTTTACTTATCAGTTGCATACAATTTTGTTGAAATGTGTAGGCAGGAGTCAATAACATTGTGTTTTGTCTTAAGATGGTGGGCCAGGCCATAGTCAACCCAGACCCTTCACCGCTGACAAAGTGTTATCTGATGAGGATGTGGAAGCAGCTATTGCAATTTTGAGACACTCTGCTGATGAAGACACTGTCCGTGAGAAGATGAAAGCTACCTTCATTTATCGTCATTCAATGGTCAACGATGAAAAGAAAGCAGCAGATGTCTTCTCAGTCTTCCTGCGGTTTCTGGACACACCAGGACTGGTAAGACCTCTTCATTAGTTGAATCACTGAAATAGCCCATGCAGCATGCAGTGTCACTTATCACTCCTTTCTGTGCACTGCATTTTTGCATTACAGATAGAACAAGATTTCAGGCTCCTATTTGGCAAGGTCACTTCCAACAAATTCTTGGAAAGGTGGCCCACCAATCTCAAAGCTAAAAGTTATAAAGGAGAGCCATGGACTAGTGCCCACCACAGAGCTCTTGGATTTAACGCACAATGCTGAGTCAGCTTCTGAAGTTGAAAATGGTATGACTGGAACTGTATTTTTTTATTTCTGTTGTTGGTTATAAAGGTAATTGTGCCAATTTAATTATGTTAACCTGATGTTTGTGGTCTGTAGGCTAGGACAGTGACATGTCTGCCATCTTGCTGCTGCTACATCTGCTACCCCCATCTGCGCAAGGACGAAAGAGGCCCGGAAAGATGTCTGCATCTCAAGCTGTAGATCACCTCGTCAGATTCCTAAAAGTATGCTAAACAGCTGTTTAAAATATACTTTCCATTAACTAATTTTCATGCAGTTTGAGATGATCTGATCTACTGTCAGAGATTGGTCACTAAATACTGCTGTTGTGTGTGTGTTGTAGGCTGGAACCAGTGTACAGCAGCATCTAGACAACATCACTCAAAGCAGGCAGCCCTACCTTCTCGCTCAGGGACCCACAAGAAGCTGCATTCACACCTTCTCCATCGTGATTGACAAGCATGCACTTCCATGTAACGCGACCGGTTCAGTGGCCCATTATGTCTTTGGTACATAATACAGTTATCCCCTGACCAACCTTTTCACTTTCCTGCAAACGTCCATTTATAACACTGACGTTGGGAAAACAAAGGAAACTCCCAGAGTTGCAGAGTTGCGAGCAAGAATGGTGCGTTGGCATCCGGTGAGATCAAACAATGAAGTGTTTTCTTTGCAAAAGTGACCAGGGTAGACCAAACAGCCTTATAAAGCACCTTAACCTTTTGAAAGCAGACACCCCCTGTACTGGGGGCGATGGTGCTCTGGGATGATAATGATTGAAACTTTTTTTTTTCACCGTTTTAACTCTGAAACCCGCCGATGTTGTTGCTCCGAGTCTAAGCACACTGTAAAATCCGATTAGTTAACCTTACCTAAAAAAAGATTGCAAACCGATTGCACTTAAAAAACTAAGTACAGTTGAATAGGTATTGCATGTTGTATTAACAAATCCTTGTTTAGTATAGTAAACTTACTCTTGAGTTTAAGTAACAAAAAAAAAATGTGTGTGGTGTATTTGACAATTTACTTTAGATGTACTCCTGACTTAGTATGGACTACTCAGGATAACTATTCAAACAACTAAGTAGTGCCATGTGAAGTTTACTTTGTGTGTACTCTAAACACAATTATTCAAGTTGGGCTAACTAATGTGACAATTCCTGCAACTTAGAATATCTTGTTTTTAGTTAATTGAAGAGCGATTCTGATTTACTTGTTAAAACCATGCAAACCGATTGCCTTAAAAAGACCAAGTAACTCTTACTTGTGTAAATTAAGTACTTCAAACTTTCATTTTACCTTATTCCATTTACAGTAATCAAATGACATTGAATAAAATCTCAAACACCATATGCTCACCTATATGTTCTGCAAACTCACTGTACACTTGTCACACACCAGAGAATAAGTATAAAGTATCATAAAATAGAAATATTTAACACACAACTACATTATAGTTGAAATGTATTTATTCTGTGAACTTTAACCATTGGTATTTAGTTTCCGATGTTAAAATCAAAGTCTTAAAACCTTTTGAATCTGGTATAAAGTATGCATTACCTTGACATTTGTAATTTTATTCTGATTGTATTTTATCATCTTAAAAATGATTATAGTGTGCTTGGTCCAGATAAACCTTGTTATTTCAATCACTAAAATTTTGTCACAGTATTTCCAGATTTTGAGTAATATTATTGTTAACTTTTTATAACTGGATTATTTATAGGAGTATGAATTTCTGAGAAATATACTATTCAGTGACAGTTGGGAGGGAGAGCAAGAGCAAGCTAAGTGGTGGTGTGGCCCTGCAGTCCCCTCTTTGAGGAAGAAGTGTAAAAAATTCTTATTAATGTTAAAAGGTTAACTTAAGTTAATATTGTGACAGCCACTTGCCAACCATCATCATGTATTCTCCACGTTTTGGCTTTGCAAAAGATTAAAGAGAATCGAGTTCTCCTAATTGTCCGACCAATGTGCGCGCAAACTGTGTGTAGCCTAGTTTACAAATTGCCTTGTTTTGTGTTTCCTCTACACACCAGATGCAGCAAAATTCATTAATACATTAATTTGTAACTCGAAAATTTCTGCGTTGTTGATACCCAACATTCGACCAAAATACATCCACTGTGTCAACTCGGGGGAAAACTTAAAAATTGCTATAGCTACATTTAAAACGTGAGCATTTCTACTTTCCCTGGATGGTTGGAAAGCGCCAAAACATGCCAGAACATGTACTATGCCTGTTAGCTTGTTAATGTTTAACAAAAGTTAGCTAATATTGAGGCAGCAGACAGAAACACAAATTCACACATAAATATTAACCTAACTTGCTTGAAAACTTACCTTATTGTTCCACAAGCGATGAAATCGTTAAATTTTCAGCCAATGTGTCTGCATAGTCCGACCGGCACCACTGTGGTCCTGAGCAGGGGACTGAACGTTGGTGTCTTCTACTGAGCATGCTCACACCCAGCCCTGATTGTTCTTAGGTTGAGTTCCAAATAGTCGCCCTAAGCAAGTTAAGATAACTTCAACAAAGTTATATTCACTCAAAACAATAAGTAAATACCTTTTTTCACCATGCAATTAAACGTTACTTTGTAAAACCAATGAACGGTCTGCCCCCCATCACTGTGGGATGTTCCGTTCTAAATATACAAGCCTGTAAAGCATGGGAGTGCTTTTGGTGACAGGAATGTTGATGAATACTCCCGTTTTTATCAATATTTCAATGTTTTGTCATTTGGAAATTGGTTGTATGGACTGAAAAAGTCTTTTAAAGATATCTATCAATAAAAGTCAGCATTTTAACAATAAATATTGCCAAAAAACGGAAATTCGCCTGGTATATTTGAAAAAGTTGTATGATAACTGTTGTATTTTAGTTTATTTTCATCAGATTTACAGTTACAATTGCATTCTAGGTGTATTATTGATTGGTGTATTAAGATATTCAGTGGCATTAAAAGCTAACTCTTGATGGTTTTGATGGTTTATTGCATCAACTTATAGCTTTTTATTTACCAGGCGAGGCTAAAAATTTCAGATTTTTTCTTTGTTGCATCTCCATGTACTCTGTAAAAGTAAAATAAATATATTAATAAACAATGGATTCATATTCCTTACCTTCTGACTTTTCAAAGGAGACCAGAATTATGCATCTAGGCCAATTGGTTGAGGAGTTATTCCTGATTCATTTTGGGTTTGTAATTTTAGGTGTTTCTGGACAAAGGGGTCTGTTTTCATCAGGTTATTGTAATTCATGGACTCTGTCCTGGCAAGTCTCTTAATTTTAAATGTGACCATGTGGGATGTTTTTCTGGCTTTAGGAAGCATCTGAACAAGTGCCATGTTAGCGGTTCATTTGAGTCTGTAGAAGAAGGTGATTTTACATCTTGTCAAAATGTTCTCGACACAAGTAATGCCACTGATGTTGATGTGTCATCTGAATATTTAGAGGCTGAGTAAGAATTATCTTCAGCAAACCTTGTAAATAGTTGTGCAGCTGTAATTTCTGATTTAAAAGCAGCAGGTGTAGGCCAAAGTTTTGTGAACTCTAGTGATTTCCATGGAAGAGATTGTTCAAGATATCCATCAGCATGCTAAAGAAACTTTAGCATTATCATCATTAAGCATCTATTTAGTGATGAAAGAGAAAAATTTTTATCAGGAAAGTTGGAAATTATACAACCAGTTGAATGTGTAATTGGCTCAAGATTTGACACAAGGCGAAATAAAAAGACTGGAACATATGATCAGATAGTTGTTCAAGATAAATTCATGTATGTTCCAATTTTATCTACGTTGGAGTCAATATTTAAAAGTCAGTATATTGCAGAAAAGTTGAAAAGTTCAGCCACTGATGACTCAAGACTAAGAGATATTTGTGATGGGTCTTTATTTAAGACTCAGTTTTCAACTGAAAAGCACACAGTGCAGATCCAAATGTTGTATGATGACTTTGAGGTTGCAAATCCTCTCGGTTCCAAGCGAGGTATTCATAAACTGGGTGCAATATATTTTACCATAAGAAACTTCTCTCCGAAATAGAATTCTTTTTTGGCCAACATACAGCTGTGTGCCTTATTTCATGCACAAGATCTTAAACGGTACGGTTTTAGTGAAATTCTTGCTCCAATTGTTCGAGATATTAAAGTGTTAGAGAATGATGGTATTGAGATTCCACTATACGGTGGTCGTGGTAGTTTCATACAGGTTACAGGGGATAATTTTGGCTTACATAGCTTGTTTGGTCTGGTGGAGTCTTTCAGTGCAAGGTACTGTTGCAGGTTTTGTTTAGCTGAAAAAGATGACTTTTCAAACAGAATTCTCTGAAGATTCTTCTAAAATAGTGTTAGGCACCAAAGACGCCCACACTGCTCACTGTCAAGAAATGGCTCGCAATCTATCTCTTCCTTATGTTTTTGCTGTGAAGAGTTCATGCTTATTGAATTCATTGACATATTTTAACACAACTGAGAACTTCTCAGTTGATGTGATGCATGACATTTTGGAAGGGGTGGCCCAGTACGAACTAAAGCTGTTGTTTTTGTATTTTAAAGAAGAACGCATAACACTGTGGGAGCTGAATTTGAGAATACAAAGTTTTGATTATGGATTCATGGAGATAAACAATAGGCCAGTGGCTGTGAATTTAGGTGGAGAGTCTAATGATCTGGGACTGAATGCAGTTCAATCATGGTGCTTATTGAGGAATGTTCCGCTCATCTTTGGAGATTTGGTAACCTCTACTGACCAACATTGGGGACTACTTCTTTTATTACTACAAATAATTGGCATTGTATTGTATTTAAAACATTTGATTATTGAAGATCATAAACTGTTTAAGATGTTGTATCCCCAGAAAAAACTTTTACCAAAGCACCATTTTCTTATCCATATGCATTCAGAAAATTGGACCTGTGCTTCATAGCTGGTTCATGCGCTATGAAGGTAAGCATAATTTTTTCAAGAAACAACTCAAATCATTTAAAAAATATCACCAAAACACTGGCCAAAAAACACCAGAATCATATGGCATACACTTGGCAATCTTCAATAACTTTTAGTCGGTTAGACATTGGTCCAGGAAAAATGGTGTCTTTAGAAATGGTAAAAGAAGGTCCTGGAATTGCCATGTCAATGCAACTGCCCAGTAGTGTTCAAGTTATGAAAGTGAATTGGGCTAAACACAATGGGTTTGTTTACCGCCCACATCTGGTTATTTGTGGCAAAGTTGAATCCGAAATGCCTCTTTTTTTTACCAGATTGAGTCAGTTGTGATAATACATGGGAAATTGTTGCTTCTCACTTCACCTTTATTTACAGTAACTTTTCAAGAGCATTTCCATGCATATGAAGTGACTTATACCATCTGCTAGGTTACAGTCGCAGTCTGAAGCGGCTTTGATTTGGATCACACTACCTTGTTTCTTACGACCCGCCCTTCTCTGCTTCTGGCTGGTAGTTCTTACCTGGGAACTGCGCGTGTGCAACTTCCAACAAAGATTTTGTACAAGAAAGATGCATCACTCTGTAGCTCAAGAGCGAAGCATACAACACATAGTGTGAAAAAAGGAGCTCACTGATGTGCAGTATGAGAAAAATATGGTGTTTTTTGAAAATGAAACCAACCCCTAAATAAGATTTTGAACCTGAAAATGAGAATAATACCACCTCTTTAAAAAAACAGCCATATGTACATTAAAGAGTTTCTAGTGGCAGTAATCATTCCTCCTGTAGATACTGAGTGTGAAGTGGTCCCTTCCTAAAACAACTACAAAATTACTTCATAAGTTTATCTGAAACTACTATGAAGCTTCAGACTCATCAGAACTCTGCCTTTGAGTTACTATCCTCCACTGCAGCTTATTAAGGAAACACTGACAGACACTAAATACTGACTTGATAACTGTAAACTGCTGAAGCAGAAGTGGAATTTGTCATCCATCTTGTGACATTGGAGTCAGGTTATAAGGGGATTGCTTCACAACAGTATGGACAGAAGGAATGACTAAAGACACCAAAAACTCTTTAAATGTACACGTGAACAATACAATAGTATTGAGACATATGTGTAAAAATATAAGTCTGTCCTTTAAGACAGACATCTTTCTGGTGCAGACTATTTGTTTTTTATTGCAGTCTAAAGGTCTGTGGTTTCATCTTGGAATCCTGGAAATAACTTATTTGATGTTGTTTTCATAATCATTTCTGTGACTTTCAATAAATTCAATAAGTACCTGTTTACAGATTCTAATAAGCAGAACCAAAGGAACTGTGAGTTTGAGCCTCACAGAGACCTTGAATCCTGCTTTGTTGTGACCTGTTAGGCTGTTGTTTATTACTTTCAGCTCTGGTTTAATGCACACCACGTTACAGCTTCTGTGTGGGTTGTCTCTGTACCAGCAGCATGAGCTTCTAATAACATGAAGATCATCACACTTCCTAATTTCACCTTCAGTGAGCTTTACACTCATAATTTTCTTTATCTTTCCTGTCTCTTTCTCTTTGCTCAATTGGTCTACAGCCTGTTGTTATCTGCTTCAGATCTCCTCTGACTTCATTCACATCTCTCACACACTCTACAGCCTCATCAGTACTGACATCACCATCGCTGACTGATAGATGACAATGTGAGTCTGTGAAAGCTGAAAAACTGTCCTGTCAAACTTTTCATTTCTCTACTTTTCCTTAAAGTCAGTGAACTGACCTCAGAGTCTCCAGTCTACAGTTTGGACTCTCCAGTCCAGTAGACAGCAGCTCCACTCCTGAATCCTGCAGTTTGTTCTTACTCAGGTCCAGCTCTCTCAGATGGGAGGGATTGGACTTCAGAGCTGAGGCCAAAACTTCACAGTGAGTCTCTGAGAGTCCACAGTCAGAAAGTCTGTCACGACACATAAATTTCACAATCTGTTATTATGAAAGAGGAGAGTTTATATTCACTTCATGCATTTGATGACAAAACAGTTTGACATATCTTGTTCTGTTGAACGTTTCCTCTCATACAATCTTTTTATTTGTAGAGCACTTTTCAAAAACAAGTTACAAACTGCTTACCCAAAAAACAATAATACAGAAACAATACAAGATAAAAGCAAGAAAACATTGAAAAGACTAAAATACGCATTTAAGATAAATATAAAATAAGTAAAATAGAATAAAATAAAAGGGATAAAATACAGTTAAATAAGATCGGGAAAGACTCTCCTATAAAAGTGTGTTTTAAGAAGGGACTTAAAAGAGTTCACTGACTCAGCCGACCTGATTTCTTCGGGCAGGCTGTTCCAGAGCCTCGGGGCCCTGACAGAAAACGCTCTGTCCCCTACAGTTTTCAGTCGAGACTCTGGAACAGACAACAGACCTCTGCCCGAGGATCTCAAGGTACGTGCTGGTTCGTATGGGACTAAAAGGTCAGAAATATAACAAGGCGAGAGGCCATGAAGAGCTTTAAAAATGATCAATAAAAAGTTTAAAGTCAATTCTAAAACATACTGGGAGCCAGTGTAATGAAGCTAAAATAGGAGTAATGTGGTCATATTTCGTTGTTCTGGTTAAAAGCCTGGCAGCTGAGTTCTGAACAGTCTGGAGTCGATCAGTAGATTTTTGGGTTAAACAAGTGAAAAGGCTGTTGCAAAAATCCAGGCATGATGAGATGAAGGCGTGTAAAATGGTCTCGGTGTCCTTAAAAGTTAACATAGATCGAATTTTTGCTATATTTCTAAGTTGATAAAAACATGATTGAATAAGCTTTGTGGTGTGCTGCTCAAAATTTAAATTACTATCAAAACAGACACCAAGGTTCTTTGCAACAGGCTTAATGTGATTTACTAGGGAAGCAGCAGATGGCAGTATTTGTTTTGCCATCTGCTGGGACCCAATGACCAGGATTTCTGTTTTGTCTGAGTTCAGCTGGAGGAACTATTTGACATCCATTTTTTTACTTCACAAAGGCAGTTGTTAAGTGAACTCAGCAATCCAGGGTCTGTGGATCTGACGAGCAAGTACATTTGTGTGTCATCGGCATAAATATGAAAAGAAATACCATGTTTGTGGATAATATGTCGAAGGGGAATCAGATACAAGGAAAACAAAATGGGTCCTAAGACCGACCCCTGAGGCACACCATATTTAACTAGACAGAACAAATAGACATTGTTGTTTACAGACACGATACAGTGAGCAGCTGTTTGGACACAATTCTTTCTAGAATCTTTGCAATAAAAGGCAGTTTTGAAATTGGTCTAAAATTTTGATGGAGGGAAACAAGGTTTCTTTAAAAGTGGGGTCACGCAAGCTGTTTTAAAATTCTCAGGGACACAACCAGTAGATAGGGAGCTCAAATGTGGCCCAACAGAATCCATTACTTTCAGTAAAAACTTTGTAGGCATTACATCAAGTGGACTGGAGGACACTCTCATTTGTGATACTGTTTTTAAAAGCTCAGACAAGTCGATGGGATAAAACTGGTTAAAACTCTCTTGTTGCTGGTGAGGAACCTCTGAGTAAGAGGCCGCGGGGGTAATAGAGGCTCTGATTGACACCACCTTATTGGTAAAATAAGATAAAAACAATTCACAGTCATCATTACTTCCAGCTGAGGCACAAGGAGGGGTTGGGTTTACCAGCCGATCCACAGTCTTAAACAGAAACCTGGGATTGTGTTTATGTGTAGTAATGAGTTCAGAAAAATAGTGTGTTCTCGCATCCTTAACCATGTTATTGTAGTTAATTAATAAATCCTTCAGACTGAGGTAATGGACTTGGAGACTGGATTTTTTCCATCTGCGCTCTGCTTTCCTGCATTCCCTTTTTAGGCTGCGAATGCTGTCACTTATCCAGGGTTGCTTACTAGCTTTAGACGTAGGCCTAACCTTTAGAGGAGCAGTAATATTTAGTGACGACAAGCAGATATGATTGAAGTGATCGACCAGATTGTTGGTGTTGAAATCAGACAGGTGTTGGCTTTGGCTCTGAAAGAATGCACCAAACTTTGAAACACTTTGTTCATTAAAGATACGAGAACACACGGAGCTTGGTGAGGCGGCATGAGTAACAGGCGAATCGCAGCTAAAAACAATACATCTATGGTCAGATATGGTCATGTCCACTAATTCCACAGAGGAAATGCTGACACCCAGGGTAAAAACCAAGTCCAGTGTATGACCACGGTTATGTGTTTGCCCTTTGACATGTTGTTTGAAGTTAAAAGAATCGTCCATATTTAAAAAGTTAGTTGCATTAAAATTGTTGGGGTCATCAACATGAATATTAAAATCGCCACAAAGAACAATTCTGTCATGATTTAAAACCTGAGTAGATAAAAATTCAGGAAGTTCTGATAAAAATCCTCCAGGCGGTTTTGGGGGGTGATAAATTATAACAAATATGATGCAGCCCTCCAACTTTAAGAGTGAGAACTTCAAAGGAGTTAAATTCATCACAGCATACTTGATGACATTTAAGATTTTTCCTATACACGCTCACTAACCCACCACCACCACCACTGACCCTCTCTTCACATCAGTGGTTCAACTAATCTTATCTCACTGTGTTTGACAGGAAACTGTAATTCTCATCACTCTCTCTGTCATACCTGCACACTTTTCATTTTTGTTTTTCTTTAATCTTGCAGATGAAGGATGAGAAATATAGTTACATTTAGGTTTCTATAATGCTCTCAATGTGATCCGATCAGAGATGCAATTGAGTCAGAATAAAGCTATCTTGTTTAGAAAAACATTTTTACTGTTTTCAATTTAATTTGACCCCAATAATGCAGCTTTTCAATACAATTTACTATTGTTTACAGACATCTTTTGTGGTTACATTTATAGATGTGTATGACTGGATGACATTTATTGTCAGCATACACTTGCAATAAACAAACCCACAAAGTTGCTTTGTTTTCACATATTGGTACTATGAAAACCTGACATTGACCTTTGTTGTGTAAAATTAGTCTGAAGTCTATCATTCTGCTCTGATATATTCATCAGACCTCTGTTACTATCCTCCACAGTCACACTGCATTTTGGAGGACTGTAGGTAGGTGCATGATTACATTTTTTGTGAGCTTGCAAGATTTTGTGTGCTGACTTCCTCTTTTCTGTTTTATTTTTTACATCTGGACTTACCGAGCCTTTCTGCAGTTCCTCACAGCTGGAATCAGTCTCAGTCGTCCCTCCTCTGATGTGTTGTACTTCTTCAGGTCCAACTCATCCAGAACCTCCTCTGACATCTGCAGCATGTAGGCCAGAGCTGAGCAGTGGATCTCAGAGAGTTCCTTCTCTGATCTGTTCTCTGACTTCAGGAACTCTTGGATCTCCTGATGTACTGAGTGGTCGTTCATCTCCGTCAGACAGTGGAAGATGTTGATGCTTCTGTCAGGAGAGATCTTATTACTGGTCATCTTCTTCAGGTTATTGATGGCTCTCTGGATGATTTCTGGACTGTTGTCTGTCCAACCCAGCAGGCCTCCTAAGAGTCTCTGGTTGGACTCCAGAGAGAGGCCATGAAGGAAGCGAACAAACAGGTCCAGGTGGCCATTTTTACTTTCAAGGGATTTCTGCATGGCTCTCCTCAGAAAGACATCCAGGGATGAATCATTGTCACTATCACTATCCAGGGATAAATTTCTAAGCAGGGATGGGTGGTAGGTTTTGTAGTGCATGTCTTTAGGCTTTAACTCTTTGTGTTTCCAGTCTTCCCCCAGGAAGTCCTCCAGTCCCTCTGTGTTGCTGCTGGTGTAACAGTGGAACATGTAGACTGCAGCCAGAAACTCCTGAACGCTCAGATGAACAAAGCAGTAGACGGTTTTCTGGAAGATCACACTCTCTCTTTTGAAGATCTCTGTACAAACTCCTGAGTACACCGAGGCCTCTGTGACATCAAGACCACACTGCTCCAGGTCTTCTTGGTAGAACATGATGTCTCCTTTCTCCAGCTGTTCAAACGCCAGCCTCCCCAGCTTCAGAAGAACCTCCCTGTCAGCCTCCGTCAGCTCCTGTGGACTCGTCTCATGTCCCTCATCGTACTTCTGCTTCTTCCTCTTTATCTGAACCAGCAGGAAGTGTGAGTACAGGTCAGTCAGGGTCTTGGGCAGCTCTCCTCTCTGCTCTGTAGTCAACATGTGCTCCAGAACTGTAGCAGTGATCCAGCAGAAGACTGGGATTAGACACATGATGTGGAGGCTCCTGGAGGTCTTGATGTGTGAGATGATTCTGCTGGACAGCTCTTCATCACGGACTCTCCTCCTGAAGTATTCCTCCTTCTGGGCGTCAGTGAAGCCTCGTACTTCTGTTACCCTGCCGACACACGATGGAGGGATCTGATTGGCCGCCGCAGGTCGGGAAGTTATCCAGACGAGAGCCGAGGGAAGCAGATTCCCCTCGATGAGGTTTGTCAGCAGCAGGTTGACTGATGACTTCTGTGTGACATCAGACACAACCTCACTGTTGTGGAAATCCAATGAAAGTCTGCTTTCATCCAGGCCGTCAAAGATGAACAACAGTTTCCAGACAGCGAGCTTCTCTGCTGGGACCTTCTGTAATGTTGGATGGAAAACATGGAGCAGCGTGAGGAGACTGTGCCGCTCATCTTTGATCAAGTTCAGCTCCCTGAACGAGAGCAGAACCAGCAGACCGACATCTTGGTTTTCCGAGCCCTCTGCCCAGTCCAGAGTGAACTTCTGCACCGAGAAGGTTTTTCCAACGCCAGCGACGCCGTTGGTCAGAACCACTCTGATGGCTCTCTGTTGGCCAGGTAAGGCTTTAAAGATGTCCTGGCACCTGATTGGAGTGTCATGGAGGGTCTTCTTCTTGGAAGCTGTCTCAAGCTGCCTCACCTCATGCTGGGTATTAACCTCTTCACTCTGTCCCTCTGTGATGTAGAGCTCAGTGTAGATCCTGTTGAGGAGGGTTCCACTTCCTGTTTCATCACTTCCTTCAGTCACACGTTCACATCTCCTCCTCAGACTGATCTTATGTTCATCTAAAACCTCCTGCAGACCACCTCTCACTAAAGAAGAGAAACAATGTGAGATAAAACAAAGAATCTGTGCTGATTATTTTCATTACTAATATAAAAACCATCAATATCAGAATATCTGAAGAAGCAGACAGATGTCCAGTCTTACTTTGTACAGAGCTGCTCTGACTGGCTGTCTGCAGTCCAGCTCTGGTTCTTTCTCCACACTGGGGACAGGAGGAGTGTCCTGATGAAGCAGACTGGTCCCAGTATGAGGTGATGCACCGTCTGCAGAACCAGTGTCCACAGCTGGTAGAGACTGGATCCTTCAGGACGTCCTGACACAAAGCACAGCAGGACGGCTGCTCCTCCACAGAAACATGACTCCTCTTCCTCTCTCTGTGAAGACATTTCTTTAGAACTAAAATGATTTGTTGCTTGTTGTTGAAAAATATCCAGATTTGGCCGACACTGTGTAGAAGCTCAGATGGTCACAGAGAACAGTAAAAGTGTCGTTACTTTTAGTCAAATATTCTAAAAAAGAAACGTGTCTCCATGTGACCATTTTCGACCCTTTTTCCATCCACTGCTAACTTTTCCATCAGTGCTGCCCGTGGATGTTTGTTCTTCACCTTTAGGAACAATATATGGTGGAGAGAATCTGAGCTCAAAGCTCCACTTACTAATGATTCAAAGCAAAGTGTTCATCAAGGTGAGCAAAGCTGAACTACAAATGCTTTTTCACCACATGTTGCACAATTATGATCTGAAGTGATTCAAGATGCATCTGGTGGATCAGAACAGCTGATCTGAGGAAGAGCCAAACAGCTCAGTGTTTAGAGGACAAATAGGAGAAAATGAAGGACACATTTGAAGCAGATTCTTTCAGATTCTGAATCCTTCTAAATCTTTACAGTGACGTCAACGTGAGGGCAAAAATATATGAAGATGTTCTTGAAGTGTAAATTCTGAAATGGAGGTTCTCAGGTGTTTTGCTCCAGAAATCAAATCAGATCCATCTTAGTTTGAAACAGTATCTGCACTAATAGTTCTGCATCAGGAATATAAATCTGTTAGCAGAACATTTTGTCTTCATCCTCAATGCATCATCTTCCATCAGGTCAGTTTACAGTAAAAACTGTCTCATACTGTCACACTCTGCCTGTCAGCCATACCTTGTTTTGTACTTTTGAGTTTAGTTTATTATCTGTCTTATAGTATGTTGAGTTTTGGGTTCTGTCCTGTCTAGTGACTGGTGTCCAGTATCTGTTATATATGTGGTGATCTGTGTCTTTATTAGTTTATCCTCTGGTCTGTTATGTGTTCTGCAACCTGTGTTCCGTCGGTTTCCCTGCTGTCTCTCTGTCTGCCTCGTTAGACTCATGCTCCTCACCTGTGTTGCTCCCACCCTGCTCGTTAGTCCCTGTGTGTGTGTGTGTGTGTGTGTGTGTGTGTGTGTGTGTGTGTGTATACCTGGTGTTTCTGTCTTGTCTTTGTCGGGTCATTATCTCCTGTTACCTTGTATAACTTGTGCTACTGTGCATTGTCTGCTTAGTCTCGTCTTGCTTGTTGCTCAGTTTTTGGATTTACACTCATTCCGGATTATTCTGTTGTATAACCTTTGTTTTCTTGGACTGTGTGTGTATTTTGGATTTTGGATTCAGCCACTGCAAGTGAGCTCGCCTTTTGTTTGTTTATTAAAACCCCTTGAACCATACCTGCACTATCCGTGTCACGCATTTGGGTCCTACAACCTGCTCGCCACGACAAACTGTGACACATACTTTGTGTCTGAGGGTCCAGGTTCATCACTTAAGTCTATAGGAAGATCATTGGACCAGTCAGTGTCCATACACAGACAGCTGGTTCCTGCAGACTCTGCTCTCTGTCTGTTGGACTGAACTCTGCAAACACCAAGATGTTTTTATTCATATCACATGAATCCTTGATAAATTCTCTGATGAAGCCATTTAGGAAGCTCTAAACACAAAACTGCTGCTGCTGTCAATAAGTATGACGTTTAAAAGTTTGTGTTAGTCCTCTTAGATCAGATTACAGCTTCTATAGGAGACCGACAGCTGTCACAAATACTAAGAGGAGGATAGCACCAATGATTTCTCTTTGTGGCAAAAATTTTAGTAATTATATTAAGAACATTTGTATTACATTTTCCATGACACATTAAAGGTATGTTGACAGCATGCAGACTGAGTGAACACAGCCTGACCATAGAAAAGGGTCGCCACAGACAGAGCTGACTACCACAAGAAGAGAGACTCTGCTTCCAGTGTGACAGGGGACAGGTAGAGACAGACCTGCACTTTCTAACCTCACTCCCTAAATATAAAACCTTAAGAGAAAAAGACAACAATATACCCTGAATTCAAATTTATATCAGACACAGAAACTCCCTTATTTACTGGGAGAAATGTCCAAATGTCAAATAATTGCTGCTAAATATATCTCCTCATGCCACAAACTGACCAGGGGAAATTCAGACAAATTTTCAAATTATTATTATTTTAATTGTTTGATATTTTAGTAATTGTCCCTTTATTTGTATTTTGTTTTTAAATTACACATTTGATACTGATCTTTTGGTTGTCTTTTAAAAAAATAATTACTTAATTTAAATTTTTTGTCTATTAATACACATACAGACACACATTACTGTTTAATTTATTTATTTTATTTAAAAAAAAATTTAATTTTAACAAACACACACACACACCCACTTACTGTTTTATTTATTTTAATTTAATATATAATTTTCATTTTCTAACACACACAAACACACGCTTACTGTTATCTTTTATTTTTAATATTTATATTATATTTATTAATATTTTTTTATTTTATATATTTTTATTATTATTTAATTTTAACACACAAACACAACTTTTACTGTTTTATTGTGTAATTTAATGATATGTTTGAAATTAATTGTTCTTATGTAATTTATTTGTAGCTTTGGCAATACTGTTGTTATGCAATCATGCCAATAAAGCTAATTTGAATTGAGAGAGAGAGAGACAGACAGACAGAGACAGAGGTAAGTGTAGACATGATATAAAAACTATCTAAACATGAAGCATAATTTTACTCTACATTTGGCAAACGGGAAAACATTACCAGCAAACACTGAATGAGTTTGTACAGTGGTTCTCAAACTGTTGGGTGGGCTCATGGATGCTGAGCAGAACTAAAGTTGCATAAATGTGATTAATTTGGTGGCATGAACAAAAAAATAGCTTGTAAACAAGTCTTTTTGCTAACTTGAATCTTTTATTTTATTTCAATCATCCATATTGTTAATAATTGATCAAATTTAAATCCACTTTTGTTGGCGTCGGAGGGCTTGAGCTTTGTTCAGGTTTCAAAGAGGGGCGTGAAATGTTTGACAACCACGGTACTAGTAGCAGTTCTCTTACTTTGTGTCTGAGGGTCCAGGTTCATTACTGAAGTCTGTAGAATTACATTTAGTGGAGGATCCTGCAGACTCTGCTCTGTCCTCCTTTTCAACATTCATCTTCTGGACTTCAGTCAGTCTGAGAGGCAAAACAGTAACACTGACTGTGAGCTCAGAACACAAGAAGAACAAGAAGTAACACACACACACACACACACACTATACAGTATAATAACACCAGTCAGGTCTCTATGGAGATCATTTTGTTTCAGTATTATTTGTGAACAGATGACTGACCTGTGTGTAAATGTGTAATCTGTAAATATAAAATACTTTCCACAAACACAAATTGAAGATTTGTAAACTTTAAAAAATTTTTTGCAAATATAAGACAGATCTGCAAATACACAAACAAATTCCACAAATAAATCAATAAATCTGTGAATATATTTTTTAGTTTACAAATAAATTAACCACATTTGTGAATATCTTCCTAACATTTACAGCTTTGAAACAGGCATTTGTGAGTCTAGTTTTAATTTATAAATTGTTGAAAAGCATTTGTGAATATCTTCCTAACATTTGACACAAACAGGCATTTGTGAGTACCGCCTGTATTTGTCGCTGTATCTCTATAGGTGTCACTAGACCCTTTTTCCTGGGGCACGTGCCCCTGTATCCATGTGATGTGCCCCAGCAAAATTGTCAAGACACGTTGATGTCGTTTTTGGACGTGTAGGGCTCAGCAGTCAAGTTAGCAACAATTGGCTGCAGCTGCAACATCCCGTCAAGAAAATATTCATTTTTATGCAACGTCCAGTTATACTTTCAAAATAAAACTAGTGGTTAATGTGAAGTGGTATGTCAGCTAGACAAAGATAAGAAAAAAAACGAGTCAATGTTGAAAGCGGGGCATGAGAGGACAAACAGGGACTTCTGTGCGCAAGAAGAGAAAATATCTCAATGACAATTATTTTTGGGAACAGCATTTAGATAAACTCTCCTCTGAAAGTCTGATGTGAGCTGGTTCATGTCTAGCTGCAGTGAATCTGTATAACCAGTCTGTCCTGCTAACTCAGCTGGGTGGTGCTTGGTGGTCTGTCTGTGTCCTGGTAGCTTGCCAGACTTTGTCTGAAAAATATTAGTGTGAAATAAAACTATTTTTTTAAGCTTGATTAACGCCAACGTGCAACAGTTAGAAACTGCAGCATGGAAATGATAACCACGTAGCGCGTGAACACGTACTCATACGCGCTCAATACGCGTGTGCATGAAATGAAACTCGCGCATTCCAGGAGAAGGGTCTGGTGTAGGTACCAGATGTGCTCAGGTTGTCAGATCTGCTTGGGGTCCTGCACCTGCAGAAATGACTTCGCCAGCAGGCAACAACATGGGCGAGTTCAATCTCAAAATATTTTGCACTGGTTTGCAACATTTTCGGATTGAACAACATGTTTCCTTGTGCAATGAGGTATGTTTTCTGCCGTTTGGTGGGCGTGTCTCAGGTGTTACCCAGTCAGCTGCAACAGGTTTGTAAACACAACGGTGTTAAAAAGGCAGGAAAATTCAGTGCACAATTTTTTTATTGGGCCTATTAAAAATTATATTTCTGCAGCACCTTTTCTCTCTTTCTCTCTCACCCTCTCTCTGCACGTTTCCATGCATGCAGTGATGTCACAATTAATATCGTGGGACATTTATGCAGCAAAACAAACATTGACCATCGATGGGGAAACAGCTTTTCAACTTGAAATGAGGGTTACGAAGGTGTAATCACATAGGTGTGATTTACACTGGGGACATGTCCCCACCACTTTTTGAAAGCATTTGCTAAAGGTTTTCTGAAAATTAGCTTGCAACAAGAAATGTTAGGCTAAATAACAAATACAAATTCTATGAGAACGTCTCGGGTTACGTATGTAACCCTGGTTCCCCGAGAAGGGGAACGAGACACTGCGTCGGTGAGGTGAGGTGAAGAACAGTAAGGTGTGACGGAATAACCGGAGGAGTATAAAGCACACCTGTAAACACTCATCATTACCTTAAACTATGAAGCAGGCGCTTCAGGCGGGGAGAGAGGTGCGGCGGGCCGACGCAGTGTCTCGTTCCCCTTCTCAGGGAACCAGGGTTACATTCGTAACCCGAGACGTTCCCCTTCGAGGGAACTCGAACTGCGACACTATGGGAACAAGATACCCACTAAACCGTGCCGAAAACCCCGCCGCACAAGAAGGCACTTTAGGGATGTATCCTGGACGAGGGTGCAGGATAGCCCTAATATTCCCCGGGGCAAACTCCAGGCTTTGCGGGGAAACCAAAAGCGCTTGGAGATCCCCCACCCTCCTCAGAGAGGTGATAGCAAGGAGAAAGGCCATCTTGAGGGTCAAGTGCTTAGCCTCAGCTGACTCCAGGGGTTCGAAGGTGGCCTCAGCCAACGCCCCAAGAACCACTGCCAGATCCCAAGTGGGAACCTTGGACCGAGTCGCAGGTCTCATCCTCCGGGCACCACGGAGGAAACGTACAACCAAGGGAAGTTTCCCCAAGGACCCCTCCCTCAGAGGGGTGTGGAAAGACGAAATAGCTGCCACGTACATCTTGAGGGTGGAAGGGGAAAGACCAGCAGAGAACCGGTCCTGGAGGAACTCAAGTACCTGAACCACCGGGCAGGTAACAGGGTCCACTGACCGCTCCCTACACCAAGTGTAGGGACGCCTGGGACAGCGGGTCTCTCCTCAGAGGGACCCGCCACGGCGGGCCGTCCAGGAGCGACATGATGTCCGAGAACCACACCCGGGTTGGCCAGAACGGGGTTACGAGCAGTAGGCCAACATTGTCCTGGCAGACCCGCTCCAGAACCCCCCGGAGCAGAGCGACTGGGGGAAAAGCGTACAGACGTAGCCTCGGCCACGAATGTACCATGGCGTCCAGACCCAACGGGGCTGGAGGAACGAGAGAAAACCATAGCGGGCAGTGCGTAGTCTCTTGAGACGCAAACAGATCCACGTCTATGGGGCCGAACTCTTCGCACAAGAGCTCCACCACTTCGGGGTGAAGTCTCCATTCCCCGGGCCTCAGCCCCTGCCTCGACAGCAGGTCTGCTCCCTGATTCTGCGTCCCCGGGAGATACATCGCCCTGAGCGATAGTAACCTCTGCTGGGACCACAGGAGGATCTGACGCGCCAGTCTGTACAGAGGGCACGAGCGCAGACCGCCCTGGTGATTCAGATAGGCCACCACCGCTGTGTTGTCGGAACAAACCAGGACGTGGTGGCCTTGGAGATCGGGCAGGAAACTCCTTAGAGCCTGGAACACCGCCAACATCTCGAGACAGTTGATATGCCACTCAGATTGATGCACCTGCCAGGATCCCCTTGCAAAGCGGCCGTCCATGACCGCGCCCCAGCCCGTGAGGGTGGTGTCTGTCGAAATGACCAGCCTGCGACAAGACCCTCCCAGCACGGGCCCCTGGGACAGGAACCAAGTTTCCTTCCAAACTGATAGGGAACGAAGACACTTGCGCGTAACTCAAATCAGACGGAGAGGATTTACCCTCGGGGAAACTACCCTTGTTCCTTAGCCACCACTGCAGGGGTCTCATGTGCAGCAGTCCAGATGGTATTACGCTGGATGCAGCCGCCAGGAGACCCAACACTCGTTGAAAGTGTTTTATAGTGATGGCGTGGCCTAACTTCACCCCTTTCACGGCAGCCAATATGGTGTCGACACGTGCCGGAGACAATTGTGCCCGCATCGTTGTCGAATCCCATACTACCCCTAGGAACGTAGTCCGTTGGGTGGGCGCCAGCACACTCTTCTTTGACATGGCTAACGCCGGCTCCTCCAGGGAGGACGCAAGTCGAGGGGAGAGATATCTCGCAAGCGCATCCTCCACCCGAGGCATCCTCCCATAACCACGTTCCCTAACCCCCATCACATTACTATAGTTCAGTGATCGGGGTGTGGAAAGCCATGTAGAGAAGGGTCTGCCCCATGATTACTCAGTTCATCATGTAAATCAGGAAAGAATGGCAGAGACCAGCGTGGAGGTGGTGCGTGGTGCTTAAGAAACCTTTCATCAAGCTACCACTAGCCTGTGGTGTCTGCTCCTCCTGTGGCCAGTTGATGTTGAGCTTAGCCATGGCTCTAGTCACCACCTCCAGCAGCACGTCATAGTCGGGCGCGGCCAGATGCTGTACCTCAGTACCCACACGGAAAGGGCTTCGCAACGGGCGCAGGCAGCCCCCTCGAGAGCTGCCCGGGCGTGCTCCATCCCCAAACATGAGACACACATCTCCGTGATGTACCGAGGGCAAGAAAAAAAACACACCTTCTGTACATCTGATTGCCGGACATGCTGGTAGACTACTTCTTCAGGTAAGACATACTGCTTGTAGGACTGGAGCTTTCTTCAAACAACATACTGCTGCATACTGCTGCCTGCTGAATAGAAAAAAGCTAATGATGAGTGTGTACAGGTGTGCTTTATACTCCTCCGGTTATTCCGTCACACCTTACCGTTCTAGCAACAAGCCAATAGGATTGGAGTGATTTCATTCACGTTGAGACCTGCTTCACCTAGAGGCGTTCCCATAGTGTCGTAACCGACGCAGTTCGAGTTCCCTCGAATGCGAACTACTTGCACAATAGAAAAGCTTGAAATGCAATGTAATTATAGAAGAAACAGATCTGCCTTGTCCAACAAAAGTAACTTAGACTAAAAAAACAAGCAACTGATTACTGCATTATATTCCATAATATTTTTATATTCTGATTTGTCACCGGCCACATACATAAAGACATTTCCACCATAAATTGGTGCAGAAAATGTCTCTAGAATGCAGGAAATTAAGAGTTTAATACTCAAAATCTTCTAGGGGGAGGACCCCCAGACCCCCCAGTCAAATACCCTAATTTAATGATGTTTGGTCACACCACTAATATGAAGCCTTAAATGTCCCCACCACTTTTCAACACAAAGTGATTGTGTCTTGTGTAGCTGCGTCTGCATGGTCCTAAACCATTATTTAAGTTGAGCTTATTATCAATGGTTTTTATTCGAATTTGTTTCATTAATAGGCTATAGACTAAATATAATTACAAAGGTCCGTAGCTCAGAGGCTGGTCCTGTTTATATACGCGTACATTTGCAGGGCGGCCTTGGTGGTGTACACTGGACTGTTGTGGAGGGCCGGTTTGGATCAAAGTCCACGGCCATTTTCTACTCCCAGTCCATCCCTTCTCACAAATGCTTTTCAACAATTTATAATTTAAAACTGAACCCACAAATGCCTGTTTGAAAGCTGTCAGTGTTAGGAAGATATTCACAAATGTGGTGAATTTAGTTGTCACTAACTATTACATAAATTCACAGATTTATTCATTTTTTGTGGAATTTGTTTGTGTATTTGCAGATCTGATTTATATTTCTAGATTATACATTTACACATGGATCACTCATCTGTTCACACAAATAATATTGAAACAAAATGATCTCCATTCCCCTGGTTTATTCATGTACATTGTAAGAGCCATTTATGTTTATTGTTGGCATGATATTTTATTTTGTTTGAATATATTTATATTAGCATTTGGGACTGGTCTACTAAAGGTAAAGCAAGGAAAGATTGTCATTACATACATATTCTCAAGTACTGTACAAAGGTACAGTTTTGAAGTGTGTGTACTTCACTTGAGTATTTCCATTTCATGCTACTTTATATTTTGACTTCCTAACATTTAAAGGCTAGTATTGTAGGCCCCACTTGTTACTCTATTATATTTATTTGGCAGTTTCATGTTACTTTTCAGTACTTTTATGTTTTGGTTTCAAAAAAAAATTCATTATCTGCCTCTAAAATAAAACACAAAATCTCCTTCTTATCAAGTCATGTGTGTAATCCAGTCATTAATGTTTTCTTCTCTGGAGTAAGAATATAAAATATACTTCCAATGCAGTTGGGAGAATTTTCTAAAACTATTACTTTTTCTAAAGTCCTCAGCAGCGACCTGCCTCCTTCTTTCTCGTTTTAAGCTGCAGACTCTCCTTTTCAGACCATTTTTTAACAAAAAGTTAAAATTGGTTAACTGTAGTATTCTTACTGCACCGACAGATTGGACAATTATGAATCAATTCACAAATGTCAAAAATCGATTATCTAGAGCAGCGATTCCCAAAGTGTGGTGTGTGCACCCCTGGGGTTGCTGAGCTGCCTCTAGGGGGTGCGCGACAGGAAAAGTGTAATGGTGCTGTAGTAGTGTTATAACTACAATTATTTTTTGTGGAATTTTTCATGAAATAAAAACCTGAATTGAAAACTTTCCTTTGTAAATTGAATTTAAGTTCATTAAAAACATTATTAATAGTTAGCAACTCACACACCTCTTTCACTGCTCTCTCTCAACCTGAGCCACCGCGCTATACTTAATAATAATCCTCATATGGATCCTCTTTTTGTCCATGTTTATGAGGCTATAACAGGGTCCAATTTGTACTGTGGATTTAACCATCACAGTATGAATAAAGGTTTTACTGTCACTGTTACTTTTTAAAGTAATAAATATATAACGTTACATCGTGACGCAGAGCTGCAGTGAAAAGAAGACAGACAGCGTGTTTAAGCGCAGTGAGTGTGGAAGGGGAGAGTGTCACTGATTAAACACCATAGCTGCAGTGTTGGGCAGTAAAGCGTCAGTATCGCCTTGCTGTAATGCTATTACTTTTCCCAGTAACTAGTAGTGTAACTAATTACTTTTCTAAAACAGTAATATTATTACAGTTACTACGCTGCGTTACTGTGACCATCCGTGACGTGAATCTATGACTGAAGCTGAGGAAACGAGGAAGAGAGTCGTTATTTCCACAGCTGTATACTGCCATTATTGTGTCACAGTCTAAGATGCAATGAACATTGTCGTCTATTGTAGACTCTGTGCGACAAGCAAAAAGCTTTCAACCGCGAATAATTCTACATTTAATTTATTGAAGCAGCGCAGCAATGTCAAACTTACAGAAAGAAACTTCGGCCGCTACTTTCACTGATGCTTGCACTCGTTAGGAGAGAGTGGCGTTAACATAATATTTTATTAAAAAATAATGAATACTGCTCTTATACACTTGTACAGAAAAACAGCTGTTCAAAAGTCACGATTTACTTGCTTACTTTTTTTTTATTTCAGCCGGTGCAAAACACACTCCTTGCTGCTGTTATGAATATGATGTAGGTCAGAGTGTGTCCATTAATTAAAGTATGTCTGTTGTTTTAAACTGCTGGAAAAGTGAAGGGAGTTAGTGCTAGTTAACATCTCCTCTTCAGACTGCGGTCTGGAAGCTGAGCAGGACGTTTTTTGGCTGCTTGTTCAAGTTTACGTCACGATAAGAGAAATCAGAACAAATATATACATGTACATCATCTGAATCACTAATAATGACACTAAAAAGAGTTAGTACTTTTATATTATTGGTCGCTGATTCATTTCATGTCAAAAGAAAAAAAGATTCCACACACACACACACACAAAGTGTTGAGTTCACTCTAACGTTTCTTTCCTCTACAATCCACAGGGAGAAAACTGATTAAATAATAACTAATAAAAATGTTGGATTAACACTCACCCAGCCTCAGCCTTCAGTTTTCCTCCTTCTGCTGACCCAAAATGGAGTCTGAACTGACAGAAATCTTTCAGCTTCAGGTTCCTACTTGTTCTCAGTGCTGCTCCTCCCCATTTACAGGAAACCAGGTATGTTTATCTGTGTGTGTACGCGTGGGTGTGTGCGTGCGTCCATGTGTTAACATGATGTGTTTATGAGCTCCCTGTATAACAAAGGATTATCCATCCATACAAAATTCAAAACTGCTCTCAAAACTCATCTTAATAATGTACAACACTGACTCTAATTTGACTGTTGATATTTAAAATTTTATTTACCTATTGTTTTTATGCTGTTTTTATGATGCTGTACTATTACTGCTTGTCATATTTTATAATGTAAGGCGACCTTGAGTGCCATGAAAGGTGCCATCAAATAAAATGTATTATATTATTATTTATTATTATAAAGTTTTGAATGAATGTGTGCAGGATATCGCTGTCTCTTTGAAATGACAGGATGTGGATTACAGTGCATGTTTTCATACAAAGAGGAATGTGTGAGCGAGATAACTAATATTGTTCTTTTTGTGTTTTTAATGTTTTTGTGTTTAAGTTTTATGACACAGTGTTTCAATTATATGGATGCAGCACCATGTGTTTACTTGCTCTCCTTTTGTTTTGTCTCTTCATGTAATTTAAGTAGTGTCTTGTGGGCACCTTTTAGCTTATAACACTTAATTTACACTTCAATTATAAGTTGTATATTCATTCAAATACCAATATCCATATATCTATAAACTGTCATAACTTCACTTCTCTTTATGGGCCTAAAATTCAGCAGAGATCGGTATCATCAGTGACTTATTCTGGCAGCCTGAATGTCAATCTGAAAATAAAGGTGGTTTCTGCTTCCAGCACATTCTGCTTTATTTTCTGACTCCAATAATAAGAGAAGAATCAGATTCAGGATTTGATCAGAACCAGAATCAACAAGCAGAATCAGAGCTGGAGTCAGAACTGATCAGATCTTACCCAACTTTAATTTGGAGCTTCTTCTGGGAAATAAATAGTGGTGGAGGAAGTATTCAGATCAATCACTTAAGTACAAATATCACAAATACTCTGTGTTTAAAATAGGAATCTGTAAAGTAACTAGTAACTATGGCTGTTAAATAAATGTAGTGCAGTAAAAAGTACAATATTTCCTACTTTAAGTATAAAGCAGCATAAAATTGCATGTACTTGGGTAAAGTACAAGTACCTCAAACTACCAGCTGAAGACAAATCTGCTCTCCATCTGTTGTTAAATCACATATCAGACATCCTTCCATGTTCTCTGCAGTGTGTGGCTTGTTGTTGCTGCATCAACATCTACAGCTTACTGAAGGACAAACAACTGTTGCAACACCTGAATCTTCCTCAGTCAGACAGAAAACTCTATCAGTAAGTGTAACTATCAGTCTGTGTAGAAGTTAGACTGTGGAGATTTACATCACATGACCAGTACAAGTTAGATGAGCTGTTAATATCAGGATGAGTGAAGTTTCTCCAGTCTGACCCAGAATATTAGCAGATTATACAATTATATAAATAAACTAAAGTCTACAGAAACATAATCTCACACTAAAAGAAGATCATTGAGATAAACCTCAGGGAGGAAATGAAAGCAGTCACACCAGCATACATACAAATACATGATTAGTACTAATAAAGAAGGAAGAGAAAAGCTCCACAAGCTCAGTTTGAAAGTCTTTCTTTAAACAGCAGCGCCACCTACTGTCCAAAACATCACATTACAACCACAATCACTGTTTCCTTCACTGACACACAAAGTATTATCAGGGTAAGTGGTAATGTTTGTCTTTTAATAGTACCCATAGTAACAGCAGCTTACTGCAGTACTAGTAGTAGCAGTGATAATTAATATTTTCTGTTTACTTATTGTGGAGCTCCTTTTCTTAGCTTTAACCTGGTTGATGGTGGAAGAAGTACTTGGATCTTTTACTTAAATGTAGTAACATTGCAGCGTAAACATACTCTGGTACAAGTAAAAATTCTCATGTAGTGCAATAAAAAGTACATTACTTCCAGCGTAGTGGAGTAAATGTACAATGTAGCATAACATGGAAGTAAAGTACAAGTACCTGCTAAATGGAGGGGCTGTTGGGGCTGCAGCTTGTGAGAAAGATCTCAAGACACGACTCAGGGCTGAAAAGGCTTTGTCCAAAATCTATACATCTATTTTATTATGCAGCTGCTTATTTCAGTAAGTACTACATTACTGTATTATTATTCTGAATGGTGTGTGAATGTGTTGCAGCAGCTGCTCATATGTAGTTAATCTGGACTATTTTGTACACTGCTGGGTATTTTGACGTATATAAACACATCACATTTTATAAAATGATATGATTTGTATTTAAAATCATAATCTGCAAAGTGATCAATAACTACAGCTGTAAAATATATACAGTGTAATAAAAAGCACAACATGTGCCTCTGAAATGTAGAGCAGCAGTGGATTCAAAGTGTAAAGCACCAAAAAATGGTTCCTCAAACTTGTACTTGAGTAAACAGACTTCGAGCAGGCAAACATGTAACCAACCATCACTGCTGAGTAAATCAGCTCCAATATAATAAAGAAGAGCTCATGTTGTTTTCATTCACACACAAAGAAAGAAAGATGGGAACATTCAGAGAAATAATTTCATCTGAACTGTTTTGCTCTTCAGCCTTTGTTTCTCTGCTTACACCAATGGGCAAGTTTAAATTAAAATAAAATAAAGTCTTCATCAGTCAGAGGAGGAAGAAGGACGGGGAAGAGGAGAAACTGTTTTACTCTTCAGACATCACATTTAAGCTTCTCTGGATCCTCTTCTCAACGGTCTGTGGCACTTTCATACAGGAATGATGCAGGAAGTAACGCTCACTGAACCTGCAGCTTCCTTTTACCTCTCCTGAGTCCTAAAGTCTTTGGTGTTTCCCCTTACAGTACCTTAGCTTGAGCCCGACCTGAACCCCTACCCATAATTTGTTACAACGCCCAACCTAACCCGTATCCCCAGGTACTACAGAGCAGACTGGGAAGAAGATTTAATTCAACTGGTCAAGACTCACATACTACACATAAATAAACATGACTTGAATTTGACCGGATTTGATTTAATTGTGTGTCAACTTTTGGTTTTCTTGAAAATAATTGAACGTTCTCTTCCAAGTTCCAATGTGAACTTAATTAGCCAACAGTTTTAGACCTATTTTAGACCTCATCCAAACTGCAAGCTGCGGTGAAAACAAACCTGCATTAAACTGGATCAGGTCTCAGCACAGTGCTTCCTTTTGTGAGTCAAAATAAAATATGTAACACTCCGCAAGGAAATCAAAACTTTATTTATTTAACATCCTCAAACTGATCCAGTGATTTGCATTCTGTATTGTTTCTGTTTCAAAGAACTCTTCTTTCTCCATCAGAACACTTACCACAGATAATTATCACCAGACTTTGCAGTTCTTTAGTTCAGTTTTCTGCAACAACACAATCTGTTGGGATATACTAGTAAAACATTTAAAAAAGTAAACAGATATATCATCCTGCACTAATAACAATGATACTTAAGGTTCAGGTTGAGGAGGTGGCTGAGTGTGGAGCAGAAGGAGTGGAGGAGTCTCAGTGTGTCTGCAGAGACTGTGTAGAAGGACAGAGCAGCAGCAGAGCAGTCCAGATCCACTGATGATACTCTGTCACATCCAGAGGAACACACAGGGATGATGGTGGACTTGACTTTGTGTCTGACAGTGGAGCTGATCTCAGAGCAGTTCAGACTGCAGCACTGTTGGGATTCCTCTGTCAGTCACTGCTGGATGAAGCTCTCCTCTCCACTCTACCTCCCAGTAACATGGCCCAGTCAGAGCCTCTCCACACACAAGCTGATGCTGCTGCTTCAACCTCTCTGGATCATCAGGACACAGCTGATCCTCTCTCAACACCTCCACCTTTCTGATCCCTCACACTCTGACAGAGATCACATTAGTCTGATGAGAGAAGAAGACAGAGAGCAGAAGTCATAAATCAGAGGCAGGCTTCAGTCAGACTGATCTCAGAGCTGTGACAAAGATGAAGAATAAACACTTTGAGATCAGATTTGATGGTAGGACAGAGTTAAATGTCTGTTTATTTTAATGTCCATGTGTTTTACCAGTTTGTTTAGTATGCTGTTTCATTCCCAGATGAGGACTGGCTGATCTCAGTGAAGACCCATCTGTTTCTGCCTACATCGAGTATCATGATTGGAGCAGCCCTGAGACCATACACCAATCTGAGAGATGCACTTGTGCCGGCTGTCTTGAAAAGCCGTCATACTACCATTTGGGAGAGCTTTCTTTCATTAAGGAGTTTGACACTGTGCAGACCACTGTGTGTATTCTGTATGTATGTTGTGTGCAACCTTCAGCTGCTATCATGCCCACTGACTTCCTTGTGTGTAACCTGCGGTATAGTAACTTGTGTTATCTGGAAGCTAGAGTTCTAGTACTTTTGTCACAGAGTTTTAGTGTTTCCTGAGTTGGAAGCACTATTGTTTGTGTTAAGTGACACACCAGGGGCCTGTACCACAAAACATGATTTGAGCTTATCCAGATAACGTCGTGGTTAACCCTGGGTTTTCATTAAGATGAAAGTTCACTTCTTACCTGTATAGATCGCCATGGTAACTTACACTGAACGGCTAACCCGCTTCAGAGCAGGTTATGTTCCGGATAAACGATCAAATCTATAAAAAGACTGCCAACTGACCTACTCATTTTAACAAATTTTTGTTATGTGAGGCTGAATATTATGAGCATATATTTTCGAAAGCCTGTTGAAAGTTTATTATGAATGTGTTTATTTTAGGTTAGTAGCTATCTGATATTATAAAGACTGGACATTTTTAGGGTTATGAGAAGTTCTTAAAAGTGAGTAGGAACGACCAGTTACTCACTGCCCAAGGCTTTCAATGTGGAAACAAAGAATAAGGCTGATATTTTGATACACGCCATAAGAACACATTAACTTAACGCATTCATATTATAGGCTACGCCTGTTCATTTGGCATTCACACCGTCAGCAGTATTCTGTCTTCCTGCATGTGTCAGCTGCACTCTGAAAATGTCGTATTTGTCTTTTCAGTTTGCTCTTCCTTTGTAAAATATGCCGCTCTGCTGCCAGCAGTGTTGTTATTGGTCAACTGCTGCTAACACTGCTTCTTTTATGTGAAAACATTCATGTCTGTATTGGGAAACCCTGGGTTGACTGACCGAGTTGAAAACCTGCTTCTTGTGATTGCTTATCCTGACCACGGTTGTTGGGGTCACAGAATAATGCACATGTATATATCTGCAACCTTGTTCTTCCATTCCATATTTATATATTTCTACATTTATTTATGTTGACTGTATGTTTGTCTACGTGTAGCAGCTCATCAAAACAGCAAATTCCTCGTATGTGTAAAACACTACTTGGCAATAAAGCTCCTTCTGATTCTGATTCTGATTCTGATAGTGAGCAGGGACGCAACAGCTTGTACACAACAACAGTCGTCTTCACATGAACTCAATTACATGATCGCAACAAGCTTATGGCTGATCCGGGTGGGATGGAAGGTAGCATTGAAGCATCTTGGTACAATGCATCGTGAAACTAACCAACATCTCTTCATACTTTGTTGGTACCACCGTAGTTTGAACTAACATGTTTCCAGATGTGTTCGTCTGACTTTCACAGTGGGAAACTAACAGAACTAACAAATTTTTGGCATATTATGCCTAAATATGTCAGTTGTGACCGATATTAAGTGACATTATTATGCTAACTTATTATTTAGGCTTTTCATATTTTAGTTGTATACAGGCAAAAACAAGAAAATCAACAATAATATTAATAAAGTCAACAATATAAATAATATATAATCTAATCATTTTATTTTGCCTAACTATATACATTTTTTATAGCAATGGCAACATTTTAGAAGAAAATATTAAGAACTATTAGCGATAACAAAAGATTTAGTGAAATAGGTTTAATAAATATCTTTATTTCAATACACTATTAAGAATAGCTCAGTGCAATAGGTGGCTGAACTTGTTGATGTAATCTATTGAGACAGACACAGGTTTGAATCCCATAAGTTCTCTATTTATCTTTTTTATAATGGCAACAAAAGCTCTCAGGGATTGATTCATTGCAGTACTTTTATGACTTGTAAGCTCTCGTTTTATATATGTTTGTAATGAAGACTAGAGAAGACCCATCTTCTTCATAGATATAGAAAAGTACACAATTACACATGTAGGGAATGTTAATGTCTTTTTCATGTTCTGTTTTGTCGTTTTACCTTTGGGCTAAGTAATTGTGAAAAGATGGATAATTTTTGAAAAATAACCTGCTGTGTGTAAATATAATGATCTACACTATTTAGTACTGATGCAACTCTGCCCATGTCCCGTCAAATACATTTAAACATACTTTTACAACTACATTTTCCAAAAGACTTCCCCTGAAATATGACAGCAAAATTATCACACATTCCCTTCTTACTCACGTTATTGCAAGCACCTCCGACCGCATCTTCCGCTATCTGTGACATAATCATCATGAACTAAGCTTCTAACCACAGGTCAGTAGCTGTAGTTTGAACTATTCAACTTAATGACAGTGGTTGCGAACATTTGTTGGAACTATGGTATCGGGGAACGCCTCAGTCACTTATGCTCCTCCATTCCAGGAGTTACCTAGTGAAAATCCTATAGTGACGGTGTCTGCCCCCCGACCATTTAAATAATTTAAGTCAAAGGTAAACAGAAGAGGAGCTGTGCATAAAAACCTCATAAAAATTAAAACCACAATAGTGCAAAAGAATAAGAGAATCAGATCTCTCTCCTCTAAAGGTGTGCTAGTAAATTAATTAATATAATATTTCTTTACTTTGTCTTACTGAAACCTGGCTGGGTGATGGAGAATATGTTAGCCTAAATGAATCCACCCCTCCCAGTCATATTAATACTCACATTCCTCGAGGCACAGGCCGAGGAGGTGGAGTTGCAGCTATCTTCGACTCTAGCCTACTAATCAGCTCTAAACCTAAACTAAACTATAACTAATTTGAAAGTGTTGTTCTTAGTCTTTCGCACCCAAGTTGGAAATCACTGCAACCAATTCTCTTCATTATAGTGTACCGAGCACCTGGCCTGTATTCTGAATTCTTATCTGAATTTGCAGAGTTTTTGTCAGCAAAGTTATTATTGTAGGGGATTTTAATATTCATGTAGATGTTGAGAATGACAGCTTCAGTACTGCGTTTATCTCTTTGTTAGATTCCATTGGCTTCTCTCAGAGTGTTCATGAACCGACTCACTGTTTTAACCACACCCTCGACCTTGTTTTGGTGTATGGTATTGAAATTGAACATTTAGTGGTGTTCCCACAGAATCCCTCTTTATCTGACCACTGTTTGATAACTTTTGAGTTTGTACTGCTGAACTACACGCCATTGGGCAAAAATTTCTATACAAGATGTCTGTCTGATAGTGCTATAGCTAAATTTAAGGATGCGATTCCATCAGCTCTAAATACATTATCTAGTCACAAAGTAACGGAGGACTCCTATGCTAATTTCAGTCCCTCCCAAATCGATCATCTTGTTGATAGTGCTGCAGGCTCGCTGCGAATGACACTCGACTCTGTAGCCCCTCTAAAAAAGAAAATACTAAAACAAAGACAGTTAGCTCCATGGTATAATACTGAAACTCGCAAATTAAAGCAAATATCGCGGAAACTTGAGAGGAATTGGCGTTCCACCAAAGTGGAAAATTCTCGTTTAATTTGGCAAGATAGTCTTAAAACTTATAGGAAGGCCCTCCGTAATGCCAGAGCAGCGTACTACTCGTCATTAATAGAGGAAAATAGGAACAACCCCAGGTTTCTTTTCAGCACTGTAGCCAGGCTGACAGAGAGTCACAGCTCTATTGAGCCAAGTATTCCCATAGCTCTCAGTAGTTACGACTTCATGAGCTTCTTTAATGATAAAATTCTAGCTATTAGAGACAAAATTCACCAAGACCTGCCCTCAACTGGCACCGACTTATCTCTTAACTCAGGAACCTTAGAAACAGCTGTAGAACCAGATACATGTTTAGACTGTTTTGCTTCCCTCAATCTTTACCAACTAACTTCAATAATTTCTTCATCTAAACCATCAACCTGCCTCTTAGACCCCATCCCGACTAGGCTGCTTAAAGATGTTTTACCCTTACCCAGCACTTCTATACTAGATATGATCAATCTATCTTTATCTACAGGCTATGTACCACAGTACTTTAAAGTAGCTGTAATTCAGACACGTGCAGAGGGGGATGCTATGGGTGCTTGAGCACCCGCCCTTTTGCCTTTTGATGGCCAAAGTGCCATCCTTTTTTCAATGAAATATAAGTATAGTTTATTTATTTATTTTTAAAATTGTAAAGACCCTTTTGTGAAGGCCCAATATAACTATTAATGTATGAGTAATAATTTTGTGACCTCACCTGTGACTAGCCCTCCCGTTCAGACACCGTTAGTGATTCAGCAGCACTGACACCTGCGATCCCGCCGGTAAGAGGGGTTTACCTCAATGTGCTTGGTGTGGGTTGTTGCATGTATTTTGCTGGCAAGACGCAAAGAGAGCAGCACAGTAGTTGTGTATATTGCTGTGTGTCACGTGTAGAAGTAACGTTAGCTGCCGGTTAACACCATGGCGACAGTTAACATTACTTACTACACACAGATAAACAAAGGTGCTTCGTTCTGAGGGACAAAAGTTTCACAGGCATTGCGAGGTCTGGTATTTTTTATGTAATTTGACTAAAAACCTTTCACTTGAACTAGGAGTAGCTTAATAAAAAACGTAGTGTGCTTACTTATACTTATTCCTCCAACTTATAGCCTACTTATCATCCCTTTTTTTAATGATCAGAACAGTATTTGAATAGATTTAATAGCAAACCTACTATATAAACTAAATAACTGGAAATACATGTAATAATGTCAGTGTCAATATAAAATAAATAATATTCCTAACATCAAAGTGAAGAGTGAAGAAGAAAGGTATGAAATGTTAATGTGAAGGTAAATGCTGCTCTGTCATGGTTATTACACACACATCTTTTTAGATTTATGATTAGACTAATAGTCAATTAAAATCCAAATATATCTCAGATTCACAATGCAATATAAAATCATTATCACAATATTGCCTATAGACACACACACACACACACTCTCGTCCTTTCTCCCAGTACTGTGTCCTTCCCAGATTATTTCCCTCACTTTTTTGAACCTGGGATTTAATTTCCTCTACCTATAGCTCTTGTTGCGCAGCAGTTTCTGTGAGCATCTCCCTCTTATTTTCTCGTAGCACCCAGCCTTGGCAGCGGCTGCAGCTACAGCAGGTCAGTCATAGTGAGCCAGTCCCAAATACTGTCAGCAATCTGTACATCTTGTCATGGTCACATATTTGTTTCATCAGCTTATATATCTCCTATGTTTGTTATAATAAATCTAGTCACCGATCACCTCCAGTAGTATCAGCAGCAACTACAACATCAGCAGCAGTAATAACAGCATCCCCTCAACACAGGGAGCATTTCAGAATCAGATCGTTTTGCCTGCCTGACTTTGATGATATGTTTAGATTTTGTTGATTTGGTTACCAGTGTTTGCATTTTGTGCTTCTACTATGATTAAGTAGGTTACGCAGTAAACTGAGTTCCTTTTGTGTCTGTTTTAACTGTGTTTATTGTTGTTTTATGATCGTGAGTCTCCACAGGGTGTTTTATTTTGAAAATCGACCGGATCCTCTATGCCGTTCTGTGTCTGACTTCTTGCCTGGTTCGAACTGCTCTGTGCTGCTTGTCGCGGCGAAAATAGACTTGCTACCTATTCTCTGCGGAGCGGAGAGATGCTTCTGAGACGCGTTGCGGCCGCAGCTGGTGGACTCACGAGCATTGACTATAATGGCCGCGATTAGCTCCGGCAACCCCGGCGCAGCCGTAACACGATATTTTGAGAACAGCTCTATTTAAATCCTTGTTCCATGTTCCCCTTTTATACTTTGAGCACCTGCCCTTCCAAAGGTCTCTGCACGGCCCTGCTGTAATTAAACATCTTCTGAAAAAGCCCAAACTTGATCCGGATGTTTTAGCCAACTATAGACCTACAGTATATCTAACCTTCCATTTCTCTCTTAGGTTCTGGAGAAAGCAGTTTCTAAACAGCTGTGTGACTTTCTACAGAGCAATAGTTTATTTGAGGAACGACCTCCTTATTGCATCAGACAAAGGACTTGTCTCTGTACTGGTTTTATTAGATCTTAGTGCTGCATTTGATACCATTGACCATCATATCCTATTACAGAGACTGGAACATTTCATTGGCATTAAAGGAACCGCTCTAAGCTAGTTTAAGTCCTATTTAATGATTGATTTCAATTTGTACATGTTAACTATGAGTCCTCCATGCACGCCAAAGTTAGTTATGGAGTTCCATATGGATCTGTGCTCGGACCAATCCTCTTCACTTTATATATGCTTCCTTTAGGCAGTATTATCAGTAAACACTCCATAAACATTCATTGTTATGCAGATGATACTCAGTTATATCTATCGATCAAGCCAGATGAAACTCAGCTAAACTTCAAATGTGCCTTCAGGATGTTAAAACCTGGATTGTTCTGGGCCCAAGCACATCCGTGATGCATTATCTAAAGATATAGTTTCCCTTTATGGAATCGCCCTGACCTCCAGCACCACTGTGAGGAATTATCTTTGACCAGGACATGTCGTTTAAGCAAATTTCTAGGACCGCCTTTTTTCACCTACGTAATATTGCAAAAATCAGGAACATCCTGTCTAAAAATGATGCAGAAAAACTAGTCCATGCATCTGTTAATTGTAGGCTGGATTACAGCAATTCCTTATTATCAGGCTGCTTGAAAAAGTCCATTAAGACTCTTCAGCTGATCCAGAATGCTGCAGCACGTGTTCTGACAGGAACCAGGAAAAGAGATCATATTTCTCCTGTTTTAGCTTCTCTGCATTGGCTTCCAGTAAAATCCAGAATAGAATTTAAAATCATTCTTCTTACCTACAAAGCTCTTAATGGTCAGGCACCATCTTATCTTAAAGAGCTCATAGTACCTTACTACCCCACCAGAGCACTGCGCTCCCAGAATGCAGGGTTACTTGTGGTTCCTAGAGTCTCCAAAAGTAGACTAGGAGCCAGAGCGTTCAGCTATCAAGCTCCTCTCCTGTGGAACCAGGTTCCAGTTTGGGTTCAGGAGGCAGACACCATCTCCACATTTAAGAGTAGGCTTAAGACTTTCCTCTTTGATAAAGCTTATAGTTAGGGCTGGCTCAGGTGAGTCCTGAACCATCCCTTAGTTATGCTGCTATAGGCCTAGACTGCCGGGGGATTTCCCATGATGCACTGAGCTCCTCTCTCCTCTACTTTCTCTCCCTCTGTATGCAACCTCATCCCATTATTGCATGTTACTAACACAACTTCTCCCCTTTCTGGTAGTCTTGTGCTTTCTCGTCCCTCTCCTCTCTCCTCCTATCACTTCCTGCAGGTGTTTCTGGCTCTGGAGCAGTGGAGTCTGGATCTGTGGCTGTGAGTGTGGTGTCCGAACAATAATGCTGCGATGATGTGTTCTTGATCATAAAAGTTTATTACATCAAGGAGTTCAGCATCAATTACAAGCTCTGCAGCAGCTTGGAGAGTGACCCAGCCGATGGCCATTTTGTCGCTCTGTACATCAAACATAGCTTATATAGGATATGTATCTGTTAGATACCATAGAAGGGTTTGAGTCTGCAAATAAAGCTCCAACCAATAGAAGGGTACAGTACTATTCTGAGGTAACAAAACAAGGGGTCAGAGGTCAAATTCTATAGAAGGGTTCAGTCCCTACATAACCATCAATCACTAGTCTCCCCTTAGGAGGTCACTGACCCTCTGTCCAGCTGCTACAGTGCTATTTTAAACTGTTATGAATCAATTGCACATATATTGTACACTACACGAGTCACCTGCTGCCCCCGTGTTCCTGCTCGACACCCTCTGCTACAACAGCTATTGTTACTAGTCCTATTGTTATTATTGTTATTATAATAATCATTAACATTACGATTGTTACCATTAACACTACTATAAATATCTGTACCATTTTTCATTTATATATATATCTATAGTAACATCACCTTCACTGTCTGTACCTCTGTGTGTATATTGTATAGGCTGCCTCCCTCCCCTCTCTCTCTCCTTACATCCCTCTCTTTTTCTCTCTGTTCCTCTCTCTCTCTCTCTCTCTCTCTCCCTCCCCTCTCTCTCTCTCCCTCTCTCTCCTTCACCCCCAACTGGTCGAGGCAGATGGCCGCCCACCCTGAGTCATGGTTCTGCTCGAGGTTTCTGCCTCTTAAAAGGAAGTTCTTCCTTGCCTCTGTCGCCTAGTGCTGCTCTTGGTGGGAACTGTTGGGCTTCTGTAAATAGCATCATAGAGTACGGTCTAGACCTGCTCTTTTATGAAAAGCACTGTGAGATAACTGTTGTTGTGATTTGGTGCTATATAAATAAAATTGAATTGAATTGAAATGAATTGGGGTGGCATGGTGGTGCAGTGGTTAGCACTGTCGCCTCACAGCAAGAACGTCGTGGGCCCCGGCCTTTTTTTGTGGAATTTGCATGTTCTCCCCTTGTCTGCGTGAGTTCTCTCCCGGTGCTCCGGCTTCCTCCCACCGTCCAAAGACAAGAATGCCTAGGTTGATTGGTGACCCTGCATTGTCCTTAGGTGTGAGTGTGAGCATGAGTGGGTTTTTGTCTATGTGTGGCCCTGCGATGGACTGGCCACCTGTAAAGGGTGTACCCTGCCTTTCGCCCAATGTCAGTTGGGATTGGCTCCAGCCGACCGCGGCCCTGTACGCAGGAGAAGCGGTTTACGATGGATGGATGAATTTAATTGACTTTACCAATTTAGTTACCTCCCTAGTTTGAACTAGGATTTTGGCAAATGTTTGTATGGCAACTGCATAGTTCCTAAGCTTCAATGAGGAAAGTAGCCACTGAGAAGGTTGGAGATTTACACGAAATACTGGATATCAGCTTTGATACTCAGGGTGGATTCAAACTTAAGGGTACGCTTCCTGAATTAAACCAGTGCAAGGATGGTAATTTGTTTAAATTTTCCAAATTTTGCATTCACAAAGGAAAAATCTCAAGTGTTCCAGAAAGCATAAACAAAACCCATGAAATGTTTTTCTATTGGTCAAAAGTCAGTGTGGAGAAAGACAACAAATTGTGCTTGTATTAATAAATTAGTTAATGCATTTGCGTTTGACTTCTGCTCCATGGGAGATTTCAGTCCTCACTAAGCTCACCTTACTGTTTCACAGGTGTACCATCCCAGCCAAACTCCCCACCTTCTGTTCCTGACAGTCGCAGTACTTTGTCTTTCTTAATATGTTTATTATAGGTACAAACCCCAATTTCCGAAACGTTGGGATATTTTCCAAAATGTGTATGATGAAGAGTTTAGTTTATATTGCATTTTGGGAAATATCCCATCTTTTATGGAAATTGATTTGTATTATAAATAACAAAAAAAAATAATAAATATTACAGAAATAATACATAAGGACTATTATTAAGGACACATACAATGGTAGCTTCCGTGATTCATTCAAAAGGTGTTCAGTACAATACTGCTGAAACCAGCATGGACTTACTACAACCCTCTACTGACCTCAGTGTTTCCAGTCTGCAGTGTGGACTCTCCACAAAACCACAAAGCAGCTTCTCTCCTGAATCCTGAAGGAAGTTTCCACTCAGGTCCAGCTCTCTAAGATGGGAGGGGTTGGACTTCAGAGCTGAGGCCAGAGAAGCACAGCTGATCGCTGACAAACAGCAGAGACTCAATCTGAATAAAGATAAGAATAAATTATGTAACTTTCAGAGCTGAAGGAGGTTTAGAATTTAGAAGTTTAGAAAATGGAAATACTGAATATATTTGTTATTGTCTGATAGTTGAATGAGTGCAGTATGATCAAGATGACGATGATGTGATGATGAAGATTTTTAAGTCGGTCCAAAGGACTGATAAACTTTTCCCCAGGAACCTCGGCTGTCCCGTGACCTTAACGTGACTCATGTATCACTAATGGGAAGATGAATGGCAATTTCTCGATTTACAACAGATCTGCCAGAACTCCAATTCTGATAACCTAAGGAAGTTTAGGAAATCCCAACTTCAATGCCTGACCTTGCAGAGAATAACCTGATACCACCATCATTTAAAGGAGATCTCATGATCTCTGGTTTCCATCAGGTGGAACTATTTGAATGGTGGATCTGTTAAGTGTCTTAAACTACATATAAAACCAGTGAAATTTTAAATTATGCTGATCTGGATGTAGGGTAACAAAGCCTGGACTAACAGGAACTGTTTCTTTATGTGAAGGAATGAAGAGCATGATACTTTTACAAAGTATGGCTCACTATTTGGTGTAATGACCTAAAACTAGGGTGACTCATTAATGTAATAAACATAATAAATTATGAAAATGCATTGATTTGCATAATTTGCATCTGCTCGTCACTGCACCTTGTGGGATTCCCAGGAGAACAAGCTGCACAGAGACCGCTATGTGAATTTAAAAGGGCACAACTGCTGTGAAACAGCACAAAATCATCCTGGAGCACTTTGTTAAAACAGAAGCTGGACAGCACCATGTTTCATTTTTGTCTCCACACAAGCCTGACATATTAAGATTATCACCACGAGGAACTTGTTTCAGTTAGCTGTTGTCTCTTTAAATAGATTTTTTTAAATGTTCTTCATCACACTCATGTTAAAAGATTTCTGCACCGCGGCTGTCATGGTAATGTATTGTTAAACCGTGTGTCATATAACATTTAACTGTTTTATATTTTCTGTTCACTTTAGGGGCCACATATGAGTGAGAGAATGGCTTAAACTAACGTTACAGACTGGTGTTACAGTCTGTGGCTGTTCCTGTCTGTACATCATTACAGTTTTTAGAGAGGATTTAGAGAAATTTTTCAAATCTTGTGAATAAAAGAAAGTCTATGTGGAATGCCACAAACTCATCTGCCCTCAGAAGGCATGTATGTGTGAGGGAGTGCCATACACCCCTTCACATTTTTCCCACTCATCTCAGGGAAGAGAAACAGACACTGTTGGTGCTATAATGGTTGAGTGGTATTATGATCATTATTGTTATGGACAAGCATGGTAATCTATTATCGTTTCCATTTATGGTTTGAAATAACTTACTGTAAGCTACTGTGCAAAGGTTTTGGGTGTAGAAAAAATGCAAAACATACAAAGTCAGGGGTTTTGTAGGCATATCTTCACATGTATGATTAAACAAAAATACATGATGATGTTTAACTGAAACAGAAACAGCCGTGTAAGAGGAATACAACTGGGTGAGGAACAGCCAACTCAAGGAACAATATGTGGTGGCTGAAAATATTTTACTGTCAGAAGCGATACACCAAGTCATGGACCATTTTTGGTAATATAAGACAATTGTGTCAGATTGCTCCTCCCCCCAATTGACCCGTCACTAAGCCACGCCCCCTTGGCTACTGTTGCTAGGATTGACAAACTGTGAATCACAAATCACTGCACTTCCACTGTCTATAACTGCACTCTCTGGAGAAATAATGTCTCATTTTTAAAAAGCAATCTAAGAAAGGAGACGGTTTGCATCATACATTTGAAGGTTGTAGTTAGGCTTTCAAACTGAAGTGGAACAAATAAAGACGGGGGAAGAAGAAGAAGAAGAAGATGAAGCCTACAGATCACAGAGTAAAAGTGAACCACTGCATCTCCTGACAATTGAGAAAGAAGACAAAAATATTAAGGATTATCACTGTTCCTGTAAAGCTGGGATAGTTCTCTATGCACTATTCTATCCTTAAAAAGCCAAAATAGTATAGGTTATAAAATGTCACATTCAGTAGTAAGTTAGCTAGCGTTAGCTAAGTAACATTACATTAGGAACAATCCACAACCTAGATTTTTCTGGAGTTGTTTTAAGTTTTGGAAAGGGAATAAATCATACTTTTCCTTTCAGCCTCTCTGGGTAGTGACTGTAACTATGTCCCAGGTTTGTCCATATCTTGGAAAAATACAGCAAAAAAAAAGCTACCAAACGACTACATCTGCATTGGAATCAATGGAGCGCAGCAATGAAAGTGTCAGACCTCAGTTGGAGGGAGTCCTATACTACGCCAGGATTGGCCAGCTGCGTATTCGGGGCATGGTTTAGCGAAGGGTCAGTTAGGTCATAGAAATGTATAATCACAGGACAGATCAACAGCTTGGGAGTTGTTTTTGTATTTGAATGAGAGAGGAAAACAACAGACACATTCACCCACATGCACACAGACACACACAGTCTCACACGTAGACCCTGGTAGAATTATTCCTGATGCTTTTCTTTCAGTTACTTATTTAAATTAATTATTATTCCAGCTCTCGTGGCTGTGTTGCTTATTTAGTGTGCGTGACTGTTTCTTGTTTTCATTTTTCTCTTAGTTTTCATACTATGTCAGCTGTTTATTGCTGCTGTTCGGCTGGTTGTCTTTTACTATTATTATTATTTTATTGTTTGTTTTGTTTGTGTTTGTTTGTTTGCCTCCCCAAGCCCCCCTCTCTGTTCTATTGCAGGTTTCGTTGCTTTCTGCAGTTGGTGTTTCCCTGTTGTGCCCACCTTCCATCCCCCTTCTCTTGCAGGTCTTGTCCTTTCTCTGTGCTGTCTGTTTGTGCCCCCCCATCCCCGTGTCTGCACCCCTGTCCGGCCCAGTGACAAATCAATACATAATTAAATAAATAATAAAACAGACAAAGGAATATATTAATACTGTCTTGTTAAAGTAAAATCTGTCTGGCACAATATGGTATCCAGGTCATTATACTCTATACCAGGCTGCTGGGCAGGACAGGGTTAAAAAAAAAAAAAAGAAGAATAAGAGAGGAAAAGTTTAATAGTTTAGTAACCATTATGAGTTTTGGAAAGGAAATCAAGCATAGCTTTAATTCACGCAAGTAACAGTGGTGGTGTCCAGCAAACGATGTGGGCTTTGTTGATCATTGGCAGACTTTCTGGGGAAGACCTGGTCTGATCCGGAGAGACGGCATCCATCCCACTTGGGAAGGAGCAGCTCTCATTTCTAGAAATCTGGCCAAGTTTATTAGTGGACCAAATCCATGACAACCCAGAGTTGAGACCAGGAGGCAGAGTCGCAGTTTAACACACTTCTCTGCCCTTCTTTTTCAGCAGTTACCCACCCAAAACCCTACGCAGAGTCGCAGTCTAACACACTTCTCTGCTCCTCCATTTCAGGAGTTACTTAGTGAAAACCCTATAGTGACGGTGTCTGTCCCCCGACCATCGAAATTATTTAAAAAGGTAAACAGAAGAGGAGCTGTGCATAAAAACCTTATAAAAATTAAAACCACAAGAGCAATAGTGCAAACAATAGGAGAGTTAAATGTGGACTCTTAAACATCAGATCTCTCTCTTCTAAAGGTGTACTAGTAAATGAACTAATATCAGATTATGATATTGATTTATTTGGTCTTACTGAAACCTGGCTGGGTGATGGAGAATATGTTAGCCTAAATGAATCCACCCCTCCCAGTCATATTAATACTCACATTCCTCGAGGCACAGGCCGAGGAGGTGGAGTTGCAGCTATCTTCGACTCTAGCCTATTAATCAGCTCTAAACCTAAACTAAACTATAACTCATTTGAAAGTCTTGTTCTTAGTCTTTCGCACCCAAGTTGGAAATCACTGCAACCAATTCTTTTTGTTATAGTGTACCGAGCACCTGGCCCGTATTCTGAATTCTTATCTGAATTTGCAGAGTTTTTGTCAACTTTAGTCCTTAAAACGGACAAAGTTATTATTGTAGGGGATTTTAATATTCATGTAGATGTTGAGAATGACAGCTTCAGTACTGCGTTTATCTCTTTGTTAGATTCCATCGGCTTCTCTCAGAGTGTTCATGAACCGACTCACTGTTTTAACCACACCCTCGACCTTGTTTTGGTGTATGGTATTGAAATTGAACATTTAGTGGTGTTCCCACAGAATCCCTCTTTATCCGACCACTGTTTGATAACTTTTGAGTTTGTATTGCTGAACTACTCGCCATTGGGCAAAAATTTCTATACAAGATGTCTGTCTGATAGTGCTATAGCTAAATTTAAGGATGCGATTCCATCAGCTCTAAATACATTATCTAGTCACAAAGTAACGGAGGACTCCTATGCTAATTTCAGTCCCTCCCAAATCGATCATCTTGTTGATAGTGCTGCAGGCTCGCTGCGAATGACACTCGACTCTGTAGCCCCTCTAAAAAGAAAATACTAAAACAAAGACGGTTAGCTCCATGGTATAATACTGAAACTCGCAAATTAAAGCAAATATCACGGAAACTTGAGAGGAATTGGCGTTCCACCAAAGTGGAAAATTCTCGTTTAATTTGGCAAGATAGTCTTAAAACTTATAGGAAGGCCCTCCGTAATGCCAGAGCAGCGTACTACTCGTCATTAATAGAGGAAAATAGGAACAACCCCAGGTTTCTTTTCAGCACTGTAGCCAGGCTGACAGAGAGTCACAGCTCTATTGAGCCAAGTATTCCCATAGCTCTCAGTAGTTACGACTTCATGAGCTTCTTTAATGATAAAATTCTAGCTATTAGAGACAAAATTCACCAAGACCTGCCCTCAACTGGCACCGACTTATCTCTTAACTCAGGAACCTTAGAAACAGCTGTAGAACCAGATACATGTTTAGACTGTTTTGCTTCCCTCAATCTTTACCAACTAACTTCAATAATTTCTTCATCTAAACCATCAACCTGCCTCTTAGACCCCATCCCGACTAGGCTGCTTAAAGATGTTTTACCCTTAGTCAGCACCTCTATACTAGATATGATCAATCTATCTTTATCAACAGGCTATGTACCACAGTACTTTAAAGTAGCTGTAATTAAACCTCTTCTGAAAAAGCCCAAACTTGATCCGGATGTTTTATCAAACTATAGACCTATATCTAACCTTCCATTTCTCTCTAAGGTTCTGGAGAAAGCAGTTGCTAAACAGCTGTGTGACTTTCTACAGAGCAATAGTTTATTTGAGGATTTTCAGTCAGGATTTAGAGCTCATCATAGCACAGAGACAGCACTGGTGAAAATTACTAATGACCTTCTTATTGCATCAGACAAAGGACTTGTCTCTGTACTGGTTTTATTAGATCTTAGTGCTGCATTTGATACCATTGACCATCAGATCCTATTGCAGAGACTGGAATATTTCATTGGCATTAAAGGAACCGCTCTAAGCTGGTTTAAGTCCTATTTATCAGATCGATTTCAGTTTGTACATGTTAACGATGAGTCCTCCATGCACGCCAAAGTTACTCATGGAGTTCCTCAAGGATCTGTCCTTGGACCAATCCTCTTCACTTTATATATGCTTCCTTTAGGCAATATTATCAGGAAACATTCCATAAGCTTTCATTGTTATGCAGATGATACTCAGTTATATCTATCGATCAAGCCAGATGAAACTCATCAGTTAGCTAAACTTCAAATGTGCCTTCAGGATGTTAAAACCTGGATGAGCTGTAATTTTCTTATGTTAAACTCAGATAAAACTGAAGTTATTGTTCTGGGGCCTAAGCACCTCCGTGACGCATTATCTAAAGATATAGTTTCCCTGGATGGCATCGCCTTGGCCTCCAGCACCACTGTGAGGAATCTTGGAGTTATCTTTGATCAGGACATGTCGTTTAAGTCCACATTAAGCAAATTTCAAGGACCGCCTTTTTTCACCTACGTAATATTGCGAAAATCAGGAACATCCTGTCTAAAAATGATGCAGAAAAACTAGTCCATGCATTTGTTACTTCTAGGCTGGATTACTGCAATTCCTTATTATCAGGCTGCTCGAAAAAGTCCATTAAGACTCTTCAGCTGATCCAGAATGCTGCAGCACGTGTTCTGACAGGAACCAGGAAAAGAGATCACATTTCTCCTGTTTTAGCTTCTTTGCATTGGCTTCCAGTAAAATCCAGAATAGAATTTAAAATCATTCTTCTTACCTACAAAGCTCTTAATGGTCAGGCACCATCTTATCTTAAAGAGCTCATAGTACCTTACTACCCCACCAGAGCACTGCGCTCCCAGAATGCAGGGTTACTTGTGGTTCCTAGAGTCTCCAAAAGTAGACTAGGAGCCAGAGCGTTCAGCTATCAAGCTCCTCTCCTGTGGAACCAGGTTCCAGTTTGGGTTCAGGAGGCAGACACCATCTCCACATTTAAGAGTAGGCTTAAGACTTTCCTCTTTGATAAAGCTTATAGTTAGGGCTGGCTCAGGTAGTCCTGAACCATCCCTTAGTTATGCTGCTATAGGCCTAGACTGCCGGGGGATTTCCCATGATGCACTGAGCTCCTCTCTCCTCTACTTTCTCTCCCTCTGTATGCAACCTTATCCCATTATTGCATGTTACTAACACAACTTCTCCCCTTTCTGGTAGTCTTGTGCTTTCTCGTCCCTCTCCTCTCTCCTCCTATCACTTCCTGCAGGTTTTCTGGCTCTGGAGCTGTGGAGTCTGGATCTGTGGCTGCGGGTCGCCTGCTGCCCCCGTGTTCCTGCTCGACACCCTCTACTGCAACGACTATTGTTGCTAGTCTTATTGTTATTATAATCATTAACATTACGATGGTTACCATTAACACTATTATAAATATCTGTACCATTTTTCATTTAGTTTATAGCAACATTACCTTCGCTGTCTGTACCTCTGTGTGTATATTGTGTAGGCTGCCTCTCTCTCTCTCTCTCTCTCTCTCTCTCTCTCTCTCTCTCTCTCTCTCTCTCTCCCCAACCGGTCGAGGCAGATGGCCGCCCACCCTGAGCCATGGTTCTGCTCGAGGTTTCTGCCTCTTAAAAGGAAGTTTTTCCTTGCCTCTGTCGCCTAGTGCTTGCTCTTGGTGGGAACTGTTGGGCTTCTGTAAATATCATCACAGAGTACGGTCTAGACCTGCTCTTTTATGAAAAGCGCTGTGAGATAACTGTTGTTGTGATTTGGCGCTATATAAATAAAATTGAATTGAATTGAATTGAACAGTCAAGTCAAGCTCAGCTCACAATCCCAGCACATCAGCTGATAGCAGCCATCTTAAGCCAGCCACATAAGCTCAGCTGATTCCTCTCTTAGCATTCATTGGCAAATTCCATGCAAGGCGTCTATTTAAGCTGCAGTAGCCCACCTGCATGTCCTTGCTCTTTCCTCTTGCAAACACCTCATAACCCACAGTGCTCACTCTGCTGTGATCACTGTAGGTAACAATGTGCAAAATTAAAGCTATATAATCTAAGCTGAACAGTTCAAATTCAGACAGCTTTCATTTAGCTTATTGTATATCTAGCTATTCCAAGCTAGAGTTAGTGCGGTGGACAGTCGTGGACAGAGCAGATCAAATAACACCCTATACATGTTGTGCTTTCAAAACAGATGTATCGATAAAGTTGTCTTTTACTCGTGAAGTTTTATTTCACGTACTACAGTAACGAGGATAGCTGTCGTCAACTCGAGTAGTTTAGAGTTAAGTTCACTTCAACGCCTCCATACCCTGTCTCTGCACTAGCTGCTGTGTGCTCTGTTCTGTATGGGGATTCTTTACTGCTGCTCTATGTCTTGGACTTTCCATGTATGCACATGGATGGGCTGCCTTATGCTTAATTTTGGGTCAGTACATCTTGAAACATTCTGAACCGAATTGAAAGATCTCCACAACTTTTTTTTCCTTTAGTAATGTGTCTCAAACCTCCTCCAAAAAGATGAAGACAGACACCAAGTTGGCCTCAACACACACATTCCAAGAAATGCCTGATAATGGTCCTATGATGCTTCTTCAAACTTAGAAGCTACTCCACTCTGCTACAGCACTTGTATCCTAACAACACCAATGTTAGGACACAAACTGACTTCAGAAATCAGTCATCACCTGGCAGACGCTGTACATGCATTGCCATCACAACCCAGCGAAGCAGCTGTAAAGAAAACCTCACCTCGTTCATTTGTCAATTTGTTCTATTTAGCCTATTATTGGTGGCCTTTGTACAAAGATGTGGGCTATTCCTGTGTGTGTATGAAATATGTTTGAGTACATTAAGATACTCAGTGAGAATCAGTACAATATCAGCCTTATGTCAGCACTTTAGTGTCACCACAACTATTGCGGCGTATACCACTAAAACAAACAGACCAGACCCACCAAAACAACTAAAACGCCACAGCAGGCTGAAACATGAGGATTTACACTGAAGACGCGTCACGCTGAACCATCGTACATATTGAGTCTCTTTATTACGCTATTTCACATACATAGAAAACCAATCACTTACTTTGAGTGATGCATGTTGTAAGTAGTGCAAAAGGTACCTCAGAGACATCAGTGAAAGATGTTGACGACGATGGTAACGGTCAACAGAAAGTTCTTCCCCATGCTCACCCTGCAGCCATGATCAACCCAAGCTTCCTCACAGGTGAGCACACACACATTAATACAGACACCACGCCCCCGGTCACACCCACAGTAACTGATGACGTCACGATGCGCGTGCATGTACACTACAGTGCAAAGAAAAGAGAAGAAACCCAATAAAAACCCAAACAAACCCAGTGTATGGCTCCTACATTCCGGCCCCCAATTATTTTATAGTAATAATTAACCACCACTACAACCCTCTTGTGGGAGACAAACACCAGTTAGAAATGCAAAGTGAAATGTTCCCTTAAAAGGTCCTGTTAATGTCAAAGTTCAAGTCTGCTATATCCAAGGATCTTCACTGCTCCTCTGCTTCCTGCAGAAGGCAGACTTTGGTTATTGGCCTTGTCAAATAGCTGGTTTTAGTTTTAATCCGTACACTTCGCACCAGTCCATTTTTGTCCGGAACAGTATCCACAATTCTTCCTATAATCCAAGCATTACGAGGTGCCATCTCATCCACTAGCACCACAAGATCTCCTGGGACAAAGTTTCTCTTGGCAGTATTCCACTTCTGGCGCTCCTGGAGTCCAGGAAGATATTCCTTCACCCAGCGCTTCCAGAACAAATCTGACATATACTGCACTTGTTTCCAGCGACGACGACTATAAACATCCTCCTTCTTGAACAATCCTGGTGGCAACGAAGGTTGCAACTTAAGCAGAAGAAGATGGTTAGGAGTCAATGCCTCCAAGTCTTGAGGATCTGTTGATGCCTTTGTTAAAGGGCGGCTATTAACAATAGCTTCAGCCTCACAGAACACTGTCTCCAAGCCTTCTTCATCCAGGGTCTGAGTCTTCAAAATAGAGTTTAGCACCTTACGGACTGACCGAATTAGCCTTTCCCAAGCACCTCCATGGTGGGATACTGTTGGGGGATTAAAAACCCATTTCACATTCTTTTGTAACAGCATGTCATTGATGAGGTTCTGATTCAGATTCTCAATCCCACAAAGTTAGTGCCATTATCCGAATGGATTTCCAAAACTTGACCACGTCTCGCCAAAAACCTTCTGAAACCATTAATGAAGGAGTCTGTGTCCAAAGAAGACAGAACTTCAAGATGTATGGCTCGCATCGCTAAGCACGTAAAAATTAGCCCATACCCCTTGACCACAGCTCTTCCACGTTTAACTTCAAATGGTCCAAAACAGTCCAAACCAACTCGACTGAAAGGAGGCTCATCAGGAGTTATTCTGTTGTAAGGAAGGTCAGCCATTTTCTGATGTCCAGGTGAAGCGGACAATCTACAACAGATGACACACTTGGCCAAAACCCTTCTGATGGCGGCGCAAGCACCAGGAATCCAATATTTCTGACGTAGGTGAGAAAGCATGTGGTTTCGTCCACCATGGCCTGTTACTTTGTGTACATGACAGAGAATAAGATTGGAGATGTGTTTATCTTTAGCCAGTATAACTGGATGTTTTGCTTCAACTGGCATAGCTGCTCTACTAAGCCGTCCTCCAACCCTAATGAGATCACCATCCAGGATCGGGTTGAGCTTGTAGAGGTGGCTCGTCCTCCTTACACACTCTTCCTTTCTTCAAGTTGGCCAGTTCCTCCGGAAACATTGTTTTTTGACAAAAACAGATAATATTTGACTCCGCTACAACCATATCCTCCATAGACAGAAAACCCTTTGGCACTTGAGCCTTAAAGCCTTTCATCTGGACCTGTAGCTCTTTTTCCACCTGCTCAGCACTTTGTTCCGATTCAGAAAGGGTTCCTCTCAGCAGCTTTCGATGTCGCACCAGAGACAGAAGTAAGGTCTTAAACTTGAGAAGCCAACCAACAGCCCTTTTAAGACGGAACCAGGAGGAAAAGTAATCAATGAGCTTCTCCACTGGACTGACCTGCTCAACCTGAGCTGCATTCACCATCACAGCCTTGACCTCCGGGTCTCCAATCAGAGTGTTTTCCAAGGTCTCAGGATTTTGGGGCCAACTGCTCTCAGGCTCATGAAGTAAGTCAGGACCACGAAGCCATGCACCAGTCTTTAGAAATAACTGAACTTTAACGCCTCTGGAGGCTAGATCTGCAGGGTTGGCTAACGTATTCACGTACCTCCATTGGGATACATTAGATATTTTCAATATTTCAGACACTCTGTTTGATACGAAGATTTTAAATCTGGACGTCTCGTTGTTTATATATTTCAAAACAGAAGTGCTGTCTGTCCAAAAGACAGACTCTTGAAGGTCCATTTGCAACTCCTTCCTCCACAACTTGTCCATTCTGCTAGCCATCACCGCGGCAGTCAGCTCCATCCGAGGAATGGTGACAAGTTTTAAAGGAGCTACTCGTGCCTTTCCCATTATGAATACACTGAGTTCGCCCGCTATCATCATGGAGCAACAGGTAAGTCACAGTCCCAAACCCTTCCTCACTTGCGTCTGCAAAGTCATGAAGTTGAGCAGAGACAAGAAAACCAAAGTCCACAGGTTTTAAACATCTACTAACTTCCCAACTTTCAAGCTCATGAAGCTCTTCCAGCCAAGCCGTCCATTCTCTAATCACTGAAGAGGGCAAAGGTTCGTCCCATCCCAAACGTCTCCTACAGAGGTCTTGAAGGATTTTCTTGGCAGACAAAACAACAGGTGCCAAGAAACCAAGAGGGTCATAGATCGAACTAGTCACAGACAAGATTCCTCTTCTTGTGAGTGGGTGAGTTTTAAGCGTAATTTTAAACTTGAATGAGTCAGATTGGACACACCACTGTACACCCAAAACATACTCTACAGGCAGAGCGTCACTATTTCAATCCAGATCTTTCACCTCCTTGGCGAGCTCATCCTGAGGAATAGTAGCGAGAACAGAGCGTCGGTTACTAACCCATTTTGTGAGCTTAAAACCACCTTCCTCACACAAGGCACTAAGCTCTCGACATAAAGAAACTGCTTCCTCTTCAGAGCCAACAGACACCAGACAATCATCAACGTAGAAATGGTGCAAGACCGTGTTAACTGTATTAGAACTGAAGCACTTTTGATTGTCTTCAGCACACTTCCTCAGGGCAAAACAGGCACAACTGGGAGAGGAAGTAGCACCAAACAGGTGTACCGTCATTCTATACTCCACCAGCTCCCGACTGCAATCTCCATCAGGCCACCACAAGAATCTTAACAGATCAGAGTCTTCAGCCGGCACTCTGACCTGATGATACATGGCCTCAATATCTCCCATGAGCACTACAGGTTCTTTACGGAATCGTGTAAGCACTCCCACTAACAAGTTTGTGAGATCTGGTCCCTGAAGAAGCTGTGAGTTCAACGATGTCCCCTGAAACGTAACTCCACAATCAAAGACTACCCGCAGTTTCTTCTTCTTAGAATGATACACCCCATGATGAGGTATATACCATACCCTTCCATCACAACGGGTCAACTGCTCGGTTGGAACTCTCTCTGCATAGCCGTTAACCAACATCTTAGACATGAATGCGATGTAATCGGAGCGAAAAGATGGATCCTTATTCAAACGTCTTTTAAGACTCAATGCACGCTGTTGTTCCACTGTCTTATTGTTTGGCATTTTGAGGTGTCTTTGCTTCACCGGCAAACCAATACTATAATGACCATCAATGAGCTTAGTAGACTCTGAGACCAACTCAATGAAGCGCTTATCCTCCACTGACAGACCAGGTTGTTCATCCTGCAGAGTTTCAGGGAAATCTACCTTCAACTGCTTCTCCCAAAGCTCATCAAGCCTCGCCACCGAGATCCGATTGACTGTGATGTCAGGCTGCAAACATTGTTCACTGATATGACAATCTCCATGGAGCGGGCCATTCACCGTCCAACCCAAGATGGTCTTAATCGCATAAGGGCCCCCGTTCTCTGCACGAACCACCTCCCACGGCTCCAAAGCTTGAGGAACGTTAGTGCCAATCAGAAGATCCACATCAGAATTGATCTCTGGTATTTTTATGTGTCTTAGGTGCGGCCATCTTTGAAGGTCTTTTGAGCTTGGAATGTTACCTCGATGAACCGGCATGTTCTGCTGAGTAAAAATCTCAGACAGGCCACAGAAGTTGTTCGAGTCCAGCCTGGCGACTTCCAAGTCTGACAACTTGTAACTGTCTACCACTTTCTCTTGTCCCATAGTCCTAAGGAGAATTCCCAACTTCTTCCCTGTAAGATTGAGCCGAGTCATGAGTCACTCTGTACAAAACGAGGCGGTACTCCCTGGGTCCAAAAACGCATATGTGACCAAGATCTCCTGACCCCTCTTAGATTTCACTTGAACAGGCAAGATAGAGAGCGTACAGTCCTGCTTACCGGCCCCAGTCAAGCCACTAGACTGAACAGACACCACAGCACCGTCTCTGGCCATATTCAAGCCACCATTGGCCTGAGTCGGACTCGTTGGTTTTGCTGTGGGGTAGATATGCAACAACGTGGGATGCTTATTATTGCATACTTTACATGTCATACGTTTTCGGCAGTCTTTACTCATGTGTCCGACGCACAGACATCCAAAACACATACGGTTCTCCTTCAAAAAGGAAATTTTCTCATCTTGTGTTCTTTTATCCAAACTAAAACAAACATCTAACAAATGCCCAGCCCCACAAAACAAACAAACTTTCACTAGTGAGTTCTTCTCCCTTTTAAACCCAGGCTCCACCTTATTCTCAGCAGATGCGACAGTAGTAGCAAAACTACTGCCTCTGGCTTTTGAACGAGGTTGAGACCGGACCATTTTTACTTCATTTCTTCCACTCGCAGATGTCTCTTGTATATTTCCAAAAAGAGGGTCACTCGCCATCTTGACTTGCCTCTCAACAAACTTTACAATATCTGAGAACATAGCTCTGCGATGAGACTTCTCATGAATATCGCAGGCTACACTTCTCCAATAATCCCTCAGCTTATAAGGCAGTTTTTTCACAATGATTTGCATATTCGTAGGTACGTTCAGATCACTTGCAGAAAGTCCCATAGAGTTGCAGCATTCCCGCAACAATAAACTGTAGGCCCGTAAAGCCTTGACATCTTCGGCCTTATTGCATCTTTAATTTTTCTTACTTTTACTTGACGTTCTTCTTGGAGCTGCTCCAATTTATATTCAAAAGCCTTGGGTGTAAGTTTTGTTTGTCTTTTCTCAATTGACCTGGAACCATTCAACTCCATTTTCGTTTACAAAATAATCCAATAATCTGCTAATGTTAAAACTGCAAAGTATCTGCTAATGACTTATATCATATTTCATGACACATACCATGTGAACAAGGTACAATGTGTTGTCTTTGATTCCCTCTAACTTATTCACTGAAGCTAAACTAACTCAACCCTAGTCTTCTGTGCATACTAGCGGTGGGTATTTATGTACCTAAATACCGATAGTCTTGAACCAGACTGACCGTCTTAGAACCAGAACCACGGCGGCACTCCCAAGCGCAATGCTTCTACCGCTTGACGCAGGAACCAAAATACTACAAAAAGTCCCAAAACAAACAAACAGTACAATCACCTTATGCGAAAGTACCGCTGAGCCTAGCAGGGAATACAATTGGTCCTTAACAGACAATCCACAAAGTTCAATGTTTTATACCTTGTGATAAAGACGACTGCTTGACAAAATGAGCATAGTAACAGCCAATTTGTGAATGAATGGGCTTACGTGAGTCCTAAAGCGCTGGCTGTCTATCGCTTACAACATGGAAAGCGATTGCAAACATCCAGTGTAGTCCCGACAATACGTTTGAATCAGCGCAACAACAACTTTCTGTTGACACAATATTGCGGCGTATACCACTAAAACAAACAGACCAGACCCACCAAAACAACTAAAACGCCACAGCAGGCTGAAACATGAGGATTTACACTGAAGACGCGTCACGCTGAACCATCGTACATATTGAGTCTCTTTATTACGCTATTTCACATACATAGAAAACCAATCACTTACTTTGAGTGATGCATGTTGTAAGTAGTGCAAAAGGTACCTCAGAGACATCAGTGAAAGATGTTGACGACGATGGTAACGGTCAACAGAAAGTTCTTCCCCATGCTCACCCTGCAGCCATGATCAACCCAAGCTTCCTCACAGGTGAGCACACACACATTAATACAGACACCACGCCCCCGGTCACACCCACAGTAACTGATGACGTCACGATGCGCGTGCATGTACACTACAGTGCAAAGAAAAGAGAAGAAACCCAATAAAAACCCAAACAAACCCAGTGTATGGCTCCTACAACAACTTTCACATCATATTAATCTCAGCACAGAAGGAAAAAATGGTGTATGACCTCAAAGTCTCCAGTCTACAGTGTGGACTCTCCAGAAAACCACACAGCAGCTTCATTCCTGAATCCTGCAGCTTGTTGTTCGTCAGCTCCAGCTCTCTCAGATGGGAGGGGTTGGACTTCAGAGCTGAGGCCAGAGAAGCACAGCTGATCTCTGACAAACAGCAGCGCCACAATCTAAATAAAGAATAAATGATGGAGATTAAAATCCTGTAATGATCTAACTACATGTGTTCAGGTTTTAAGTGCACTGAGGATGGATCCGTATTGCTATACCTGACAGGTCACTGTTGTACTCGTCAATCACAAGGTAGCCATGCCCTTAAGTAACGATTGGGCGTTTTTTTGAAAAGGGGAGCATGGAGGTGCTCTTGCGGAGCTTTTGTTGTGGTGAGAGTTTTGAGTCAGCCCACAAAGAAAATCACAAAAATATGAGTTTAAACACTGAACTACATTAAAACCTGCCAGTTTACAGTACTGCCACAGGACAAGTGTGAATCCTAACTTTTATTCTCTTCAGTGTTTCTATCGGCTGCTTGTGGTTCAGCTCTGTGCTGTCTTTACGGGAATGGGAAGTTAGAGTGTCATCTGTAAAAAACACCACATGGCATTGACTGCATGAAAAATGTCTTTCTCTTAAAAGCGTTAATTTCTCTGAGGGATACACTGTGAATCTCGGTGGTTACATATTTACAAAAGGGATACTCTACTGTCAGACATCCCCTGAAAGCAACTTAGCATCCAACACCTTTTGTGACACCAGCAAATGCCATGAGAGTAATTAAGTGGACCCATTATTTACTGGCTGTTGGTTTGCTTTGTTTTCCACTTAACACTGTTGTCTCATCCTGTTCGGTGTCGATCAGACAGTCTGAATGGGATACAACCAGTGGAGCAATAATGTTATGCACAGCACAGTATAGGGCAGGTAGTAGAAATAGTATGCATTCTCATTAAAAGATGACTTTTTGAGACTGCTTAACAATCCGATTCTTTATCCATACCACTACCAATACTTTACTATTATTTAGTAATGGTTATTTGGTAGGACCAGACCCAACGGGCATAAAGTAGGCATGCATGGTTTGAGGAAAATATTCATTGTGCAATAATGTTATATATTGACAAGTGTGCATATTTACTGCCTGGTTGTTATTAATAATTATTAAATCCAGCTAAATGTTGTTTCTAGAGCAGCAACATTAATGTTTACAACAGCAAAGTAACTCAATAACTTTATCTGACATCACAAGTAGTGAGTGACGTTTAGAAAGAATACCATCAGTCTGTATCAGTCCCTCCTCCTCTCTCGCTGGCTGCAGGTAATGTTACCAGGCAGAAGGAGGAGCGGTTGGTTTGTCTCAGCCAGCAACTGAGTTTTTAAGACTACAGACCAGTCTAGGTCTGACAGACAGCTTTCTATTCAGCTTCTTTTTAACATTTGGCTAATGCCAAGCTAGCGTCAGCTGTGCTTGTATTAAACACTCAGGATGAGATACTGACAGAGATGATTAAATTAACCATTTCTACATGTTTAACGTTACCATAGACACGTAAGTAATAAAGTATTGTCTTTTTACTTGCGAAGGTTTTATTGCACGTACTTACAGTAACAAGTGTAGCTGTCATCAACTAACGTTACAGTAGTTTGTAGCTAACTTAACCCTCACCGTAACGTTATTCCACCGCGACGGCGCAGCCTCTCGCTCTGCTGACCAAAAATCTTTGGTAAATGGTCACATTATGGTCATATACTATACATCAGCAGATTTTCTACAGTTTCTTTAAGAAACACAAGTCTTTGTGACTGCAGACTAATTTGAGTACAAGAAGCATGAAAATATGACATTTACAACTTTATGGATGTTAGTTATGTGTGAACATAAAATACATTCATTTGTTAATTAAACACATCAGATCTACAATAGTAACAGAGAGTCAGTTAACTGACCTCAGAGTCTCCAGTCTGCAGAATGGACTCTCCAGTCCAGTAGACAAAAGCTTCACTCCTGAATCCTGCAGCTTGTTATCACTAAGCTCCAGCTCTCTCAGATGGGAGGGGTTGGACTTCAGAGCTGAAGCCAGAGAAGCACAGCTGATCTCTGACAAACTGCAGCGCAATAATCTGATAAAAGAATAAATGATGTAACTTTAGAAGACAATGTTGCGGTTTGAAATCATTCAGTGTTTAATAATCTCTTCAGAGCTGAAGGAGGTACAGAATGTGGAAGTTTAGAAACTCCAAACAGAATCCAACAGGATGCAGGTTAAAAACTATAAAATACAGAAAGGTAAAAAGAGCTCTCATTAATATCAACGACAACGTGCTATTATTTCAGTAAAGACATAGTGACTTCACTTCTTAAACTCTGCAGATCCACCAGTGGCTATCTATACAAACTCATGTTTTGCAGCCCAACACAAATAAGATACCCAGTGTGGATCAATATAATATCAGCCTTTTGTCTGCAATTTAGTGTCTGCAAATTGTTACTGACCTCAGAGTCTCCAGTCTACAGTGTGGACTCTCCAGAAAATCACACAGCAGCTTCACTCCTGAATCCTGTAGCTCGTTGTCACTCAGCTCCAGCTCTCTCAGAGGGGAGGAGTTGGACTTCAGAGCTGAGGCCAGAGAAGCACAGATGATCTCTGGCAAACTGCATCCTCTCAATCTGAATAAAGAATAAATGATCCATTTAGAATCCAATCAGATGTGTTCGGGTTTTAAATGTGTACATCAATACTACTATGCCGTAGTCAATGAGCTTTTCACAAAAAATAAGTAGAGTGACATTGTGGATAAGCCAGTCGTAGAAAGCGGAATTGGGGACAGAAAAGACGATCCAGGACTTAAAAATCGGTCACGGGGAAATTGGTTATAGCAGTTCTATACTGTTTCTAATGTTTGTTGAAACAAATATAATTTGTTGTGCTTAAATGCTCCACAAATCCAGCTACTGCGCGTGCAAGCAATTGGAAGGGTGGACATCGGAGGGTCCCTGCAGTGCCCAAAGTAGCATTTCTGTGTCAGCATTATCATCGCTACCAGCTGCAGGTGTGCTGGAAGCTGCCGCGAAATTAATAGGTACAAAATAGGTCTGATCTAGGGTAGGTATAGGTCTCGAGGCATGGACTTCACTAGACCTCTGAAAGTGTGCTTTGATACATGGCACCAAGACATTAGTAGCAAATCCTTGAAATTCTTTAAACTGCAAGGTGGGGCCTCCTTGGATTGCAGTGTTTGTTCAGCAAAACCCATTGATACACAATTGGATTTAAATCTGGGGAATTTGGTCAACACCTTGAACTCAATATTATGTTCCTCAATCCATTCCTAAACCATTTTTACTTTCTGGCATGGCCAATTATCCTGCTGAAAGCGGCAACTACCATCAGGGCAGACCGTTTCTGCGAAAGGATATCCATGTCTACCACAATGCTTTGGTGGCACGTGCCAAAGTATCATCCACATGTATGGCAGGACCCAATGTTTCCCAGCAGAAAATTGCCCCAAAAAAATCACACTGCTTCCGCCGGCATGCCTTCTTCCCATAAAGCATCATGGTGCCTTGTGTACCCCATGTATGAGGGGCACATGCACCTGGCCACCATGGATCCATGTAATGTTAAAAAAAAACACGATTCATCAGACCAGCCTGCCTTTTTCCATTGCTCAGTTCTCTAGTTCTGATGCTCACATGCCAATTGTAGGCAATTTCAGCACTAGGAAGGGTTCAGCATTGCACCTTGACTGGTCTGCAGCTTCGCAGCCCCATCTGCAGAAAACTGTGATGCACTGTGTGTTCTGACACTTTTCTATCAGAACCAGCATTAACCGTTTTAACAGTTAGACCTACAACAGTTCGTCTTTCAGATTGGACCATGCAAGCCAACCTTTGCTCCCCACATCCATCACTGAGCCTTGGCCACCCATGACCTTGCCGCTGTTTCACTGCATTTCCTACCTTGGACCACCTTTTTGATAGGTATTAACCATTCCAGGAACACCCCAGAAGAGCTGCAGTTTTGGAGATATTCTGACACAGTCATCACAATTTTGTCAAAGTCGCTCAAATCCTTACACTTGCCCATTTTTCCTGCTTCTAACACATCAACTTTGAAGGCACAATGTTCAGCTGCTGCCAAATATATCCCACGCACTGACAGGTGCCATAGTAACGTGACAATCTGTGTTATTCGCTTCACCTGTCAGTAGTCATAATGTTATAGCTGATCACGGAAAATGTTAAATTATAATCCTCTTCTGAAACATTTTATATGTATGTATATCTATATATCTATACATACATATATCTATCCACATATCTATCTATCTATCTATCTATCCATCTATCCATCTATATATATTATATATATACATACATACATACATACATACAGGTGCTGGTCATATAATTAGAATATCATCAAAAAGTTGATTTATTTCAGTAATTCCATTCAAACAGTGAAACTTGTATAATGTATAAATTCATTCCACACAGACTGATATATTTCAAGTGTTCATTCCTTTTAATTTTGATGATTATAACTGACAACAAATGAAAACCCCGAAATCAGTATCTCAGAAAATTTGAATATTGGTAGTAAGGTTCAATATTGAAGACACCTGGTGCCACACTCTAATCAGCTAATTAACTTGAAACACCTGCAAAGGCCTTTAAATGGTCTCTCAGTCTAGTTCTGTAGGCTACACTATGGGGAAGACTGCTGACTTGACAGCTGTCCAAAAGACGACCATTGACACCTTGCACAAGGAGGGCAAGACACAAAAGGTCATTGCTAAAGAGGCTGGCTGTTCACAGAGCTCTGTGTCCAAGCACATTAATAGAGAGGCGAAGGGAAGGAAAAGATGTGGTAGAAAGAAGTTTACAAGCAATAGGGATAACCGCACCCTGGAGAGGATTGTGAAACAAAACCCATTAAAAAATGTGGGGGAGATTCACAAAGAGTGGACTGCAGCTGGAGTCAGTGCTTCAAGAACCACCACGCACAGACGTATGCAAGACATGGGTTTCAGCTGTCGGGGTGCCATGTTATCTTCTGGTGTTGGTCCACTGTGTTTTCTGAGGTCCAAGGTCAACGCAGCCGTCTACCACGAAGTTTTAGAGCACTTCATGCTTCCTGCTGCTGACCAACTTTATGGAGATGCAGATTTCATTTTCCAACAGGACTTGGCACCTGCACACAGTGCCAAAGCTACCAGTACCTGGTTTAAGGACCATGGTATCCCTGTTCTTAATTGGCCAGCAAACTCGCCTGACCTTAACCCTACAGAAAATCTAGTGGGTATTGTGAAGAGGAAGATGCGATACGCCAGACCCATCAATACAGAAGAGCTGAAGGCCACTATCAGAGCAACCTGGGCTCTCGTAACACCTGAGCAGTGCCACAGACTGATCGACTCCATGCCACGCCGCATTGCTGCAGTAATTCAGGCAAAAGGAACCCCAACTAAGTATTGAGTTGGGGTTCCTTTTACATGCTCATACATTTCATGTTCATATCCAACGAAGGTTAAAATCAAGGGCTTTGTTGAAGATACTGGAAGACATTTCGTCCCTCATCCAAAGGACTTCTTCAGTTCTGACTGACTGGCAGGGAAACTCAGCTATTTAACCTCAGTGGGGTCATTGGCCCGGGTCATCGATACCGCTGGTTCGTTAGTGTTCCTTGTTGCTGTGACGACAGTTGTTACAGTCATTAAGACTACCTGTGGCCAAGACTGAACGACCATCGTTGGTATCTTCACCTGAGGCCAATAGGTTACGTTTGTTGAGTTTCCTGGGAAGTGATGAAAGGACAGCATTGTAAGTGGGGGATAAGTGGTGGCGTAGACCCCCTCCCCTGTTCAATGACGGCTTCTCAACCCTGGTGTAGATGGCTTCCTTGACACCTCTTTCAAACCATCCATCTTCTCTGTCTAAAATGTGCACCTGGTGGTCCTCAAACGAGTGTCCTCTGTCCTGCAGATGTAAGTAGACTGCAGAGTCTTGACCTGAGGAGTTGGCCCTTCTGTGTTGAGCCATGCGTTTGTGTAGTGGTTGTTTAGTCTCCCCAATATACAGGTCTGTGCATTCCTCACTGCATTGGACCGCATACACTAGATTGCTTTTCTTGTGTTTGGGTGTGCGGTCTTTGGGGTGTACCAGCATCTGTCTTAGTGTGTTCTTGGGTTTAAAAAACAAAGGGATGTTATGTTTGTTGAAAATCCTCCTGAATTTCTCTGATACTCCAGACACGTATGGAATCACAATGTTGTTGCGTTTGAGTTAGCAGTAGAGAGACAGGCCTGTAATTTGTGAAGTGGTGTTTATTTCCAGTGTTGAATAGAGGAATGACTTTTACTATTTACTATTTACTATATTTCATTTTTGTTGGAAATTTACCGGTTAGAAATGATAAATTGCAGATGTTCGTTAATGGTTCGGCAATCCCCTCTATTACTTTTTGTATAATTTTTATATCTATACCATTGTGATCAGTAGATGGTTTGTTTTTGCATTCTTTAACAATATCTATTATTTCTTTTTCATCTACTGCTGTCAGAAATATTGAACTAGGATTTCTTTCTATTAGATTATTATATCTACATTCTAATGTTTGTGGAACTGAGATTTGAGAAAAACAATTCCTTCAGTTTCAATAGAGACCTCACACGTTTCATGCTCAGGTCCTAATAACTAGACATTATTTGTGAAAACACATTGAAATAACAGAAACCAAAGGAATATTTCTACTTCAAGTAAACTTGATCAATTTAAATCAAATGTACTTTATTTGTCACATACAGATACATGTTGCGATATTCATCCTCTGCATTTAACCCATCCCTCAAGGGAGCAGTGAGCAAACGCTGTACAGTGCCTTGGGACCAGCTCCAGATCTTATGTCAGTGTCTGGTCAAAGCACTGACTGAAGAAACACGTTTTTGATGGTGGGGGAAACCGGAGCACCCGGAAGAAACCCACACAGACACGAGAACATCCAAACTCCACACAGAAAGGCCGGGGAGACCGGGGTTTGAACACAAGAGCCACAGTGCTATCCACTTGTCCATCGTATTGGTTGACAGGATCTTCTGTATGGTATGTATACAGTCCAACTGTGTAGCCTGGACACAAAAAATGTCAGCTTGGCGTCTGTCTCTGGCCAAAATCTAGGGGCCTCTTGCTTCTAAGGTCACCATGGTTTTCTACTCTTTTTAGTTTTTGATCGTAGCTTCTTAATGTTCTCTTCTCTCTATTTGCCTCTGACATTAGCTAATGTTGTTATCATAGAGGCAGTTACCCACTCACCTGGCTCTGTCTCAACCTCGGCAGTGCTGTCCACTTGTCCACCTGTCCAGCTGTCCACCGGCAGCCAAGTAATGTTGCTTGAAACTTGTGTTTAGTCAACAAAACTGAACAGTATCTGATGCAAAAGCACTTCCAGTGAAGTTACTGATTACCAACTTTAAACTCTAGCTGGTTAATCCTTTGAGTTCTTTAAACTAATGCCAACAAGTAAAAGCCAGTCCAGTATTTACTCTTGTCTAGCTGCTTGTTGTGTTTTTTTCTTTCTCCAAAGTGTTCTTGGTTCTCTTTTATGTCTCTGCCATGACATTCTTACTGACAATCCCACATTAGCTTCTTCCAAACAACTTACATTGTATGCTTCTTATATCTTGGTTGCTGAAGAGTCATCTAAGGTTTCTTAAAGAAAGTCTTTTGTGACTACCGATAAAAAATTACTTCAACGAACATGTAAATATGAACAAAAGTATATTTACAACTTCAAGGATAGAAATTATTTATGAACATAAATCAGTTTCAATTGTTAATTAAACATATCACATCTACAATAGTAAGAGAAAACTGACCTCAGAGTCTCCAGTCTACAGTGTGGACTCTCCAGAAAATCACACAGCAGCTTCACTCCTGAATCCTGCAGCTCGTTGTCACTCAGGTCCAGCTCTCTCAGATGGGAGGGGTTCGACTTCAGAGCTGAGACCAGAGAAGCACAGCTGATCTCTGACAAACTGCATCCTCTCACTCTGAATAAGGAGCAAATGATGAAGATACAAAATCTATTTCAAAATGTATTTATAATCCAATCCAAATCCAAATACTATATTTGGCAGCTTAGTAGGTTTAAGTCATTAAAAGGACTGATCCACAATTGATGAAGTCTGTTTTAACGGTTCAGTGCCTAAGTGTTTGTGGCATCTAGTGGTGAGGGTTGCGAATTGTAACCAACTGCTCACTGCGCATTCACATGCTCCTCGGATAATCCCATTTCCAATTAATTCTAATGCCAAAATTCCACATTCATAAATGTAAATTCTGCAGTAAAAACTTTGTAACTTTTCTAAATGAGTTGTAAATTATTTAAATTTAATTTCTAAATCCAACAACAAAAGCTGTGAAAATTGTCAAATCAACATATGGTCCTCTTTTAATGTTTGTGTTCTGAATACTTCTTTATGTCCAATGTACACTTTATTCCTCTTTTTGCAATAAAGATTTAAGGGGGATAAAAAGATTCTGATCATCCCAACACCACATGAATGCACCATCAGTCACCGCTCACCCCTCCCTTTCCAAGCGAGTAGGAGAAGCTCTGCCGGCTCTTGTACTAAATAATACGTGTGGTCCTCCATTTGTCCAAATTTCTCTTCTTTTCTTACTTCTAATAATACAGAAGACTACAACTACTATGACTACTTCCTCCTCCTCCTTCATATGTATTTAACGCAGTGATGAAACATGCTCTGTAGAGCAGTTTGTCCGTTTGGGCTACTGTAGAAACATGCTGGCACAGAGGACATGTAGATCGAAATGGCTCATTCTAAGGTAATACAAACTTAACAGTTTATTATGTAAGGTCTTATACACCACTGAAAACATAGTTATGCATATTATATTGCATTTCTGTCAATAGATCCTCCTAAATGTTACAAAAAAACAGGCTCAGTTCAAAAGTACATTAAAGAGTTATAAGTGGCATTAAATGCAGTAATCATTCCTCCTGTCCTTACTGAGTGTGAAATGGTCCCCTCCTAACCCAACTACACAGTCAGACATTACTTCATAAGTTACAAGTTGGAGGACCAAATCCAGTCTTGTTTTGTGTAAAAATTAAAGCTTTTTGTGTAAAAACTAAAGTTTAGCTTAAACTAATATGATGCTTCAGCAGTCTGAGTTACAAATAACAAGTCAGTATTTAGTGTTTACCAGTGTTTCCTTGTTGCAGTGGAGGAATAATAACTCAAAGACTGAGTTTAATAAAAGTCTGTAACTTTGGTAAATATCCACTTGATGGGTAACTCAGAGCCATGCCATAAGGGGATTGCATTACAGACAGTGTGGAAGGAAGGAATGATTACAGACACCAGTAACTCTTTGAATGAACATGTGGACATGTGAGTATTGTATTAAGACAGACGTACTGAAATAATATGAACTTGTCCTTTAAGAAGAACATGTTTCTGGTACATACTATTTATAGTTTTTTGTTGCAATTTAAAGGTCTGCCCCTTCAAATAATTAATATTGACATGAAAACGCAGCAAAAGTTACATCTTTTGTCAAGAAGATCTTGGAAATAACTTTCACCCAGAACAGAACCCAGAAATCTTAAAATAATGAGTGCCCCACTGTCTGCTGCCTGTTCTTCTGATCTTTAACAACCTCTTTCATATCTCTCACACACTCTGCAGCCTCATCATTATTGACATCATCTTCACTGACTGATGGACCACAATGTGAGTCTGTGGAAGCCAAAAACGATCCTGTCAAACATTTAATTTCTCTACTTTCTGTTACAGTCAGTGAACTGACCTCAGAGTCTCCAGTCCACAGTGAGGACTCTCTAGTCCAGCAGACAGCAGCTTCACTTCTGAATCCTTCAGGTCAAAGTTTTCACTCAGATCCAGCTCTCTCAGATGGGACGGGTTGGACTTCAGAGCTGAGGCCACAACTTCCCAGTGAGTCTCTGAGAGTCCACAACGAGATAGTCTGTCAGGACACACCAATTACAGATATGTGATTATGAAAGAGGAAAGTTTATATTTACTTCATGCATTTGATGACCAAACTGTGGGATGTATGCTGTTTGACCAACATTTATAGTAATAATAATTAAAGGTGCAAGCAGCGTTGGACAGACCCTTGTGTCATGACGCACGTTCTGAAGTGTCACGTCCACAGAGCAACGACAAGAGGTCGGGAGATGCTCCTCTGAAATATTGTGCATTTGGGATAAATTTGTTTGGAGCACTTTTCAAAACCATGCTACAAAGTGCTTTTACAAGTGCAAAGACAATAAAACAAAAACAGATACGCGATAAAAGTAAGAAAACTAACTAATACATAAGATCAACTAAAATCCTGAAAGGCTCTCCTATTTTAAGAAGGGACTTAAAAGACTTCACTGACTCAGCCAACCTGATTTCCTTGGGTAGATTGTTGTTTTTGGTTTTCAGTTGAGACTTTGAGGATGTCAAGGTACTTGCTGATGCGTGTGGGACTAAAAGGTCAGAGATTTAACAGGGATGTTTACCTGCTGATTCACAGTAAGTTAAATAAGATATGATTATGCTGATGTATAGAAATCAGCGCTCTTCACATGAGTGGTTGAGGTTATCTTATCATATTGTATTTGACATGAAATAAACATTCTCATCTTTCTCATTCCTGAAGACTTTCAATTTTCTTTATTTGCTGACTTTTAATGTTGTTGTTTTTGTAACAGTTGCTTTAATTTAGCAGGTGAGAAAAATCAAATTCATTTAGGCTAACATAATGTCAGTGTGATCTAACCCCGTGTCTGTCCACTAAGTAAGCATGAGGTCGTCTGGATTAGAAAAACATTTGGGAGAGACAATCTCTCTTTGCTCTCTACCTACTGCTGTCAGGTTCACATCTTTTGCTATCAGGTTTACACCTTAATGTAAAGGTTTTGCTCTCTGACACTTTCCAGAAGACACAGACTGCTCCAAACCCAGCATGATATGTGATCACGATGGCAAAAAGGAACCGGATGAAAGGAAAGGACTGTGAACCCTCTGACGCCTCACACACACACAAACCAAATGCTATCCCCCCCTCTCTCCCTTCATACTAGAGTGAGAACTCGTAAGATTGCCAGATGTGATCATAAAACACTAAAGACAATCTCGTTTACAGGGCACCTAGTATACTGCATTTCCAGCCCTGTACTGTAGTTCTGTGACTCTTTTATGGTAGTTTTGCATTGATTCAAAGTTCAAGAAAATCTTTTTCTATAACATACTGGAACTTCATGCAGGCTCTCATTTCAGTTCTGTGTGAAACAAGCTTTAGATGCTCCTGTCTCTTTATTGGCATCTAGTGGTGACGGCTTGCAAACTGCAACCAATGGCTCACTCTGCATTTACGTGCTCCTCAGATGATCCCATTCCCAGAGTTGTGGGTTAGGGTTAAATTACTATTCCGACATCAGTGTGTTTATGTGCTCTTAACTCAGAATGTGGAATCAACATGATCAACATCAACATGTAAATTCACTTGTGCAATGTTACATCTCATTGGCTAAGTGTTTCATTACACCTCTAATCTGACCCCTTAAATGGAAGGATGGTGTGTTGGTGAGGGGTGTCCGACCGTTTTTGGTGGGCCGCCTGGGCCAAAACTGCCAGGGCCGATTTTTTGTCCCAGTCCAGCCCTGGGCAGTACACTCAACATAAGATGACAACGCAAAAAGGACTCCAAAGGAAATACCAGGGCTATTATTATATTAGGGCAAATGAGCAGGAAGGGAGTGGATGTGTAGGGAGAGAACCTCCCTGCCCATCCATGTGCATGCAAGTAGAAAATCCAGCAGTTATATGACAAGAAAACATTAGTTAAGGGATACAGGGCACTCATGGCCCTTAAGCATCAGGCTGCTTGATTGATGGTATAGAAGCCTGAGGCAGAGAGTAGACCCCCCAAAACAACCACACCTGGCAATACTCCCTAGCTCTCCATGAGCTATATGGAAAGGCCAGTAGGAGGAGCTTACAAGCACTCAGAGATAGCCAATTGACTTTAGGTTCATTTGACTTTGTGCAGCGCTGTGCAGCGTTGACTTAATGTGACGCATGCTGGACTTACATAAGGCATGCTGGTAAGAAATGTGTTTGCAGGCAGTCCAAAACGTCACCATGTCACATGACATGAAAAACTTGTTGGAGCAAGGCAGCTGCAGTTGCTCTCTCAGGCTGTACAAAGTTGGAACCACATTGCTTGATTTTGTAGCATTTGTCTTTGAAAATGCTGTGACATTAGTCATTGTACAAATTTTTTATACTTATACCACCACATGCGTCCATTGGCTACTATTATCATTTGAGAACTATATTCTTTTTACAACATCCAAATAAGAACTCCAATTAAACCCTGTTTTGACTCTGTTTCAACTTCCATCCATTGCATTTTGTTGTTGACATTTAATCATCATTTTGTTTTATGTGTATTTACTTTCCACTTGTCTTCACTGTACTTAGTAATTCCTTCACTTTAATAACAGTACTTGTGTGTGTGTGTATTGTTTGTAAGGGCAGAAAATTGTTTTATTCTTTACTTATAATCCTTTATGCAAGTACTTATAAGAGTGCTATTTTCTCCTTTATTATGTCTTATATATTGTTTGAAATCTTTAACCTTTTCCCTTTTTATTATTGTTCTTGTTATTCCAGTCTGTCCACATGGATTTAGGTCAGGGATGTGGGGTTGTTGATTGTTTTCCTCACTAGCTGTTCCTCTCCTTCCTTGACTGGGACCAGTCAAGGATCTTTTGTTCCCCAAAACATAGATGCTCAGACTGTGTAAATGATCATGCAGCCCTTTGCTCTGGGCCAGATATTAGTGACTGTTTTAGGAGACTGATTTTGTTGTAGTACTTCTCTGTTTATTCTCTTTTGTTAAATAAATTCTTCAAAGACAACGTTGTAACTCAATTATTTGCTCAAACTCTCACCAGGAATATAATTTCCATGACATTGTTAACCTAGGTCACTTTCCTAGATGCTTTTCCCTCCAGATATGAAACTGATTTAATTATTAATATTCATGATTTCATAAACAAAGTGTAGGTCGCTACATTTATCACATCTTACCGAGCCTTTCTACACCTCCTCACAGCTGGAATCAGTCTCAGTCGTCCCTCCTCTGATGTGTTGTACTTCTTCAGGTCCAACTCATCCAGAACCTCCTCTGACATCTGCAGCATGTAGGCCAGAGCTGAGCAGTGGATCACAGAGAGTTTCTTCTCTGATCTGTTCTCTGACTTCAGGAACTCTTGGATCTCCTGATGTACAGAGTGGTCGTTCATCTCCGTCAGACAGTGGAAGATGTTGATGCTTCTGTCAGGAGAGATCTCATCACTGTTCATCTCCTTCAGGTTGTTGATGGCTCTCTGGATGATTTCTGGACTGTTGTCTGTCTGACCCAGCAGGCCTCCTAAGAGACTCTGGTTAGACTCCAGAGAGAGGCCATGAAGGAAGCGAACAAACAGGTCTAGGTGGCCATTTTTACTTTTAAGGGATTTCTGCATGGCTCTCTTCAGGATGTCAGAGTAACAGATCTTGTATGTCAAGTCTTTCCAAATGAAGTCCTTCAGTCCCTCTGTGGTCCTGTTTGGTGTGACAGTGGAACATGTAGACTGCAGCCAGAAACTCCTGAACGCTCAGATGAACAAAGCAGTAGACTGTTTTCTGGAAGATCACACTCTCTCTTTTGAAGATCTCTGTACAAACTCCTGAGTACACCGAGGCCTCTGTGACATCAAAGACCACACTGCTCCAGGTCTTCTTGGTAGAACATGATGTTTCCTTTCTCCAGCTGTTCAAACGCCAGCCTCCCCAGCTTCAGAAGAACCTTCCTGTCAGCCTCCATCAGCTCCTGTGGACTCGTCTCATGTCCCTCATCGTACTTCTGCTTCTTCCTCTTTATCTGAACCAGCAGGAAGTGTGAGTACAGGTCAGTCAGGGTCTTGGGCAGCTCTCCTCTCTGTCTGTAGTCAACATGTGCTCCAGAACTGTAGCAGTGATCCAGCAGAAGACTGGGATTAGACACATGATGTGGAGGCTCCTGGAGGTCTTGATGTGTGAGATGATTCTGCTGGACAGCTCTTCATCACTGACTCTCCTCCTGAAGTACTCCTCCTTCTGGGCGTCAGTGAAGCCTCGTACTTCCGTTACCCTGCCGACACACGAAGGAGGGATCCGATTGGCCGCCGCAGGTCGGGAAGTTATCCAGACGAGAGCAGAGGGAAGCAGATTCCCCTCGATGAGGTTTGTCAGCAGCAGGTTGACTGATGACTTCTGTGTGACATCAGACACAACCTCACTGTTGTGGAAATCCAATGAAAGTCTGCTTTCATCCAGGCCGTCAAAGATGAACAACAGTTTCCAGACGGCGAGCTTCTCTGCTGGGACCTTCTGTAATGTTGGATGGAAAACATGGAGCAGCGTGAGGAGACTGTGCCGCTCATCTTTGATCAAGTTCAGCTCCCTGAACGAGAGCAGAACCAGCAGACCGACATCTTGGTTTTCCGAGCCCTCTGCCCAGTCCAGAGTGAACTTCTGCACTGAGAAGGTTTTTCCAACGCCAGCGACGCCATTGGTCAGAACCACTCTGATGGCTCTCTGTTGGCCAGGTAAGGCTTTAAAGATGTCCTGGCACCTGATTGGAGTGTCATGGAGGGTCTTCTTCTTGGAAGCTGTCTCAAGCTGCCTCACCTCATGCTGGGTATTAACCTCTTCACTCTGTCCCTCTGTGATGTAGAGCTCAGTGTAGATCCTGTTGAGGAGGGTTCCACTTCCTGTTTCATCACTTCCTTCAGTCACACGTTCACATCTCCTCCTCAGACTGATCTTATGTTCATCTAAAACCTCCTGCAGACCACCTCTCACTAAAGAAGAGATACAATGTGTTTTCATTACTAATATAAAAATAATCAGTGTCAGAATATCTGAAGAAGCAGACAGATGTTCAGTCTTACTTTGTACAGAGCTGCTCTGACTGGCTGTCTGCAGTCCAGCTCTGGTTCTGGATCTGTCTCCACACTGGGGACAGGAGGAGTGTCCCGATGAAGCAGACTGGTCCCAGTATGAGGTGATGCACCGTCTGCAGAACCAGTGTCCACAGCTGGTAGAGACTGGATCCTTCAGGACGTCCTGACACAAAGCACAGCAGGACGGCTGCTCCTCCACAGAAAACAGGACTCCTCTTCCTCTCTCTGTGAAGACATTTCATTAGAACTAAAATGATTTGTTGCTTGTTGTTGAAAAATATCCAGATGTGTCCGACACTGTGTAGAAGCTCAGATGGTCACAGAGTAAAAGTGTTGTTACTTTTCTGTTTGAATTCAGCTTTCAGTCAGTAATGGAGATGATTGTTCCTTTTATTTCAGCTCTCCTGCTTTCAGAAACACTAATTAACTGCTTTTCCTGTCTGACTGTCTGATTAAACATTTAGTGATCTGCCTGCAGTTTGTTATTAACACAAACTCAACACTTCCTGCAGCTCCTTCACAGTAAAAGCCTCCATTAAAGAGAGCTGATTATGTCCTTCACTGTTTTACAGTCACTCTGGGCAGCTTAGCTTGAGTTAGTTAGCTTTGAACTGAGCTTAGAAGTGGTCTAAACACACAGCATGTAACAGCGGTGTCACAGGTTCAAGTCCACACGGAGCCTTGTTTGGATGTCATTCTGTTTCCTGTCACTCTCTACTGTCAACTATCACATGAAAACTATTCAAATATTGTAAAAAGAGAAGTGGTCCAATTTTCTGCCCTTTTTCCATCCACTGCTAACTTTTCCATCAGTGCTGCCCGTGGATGTTTGTTCTTCACCTTTAGGAACAATATATGGTGGAGAGAATCTGAGCTCAAAGCTCCACTTACTAATGATTCAAAGCAAAGTGTTCATCAAGGTGAGCAAAGGTGAACTACAAATGCTTTTTCACCACATGTTGCACAATTATGATCTGAAGTGATTCAAGATGCATCTGGTGGATCAGAACAGCTGATCTGAGGAAGAGCCAAACAGCTCAGTGTTTAGAGGACAAATAGGAAAATGAAACATTTGAAGCAGATTTCAGATTCTGAATCCTTCTAAATCTTTACAGTGACGTCAACGTGAGGGCAAAAATATATGAAGATGTTCTTGAAGTGTAAATTCTGAAATGGAGGTTCTCAGGTGTTTTGCTCCAGAAATCAAATCAGATCCATCTTAGTTTGAAACAGTATCTGCACTAATAGTTCTGCATCAGGAATATAAATCTGTTAGCAGAACATTTTGTCTTCATCCTCAATGCATCATCTTCCATCAGGTCAGTTTACAGTAAAAACTGTCTCTTACTTTGTGTCTGAGGGTCCAGGTTCAGGACTGAAGAATGGAGGTTCCTCTTTGGACAAGTCACTCTTCATAGACAGACTGCTGGATCCTGCAGACTCTGCTCTGTCCTCCTCTTCCTCCACACAAACACTCATTTTCTGGACTTCAGTCAGTCTGAGAGGTAAAACAGTAAAACTGACTGTGAGCTCGTAAACACAAGAATTCTACTGATTCTTTGTGACTGAATAATCTAAACTCAAAGTCCATTTAACAGCTGTTTCTGGAGCTTTAACCCAGTCAGAATTCCACCTATCTATTTGTTTACATGGTTACTGCAGGTTTAATGTATTTTATTCAGCTAATCATGACTTTGTGTCCACAGATGAATCAAAGTGTTGAGTTCCCTCTAACGTTTCTTTCCTCTCCAGTCCACAGGGAGAAAACTGACTCAGAGACTTTGACAGTAAAATAATAAAATGTTGGATTAACACTCACCCTGCCTCAGCCTTCAGTTCTCCTCCTTCTGCTCTGTACTCTAAATGGAGTCTGACTGAACTCTTTCAGCTTCAGGTTCTACCTGTTCTCACCTGGATCACCTGATCAGTGTTGCTCCTCCCCCTCTCCAGTTACAGGAAACCAGGTGAGAATACCTGTATGTCCATATGCGTGTTGTTTTTTTCTAATACAACATCAATATTTAGAGAACCTTTACTATCTAAACTGAAAAATATGAATTCATTTTAAACCTGTTTGTTATAATCTGAGATTATTTTTTAATCTGCAGACTAATTAATGCCAGAGCTTCTCTCCTTCTTGACAGCATGTCTCTGCAAACTCTACATCCTGTTGGACTAACTGATGTTACTTAAGCTCTTGGACTGTTCGGAAAGGATGCAAACTGGCTAACAGTCCTGTGTCTCTGTCCCCCCTGCTGCTGATAGCAGACTGAGAGACTGCAGACAGGTACTGCTGCTAGAGAGAGGAGGGCTGGTTGCTCTCAGCCTCAAAGTTCATTATCAGACACAGAGCCTGAAAAACATCATCACACCCTGTTTAAGTTCTTCACTTCTGTCACATTACACTGAACATTAAATTAAACTCCAGCTGTATTTACATATTATAACTCTGAACTGAACACCCAACCTCATGGAAACAGACACCAACACAGAGAGAAGAGGAGAGAGAGGCAGAGAGGCGACCATCAAAATCATCATCATCATTTCAAAATGATCTCAAGCTTCAGATGTTTAGCTGAGGCTGTACTGAGTGATAAGGTGCATTTTATTTCAGGTGTTCCTGAAGTGGCAGACAAAATATTACTAAAAAATGCAGTTGTTTATTGTTAATTGTTCATGTCACTATTTTAGTAGAAGTTCATCATTAATGAATCACTTTTAAAATTCAGTTTCAGTTACCATTTTTGTCAGTTAGTAATAATCAGAATCAGGAATCTTTTCCTTTAAACTTCTACAGAAAACATTTTAGCAACTTTTAAATGTTTCAGGTTCAATGTTGGTGTAGCAGTTATCTGAAAGAACAAAGTTCTTAGAGTTTAATATTTATATTATAATAATTTATATTATTATAATATTAAAACAATATGTTAACGTTTAGTGATAACTTTTTGCTGTATTATTTTCTCAGGTGTACCTGAAGCGGTGGATAATATATTCCAATCCTTTACAGCAAAACCACCTCTCACTCACCTTCTGGACTTCAGTCAGTCTGAGAGGTAAAACACACACACTTTTGTTCCACTATCCATGTGAGGACCTCTCTTTGACATAACACATTCCCCCAAACACTAATTGTAACCTGAGCCCAAAAACTGAGTCTTAACCCTCAGAAAGCGTCTCTACCCATGGTGACCCGGGTCCTCATGGGTAGAAATGGGTGTGTGGATTCAAGACAAAGTCCCTAAAAAGATATAAGATATCAGAACTGGTACAGCCGTTATCTGAAAGAACATTTGACTTTTAATGAGCTTCTCAAATATGTTTTAGGTTTTACAATAGCTCAAGTTGATTTAGTAATTGTTAATTAAATAAAATAAAAAATTCATGAATCCAGCCACCCGTCATCATCTTCAGCCACTTATCCATGCAGGGTTGCAGGGGAGCTGAAGCCAATCCCAGCTGACATTGGGCAAGAGGTGGGGAACACCCTCCTCAAGTTGACAGTTCATCATGAATCTTCTCCTTTAAATATCAACAGAAAACATTTTAGCTTTGTAACTCGGTTTCAACTTTTAAATGGTTTATGTTCAATGTTGGTTTAGCAGTTTTTTGAAAGAACAAAGTTCTTAGTGTTAAATATGAACACAAGATGTAAATTTTAATGATAATGTTTTACTGCATTATTTGGTCAGGTGTACATAAAGTGGCGGACAATATACAGTACTTAATCCTTTAAAACAAAACCTCCAGTCAGTCACCTTCTGGACTTCAGTCAGTCTGAGAGGCAAAACAGTAACACTGATTGTGAGCAACACAACAAGAACAACAAGTTTATCAAGAGTCACACCCAAAACTGGGATTACAGTAAATACCACACACACACACACAAGTTTATTCCACTATACCTGTGAGGACCTCTCTTTGACATAATGCAGTCCCCTTAATTGTAACCTGAGCCCTCAAACTGAGTCTTGACCCTCACAAAATGTCTATCCACGGTGACACGAGTCCTCATGGGTTTGTGTGGATTCAGGATAAAGTTCCCAACAACATATCAGAACTGGTACAGCCATATTTAACACTAACATAGTTCTTAGCGTTAAATATGAACACAATATGTTAATATTCAATTCAGTTTCTTATTTGTCGCAAGTGGATAATCTGTGCTGCAGCAGGCATAAAAACACATTTGTGGGGAATTGAATGAAAGCCAACAACGCCACCTAGATAACGGCACCCCAGGAAATACTATTTAAACCTTGATTAATTGAAAGACAATAGAGAGAATAGAGCACACAGGAACATTGCTGATGAGGCAGAGACGTGATACAAAATATACCAAAATATATTTATTTTTAATCAGCAAAGAAACAAACAATCAGGGACTGGAACTGCTGAAAGGAAAAGAAATGTGACCCATCAATAAAAACTATTATAAAATGATAGATAAGACAACTTCTTTATTACAATAAATAGTTAAAAATGACTTTAATATAAGTTCAAATAAAGAAATATAAATCCAGCACCCAAAATAACTAACCAAAACTAAGCAGAGGTCAGTGGAGAGGCAGACTGCGATGAAGAGTGCCCAGTAGTGCTACCACTACCCACCTTAAGTGCAGCACTACATACCACACAGCATTATTCACAGCAAAATTGTAAAAATGTAAATGTTCCGTACTTGTATAGCGCCTTTTCGACCACTCAAAGCGCTTTTACACTACATCTGCATTCACCAGTCACACACATTCATACACTGAGCCTAAGTGCTCAAACGGAAACTAACATTCACACTCACTCATACGCTGGCGGAACAGCCGCCAGGGGCAAATCGGGGTTCAGTATCTTGCCCAAGGACACTTTGACACTTTGACACGAGCCAGGGATTGAACCGCTGACCTTCCGATTTGCTCTTGGTGGGAACTGTTGGGCTTCTGTAAATAACATCATAGAGTACGGTGTAGACCTGCTCTTTTATGAAAAGCGCTTTGAGATAACTGTTGTTGTGATTTGGCGCTATATAAATAAAATTGAATTGAATTGAATTGAATTGATTAACGGCCAACCCGCTCTACCTCCTGAGCCACAGCCGCCCAAAATTGTGCAGTCTATATAGTGCCCCCGTGCAATTACTCACATGCAGAAAAGTGAAGGTACCTTGCCACGGGTGCCTAGCCTCCCAACAAGATGGCACCCTGCTCAAAATATAAACTGAATACAAAAGAAACAAATTAACATAAAGTAACAAACCAACCAAGTAATCTAGTTGGCTAACAAGGACAAACTGTACTAAGTAAAGGGGGGACAAAACAGCAAATAAGCAAAACAGGAAAATAAATAAACTAAGTAGGCAAAACAGCAGTGGTCTAAAACAGGAACAGGAGGAACCTGGAAAAGTGAGGGAAACAATTAGCCAGGCTCAACCTTACTGCATTAAAATACATTTAAAACCATGTATCTACTCACCACCTCTGAGATGGCTCATGAAGATACAACAATCAATGGTCACAGGGCAGGGGAAAAGGAGATTCCTAACAGTGTCAAAGTGCAGGTAAGCAACATAATCATCTGTTAAGGGAAAATAGATGTGCATGAAACTGTTCCTTTCACAAACACCAACCATAACCACAGCTATTAAGCCTTTTCTCTCTTATGTCATAACTTGCTAATATGCATATATCTTAAACTGTCAACAATAACTGAGACCCATGGAGCTGTTACTAGTCTTGTCACGTGATCAAAGTGAGGATAATGTTGCAGCGTGTAGCCTCACGTTATGTACTGCAGCCTTCAGCAAATTAATTTTTTAAATTAATTTTTTATTTCAGTCACAGATGCTGACACCCTCGCCTTCATAAAGGCAAAGATCAAGCTGGATAACCTCTACAGTAGGCGTTTCCCACAAACTGATTTATTTGTGGCGGCCTGCTGCATTATCAACGCTGATTTTCCATTGATTTTGTTGATTTAAAATGGGTAAAATCGTATTTGATCACAGAGCTCCGCACAGTGCATGTATTCTCTCAGCATCTCCTCTCACTCCATCTCTCTCTCTCTCTCTCTCTCTCAACCCTGTCCATTATTTAGTGACTGGTAGGCTACCTTATCTGCCTTTTTGCTAGTAATATATTCCACCGTGTTGTCCACCTTCAGACGGCCTGCATTACAACAACATGGGCCGCAGTGTCAAAGATGCGCTTTTTGTCGTCCATCTTCGGAATATTGTAGTTTTATCAATGCCACGTCAGTACCATCCACCGTCACATAATTACATTGCTTAGAAAAGAGCAGTCGGATTCTCTGAGCCCCGCGGTCCTCTTTTCCTAAGCTCTTATGGATTCTCCTTTACATCTTTCCTTGACCACATGACGTTTTCCAACGAGGTCAAGGAAAGGAGGTTAGGAAAGGAGATTTTTTTGACTTTTCGACCGCAGCCCAGGTGTTGTCTTCTTCTTCTTCTTCTTCTGTTCCTTTCCGGCAGACTAGGCACTGTTAGTGCATTGCTGCCTCCCACTGGTGATAGAGACAATCTACATTAAGGCTCCTCCTGGCCTATATTTTCCAATACAGGCCCGCAGATTTTAGGAATTGAATTAGTTCCTATGGTCTCTCTTCTTGATTAGGACCTTCACCCATCAGAGTTTTTAAAGACAGTAGTTCAACTCCCAGGTCGTTTAGACCCATGAATAACCGTCTCCTTTCCTCATCATATCTTGGACAGTGCATGATGACATGTTTGACTGACTCCTCTACTCCACATTCTTGTCTTCTTGTTTCTCTGAGTTACAAACAATTATCTGTTAAACTGAGAAAACAGTCTGGTGTTGGTGGTAATAAGCAGAACTTCAGAGAGGGAACTTTATGCATGCAGGCTGGATGCTGATTTTTCACATCAACTTCCAAAATGTGAGAAATATAATGTGGAAATTAACTGCAATTCTCCATCAATTCACAAGGTGAAGCTGCAACAGAAAGCAAAACAGAAGAATCAATTTAGAAAAGTGTTAATCTTCAGAGGCACTTTGGGTTCAGAAAGTCCGGGTCCAGGTGGAGGAGGTGTCTGAGTGTGCAGCAGAAGGAGTGGAGGAGTCTCAGTGTGTCTGCAGAGACTGTGTAGAAGGACAGAGCAGCAGCAGAGCAGTCCAGATCCACTGATGATCCTCTGTCACATCCAGAGGAACACACAGGGATGATGGTGGACTTGACTTTGTGTCTGACAGTGGAGCTGATCTCAGAGCAGTTCAGACTGCAGCACTGTTGGGATTCCTCTGTCAGTCACTGCTGGATGAAGCTCTCCTCTCCACTCTACCTCCCAGTAACATGGCCCAGTCAGAGCCTCTCCACACACAAGCTGATGCTGCTGCTTCAACCTCTCTGGATCATCAGGACACAGCTGATCCTCTCTCAACACCTCCACCTTCCTCATCAATTACAGATCAAACACAGATGGCCACTGGCTGATGAGAGAAGAAGACAGAGAGCAGAAGTCATAAATCAGAGTTTACAGAGACTCCCTTCATCAGCTGTCAGTCAGTGATGCAGCACATCCAGTATAAAGACCAGCAGGGACTTCAGTCCTGTTCAGACCAGAAGTGGAGCGGCTGTGTAGCGTAGCCAGCTTCCTTTCAGCTCTCATGTTAACGTATTGGAGTGAACACACTGAGACCTGCAGAGACTTTGGCCATCAGCTCTGTTTACTCTGCAGGTTTCACTCAAGTCCACAGTGGAAATAAAGTGCTGAGAGTCCCTGAACGCATCATGACTGCAGAGACAGAGAGATATTCACTGCTCACTGTAATGATGGATTTACTGCTGTTAAAAACCAGCCGCCGCTCAGTCACATTTGAAGATTTCAGCTACTTTGGAAATATTACAGGACAAATCTGTAAATATGGAGACTGTTCTAAAAAAATATGGACCAAACTAAAGACACATGGACAAATATATATATATGATGTGAAAGGGCCTACATGTTCATACAAAGACTGAACAGCTAAACATCAGCTGTGGTCTCATTTATAAACGGTGCGTACAAAACAGGACTGGAAATGTGTGTACGCCACTTCGCACGCAAAGGTTGTGATCTATAAAAAACAAACTTGACGGGAGAATGTGCGGTTGTGACAAGTGGTATGTGAAAGTATAGTTCATAAATTATTTTGATACCAAGTAATCTATTTGAAAAGTTAATCTCATTTTGAAGTTTATTCCAGTACTACAGTATTCCATTTTTGGGACATGTAATTTAATTTAATTTAATTTATAATAGCTAACCTTTATAATAGAGTTTATATGAAGTTGGTCACTGTTTACTTTGTCGTTGGTGTTTAAGGTAGCTACTGTTAGGCCCACATATTTTTAAGGTTTCTTGTATATTTATCTTTATAAGGGTCATGCCGAGACAATGTGTTAAAGTGTTATATGAGAACACAAATGTCATTTGATAACTTTAGTTAAAACAATTCACATTTCATATGGTAATTTAGTTAAAAAGATCATTTAGAATCCATTAAGAAGATATTTGTGACTGTGGTCCTGAATCTGAGTGCAAGAATATTGAAATGCATGGGTTTTTTTGTATACATTGTAAAAAAGGTGATTCAATACAGAAGAGGGAAGGCGAGAGCTGCGTGTGTGTTTCCTCAACCTTCTCCCGTTACTTTTCCCCTTTTTAAGAGCACAACACGGTCCCATAAGTAAACTCTGAACCATGTACGCACATAAAGAGGAGAAATGACAAACGGTGATTCACATGGCAGAAGGATGAAACGGTTTGAAATGAATCGGCCAACTATTGTGTAAAATAAATCAAAATAATATTTTAGGCTTAAAGCCTTTCTGGATAACCAGATTTAGGATAATAAACACAAACGGAGAGATCTGTTTCTGCAAAAGAATGCATCAAATCTGTTGTACAGTTTATTCAGGGATCATTAATTAATAGGAAACTTGCATGTAGTGTAATTTATTCTCATAAATAAGGTGAATAGGAGGACAAATTAACATTTAAATTGATGCCTTTTTCAATGCGTCAGTCGAGCAAATACAAGAGCATAGTTTCATATATTGTTATCACATATGAATATATCGAGCCAATTGCTGTGCGCCAGCATGTGGATGTGATGCGCTGCATGTAAAAAGTGTCACACCGCCACAGGCGGGGAGGTGACAGTTGGTGTGTTGTGTGTATGTGTTTGAGTTTATTTTGTCCGTTTTTGAGCATGTGAGAGGTGCTTGGTGGTTTTTGGTTTTTGTCTGTCTTTGTGTGGTTTCTGGCTCCCTCTCCCTCTTGCTCTTCCTTTCCTTCCTCTCCCTCAGGGCGAAGTTGTGGGCTGTGCCACAGGAACTGCGGGCCTTTCTCTCCTGCTGCAGGCAATCTGCATTTGGCACACCTGTCTCCTGTGATCATCTGCCATCTCCTCAGTTCCCTGCCGGATTATTAAGTCATGCCTGTAGGTGAAACTACAATCTGCTTGAACCTGCCTATTGTGACCCTTGCCACTGAGCAAAGATACGTCTAAAAGACGTCTTTTAAACGGCTATGTCGGGCGTTGAAAAGACGTCCCCATAGGAGCCAGAACGAAAGTTTTCTGACGTCTTCTGAACGTCCAATGTGAATGTCCAATGTTAACATCCACAACACCTCTGTAGGTTAAAAATTAGTTCAAAATGGGGTCGTTGTGGACGTATTTTCAACGTCAATTGCAGACTCATTTATACTGCTTCCAGACCACGTTTGGCCCTAGAAAAAAACAGTCTCACACTGTATTCAATTTCACAATTTTATTAAATTGCATTTCCATTAATTCAACAGAGTAAAGCTGTGTGAGTGTGCCTGCCTTTGTGACGTCGACTCTAGCCAGAGTAATACATCAGCCCCATCTGGCCCTAACACATTGGCCAGACAGTTCGACCTGTGAGGGGATGAATGTGCTCCTGAAAGTGTGTGTCACAAAATGAAAAATTACAAATAGTTTAATTTAACTCCTCCACCTAGAACAGGCCCTTCACAACAATTAGTCACAAATTTTATAAAATTAAAAGTTCTTTATGCTTGTGTTTCCACCTCCTCCTTTCTCCCTGGTGCATGCTCTGCAGCATGTTGTTTGATCATCTCCTCAGTTGCACCTTTGCCCCATTTCATTACTGCAGCTGCAAGAGTTGATAAAAACAACAAATTATAAATGTGCAAAGGCCTGTAGTTATAAACCACAAAGTCCACATACAGTGGGGAGAACAAGTATTTGATACACTGCTGATTTTGCAGGTTTTCCTACTTACAAAGCATGTAGAGGTCTGTAATTGTTATCATAGGTAAACTGTGAGAGATGGAATCTAAAACAAAAATCCAGAAAATCACATTGTATGATTTTTAAATAATTAATTTGCATTTTATTGCATGACAAGTATTCAGCTATCAAGCTCTCTCCTGTGGAACCAGGTTCCAGTTGGGTTCAGGAGGCAGACACCATCTCCACATTAAGAGTAGGCTTAAGACTTTCCTCTTTGATAAAGCTTATAGTTAGGGCTGGCTCAGGTGAGTCCTGAACCATCCCTTAGTTATGCTGCTATAGCCTAGACTGCCGGGGATTTCCCATGATGCAC